>NC_077233.1:191153607-191753607 GCF_027887165.1 Monodelphis domestica
AGAACAATTTCTTCAAAGGCCATGAAGATGACTAAAGTAGGCACTATGGAGTACTTAGAAGTTGGTCAAACACTGAAGACCCCAAAGACATGACCGTATCCTGAGTCAACACCAGTTATCCTAACTTTTGTCTTGCCTAAGAACTTCAATGACTGGAAGAGAGAATGAGGTGAACAACTTTGCACACCTCTGCTTCACAAATTCAGTTCATACAGAAGTCAATATATCACCCCATGATGTCATTGGTCCTCTTTGTAAACAAAAGATGAACAGATTGTCATCATGCATTGCCTTGGTCCCATGGTTGCTCATGTTACTACTGCAATAACACTAATCACTGACTTGGGTTTCTTATAGGTTGCATTTATGTTTCATAGCTAAAAGTGGGAATAAGAACCCATATAGTCATTCAACCAATATTCTTTTGTAAAATCTCCACCACAGCAGAATATTTAGGAATGAGATCCCATACTGAAAAACTATGAAACATCAATAGCATTCCACATTCCATTTGGAATTTTGAGATTCTTAGAATTTAAGTAATTTTCAAATTACATAATCGAAGAGTTTGAAGCAACCTCAGTGATCATCTAGTCTAAACCATGACTGAAAAAGAATCTTTCCGCATACATCAGCCAGCCTTTACTCCATTGAGGGACAATCCAACATTTTCCAAAGAAGTCTTTTATACTTTTGAAGATGGCTCTAATTGTTTAGAAGATTTTCCTGAAATCATATCTAAGTTTGCTTCTGCAATTTCCATCCATTGGCTCTTGTCCTGAATTCTGAACTGACTAGCACAAGCCTTTTAAATGTTTGACAACAGCAGTGTCTCCTTTTTGACCCCCCCCCCAGGTCCCAGTATTCCCTCTTCCAGACTTAAACATCATTAGTCTTTCAGTGGATCTTCATGGAATATAGGCTCCAGGCTCTTTGTCATCCTGGATACCATCCAAGTTATATCTTATTTTTATTTTTTTTAATATTTATTTAAAATTTTTGCAGCACACAAAATTGATAATACTACTCCAGATTGAGAAAGGCAGAGAACAGGGAGTATCATCTCCTTGGTTCCTGGAAGCTATGTACCCCTCAGTGCAACCCAATATCACACAATTTCTGCTGATTGAGCATTCCACTTCTCCTACAGCTGACATGCTACTCTACTTCATACCTAATCCTATTTAGTCAGGCTAGTCACTCTAGAGCACGGCTCCTTAACCTTCATTTTATCTTATTTTTTTTTTGTAATGGACTCCTCAGAATAATATTTCTAAATATTCAAAATATGTAAGATTACAAAGAAAGTCAATTATTTTGGAATAAAATTCTCAAAATACTTTTCAAAAAAATTAAACAAATTCACAGAGCCCAGGTGAGGAGCCTCTGTTTTAGAAGAAAGACATATATGAATCAAGCCTACCTCTGATACTCCCTGTGTGACCTTAGGCAAATCATTTAACTTCCCTGATCCCCATATTCATATGTAAAATGAAAAAGTCATACTAGATGGACTCTGAAATTACTTCCAGTTCTAGAACTATGAACTTATGTTCCCTCCCTCTTATTGGAATTACTACTACTCTACCATCAGGATCGTTGTTACATCTATCTTTGTATCCCCAGTGTCTTATATAATACCTTGTACATAGCTGGTGTTTCACAAATATTTGTTGGATTTAGTTAAATTTGTCTCAGTTCTCATTTTGGTCACTGACCTTTCTTTTACACAGTTACTAGCTATAATTTAATTTGCTTTTTAGTGTCTGATTTCTGTTTTCATTCTCTGATTAGGCCCCAACTTATTTCCTAGTTAGTAATAGTTTATTATACTCTTTCAAGCTTAGACATATGGTAAATGTCAGCAATCTCAAAGCACACATTAGAATAGTTGACCTTTCTTCCCTATTTCTTAGATAACCACATGACATTTGACAAAGTAAAGGAATTTCAAGATTAAAAGCAAAATTTCCAAAAGGAATGAGTCAATGTATATGAATACCTTCAAAAAGTGGAATTTCAAAATATGCATCTTGCCAAATCTTACAAACCCAAGAATGTGAGCAAATTTTTGAGAGTGCCCCAGAGTAATAGAAGGTTTGTGAAAGCATCAACTTATAGTTTTCACTAATTAGCAAAGACCTGGAACCAATTATTACTCTACCTGTGTGTATTGGGGCAGAGAGTGTGGGAATCTGGGCAATGAATTAATTTGTCTTTTAAACTTTCTTATAGATGGAGGAACACTAGTATTCAAATTCTGGCTCTGCTATTTAACACCTGTGACCTTGGAAAAGTCTTAACTTTTCTGTACTTCAGAGAGATTTCAATTAGATAATGTGGAAGTCCTTTCCATATCTAAATCTTATTGTTGTTCAGTCATTTCAACTCTTCATGACCCCATTTGGTGTTTTCTTGCAAAGAAACTGGACTGGTTTGCCATTTCTTTCTTCAGCTCATTTTACATATGAGGAAACTGAGGCAAGCAGTGTTGTGTCTTGCCCAAGGTCACATTGCCATTGTCCAAGGCAAGAGCTGAACTCAGGAAAATGAATCTTACTGACTTCACATCTGGCACTCTATCCACTGCACCTCTTAAATCTACGGTGTTATGAAATGACCAGAGTATTAAGATTGAATCAAGGGTGACCCAATGGATTGAGAGCCAGGTCTAGAGATGGGAGGTCCTGGATTCAAATTTGGTCTCCATCACATCCTAGCTGTGTGACCCTGGGCAAAACACTTAACCCTTACCACTCTTATTGATACTAAGATGCAAGGTAAAGGTTAATTAAAAAAAAAAAAAGATTGAACCAATCATCAGAATGACTGGCAGTCTAATTTTTTCCTCCTCTCTTCTGGGAGAGATAATAAAATAAAACAAAACTGTGCAAAAACATGTGTGTTTTAAGATTAATATACAACTCAAGTATTATATGTATAAGATTTATTGATAATAACAAAAGTAGAAAAGAACTAGGTAAAAAGAGTACCCAGGATGCTTAGAAAAAGAAAGAGAGGGAAGAGGGCAGAGATACAGCCAAATTATAACCAATCACGCAAACATGAGGACACAGGAAAAGGGAAAAGGATTCTAGGTAATACAGAAAGGAATTTTGGGTAATGTAGTTTTTAGGGGCTCAAGAATTTCCAAATATACAAACATTTCTCTGCCTTTATTCATGATATAATATGATCAAATATGACCAATATTTCTGGTTTAAATTGTGTTTCTTTACAATAGCAGTAGATTCTTTTGAGCATGGTTATCAAAAAGTGAATAGTTAAGAGAATAATTACCTGGATTTGCTGGCTTCCTTTTCAACTATCCAACCTCTACCTGTCCTTCCCATTGAAATCTCACTTCCACCAGAAAGTCTTCCCTGACCATTAGAACCCACAAGAATGTCAACCTCCTCCAATCTAAACTCAAGTTTGACTCATCTCAATTGAAACATTTACAAAATGCCAATTCTAGAGTGTTGTAAGGGTAGGAGGAAGTTTTATGAATAACATTGAACCCCAAGCAGCTCTAATTATTAATATCTGAGAAGTAAGTTACTATTCTGAAACAAAACTATAATTTCAGTTCGATTTGATTAATTAAGCATTTATCAAGTGCCTACTGTTTATAAGATATTGGCCTGGGAAAAAAAGGAGGAAAAACATTTTTAATGTTTTTAGTATATGTATAAAGTATATGAATCTGTTGTAATAGCATACTGATTTTGTCTTCCTTCCTTCAATCCAATCCAGCCTGTCTTCCATTAGGCTGATCAAACAAATTCTTCCTATAGGACAGGTCTGACCACATCAAGCTTTCCCTCTTCAGTAAACTTCAGTGACTCCTTATTGCCTCCAAGATCTAATTAACAGTCCTTTGGCTTTAAAAGTCTTATAACCTTGAGAGCAGGCATTTTTCTTTGTGTTTATTTCTTTCTTTCTACATCTCCAAGGATGCAAAGTACAGTATTGGTTTTTTGTTTTCCCTTTCTTTGTGTTCCCATGTACTGGTGCACTATCTGGCACATAGTAGGCTCTTAATTGTTTTTCTCAAAGATTAACATCATTTATTAATGTGGGTATGTAATATATAGGAAAGGACACGTCAGTCACAAGTGTCTCTACTCAGAAAGACTATGAACAGGAAGGTACAGAGCCTTATAAAAGAGTTGTAACTTCTTTTTTTTAATTTAAATTAATTTATTTAGGCAATTTAGAACATTATTCCTTAGTTACAAGAATCATATTATTTCCCTTCCTCCCCTCTCCACACTCTTCCTATAGACAATGCACAATTCCACTGGGTATTACATGTGTCCTTGATCAAAACCTATTTCCATGTTGTTGGTGTTTGCATTAGGATGTTCATTTAAAGTCTCCATCCCCAGCCATGTCCCCTCGACCCCTGTAGTTAAGTAGTTGTTTTTCTTCTGTGTTTCTGATCCCACAGTTTTTCCTCTGAATGTGGATAGTCTTCTTTCTCATAGATCCCTCTAAGTTGTTCAGGAACACTGCATTGCCACTAATGGAGAAGTCCATTACATTAAATTGTACCACAGTGTATCAGTCTCTGTGTACAATGTTCTCCTGGTTCTGCTCCTCTCTCTCTGCATCACTTCCTGGAGGTTGTTCCAGTCTCCATGGAATTCCTCCACTTTATTATTCCTTTTTGCACAATAGTATTCCATCACCAACATATACCACAGTTTGTTCAGCCATTCCCCAATCGAAGGGCATCCCCTCATTTTCCAATTTTTTGCCACCACAAAGAGCTCAGCTATGAATATTCTTGTACAAGTCTTTTTCCTTATCTCTTTGGGGTACAAACCCAGCAGTACTATGGCTGGATCAAAGGCCAGATAGTCTTTTATTGCCCTTTGGGCATAGTTCCAAATTGCTCTCCAGAATGGTTGGATCAATTCACAACTCCACCAGCAACGCATTAATGTCCCAACTTTGCCACATTCCCTCCAGCATTCATTACTTTCCGTTGCTGTCATGTTAGCCAATCTGAGTAGGCTCTCAATAAATGTTTATTAACATGGCTTTACAAAACAAGAGATAATCCATAATTTAAACATATTCTTTAACACATATGTAAAAGTTTCTAATTATACAACCTTAGAACTATTCATACGTATAAGATATAATTACAAAAAAAGTAATGAGGTTGTTTTTTGTGGCTAGCTTAAGGGATCAGTCTCGTTATTGTCTTTCTTTAAAAAATAATAACCATTACCTTTTGACTTAGAATTGATACCATATGTCAGTTCCAAGGAGAAAGGCAGTAAGAGCTAGACAATTGGAGTTAAGAGACTTGCCTAAGGTCACACAGCTAGGAAATGCCTAAGGAAATGTCTAAAACAACTGACCCCACCACAAAATGACATGGTGAAAGCCATAGCATGGTCCCATTGGAAAATAGCTGTATTTGGAGGGAAAGGACTGTATTTAGATCCTGGCTTTGCCACTTGCCTCGATGACATGGGGAAAGAACTTAATCCCTCTGGGCCTCATCTTCCTTGGATGGGCAAGAGTGTGTTCTATGTCTTACTCTCTGTTATGTGGCTTCCTGATTAAGGTTAGTTTGTTTTAAAAAACCTTTTGTGACACACAGGCATCCAAATGCTATGATTCAATGAATAAATGTAAACAGATAAAAACCTGCACCTGACAAATAGCTGAAACACTAATGGTGCAAAATGCTTGATAGAAACAAGTAGGGGGTGTGAATGAGCCTGGAAACATTTTGAAAGAGCAAGAAGAGAACCCAGCTCACATCCAGATTTCCTCATTCTTTCCATCTCTCTTTTCCATCATGCTCCCTCATATCCTGGGTGAGTTTATTAAAGTCTAGATTTTGGTACTTGTTTCCTAATGTCTTTGACTCATTGTGGCCCCAACAATAAAGCTGGTTAGTAGTTATACTGTGCCTTTAATGCCTTCAAACTATGGCATAACCACTATGCCCTGAGGCTCTTGTAGAATGATTCACTCCTAGAGGTTCTCCATAAATGTTAAGAATAATTTACTTAGGGGCAGCTACATAGTAGAGTAGATAAGAGTGCCAGGTCTGCAGTTGTGAGGACCTGGGACCCAATTTGGCCTCAGATATTTCTGAGCTATGTGACCCTGAGCAAGTCATTTAACCCCAATTACCTTACCCATGCCACTCTTCTGTCTTAGAAGGGCCACTAAGAGAGAAGGTAAGGGTTTAAAAAAATTGCTCAGCCACATTAGTTTGATTAAATGAGGTTGGTAAAGATGGACTTTTGATTTGATGACTTCTTAGCAATGAATATGGTAGACTCTGCCTAGTAAAGGGAAAACAGCCGTCAGTCTCCATTAACTTCATGGTGACCTTTCTTGAACTTATTGCTCATATATCATTTCTCCAGATGAAGCACTCTAAGATTCCACAATTCTTGGCCGTAGCTGGAAGGAATTTATTAAGCATTCAAAATTTTACAACTATTCAAGTGACAGGGAGATAAGAAATGAACTTTAAAAGTATTCGATTAAATGTTCCTCTGGTTTTAAAATATCAGGCATCTCTAGGGCAAAGTAAGATGATTTGTAATACTGACATTCTTCATTTCAGATGGAATATGTAACTGCAAACATTTGACTAACTTGAAGAACAAAAGGAAATCATCACTTTTGAAGGCCATAGGGTTTGGCATATGTCAATAATACAGTGTCTACTTCAGTATTCTTTCTCTTCTTTTTTCTTCTTTTATACTCCTTCAGAGGAGGGGACATGTCTTTCAGAGTTTCACTGAAAATGCCCCAGATCATTATCGTCTTCCATACAATTATGATATTAGCATGACTTCTAAGGGACTTTGTTTTAAGAGCATTGATATGGTTAATTTTCCCCAATGAAAGAAAAAACCTACTAAGTGACTAATTCTATGCAAATAATAATCCTATATTACTACTACTACTAACATTTATATAATACTTTAAAGTTTGTAAAGTATTTTACATATACTGTCTTGTTTAGTTCTAGCAACAGTCCTGTCAAGGAAGTGCTATTATTACTGCATTGTATACACGAGGAAATTCATCAGTTTTTAAATGACTTATTCATGGTTATTTAGGTAGTAGGAGTCTGGGGCAGGATTTGAACTCATGTTTTCCTGACTCCCAGTCCAGTGGTCTGTCCACTATATCATATAGCTGCCTCTAGTCTCAATGACCACAGGACAGTTACCAAAAACCTGTACAGATTTATATGAAATGATGAAAAGTGAAGTGAGCAGAGTCAGGAGAACATTGCACGCAGTAATAGCAATAGCATATGATGATCAATTCTGAATGACTTGACTATTATCAACAAGGTAAGGATCCAAAACAACTCCAAAGGACTCATGACAAAAAAGTCTTTCCATCACCATGGAAGGAACTGATGGATTCTGTATGCAGATTGAAGCTTACCGTTATTCATTTTATTTCCTCTGTGCATTTTTCTCTAGTATAAGTGACATGTTTCTTCTTTCATAATGTGATGAACATGGAAATATGTATTGCTTGAAAACACATGTACAACCTGTCTCATATTACCTGCTATCTCAGGGAGGGGAAAAGATGAGAGAGAGGGAGAGAACATGAATCTCAAAATGTCCAAAATGATTATTAAAAATTATATCTACTCCAAAGAGATAATAATGAAAAATGTTTGTACAAAAATATTCATAGCTGCGCTCTTTGTGGTGGCAAAAAATGGAAAATGAGGGGATGCCCTTCAACTGGGGAATGGCTGAACAAATTGTGGTATATGTTGGTGATGGAATACTATTGTGCTATAAGGAATGATGAACTGCTTGATTTCCATATAAGCTGGAAAGACCTCTGTGAACTGATATGGAGCAAAATGAGCAGAACCAGGAGAACATTGTACCTAGAAATTTAAACATTGTGGGACAATCAAATATAATCAACTTTGCTACTAATAGTAATACAATGATCATGGACAATCTGGAGGGAGAAAGAATGTTATCCACATCAAGAGAAAGAACTGTGGGAGTAGAAATGCAGAAGAAAAATATAGGATTTATCACTTTGGTATAGGAAATGGGGTTTGGATTTTTTAAAGATTACTCTATTATGAAAATGAATAATAAAAATTGGGTTTTGAGTGGTACATATATAACCCAGGAGAATTGCTTGTCAGCTCTGAGAGGAGGAAGGGAAAGAACATAAACCCCATGTATCCCTATAACCATGTAATCATGGAAAAATATTTTAAATAAATAATTAAACAATAAAAAATTATATCTGCATGTAAGATAATTAAATTTCTAAAACAGACTCGAGGAACAGTATGAATTGGACTAGATGGCCACTGAGGTCCCTTGTAGCTTGGAAATCCATGAATCTGATTCTGGGAATAACAGCAATCTGTTACTGATTTCACTCAGAATAGAACAAAAAGAAATTGGCCTTATTAAAATATAATGTGATTCCTATTGGAGGAGAAAAAACTCAGGAAGTTAAGAGGAGATATTCTTTAATATAATAAAGATGTCTATTGTAACCCAGTTTAGTAGTATATATTTATAAAATCAGATAAATATATTATGGATTATATATCTTTGACTTATATAAAGGGTAATGTAGGAGTGCAGACCTCCCCAGAAACAGGCATAAAAATAGTGAGCAATATCTGGAACAATCATTGGAAGTTTATCCATTGGGGCATATAGGTGGGTCAATAGATACAGCACTAGATCTAGAGATGGGAAGTCCTAAGTTCAAATTTGTCTCCAGACACTTCCTAGCTGTGTGACCCCAGGCAAGTCACTTAACCACAATTGCCTGGCCCTTACTATTCTTCCGCCTTGAAACCAATCCTTAATATCAATTCTAAGACAGAGTGTAAGGATTTTTTTTAAAGGTAGTCCACATTTTTGCATATTGGGAAGGTAGTGTGGGAATCTCATGAGTTTCAAACATTCTATTTAATTACAGTGGTCTACAAATTAAATGAGATAAAGCAAAAATTATTAAATGAGATGGCATCCAATAAACTTTACAACTATAAACCATCTTTTGGAAATTTTTAGTTTATGATATAGCATCTTTTTGTTTTAAACCCTTACCTTTTGTCTTAGAATTGATAATTAGCATCATTTCCAAGGCAGAGAATGATAAGTTCTGGGCAAATAAGGTTAAGTGACATGTCCAGGGTCCAGCTAGGAAGTATATGAGTTCAAATTTGAACCCAGGGTCTCCTGGCTCTCTAACCACTGAGAAACCTAGCTGCTTCACTATATCCTCTTAAAGTTAAGCATCATCTGACCCATTCCTATCTTTTCTCCCACTCTAAGATCTAACTACACTAGCCTCTTTGTTGTTCCTCACACATGGCCCTTCATTTCCCAACTCCAAGTATTTGCACTGACTGGTTCCCATGTCTAGATTGATCCCCACTTTCACCTACAAATCCTAGCTTCTCTAACTTCCTTCAGTAATAGACTGAAATTCCTCTTTCAGAAAGATACTTTTCCCAATACTCATTCCTCATTCCCTTCAGAGCCTTCCCTCTGAAATTATCTTCCAGTTATACTTCATGTAGTTTATATGCTGCCTTTACTATTATAATGCAAGCTTCTTGAGGGCATGAACCATGTTTTTGCCTTTCTTTATATTCTGTGTTGTTCTGAGGATCAATACCTGCCCTATTTTATTGTTCAGTCATTTTTCAGTCTATTGAAATCTTCATGACCCCATTTAGGATTTTCTTGGCAAAGATTCTGGCCTGGTTTATCATTTCCTTGTCCAGCTCATAATATATGGAAGGAACTGAGGCAAAGGTAGTTTGAAGACTTGCCCAGGGTTACATAGATGTGTCCAAGAACAGGTTTGAACTCAGAAGAAAAATGAGTCTTCCTGACTCCAAGTCTGGCACTCTATCTGCTGTGATACCTAGCTGTCTATACCTGGCATATAGTAAGAGTTAATAAATGCTAATTGATTAAATTGATGAAATCACTTGTTTTATACAGATTGGTGCTTTCCTCCCAAAATGTTGCCATTTTTAATTCTTCCTCATGAAAAAACACTTTGGTCACAGTGAACATTTTTTAATAACCCTTACCTTTTGTCTTAGATTCAATAATAAGTATCAGTTCCAAGGCAAAAAGAACAGAAAGGCTAAGCCATTGGAGTTAAACAACTTGTCCAGGGTTGGACACCTGTGAAATGTCTGAGACCATATGTGAACATACATAGGACCTTCCACCTCCAAGACCGATGCTCGATCCACTGAGCCACCTCGCTGCCCCAACAGTGAATATTATCTTACTTAATCTTACTTTAAACAGGGTTTTCACTTTTCAGAGAAAACAGGAAATTGCAGAGACTTTCAATAAGACTCTTCTTGTATTATACATTCTTGTATTTATCTTCCTTACAGAACGCCATTGCCCTACTTTTCAAAAGCCCAAAGGTGTGACCATTCACCCATCAAGTTGTGGAAGAGGACCCGCCAAGATCGGTACTGTGTGCCAATTAAGTTGTCCCCCAGGATTCATCTTGTCTGGAGCTAGGGGAGATGTGAGATGCACCAGTTCAGGGAAATGGAATGCCAAAATTCAGGCGGCTATTTGTAAAGGTATGCAGTCTTTTTCTGTGATTTAAAGGAAGAAATCCTTAACCAATCCCATGTTAAGACAACCTGAACTATGCATGAAGTTCATGATGCATTATTTGTACCATCACCTTCATCTTTTTTGCTTTGATAAAGCACCCTTTGGTTATATGTGATCCTACTAAGTGCTCATAGGTTTACATCATCATTTTGCTATGTCTCTTGAACTCAGTGATCTTATAATCCCACAAACATTCTAGCTCTTGGTGAACAATTATATTAAGGTACAGTTTGTTTTGTTCTCTTTTGTTCTGGGAGAATTAAGTATTTTCCAGAAAAATACTTCTTCAGTGATTGAAAGCAGAGCCCAAGAAAATAAATAATAGTGTTTATGTAACATGATAAGCTCCTAGCAAGGTACCC
The DNA here is from genome assembly GCF_027887165.1 of Monodelphis domestica. Lineage (NCBI taxonomy): Eukaryota > Metazoa > Chordata > Mammalia > Didelphimorphia > Didelphidae > Monodelphis > Monodelphis domestica. The sequence continues at coordinate 191,164,628 of NC_077233.1, forward strand.
CAAGTCCTAGGTACTTTTTCCAGTTAGAATTCTCTTCAAACAACAGCTTATGAAACTCCACTGATATGTTTATTTCTAGTAGTTAGCTTGAGGACACAAGATATTTGATGAAATAACATCATAATAAAATTAATAATAGACTAGTACCTCTATAAACCTCGATGTCATTTTCTCTAAAATATACACAATTCTCAGTGGAAAGAGTGTCCCTAGAAAGGGATCAGAAAAGGGGAAATCACACATGGATAATCTATGTAGCCAAGCCATTTGTACATCCAGGGTACACAGATATGCCATGCTTGCAGAAGGACAATTCACATCTCCAAAAATGCAAAGATATTGTTAGCTTCTGGTGACACCATGATGCTTCTCTCATCTGGGCCTGCGTCCCATGGGACTTTGTTTTCAAATTTCTCCTGCCAAATATCTTGTCTCAACTTTTTCCATTTTGCATCATATCTTCACTCCAACTCGTCTTGAGACTACAAATATCTTTAAGATATGATACTCTGTTTTCCTTCCTTTGGGGGAGAGAGAATGCTGGCATTAATAAACCTCTCCTCTTACATGGAGGACTGCAATTCATCCCTCTCAGCCAGTGTTGATAAAGCACTTCCAGCAATGGTAATTAGTTCTTGCTCTCAACTAGGCTCCTCATATAATCTAAAGTATTTCTGTAGCTTGTATTCATTCAACTAAATTCCCTTTTACTTTTCATTTGAATTCTGATTCAAAATCTCACCTAACTTAACTTCAAAAATCTATTTTAGTTATCATTTCTTATATTCCATTTATCTAGTATTTATTCAGCATATACTTCACTCTGAACTATTATCTTCCCTGAAAGATTGTAAATTCCTTTAAGGCAGGTATTGCACTGCATTGAACAATACCGGGTATGTAGAGGGTGTATAATGTTTATTGAATTAGATCAAAAAATACCTTTGAGCAGTGAAAAAAAAATCAACCAGGCTTCTTATCCTGTACCCAAAAACTCTCATTGGCTCCCTATTGTCTGCCAGATCCAATACAATTGCCTGATCCTACTAGCATTTGAGGACCTCTCTGATCTGGTCTTTAAAAAATCTATCTGGGGGCATCTAGATGGCTCAGTGGATTGAGAGCCAGGTCTAGAGATGGGAAGCCCTTGCTTCCAATATAACCTCAGACACTTCCTAGCTGTGTGACCTTGGGCAAGTCACTTAATCCCAATTGCCTAGCCCTTACCACTCTTCTGCCTTGGAACCTTTACACAGTATTGATTCCAAGATGGAAGGTAATGATTTAAATATATATAGTCTTATTTCATACTATTTATAAACTATGTTCCAGGCACACAGTTACTTAATGTCTCCCATTCTTATCTTGTCCCCTTTTCTCTCCATGCCTTTTCCTAACTTTGTTCTTATACTTTATTTTTTATTTTTTCTATAAACCCTTACCTTCCATCTTGGAGTCAATACTGTGTATTGGCTCCAAGACAGAAAAGTGGTAAGGGCTAGGCAATGGGGGATCAAGTGACTTGCCCAGGGTCACACAGCTAGGAAGTGACTGAGGCCAGATTTGAACCTAGGACCTCCCATCTCTAGGCCTGGTTCTCAATCCACTGAGCCACCCAGCTGCCCTCTGTTCTTGTACTTTAAATGGACTTCCCCATGCCTAATGAAGTATCTCTCTCAACTTGGGTTCCACATTCTCCATTAAGATCTCTCCATAATTTAATTTTCCTTTTATCATATTTATTTGTACAAATATCTTGCCCGACATAATTCCAATTGGATTATGAGCTATTCATGAGCAGTATTCTATTACTTATCAATTTTTCTAGCTACAGGGCTTATATACAATTCTTTGAACATAGCAGATGTTTACTAAATGTTTGTTGAATTGGTAGATGAATAGGAGCTGAATTTTGCCCTTAAGGCATGTAGTATCTCAGAGAGAAAATAATTCTAAGTAAAACTGTCATTGTTGGCAAATATATATCCTATTCCATGTATAGAAGCTTCCACTCATGGAAATGGGCACTGTTTTCATGGCAGAAATAGACATTTAGGGGGTCTTTTTCTCATAGCCCTAGAAGGTAAGGAAGGAAAGGTTATCAAGAAGATCTAAAGGGTCAAATGCTGTGCAAAGAGAATGAGAACAACAAAAAAAACACTGGATTTTGATCCAATTAAATAAAGTCTTTAGTGAGCTAGAGAGAGCCATTTCAGGAGAAATGAGTGAGAGCGTAATGAGGCAATCAGAGAAGTCAGCTTAAATTGCTTTTTCTGGAAGTTTGATGTCAAATGGGGAGGAAAGAGAAAGGATATCAAATTTAAAGGGTAATCTGGTCAATAAAATTTCTATTATTTTAGTCATGGAGAATGTAAGCATCTTTGCAGGCCAGGAGAAGAGTGGGAAGAAACCTTGGGCTTGAAAATACTTAAGAGAGCTGCAAAGGACTATAGGATATGAAAGGACAGGAGCAACCAATATCTGAAGGAGTTAACTTTGTGCAAGGAGGAGGGCTGCCTCTTCTCTGAAGGAAGAATGAATAAATGTAGAAAGTGAGAGGTATAAAAGAGTGGTGAACCTCACAGCCTCCATGCCAGCCTCTCAGCCAACATGAGGTTGGCTCACCTTCTGAAAGTTGGTGTGGGGGTAACTCCTCAATTGTCAGTGGGGACTCAGAGGGCAATGAGGCAATCTGTATCTTTCCCCAGTGCCAGGCTCGGTGTCTTCCCCAAATTGGGAAATTAAACTTTCTAACTGAACCAACAACTAGCTCTTTGCTTCACCCTAGAGTACTAGAAGAAGAAGGACTCAACATTGACACCTTTACCAACTTTACCAACAAGTTTTCACTTTTTCACTTTTTTTTTTCACTTTTTCATCTTATGCCTTTTTCCTTCCTACATTCAGTAGTCCCTCCTGCACTCACAGGAAACTTGAGCAGAGAGCTAGAGCTGTTACTAATGCTTTGTTTATCTTTCTCTGGATTGTTGTTCAGTCCTACAATGGTGCCTGACTCGATGTGACCACATGAATATTGTCTTCTTGGCAAAGATACTGGAGTGATTTGCCATTTCCTTTTTCAGTGTGTCTCCATTTACAGAAGAGGAACTGAGACAAATAGGGGTTAAGTGGCTTGTACAAGGTCACACAGTCGTTGTCTAAGGCCAGATTTTAACTAAGATCTTCCTGACTTCAGGCCCAGTACTCTCCACTGCACCACCTAGTTGCCCTCTAGATTAGTTTTGTTTAAGATCCAAACTTAAAACTTTAAAAGAAAGAAAATCTCAGATGAAAGCACCCACATCGGTCACCTACAAAATATCCTTGTGTGCACACAGCTCTATGGAGATTTTAGAAATGAGAACTGCTGAAGAAAGAGAAAGAGAGAAATGTTAGAAATGAGAATACTAACTACCTTTCTCCCAGATTGCCATATAAATCTAGTTAAATCTCCATTCTTCAGTAAATACTATTTCAAATCTCAAAGACTAGACACTACCAAAAAGGAGAGCAGGTGGGAATCCAGACCCAATTTCTATGATACTACTTATTACTAGGATTCTATTACAGCCTGCTAATAGGCATTTCTTGGTTTTTTAATTGGAACAAACTTATTTAATAGACATCAATTGTACAACTTACATAAATCTAGAAATGTATTTTGCATACTAAAATTTTGATGTATTGATAGCTTTTTTATATATCACCATTTCCAGATATATATCCCCCTTTCCATTACCCAGTGAAATATTCTTTGTAATTAAGAATTTTTCTTAAAAAGTAAAGGGGAAAAAAAAGACAAAAGTAATCAATATCACTTATGCAATGTCCCTTACCCATGATTCCCACTTCTGTTAAAAAGGAAGGGAGATGGGGGCAGCTGGGTAGCTCAGTGGATTGAGAGTCAGACCTAGAGACGGGAGGTCCTAGGTTCAAATCTGGCCTCAGACTCTTCCCAGCTGTGTGACCCTGGGCAAGTCACTTGACCCCCATTGCCTAGTCCTTACCACTCTTCTGCCTTGGAGCCAATACGTAGCATTGACTCCAAGACAGAAGGTAAGGGTTTAAAAAAAAAAAAGGAAGGGAGATAATGTGCATTTCTTATTATTTTTAAATTTAATCAATTTTTATTTATTTTGCTCTAGTCTGGGGTCAAATCTTTATTTTATTCATTATTTTTTTAATTTTAATTTTTTAAACCATTACCTTCTGTCTTAGATTGAATCTGTGTATTGGTTCCAAGGAAGAAGCACAGTAAAAACTAGGCAATAGGGGGTTAAGTGACTTGCCCAGGGTTAGCTAAGATGTATCTGAGGTCAAATTTGAACCCAGGACTTCCCATCACTAGGCCTGGCTCTCAATCCATGGAGTCACCTCCATGTGCTTTTAATATTAAAGAAAGTCTCCTTCTTTCTTGAACTTTTATCATAAAAATATAGTGATTGAGGATTTTTTGTTGTTCTTGTTCTTAATTGAATTCTGCAAAATTGTTTGGAAATTTTAACTTTAACTAAAGTTCATAATGAGGTTAAGGAGTGGGTCTTGATGTGTTTTGCAATCCTAAAGCTGATGTTTTGGCTGCCAGATTTATTTATTAGAAATGCAATAAAAATATCCGAGGAAGTGGTTCAGTTTCCTTAAGCCTCCTGAGCAAAGGGGAATTTGATGTTGGTTCTCCTCTTCCTTGCTGGTGAGCTTGGAAACCATTTATTTTCTAAAACTGTAATTTAGATTAGTAACCAAATATAATTTATAAAGTATTTGGAAGAGATGCTCTAGTCTGGGGTCAAAATTTTTTAAATTACCAAATAAGAATTGTTTTACATGTAATTGGGAGAAAAATAAAATCTTATTTTAGAAAATTAAGCAGATAAGCTAATGATTCAAATCGCATTGGCTTCACTCTCTGCATGGAAGATTGGCTGTTAGAGTGACAGAAAACTACAGAGTTCTTGTCTCCATCACGTGTAAGGAAGGAATTATTTGTCTGATATAGGGTTGTGATTTTGTAATTCTGAGTCAACACTGACACCTGTTCTTTGAGAGATTTGTTTATCTTGAACTTTTTTCAAGCCTTGAAAAATAAACAAACTGTATGAGAGTGGGTAACAGTGGAGTATAACAGAAGGATTTGGATTCAGAGGGATCAGAATTCAGATCCCACTTTATTATATGATCCCATTTCCTTTTTAGATGACTTTAAGCTCTGTGGACCTCCAAACCTCACTTCTGATGATACGGGTGTATTAACTGACCCCTAGGGTAACTTCCAGAACAATGCCCTATGAAAACTCTCAAGTGGTGATTTGTATTTACATAAACACTCTTTAAAAGTTTGACAAACGAAAATAAGATATTAATATTCCACCATGAGTCCATTCTTTTCTTCCTATGATTACTGATGGTTATGTGACCAATCATTGACATAATTTGCACTGGAATACTGATTGTAATTTGTTCTTTAAATTATTTCATTCATTGGCATAGATTTACAGACATGTACATTCATTCCTTTGATGTATCTGAATATTTCTACATGCATTTTTGGCCATATATGATTTTACTGGTGTAGGGATTTCTGTGATGAAGTTTTCCAAATGGAAATCAATAACTATTCTCTAGGGCAGTTATATGACTCAGTGGATAGAGCTTCAGTTCCAGAGTCAAGAAGAACTGAGTTTAAATCCATTCTCAACCACTTAGGAGCTGTGTGATCATGGGCAAGTTATTTAACCCCCTTTGCCTCAGTTTCATCATCTGTAAAAATTGCCAGAAAAGGAAAATACAAACCACCTCAGTATCTTTGCCAAGAAAATCCCAAATAGGGATACAACAGAAACGACCGAACAACAAACAATTCCTCTATCTTACAGCCTTTAGTGAATTGCCTGAATCTCTGAGAAGTTAAATTATTTGTCCAGAGTCACGAAGCCAGTTTGTGTCAAAGGTAAAACTTCAAACCAGGTCTTCTAAGCACCTCAGCTGCTTCTTTATCCACTATTCCATGCTTTTTTCAGATATAAAAAAGTAATTACCTTTATACCTAGAAAGTGAAATTAATAAAAAAAAAAGATTTTATTACTTACTTATATGTTGTCTGCAAGACACTGTACCAACCTAGTGGAATTGGTTGTCAGCTCTGGGAGGAGGGAGTAAAGAGGAGAAGGAAAGAAAATAAATCATGGAAATATGGAAAAATATTTAAAATTTTAAATTAAAAAAGACACTGTACTACTAGGTGATCAACATGAAAACATACAATCTAAAATGATCCTATATCCCAAGTAGTTTATATCTTAATGTGAGGAAAGAGAAGAATATACAAAGGAAAGAGAATCGAGAAGATAACTTTCTCCTATATTTTTCTCTTGACAATCTTTTTAAGGAACTGATATTTTTGGGACAGCTAGGTAATGCAGTGGATAGAGCGCCAGGCTTGAAGTCCAGAGGACCTCGGTTCAAACCTGGCTTCAGATATTTACTAGCTGTATGACCCTGGACAAGTCTTTTAACCTCTCTTGGTCTCAGTTTCTTCTGCTATAAAATAGGGATAACAATAGTACCTACCTCCCAGGGTTGTTGTGAGTATTAGTTGAGGTAATATTTATAAAGTGCTTAGCACAACACCTTGACTATAGTAGGTATTGTATAAATGGTAGCTAGTAGTGGTAGTGGGGAAGTTAGTTGGTACAGTAGCACTGGGCTAGGATTTTGACTCATCTTTCTGAGTTGAAATTCACCTTCAAATATTTTACTAGCTGGGTCACCCTGAGCAAGTCATTCAATCCTCACTTAACTTCTCTGTAAAATGAGCTGCAGAAGGAAATGGCAAACCACTCCAGTGTCATTGCCAAGAAAACTCCAAATGGGGTCACCAAGAGTCAACATGACTAAAACAATTGAACAACAATATCAAATATAGTAGTAGTAACACTCTTCATCATCACCATCATACCTATCTTCCAGGGATGCTGTAAGGATCAAACGAGATAATATAGTGAAACTCTTAGCACATATGAAACACTAAATAAATGTTTATTTCCTTACATAGTTCTTTTCCTTCCATAAGTATCCATGCTCCTCTCATTTGCTCCAGTCCCCAAGGAAGATGGGGTCCTTTTCAAGTATACTAACACCTCTTCTAATATCTTCAAGTCCATATCATCTCATCTTTTCTTAGAACTTATCTCAATTAGACATGCCCTCTCTCTCATCTTCAATTCTATCCTGACACATTAACTCCTTTGCTGTTGCCTACAAACATGATCAAGTCAGTTTTATCTTGAAAAAAATTTTTTCACCTAATCATGTCATCTCCTTAAGCCATAATCCTAACTATAGCTCTCCTTCTCAATGTGACACTCCCAGAATCATCCCTACTTATTAATATCTCTTCCTCTCTACTCGCTTTTCAATCCCTTGCTACATTGTCTTTTGGGTAATAATTATTCATTTATTTATTTATATATGTAATAACAATTTTCCACATAAGTTTTCTGAAGTTATATGATCTAAATTATCTCCTTCTCTGAGCTGTTAAGCAATTTGATCTGGATTATACAAAACATATTTCTATATTGTTCATTTTTTAAGAGAACAATCATAAAGAACCCAAACTCCAAAATAAAAATCCAAATAAACTAAAGTGAAAAATCCCATGCCTTTTTCTGCATTCTGATTCCAACAGTTCTTTTTCTGGAGGTGGATAGCATACTTTGTCATAAATCCCTCAGAATTCTCCCAGATCTTTGTATTGCTGAGAGTAACTAAGTCTTTCACAGTTGATCAGAAGGATTATTCAGTTTTTATCTTGGTTACCTCCAGAACCTAGCACAAAATGTTTTATTTCTTTTTCTAAACCCTTGCCTTCTGTCATAGAACCATTACTGTGTTTTGGTTCCAAGGCAGAAGAGCAGTAAGGCTTAGGCAGTGGGGATAAAGTAATTTACCCAGGGTCACATAACTAGGAAGTGTGTCAGGCCAGATTTGAGCCCAGGACCTCTCAGGTCCAGATCAGACTCTCCATCCACTGAGCCACCTAACTGCCCCCACAATGTGGTTTATATCAAAGGTGCTTAACATGAGTTTGTGAGTCAGCTCAAATCTTTAATGAACGAATCATATTATGAATCAATATATTTATGTATACCTATATTTTAATGTATCTTCTGAGTCAGATGTGGAGGCTCCACAAATCATCTGTCCTAAAGACATTGAAGCCAAGACCCTAGAACAGCAAGACTCTGCTAATATTACTTGGATTGTACCAACGGCAAAAGATAACTCTGGTGAAGAGGTAAGGTATATATATATAGAGAGAGATGGACTCCTTTTTCATATGATTCTAAATCACCTACACATGTTCTTTTATTTGTCTAATATGTTCATAACATGCCAGATCATCCATAAGTTTTGGTGCATTCTCCGAAAGAAAAAATGATCTTTTTGGGTTGGTGGGTTGAAACCTCCAGTTGAGATTACAATTTAAAACTTATCTTAGTGAATTTTCTATCTAATTCCAGCTTATTATTATTCTAAAGGAATAAGATAGAATATTCTTTTCTATTTTTTTCTTAAAGAATTGTTCTACCTTTCAGTGAAGTTATTTGGTCAGAGAAGTTTTGACCTCTGCCAAGGTTTAAAGCTCTGAAAAGAGACCTTAGAGATGTCTAAACAGAGGTTTAAATGACTTTAGAAATTCTCTCACTCTCTCATTTGTAAAGCATATAAAGCAAATATGATTTGTCATATTTTCTGACAAAAATACAATATTTTATGTGTAATTATTTGGAACAATCTGTCAGATATATTAATTTAGAAATTCATCCAGAAATTTAAACATGTACCTCAAGAGCTGCCTTGCAACTGTTCTGGTAATACACATTTAGGAGGGAAGAAAAAAGGAGGCTTAAACTTGACTTTGCATTCATCCATGCAATTAGATACACTTCCATGGTAATATCAGCCTACTTTTCAGGAAAGGTTTGTCTTTGGGAGATTTTGCCAGACACTGTTTGCTTTGAAATATGAATTGTGTGCATTCATCAATGGTTATTCCTTTATTGCTCTTGTTTTTAAGTTAAAAGGGAATCAGGACATGAAAGTGAGCTGTTATATTAAGGAATATATAGTCAGAGGGAACAAAGTTTGGAAGTTCAACTTTCTAGTCTGTTTTGTTATATGTAATATATATAGAGCCTATGTTTATGTATGTGTAGATAAATGCAGCTACATATATATATGTATATGTCTATATCTCAGTGTTCTAAGCAACCTCAGGTCTTCATTTGTAAAATAAATATGATAAAACCTAATCACTTGGAACAGTAAGGATTTATCATAATTATCACCTTCAGCTCCTAGGGAAAATATTCCACATAAATGAAAAATGGAATCATTTCTCTAAATGGATGTGCAGACAGAAAATTTTAACTAGAATGTTTAAAACATACCTATTCTTTTCACAATTCAAATTTTAGTTGAAACCAAACATAATAAGTTTATAGTATATTAAATTATGTCTTTTAAAAATACCTTATACTCTCAGTGTTGACTTTAAATATGAAGAAAAAACCCTTACTTATTTCCAAAAGGTATCGATTCACGTTACTCCAGCTTTTACACCACCTTACCTTTTCCCAATTGGAGAGGTTGCTATCACATATACAGCAGTTGACCAGTCCAGAAACCAGGCCCGTTGTACATTCAGTGTCAAGGTTATTGGTAAGTCCTCTTCAGAAATATTTGGATGAAGTTCTAAAAGTGGCCTAGAACCTATTTCTCATTTCCCTTTTTTTCCTGTTACAATGAATCCCAGTCTTCCTAAAAATGAGACAAGCCATAGCATTCATACCATGAGATTGTGAAAATTTACCACACCTATATATGCTAGGTTGTCACAGGTTATGTGGCTATTTTTTTCATTAAAGTTTTTGATTCAATATTTAAAAAAAAATATTTCTTGCAATAATGTGATAACAAAAGTAAGGGAGGAAATCTATCTCTATCCTATAGATTATAGTTTTTGATATCAAGAGAAAAAAAGCATAGAGTACTGGATAGAATATAGAAACTTGAGTTCAAACTCTGACATATATTAATTGTGTGACTAAGGGCAAACCTCTTAATCTTTCATTGACTATGGACCGAGGGAACTCCAGAGGCACTGCAAGTTAAAGAAGAGTTCATGATCACCATAAGAGTAAATTCTCTTATGAAAAATTTCCTTTTTGATACTGATGAATTCACTCATCTGTCCAACCTACAAGTAACCCAAATCAAAAATCTGATAATTTTCACAAGCAACTAATTCCTTATTAGTTTTAACTCCAAAGCTAAAATTTATATTTTCATTTAGGGTGTGGAAAATACCTTGGCTTTGATTCATTTTAAAACAATTTACTGGCAAGCTCTAAAATGCAGTTGTATGGAAGACCTGCCAAAGTTCTTATGTTTCCCATATGGAAAGAAGGTTAGCTCCATAGTCACCAACTTGGAATGTGGATGAGTTTGCAGTAGGCTTGAATACATAGCTGGACACTGGCCCAATTTAAGACACAGAGACCTAGAGTGCAGATATTATGCTTCTTTCATTCAAATAAGTGGATAGAGCTATCCACCTCATAGAGCAGAGTAGGCACTTAAGCCTGTGCTGTTGTTAACTTCAACCCTAGCCTGACTTGATTCCATAGTAGCACCACTGCTGTGGATTAGAGAAAAGGGATCTACTATCTTGGCCACATATTTCATTTTTAAAATGTTAAACCAACATGACTTTTTTGGAGAGTTTTTGAGAGAGAGGAGGGAAAGGATCTTATTTGAGTTTTTAAAACTGCCATGTTATATAGACCTACTATGGAAAATTTTATAGAAAATATGAAGAAACAACAGATAAGATGAAAAGGACTAGGGGGCCATAGTTGGTATCACAATCTCAGAAAATGAGCCTCTGAGTATTTCTGATAATTAATTGTATGGGTTTTGCTGCTTTTATGCACCTCTGGCTAATACTTGTTTGATATGTTATAGGGATTTAGGCTCTGGTCTTAGGGTACCTTGGAAACAGAAGCCACTCAGGAAATAAAATAACCAGTATGCTAGGAAAGTATGAAAGATCAGTTTCATTCATTTTGCCAATGATTGATTTGACTTGTTTGTCATTAAATGTCTTTATGAAATAATGACCACTGGGAGGAGGTATGGTAATAAACAATCATGGGGTCAGGAAGTTTGGTTACATTTTCATAAGCTCCAACTAATAATACAAAAAAAATCACCAATCTATAGTAGTTTCCCTTTCTGTGAGGATAATGACTGATGCCTGGCATAAAAGTTGGCAGTTATATTTAATCTTGGGGGTGGGCGATAAGTGAAGAGTGTTGGCCAAATTCAAGTCCCAGCTCTGATATTTACCAACTGTGTGTGGTTGGGCATGTAACTGGAACCTTCTGCATCCCGCTTTCTTTTTCTATAAAGTGAGGAAAGTTGGACTGTTGTTATGTTGTGAGAATCAGGTTCGACTCTTCATGACCCTATTTGAAATTTTCCTGGCAAACATGTGGTTTGCCATTTCCTTCCGTTTATTTTATAGATGAAGAACTGAGGCAAACAGGGTTAAGTGATTTGCCCGGTTCACACAGCTGGAAAGTGTCTGAGTTCAGATTCATCAGGAAGATGAATCTTCTTGACTCCAGGTCCAGCACTCTATCTGCCATGCCAATTTGTTACCCCATTGTTGGGTTAGTTGACATCTAAAATCCTGTCTAATCTCTGAGTCTGACACTTAGATCGCTGAGAAGCAAATAAAGAAAAATGTCCATAAATTAGAGGTATCTGAAAGTGGAATAGGCTATGTACCGAGATAGCAGCATCCCTGTTAATAGTAACCCTCAAACAAAATTGGATACCTGCTTACCACTTATGTTTTAGAGAGAATTCTTAGTTGCACATAGTTAGCTTCTGCAAACTTGTTCGACTGTCTGTGCTTCTATGAGACTCCCAATACCGATTCAAAGGTCACAAATAGAGGAAGGACATGTGAACTAGAAGGGGCCTGACTACATGTAGCACCCAGAAATCTGCTGGCTGCTTCAGAACTGCTGCAGCCCTGCCCACCTACAACCTATGCCAAAGCAATGAAGGATTCAGAGAAACTGTGAATGCGTCATTTGTCCCATCTGTAGAGAGTCTATGCCAAAGATTCCCTTCACCCTGTGAAAAAATGAAATATGGACCTTCTCCTCACCCCAAAACATTTTATCTTCACAAAAATTGTTAATCCAGTGACATAATTATTTGCACAAAGGTACAAAGGACTGTGTGATATGCCTTAGGGGGCTATACATCAGCCCAAGCAGCCTGGGTGGGGGGTGGGGGTGAGTTCCTAGAACTCTAACAGTTTATCTGAAATGGAGCACTGTCTCTGTAGTCAAAGTACCTGAGTTCAGATCTTACACCTGATGTTTGCTATCTGTGTGGCCTTGGAAAAGCTCCTTCCCATATCTGGGCCTTAGTTTCCTCATCCCTAAAACAAAAAGGTTGGTTTCTATTTGGCCCTAATTCTACTAGTGTCTTAGAATCCTTTGATTGTATGTACAGACAGTCTTATGTACTACAACAACTAATAATGATATCATCCTGGGCAAATCCCTTAAGGTCCCTAAACCTGTTTCTTCAGCTATTAAAAATTATAGGAAAAAAAAACCCTTATATTATCCATTTCACAGAGTTGCCATGAGGAAAATTCTTTGTAAACTCTATAACTCTATGTAAGTGTGCTTTAAAAATTAATAATAATAAATATATCATCATATCAATTAACAATAATCACATAATTATTGATATTATAATTGTATGTATTAATGACTTAAAATAACTGCATAATTATTAATAGCATAATCATTATGTACATTCAACATTGCTATGGTTACCTAGTTACTTCCTGTAAATGAATATTGCAGTTCTACTGTCAAGGAGGGCTACACTGCCAAGGTACCTCCCAGTGGTATTTCTTCAAGCAGACACAATGTGCCCACCATTTGGCTAAAATAACTCCCACTAAATTCAAAGGGGAAAACAGGATCCATGGTGTCCAGGAGGATATAGAAATTCTTTGTATGAGGCACATACAGGTTTCATTCTTCCTCATGGCTATTCCACTCTTTCTCTAACTTGGAGCTGTGAAAAGCCCATTCAGTATTTAGTTTCTCTCTATGCTTTCATGTTCTTTAGATGTAGAACCACCTGTCATTGATAGATGCCGATCCCCACCTCCAATCCAGGGCCCCAAGAATGAGTATGTAGCAACCTGGGATGAACCTCAGTTCTCAGACAACTCAGGTAAGGGAACTATCATTTCATTTTTAATTAAAGTACATTATCAATTGTCTTTGCATAGTAAACAGAAGTAGAAAACAAATGCTAATTGTTATCTCAGAATCAATAACAACTATAAGAAACGATGGAGAAACACATTAATGTAATGTGGCACAGTAAAAAGACCACTGGCTTTAGAATGAAGTCAGTGGGTCAGGTTTCTAGACCCAACCTTTTCCAGGTAATGCTATGTTACTTTTGGCAATTTGCTTTGCCTGCTTGGGCCTATTTCTTCAATTATAAAATGAAGAGATGAAACCAGGTGATCTCTAAGTCCTCCTCTTACTCTGCTATTCTGTGATTTTTTTTTCTCAAAAATGTTTCTGGCATTTTTTCTAAGTAATGCAACATGAGTGCCCATTGCAGTCAAAGGTCAGTGGAGAGGCAATAAATATTAAGCACCAATTATTTGCCAGGTGGTATGTTTGATGCTTGGAATACTAAGACTAAAATGAAAGAAAGTGAAAAAAGGAGCTTCTTGCAATCTGGAGAGACATCATGTAGATAACTAATCTGTAAATTATTGTTGGGTTCCAGTCTGACTAAGGGTTTAGGACAATTATCCAGGGAGTTAAATAAATAGTAAAGAAGCTGAGGACTTCTTTGAATCAGTAGACAATGTCTGTATTATATTACAAAAGCAACATAGGTCCACAAGCATTTGGGAGAATTAGAAAAAAATTCATATAGAAAGTGGCACTTAATCTGAGTCATGAAGGAAACTTGGGATACCAAGAAGCTGTAGTGAGGAGGAGGTACATTCCAGTCACATGGCAAACATGAGCAGGCTAGAAAGTACTACACAGAAGAAAGAGTGAACGGATGTCTTCAAAGATATTTGGTTATAAAAAGATGAAGGCTAGTCATGTAGATTGAAAGAGGGATAACTAATGAATATACCACGTAGCCCACTCATTAGAGATCTAGAGAAAAGCTTCAAGTACATTGGAGAGATCCTTTGTGGACAATTTAAGGGGAAACTTGGATGAGTCACAGAAGATGAGTAGATACAAATGGATTATATAATGAAACACTGGAGACGGTATTATGTAGCCATAGAAGATGCAGCAGAGACATAATATACTTGCAGTCAAGACCTGGGTGCATATCATGCCTAGACAGTTACTAGTTGTAGCTAGATACTTAATTCTCTTAGTTCCTCATCTGTAAAGTGAAGGGACTGACTAAACAGACTTTGAAGTCCTTTCCAACACTACATCTTTGAGTTTCTGATCACTGATGGATAATATTTGTACATGCTGCTTACTAGGAACCACTACATAATTGTGTTAGGTGATTAAATATCTCAGAAAACATATATACTCCTAATGGGCAGTGACTAGGCAATAACCTACTTTTTCTGTAACCACTAAAGTACTACTTAATACGTATTCTATGGAAAGCTGCATCATGAGCCAAAGAATGTAAGGTAACAATAACAACATGAGTATCAATCACTTTGATGCTAGGCATCACCCTAGAGTCATTATTAGATGCCTTATCCCAATAAGAAAATGTAGTGAGACAGTATTTTCCATGTCTGGTGTTAATGGGAAAAACCAGTGAATCTTATGCTTTTCTTATTCTTGCTCATCTTTATTGTTTCCAGGATCTTTGCTGACTATCACTCGAAGTCATTCCCCAGGAGATATCTTTCCCCAAGGAAGGACCACAGTACAATATACAGCCACAGACCCATCTGGCAATAACAGGACATGTGAAATTTATGTTGTCATCAAAGGTGTGTATGCTCCTTAGGACCTAGTCCCTTAAGAATGTTAAGTCAACAAACATTTATTAAGCATCTACTATTCTTAGGCATTGTTCTAAATGCTGAAGATTCCCCCAAACCCCATTCCCACCCCACAAAAATAGTCCCTGATCTCTTTCAGCCACAAGCACTCCTCTCTACCCTCGACCTGGATAATAGGTAAAGAGTTGCCAAACAGCTCTCAGCTGAATGCCCGATGCCAGCCTGGTACTCATTTGCAATCTCTTTTTGACCAGGGGTTCAATCCCCTTACCATCTTTGGGCAGTGAGAGCTCCCAGGAAGTCCTGCTGCTACTTGTAGCTACTGCCATGTCCACAGTCACCTATACTTCATGTCTCTGCCATACTGCACCCAGCCAGCCCCCATTCTAGTGTCACAGATACACACACACACACACACACACACACACACACACACACACACACACATACACACACCTTCACATAAGTTTCCAATTCTATGATACCAAAGAAATGTCCAGTGGGCCCAAGGGAAAGACAAGTGTGGATTCTGAGAATTTATACAGGATGTGTACCCATCCTAAAATAAAAAAAAATGTTTTTCCAGACTTGGTACCTATAGTATAAAGTGTATTTCTGAGATATAATTCAACTAAGGGAACTTGACAAGAGTAGAATTCCTGCCAAATAGCCATCAAATATATCTTCTTGCCTTATTGCATAGTGGCAAGGCCATCCACCACCAACTGTTGCCTTAACCCTTGGATATTAGTTGGATCACTCCCCTCAAAAAAGATGTTTCTAATTCTGTTGCAATCAGAAGACTTTTATTGGATTATTTTTAAAATTGCATTTATTGAGTACTAAGTGTACTTCATAGATCCATATAATAAAAATTGTTATAAAATATCAATAAAAAGTCATTTTAAAATACCACAGAACTCTTACCCTCACATTTTGTTCATTATGCCACATCAGTATTCCATTTGAGGCATTATTGTAAAGTTATTTGAAGAAGAAAGTTAAGAAAGTTTGAATGGAAAGCTCCCTATTCTCTGCCACCTTGACTCTGCCACACCACTGCAGGGATGCTTTTTCCCCACACTCTATTTAGCAAAAAAAAAAAAGCAACAAACTATATTGTTTTAAAGCAAAACACTGACACTGTTCAGACCTGGGTTTCTAATATTCCTTGTCATCAGATGCCTTCCCTCAACTTTTCACCAAATACTCTCTCATGGAATTGCAAAGTAATAGTCTCTTATTCTTGTTGTCATGATCTTTATATTTGATGTGGAAGAGAGGAGGGGTTGAAAGATCCTGAAAATTTTATTTCTCTGCCATAGTTTTGTCCACATTGTTTTCAGTTATAATGAGGGAATTGCAGAAACATCCCCATCAATGCAGGAGTACATGTAGCTCTTCCTAAACATAAAAGGATACAGTACCCAATTACCTATGCCTAGCCACTTTTTAGTAACATTTACAAAACATCTTTTTCCACTTTTAACTCCAAGTTCAATGTAAACTTTTTATAGGAACAGTAAAAAAGAAAGGACACCCCCCTTTGCAAAGTTCAGACCCAGTATTTAAACTTCCACACTGTACATCTTAAAGGATCATCTAAGGAGGAGGAAGGGGGGTGATAAAAAAATAGTGCTAGTTGTTGTACATTATAGAATCAGTTCTTTGAGAAATGGAACTGTGTTTTTGTCTGTATGTTTTGCCTCAGTTCTTGGCACATAGTAGGTGCTTAATAAGCGCATGTTAAGTGATAGTTGATTGTATATAATTAAAGTATATTTTTGTATAGGTTCTCCCTGTGAAATTCCATTCACTCCTGTTAATGGAGATTTCATATGTACCAATGACAGTGTTGGTATCAACTGCACACTAAGTTGCCTAGAAGGCTATGATTTTACTGAAGGATCAGCCGAAAAATATTACTGTGCCTTTGAAGATGGAATCTGGAGACCTCCATATTCTACTGAATGGCCAGACTGTGCTGGTAAGTTTACTTTGCATTCATTTCTTCCATGATAAAATAAAGTATTTCTCACTATTGGGGGCTACAATTTCTAGAATATTTAGAAATATTCATGGAAAGATCTACACGAAATTATGAAAAACTGAATAATAGCTAATAGAACATTATATAGAGCAACAGAAATAATGCTTGAAGAATAACTTGTGAATATCTACAACAAGAGAAAGAATTGATAAAATGAAACATAAGAAAGACATGGTTTTATATATGCATTTTTTTGTCAAATTAAGCCTTTTCTAGGGAGGGAGATAGTTGGTCATTTTAATGTAACCAACAAATTAATGAATAAAATAATTTGTTAAAAGAAATATGTATTCAGAGAAATCTTTTTCTCTAAGAATCAATGTTGATGGATGTGAGGAGGCACTGGAGCTCAGACTCAAGACTAAGAATTGGTTATGGGAGGAATAAAACATAGGGATACTTTTGGTATTACTTATTACTTTTTTATAAATGCATTTACTTTTAATGCTACTCTCCATAACATATGGATATTTGTTTTGTGATAAATCTATTTGCCAGTGTAACCCCAGACAAGTTCCATAACCTTTCAATGCCCCCCAGAAACTCCAAGACTATGAACTATAGAGTGATTGCCAATCTGCACAGGGAGTGGAAATATCCTCTTTAGAAGTACCCAATACATTTCTGGTTAAAAAACATTTAAAAAAATTTTTTTAAAGGCTTGCCTATGTTCTAGTGAAGCTCAGACTCTCTGGTAGATAGTCATAGACATAGGATTCAATTTTCAAACCTTCCCTAAGGAATAGAGATGCATCAATATGACTCTACTTCTAATCCCATTGGTACTAATGGAGAGTTCCCCTTTGCCACCATAAAGAACTTGCTGCTGTATTTAGGGGTCTGTGGCTCATCTGCCCTTTCCTCTACCAATGTATACATGGTCTGTCTGAGTTCAGACCAGAAGAATCTTGACCACATAGAAGAGGGATCAGACAGACTCTTTTTCTCATATTCTATGGCTTGCTAATTCCATCTCCCTTTCCCAAACTTCCAACTATCACCTCTGGGATGATTTACTTAAAGCTTAAATTTGGGCTCTCCTGTGAAGCTCTCCCCAAGGGGGAAAACAGAAAGGTACTCAATATACACAATATATATCAGGTAAGGAACAAATTTATGTCCCAGACACAAAAAGAACCTATTACATAAAACATTCGCAAGCATGCATAAATAGAAACACTTAAAACAAGCAGCAGTAGTATACTACTGGTATACTTTGCCAGGATGAAACTCTAAAACCTTACCAGAACATAAAGTAGGGACAGCTAGGTGGCTCAGTGAATAGTGAGCCAGGTCTGGAAATGGGAGGTCCTGGGTTCAAACCTGACCTCACACACTTGCTAGCTATGTGACCCTGGGCAAGTCATTTCACCCCAATTGTCACCCCAATTACCTAGCCATCACAGCTCTTCTTCCTTGGAACCAATACATAGTATTGATTCTAAGACAGAAGGTGAGAGTTTAAAAAAGATAACATAAAGCAATTTGTCAGGCATTCATATTTAACCTCAATTCTGTTTCTCATAATCTGTGTCTTCTGACAAGCTGTGCTATGGATAGGGTTCATCCTCAGGCCAATGGTCGTCTGCTTCAAGAACAAAGGAATAGTTGTTAGGGACTCCTCTCAAAGTGCAGCAAGCCTCAACAGAAGAGCCAAGGTCTCTGAGCCTCTTAAACATATAAGATAACCTCAAAGCCTGGAGAAAGACACAATCATTTAAGACGAGGAAAGAATAAACACAGAAGATGCAGCCCCAAACCCAAGATTAGGCTTCCCTAAGCAGCTGCTGTGTACTCATGGTCTTAGGGAAACCTGAATGGGGGACTAATTGACTATAATCTTTCCCTAAATGTGTAAATATACTTTAAATGTAAGTAATTTTAAACAGCTATTATCATTTTACTTTGAAGTAAACATTTTTAACCTACTGTCACTAGTACATGTCAGTACATTGCATCAAACACCATCTTGGTCTTTGGAGCTGTTCTTAAATTGTGATCTTTTTTTAAGCAGGTTATTCTCCTCTTCTTTGGCCTTGGTTTCCCTATCTATAAAATGAGACTAAAAAGATCTAGGTCTATAGTAGTAAGAAAATCAATAGCCTTCTTCGTACACATGGGATATAAATTGAAATCTTCAATCCAGTTCTCTCCTATTAGTTCTGTGCTCAGCTAATAGAATGTTGTTGACCATACCACTCATTGCCTCACAGTAACTTCAATATTGCAAGCCAAATGCAGCTTCAGAATTTACCTCTTAATCACAGACTCATAAAATTTCAAAGTCGTAAAAAAATCTGTACCTAAAGCATGAATCCTCAGCCAGGAATAATCCAACTTCAGCCAGAGGAGCAGCAGTGACAAAGAACTGTCAAATACCCATGGTAGCCCATTCCATTAGGAGATAGTTCCAATAGAAAACCCTTCCTTATATTGAGACAAAAATCTACACCTCCCCTTTATTAGTCTTTGTTCTGTCTTCTAAGTCCAAAGAACAACTCTAACCCTCTTCTGAAAGATTTTTTGGTCTCATCCTTTTGAGTATATGCACATAGGTTAGCCATCTTTAAAATAGGAGGACAAAGTTTCTTCAATTCAGAAATTCCCAATCTAGAAAGATCATTTTGCATGGTGTTGAGAAAAATAATATTTATGACCCATTCTTAGCTTATTCAACAAGTCAAGTCGATATATCATGAAAAACCAGCAGAAGTTACTTCTTGTAACTTCTAGAAGTGTTTTGGTGATTGGGAGGTTGAAACTGGAGTTTGGGGAATCAAACTCTTATCACTAGGTAACTGCAATTTCTGTGTCACTCTGTGTTTATTTTCTAAGAAGCAGGAATGCTTCTTAAGTGGCATCTCTGGTTTTTGTAAAGAACAATGTGAAAGTGAAGCATTAAGGTCAAGTCATTTTGCATAAACTTCTCCATATCAGAGGTCATCTGACTTTTAAAAACGCTCCATTAGAAAATCACTGACCAACAAAAACTACTGTGTCCTTCCATTTTCTAGTAAATCGCTTTGCAAATCATGGATTCAAGTCATTTGAGATGCTCTACAAAACAACTTGCTGTGACAACAATGATCTCCTCAAAAACTTTTCTAAAGCTTTTGAGACTACTCTTGGTGAAATGGTAGGTTAGTAATATTCCTTTATTTCTTTTTCTTTTAGTTGTTTGAAAGATATTATCGAGACTTTTTTCACAATAAATTTTTTTGCATTTTATTTGGTAGTTGACATTTTGATTAATTGCTCTGAAAATTTCTTTCTTTGACTTTCCCTTCAGTCCTACTACCTGTCACTAAGCATAAGTTTTATCATGAATATTGAATATGAGGAATTTCATTTATTCACTCATCAAACATATTGTAAGCACCTGTTATGAGCCGAATGTTACACGAATCAATGGAGTCACAAAGAAAAAAAGAAATTACATGATTCCTGCCCTCAACGAGCTTATATTCTATTGTAGAAGGAAGCGAGGCAACAAAGAAAATGGAAGAGCAAAAACTAAATGTATATTAACCATATGCAGGATAATTTCCAGAGGGATAATTCTTAGGCAATACTAGCAACTAGAAGGATCAGAATAGGCTTCTTGTAGAAGATTATATTTTGTGAAATGGTTTATTTAAAACCCATAGACAGGGTCAGTCAGGTGACACAGTGGAGAGAGTACCAGGTCTAGAATCCTGGGTTCAAATGTGACCTTAGACATTTCCTAGCTGTGTAACTCCATTTGCCTAGCCCTTGCCCTTCTCTCTTGGAGTTGTTACTAGGATAGAAAGTAAGAGTTTAAAAAAAAAAAGACATGCATCCTAAGATGATAAACCAGAGTACATTTTATTTGTTTTCTCATGGAAATCAGCTACCTAGACATTTTTCAAATCATAAATTCTCATTTAAAACAACATCACTGGTTCAGAAAAAAAAAGAGAAAGTCAATTTCTCTAGGGGCTTCTAAGTGACCTGGTCAATAAAATGCCAGACCTAAAGTCAGGAAGACTCATCTTCCTCAGTTCAAATTCAGCTTCAGACAGTTACTAGCTACATGACTCTTGAGCAATTCATTTAACCCTACTTGCCTAAGTTTTTTCATCTGTGAAATGAATGAGAGAAGGAAATAGCAAACTACTCCAGGATCTCTGTCAAGAAACCCCCAAATGAGGTCACAAAGAGTTCAACATGGCTGAAATGACTGAAAAGCAGCAGACTCTTCAAGTATATTTTAAGTTGGTAGAGAAAGCAGGAATGACATCGCATGAGTATCTTCACAGTGCCATGGAAGTAAGCATTTAACAAAAGCTAATCAGTTTATTTTTAGTCTCTATAAAATATGTTCAAAATAAGAGATGCAGAATTACTAACACTCTTGAATTTAAGAAAAAAAAACAAGAAACAAAATCCTTAGAAACTAAATTAGTATCTATCTGCATTTGAGAAGGCAAGTGTAAACTCATAAAAATCCCAAACATCACTAGTATTCTTTAGAAATTAAGTAATACAAACATTGATGGAATGCACTGTCTCTTAATCTGTTTCCTGGCTTCTCTGGATTCCTTCAATGCACAATTTAGGAGCCAGTTATGTGGCTAGAGAGCCAGGCCTGGAGTGGAAGAGTTGGGTTTAAATTTGGTCTCTGACACCTCTTAACTGTATTACCCTAAAAGTCATTTATCCTTGTTTGCCTAGCTTTTTCCCTTTTGTCTTAGAATTCTTACTAGTACAGAAAGTAAGGGTTTAAGAAAAGTCTTCATTTAAACCCCATTTTCTACAGAAGTCCTTTCCTGTCCCCTTACCCCATCAAACCCCACTTTTAGTGGCTTACTTCTGAAATTACCTCTATTTATCCCTGTACGTTTTTTTATGTTAACTTCTCCCATTAAAATGTAAATGCTCTATGGGCATTTACTATGGGCATTACATCTATGGTTTGCCTTTCATTGTAATCCCAGTGCCTGGCAAATAGTAAACCAATGCAAATAAATGCTTCTTCAATGACTAATTCAGTCTTTAAGAGTATGTACAGAAACCAAAAGCAGGTGGAGTGGAGAGAGGAAAGGGATTAAATTGTTGTTTTTTAGTTACAAGTCCAAGAAGATTAAATTGTAAGAAATCCAATATATAATAAGATAAATATATAGAAGAGATAGTTTGATATTGAGTTTGGATTTACATCTTCTTCATCTGGGGTTTTTCTAGGTCCCATCGTTTTGTAATGATGCTGATGATATTGACTGCAGACTGGAGGACCGGACACAAAAACACTGCCTAGAATATAACTATGACTATGAAAATGGATTTGCAATTGGTAATTAAATATTGTAATTCTACGCAATCTATTCAGTATCACCAGTTTTCAAATATGAAGCACAGAGGGGAATTTATTGACCAAGAAGTTGGGCATACTGTATGGTTCATTTAAGAAATATTTATTGAGTATAAAATTAGACAATATAGAGATCAATAGGGAAAAATGTAAACTCTGCTTTATAATTTAATATTAAACAGATTCATAGTGTTATATAAATATCTTTACAGAAAAAAATAAAGACAGAAGGCATCCTTGAAATTATAGCCCAGAAAAAGAAAAAAGAAAGTAAGAAAGTGTAGCCCAGGTCCTATGTAGTTGTACATACCTATAACCCCTGCTACTAAGGAGTCTGAGGCTGCTCAGACTGCTTTTGAGGTCAGGCCTTCTCAACTGAAGTGGGCAAAATAACCTTTACCAGCATTTTAATTGAGCTTTATTTCCTTTGAAAGCAAAGTTTCTTTTTTCTTTTTTCTCTTTTGTTCTCTCACTTTTACTTTTTCTTTCCCTCTAGCTTCACACTTTTTTCTTTTCTTTCCCCTAAAGGAAAGAACCAATTTGAATAGAAAAGTTAATTTTTCAACTTTAATATAATTTACTAATTTGGATTTCATAAATTAGCATAAGTTCTAATAATTCAGTGAAGCTACTCTGAAGTTCAACTTTATGCCACTTCTGGGAAAAAAGAAAAAGAGGCTGGCTTAAGCAAACTAATGGTCTAAATAAAATGTCAGTACTGTTTATCTTGCTTCATCATTATATGAGAACTGCTTACAATTGCATATATAAAGCTTTGTATCTGATGATCTTTAGTTATCCTTATCTATTCGCTATAATAGCCCTCTTCTCATCACTGTTTCTCAAAAATTTTAACATTCATCTAATAATGCTTTTGAATACTCAAACTACATTTAATTATCATTCTTAAGACCAGAGATTTTGGGAGGTAACTAGGTTTAGGAGAGAGACAGAGACAGAGAGAGACAGAGAGAAAGAGACAGAGACAGAGACAGAGAGAGAGACAGAGAAAGAGAGAGAGACAGAGAGAGAGACAGAGAGAGACAGAGAGAGAGAGAGAGAGAGAGAGAGAGAGAGAGAGAGAGAGAGAGAGAGAGAGAGAGAGAGAGAGATTTTAACCCAGTTCTAAGTTAATTTAGTACACTCTAACACTACCAAAGCCTTAAAACTAAAAGGGATCTTTGAGGTCACCTAGTCCTGATTTATGTATATGTCCCCTGTTAAATTTTATATAGAGATTTAGATGTTTATTTAATTTGAATTAAGTAGAAATATTCTAAAGAAGCAGAGAGGCTAAAGACTTTAATTTCATTTCCTCACCTTCTCGTCCATTTTAAAGTGAATTTTATTCATTTATCTATGGAGCAAGGCAAATAGTCTTCTCTTTCTTACTTCAGATCTCTCTCTTGCTCTCTCTCTTCCTTTCCCCTTCCCTTTCACTGTGAGAATTTGATTGCTAGCTGAGCCAGTAATTGCAGCTGGGAGGAATTCCTGACATACTGGTTGGCAATCACTTAAAAGAGGTTGAGGCCTGGAAGTAACAGAAATAGTGTCATCCTCTCAACCTCGAAATGTTTTGCTAAAGTTGATAAATCAGCAATCATTTATTAACTCCCTTTGTTCCAGACATGGTGCTGAAGTGGATAAAGAAGAGATGAAGGTTAAAGTAAGGATGCCCCTGCCCTCAAGGAGCTTATATCCTGTTTTGTAGGAGAACAAAGGCCAGCCCATTTTTGTAGGGACAACAATGAAAAACTAAAGCAGGCCACCTTTTCTCTTGGAAATACTCACCAAGATAATGTATTTGGGGGCAGCTAGGTACCACAGTGGGTAGAGCTTCAGGCCTGGAGTTGAGAGGACCTGGATTCAAAAGTGTCCTCAGGTATAGCATGTCACCCCAGTAGAGTCACAACCCAAATTGCCCTGCTCTTCTTCTACCTTAGAATCCATATTAAGTTTAGATTTTGAGACAGAAAGAAAGTGTTTAAAAAAAAAGATATCATTTTACAATTAAAAAAAATCCTCATAGCCATTGTCTCATTTAATCCTCAAGGAATTCTGTGTTCTGTAAGGGAGCTGGTGCAAATATTTATTAATCGCAGTTTACAGAAAGGGAGTCTAAATCTGAGGAATCAGATGACTAGTCAAAAAGCCACATAACACACCTAGAAAGTATCTAAGTCAAGACTCAAACAGACATTCATCAAATGTTTGTGTTTTCTTTGTATCAACTCCTAGGGCCTGGTGGTTGGGGTGTGGCCAATAAAGTGGATTATTCCTATGAAGACTTCATGGATGTCATTCAAGAGCAGTCTCAGAAACCTGTCATGATGGGGACTGGTAAAACTCAAACTTCTAGGGTCAAAAGACATGAAAAACTTAGCACCTCAACATCTGACCATAAAATTAAGTTAATATTTAATATAACAGGTAATAAGTGTTTTTTTAATTGAGCATTATTTAAAGTTCTCACAAATAGATGACTTTTCCTTGTCACTTCATTTTGCTGTCAAATTAAAAAAGAGAAAACAACCACCAGACCTAAGAATTACTGAGAATAGCGTCCCTTGGATTTCACAAGTCTACTTTGAACAACTTAGTGTTACAAATAGTTTTTATCTTGACCTGATGAGCTCAGGCACATTTTTTTATTTTTATTATTTTTTAATTGAACATTTTTATTTAATTAATTTAGAATATTTTTCCATGGTTACATGATTCGTGTTCTTTCCCTCCCCTCAAACACCCCACCCCAGTCAACGTACAACATGTGTCATTGATTAAGACCTATTTCCACATTATTGATATTTGCATTAGGGCGATCATTTAGAGTATGCATCCCGAATCATATCCCCATTGAACCATGTGATCAAGCAGTTGTTTTTCTTCAATGTTTCTACTCCCACAGTTCTTTCTCTGGATGTGGATAGCATCTTTCTCATAAGTCCCTCAGAATTGTCCTGGATCATTGCACTGCTGCTAGTAACGAAGTCCATTACATTCAATTGTGCCACAGTGTATCCATCTCTGTGTACAATGTTCTCCTGGTTCTGCTCCTCTCACTCTGCATCACTTCCTGGAGGTTGTTCCAGTTCACATGGAATTCCTCTAGTTCATTATTCCTTTGAGCACAATAGTATTCCATCACCAACAGATACCACAATTTTTTCAGCCATTCCCCAATCAAAGGACATCCCCACAGGCACATTTTTAAAATAAAGAAATCTGAGGGTAATTTTGTGTCTTATAATAAGAGAATCCCATACAAGCAGCTGGGAGTTTTGTACCATTGTGCAAAGATATGATGCATTATTCTTAGACTGGTGTTACACATGTACATGGTGTTTGTTTTCTTTTACTCATGTTCAAATACCTTTGGAGTTTTAAAAAGAATTTTCTTTTTTGGTGAGAACCAGTTGCTACAATTTATGAAATATCAGGTGTACTTTTTTCCCCTTTATCTCAGCAAGTGTACCTTTGCCTGATCAGAGAAATGATACCCTGGAATTGGAAAACCAGCAACGGCTCCTGAAGACCTTAGAGACAATCACTAACCGGCTCAAAAGAACTCTCAATAAGGAACCCATGTATTCTTTTCAGCTTGCATCTGAGATGGTTGTAGCTGACAGCAATTCATTGGAAACAGAAAAGGCCTTTCTGTTCTGCAGACCAGGCTCAATGCTAAGAGGACGAATGTGTGGTAAGATGCTCTTGTTTCATCTAAACCAACCAGTACACATAGAATGTCTTTGTTTTCCATTGTCACAATGGGGTTTGTAGGACTGTTCATGGATCATAGAAGGGAGAGTTAAAAGGATCCTTGTAAATCATCTAACTCCTATAATTAGGCAGATGAGGAAACAGAGGCCCAGAGAGATGAAGTGATTTGGTCAAAATCTAGCAGTTAGTAATAAAAGAGGGTTTGAAAACTAGGTCCTCTGTATCTTAAACTTTTCCTTCCATTACCCCACAAGGAATCAGACTAAGGAAACAATCTTGTTGTTAATTTACATTTAGAGAATTTCAAAATCAAGTTGTGTTAATTATTCTTCAATCTCATGATTTTCAGCATCAGTTCCAAAATAAAGGAACTAAGTGTGCATTGTGATCTATTTCATAGTCCAGCTATAATTTGTAGATAATCTTTGCCTATATTACCAAGTCAATGCATGCCTGTTGATTTGATTTCTGTATACCTTCTGCAAACACATTATGCTTTTATCACCTTGTGAAAACTCCATGCTAGTTGATCTAATATATATTCCTAAAAATCAGTTATCAGATTTGGGAAAAGATGGGTATATGAAGTGAAGGAAACTACCTCCCCCAAAACAGTGATAGAAAAAAAAAGAAGCAGAATGACCCAAAATCTTCAAAAGAAAACTTAAAACTCATTCCAAGAAGTAAGAAAATAAAAGAGAAATTATGGAAGACTGGGAAAAAAACATAAATTACAAGAAGACAAAAACTCCAGAAGAAAAATATTCTTAAATAACACCAAAACAAAGCTAAAATGTTCTCAAGATAAAATTAAAATGAGTCATAGCAACACTATAGGAATTAGAGAGAAAAATGAATTTAATTTTTTTCTTCTTTTAGTTAAAGAAGAAATTACATATATCTGAGGAATTTAAGGATAATCTGATAAATTCAAAGAGTTTAAATACATCTATAGAACCTAAACACAACAACTGATTCAATAAAATGTAAAATTATTTTACTGAAGGACAAAATAGTGAAAGGAACACCAGAGTCAGAAAAATAATCCCAAAAAGCTATTCAATTGAGAAATGATGAAGACAAAAATGATGGAACTGAAGGAATGATTAAAAGAAAAACCTTTTTAGAAAGTCATTTTTCCCAAAACATTGAAAAACAAAAGATTTAATAGAATCACAGAGAAAGAAGAAATTCACAGAAATACTGAAAATGAAGGAAAGCTTGCAAATTGACCAAATTTTGAGAATTCCATCATGGAAAAATCACATATCAATTTACTCAGAAACTTAGTTTTTTAATCTTCAAAATCACAGTGATGAGATAATCCAAAAAGTAGACAAAAATCACATAAAAATAAAACATAAATATATTTTAATATTTTAAATATGAAAGAAAATATAGTAATCAGATAAAAGTGAAATTTTAAAATAACATGAAACCCTTTTTTGAATATCACCATGTTATTGTACAAAAAAGGAGACATGACAAAAAATGTTTGAATATGATAAACTTCACAAATAGAGGACTTGATTCACAAATCAGTTTCCTAACAAATCTAAGGACTCTTTTTTTAAATGTGCATTTAAATTTTTAGTTTGAATAGATTCTTTTTTAAAAAACATTTCATTGAGTGTTTATGCCGAGCACTATGTAAAAGTTAAAATTAAAACTCAATAATTAAATATATATATATATTAAGGGATTTTTTTAATGATCATTAGAAATCAAAGAATAAAGAGGATACAAAATAAAGACCACATGCCCATGGCTGATCAACATATTTCAAAATCCCCACCTTACCACCACCACCATGCTTGCTGCAAACCAAAAAGATGGCATGATTCTCCATGTCCCCAATTTATATCCCCTGTCTACAAGAAGTGCATAATGGTAGGGAAATGTAATTCTTTTTTAGGGTAACAGATTTTCAATTATACAACTGTACTAGGTATAGATGAAAATAGAAGAATAAGAAAGTCTCTGCTCTCAAAGACTTCACATTCTAATACATAAAAGAAGATTTAGAAAGGGTCAAGGATTCATAGGTTCTAGCTGTGAATGTGATAGAAATGCAATAGATGTGAGGCCCAGAGGCCCTTATTGCACAGTGACAAGGCAGATAGATCATGATGCTCAGTGGTCCTCCATCTTACTGGGAATATTGTTATAGGTGACTCTATATTTATCCAAGAGATGTATACAGCCAAATCTCCCTGTTCTTACAGCCCCTCCTGTACTAGAATATCAAGACCAATGATTAATATAAAGGATATAATAAACCTAAGAATCAGAGTAGAAAAGGAGCTCCAGGTTAACAGGGTGGGGCAGAGGTGGGGGAGCAGTAAGTGTAAAGGGGGGGAATCATCATTCAGCTAGGTAGGAAAATAGGAGAGAAAAAGAAGGCTAGAAAAAAGGGCTTCCTATAATGCCTGTCTGCTAGATCCTCTGAAAACTATTGATACCTAGATTTTAGAGGGGAGTGGGTGCAGTACTGATAAATGTATAACAACCACCTTTCAGGAAAAAAATTATGTGCACACAACACACTTTTAGGCTTAATCAGCACCATTAACATTTTCTCCTTTACTTTCTTAAACCCACACAACCAACAAAATAAAAATCAAGGCTTGATTTTATACCATTTATGAATGGCACCTGGTCTAGGGGGTGGGACCTGGCATTCCATCTCTAAAAGGTTCACCATCACTGATATAGACTATTTTAAAGCATGCACATCCTTTAATTAAATAATTTTACTACAGTCATGATACTATTGACAACAATAGAAAAAATCTGTTAAAAAAAACTAATAACACAACCATGAATCCTAGTTCAGTGCTTGGGGAATGACTGAATAAACTGTGTTTGCAAACGTAATGTAACATTACTATGATATAAAAAAGGAAAATTTTAAAAATATGAAGAAATAGAATACATATGAAGTAAGAGAGATATATACAACTATAACTATTTAACAAATGGCAGTAATCATAGCAATACTAGCAGAATCTCAAAACTTCTCTAGAAAAAAATATCAGAGAGGAATTTGGGAGCAAACAGGATGTTTTTGTTAATTTATATACACAATTTTTAAAAATTTAGACAATTTAGAATTTATGAGTTTATGCACCTTCCATTTATGTTTTGTTTATTTAAATTTGTGGTTAGTTTTGCTGAAGGTCACTAAGCTTAGAATTTAACAACCAATTGGCAATCTCAGTCAAAAAGATGCTTGATCCTTTGCCTTCTTCCAGGGTCTGGTATGAATCCCCTTCTTATCCCCCATTTTCTTTGGATCAAGGTCATGGTATCCTTGGCAATAACCTCATGGTTCTAAACTCTGGACCTTAAAAATCCCAAGAGATTTTTAGTTCTCAGCTCTCTTCAGATAATCTAGAGAGTCAGTGCACTTTGATCTCAAACCTCTTAAGCCTCCCTAGATCCAAAAGCCTGAAGTGGGAGGGAGGTAAAAGAAAAAGGGTCTAAAATAGAGACATTTTTCACTGGGAGGGTCCTTGAGTCTGGAAAATGCAGAGATGTTTACCAATGGAAATAATATCCTCAAAGGAGAGGAACAAATCTGCTTTTCCAAACCAGTCAAACTTTAAAAATACTTTGAGTTGAACAAATGTGCAACTTATTACCTTTGACCCTGTGTCACTCACCAGAATGGATATACCCTAACATTAATTAGTCTTCAAAAAATCAGCTTCAGTTTCTCATCACATAAGAGAAAAAAGTTTAAATAGATGAAGACTTTTTCCCCCAGGGGAAAGGATGAGTGGAGGTCGAATACTGAAATTTAAATTCACCTAAAATTGACCCAATCACTATTTTCTCCTTATATTCAGGATGGGGCCAATATCCTACTTAGTGTGAGGTCAAAGTTTTTCCTAACATTTATGCCATTCTTTTATTCTAGGGCAGTGCTTTGCAGCCATATTTTGAGTCCTAAACTTTCTCTGCATAACACTGATGTGTACAACTGCAGACAGATGAAAGCTTCTATTTCCAGAAATAGCTATCTGAGAAGGTCAGGCTGATAAGAAAATGACCAGCAGTAAAAATTTCTCCCCCAAACAATAGTGCTTTAAATGGTGTTTGACAGCTTTGAATTCCTGGGATGAAAGAACTCATTGGACATTCCATTGTTGTAATCCACTGAATTCTGCAATTAATCTTCAGTTGTTCTGCTCTGTCTATCTACAGTTAATTGCCCTTTGGGGACCTATTATTCCCTGGAGCACACTGTCTGTGAAAGCTGCTGGATTGGATCCTATCAAGATGAGGAAGGACAACTAGAGTGTAAACTTTGCCCCACTGGTAGTTCCACTGAATACCTCCACTCAAGAAGCATCTCTGAATGTAAAGGTGTGTGGGTCAGAGTCTGCCCTCATTATAGCTAAAAGGAATCAAACTTTGAAATCAGAATTTTCAGATGTAACAAATTTTTACCTAGGAAAGTAGGGCATATTAAAAGTAATCATACTGGATTTTTAATGCCTCTTTTGTGTTTTATTTATAAATCCTCACATGGGTATCATTCTCCTTTAAAGCAATTCATTAATCTTTGTTAATTGAAATACATATTGCTTAAAACCCAAGAATCTTATAGAATGTAGGTCAAATCCCACTATTAATCATTTCTGAATGAGAGTGGCATTCACTTGGTGTGCTAGATTTTCTTAAATCAAATACTGCTTGAAGGAAATAAACTTCCTTTGTGTTATTTAGAAATATTTCTGTATCCTGAAATTCATATTCCAAAATTTTCTAAGAAAAAGGGAGCTTCTTTTGATATAGTGTTTTTACTTTATTTTACAAGGTTATATAGAAAGACTCCAAAATCTAATTTGATCATTGTATTAATTCTGAAAACTTGGTACTATAAAATGTTCTCATTTTATAGATTAGTAAACTATAACTCAGAAAAGCAGAGTCATAGGATCTTAGACCTACAGTTAAAAAAGAAATCTCATAAAACACCTAGTTTCTTCTAGTTTCATTTATTTATTTATTTATTTATTTTAGAGAAAACCGGGTTGAATGATTTATCCAGGGTCATGCAACTAATAAGTGTCTGAGGCCAGATTTGAACAGAGATGAGTCTTCCAGACTCCAAGTCTGACATTCTACCGCACCACCTACCTGCCCCAATCCTCTCATTTTACAGATGAAACTGAGGCCCTTGAGGTGAGGTGACATGCTTGAGATCACACAGCAAGTTAGTAGGAAAGCTAACAAATTAAAAATGCAGATTTCTTGTCTCCCAGCTTGAAATTCTTCCTACTGTGCCATAACTGGGATAGGATTTGAAGCCAAGATTGGCTGCCTCAAATCCAGCATTCTTTCAGCTATATCACACTCCCTTTCACAATTAGATTAAACTTGTATTAAAGTAAGAATTAGTAACATTTAGATAATGGCTAGCAGGGCAGTATCCTGGCTACTAAAATAGTTTATTGAATACCTTTAACATATTTTCCCAGTGTTATCAAGGATAAAGTGTTCCCTCATAGAAATATTCCCAGATATTTTAATAAGTGAATGTGTGTAAGCATTCTGAGTACATTATTTCCTCCAAAGAACAGCACAGTGAAGACATTTTAAAGCAATGACATCTAAAAATAATTTACATCTCATTTCAAAAGTAAGGAAGGAAGGAAGAGGAAGAAAGGAAATCTGAGTTCTAGACCTAGCCCTGCCAGTAATTAGCTGTGTGATTTTAAGCAAGATACCTTACCTTAATGGGTCTCAGTTGTAAATAAATGGGTTGGACCAGATTTCTGAAATCCCTTATGGCTATGACTAGACCTGGCTAAACCACTGACTAGCTGTCTGTCCATGAACAAAATATTTAAAATCTCTAAACCTCAATTTCCTGATGGGTAGAATGAATTGGATTAGATAATCTCTAAAGTCTCTTCCACATGTAAAATTCTTTGAATTTAAGAGTTTTCACTTTCCATTTTCATTTTCTTTCCTTCAAGGCTAACACTGACAAGGAAGACTTAGGGGTTAGGGAAGAGGAGGATCTATGTGAAGGTAGTTCAGTCTGATTTTGCATAGGCACCAAGGAGTGGTTATACCCTATGTTTTTGTTTTTTTCCTTGAAAGAGCTATGTTGTGATAGAGGGGGTTAAGGAATGGGAGAGCAGCAATGACACTACATTTAGGATCAAAAGTCCTGGATTTGGGTCCTGGATCTATAATTTGATGGCTGCATAGCCTTTGGCAAGTTCTTTAACCTCCCAAAGACTCGGTTTCCTTACCTGTAAAACAGACCTAAGACCTACATGTTCACATTCCAGAGTTATTGTGGACATCATATGATATAATGAGAACAGATACTGTCTTTAGCCTTTCTTCTTATCTTCAGTGCTTAGTATAGTGCCTAGCACATAGTACATGCTTAATAGTTTATTGACTGTTGACTGAATGGCTCTATGAATGTCAGTTATCTTTACCGTTCTATGGTTGCCATTCGTAATTTATTCATCCCACAATCATTTATAAATCACCCATTAGAGTTCAAGCACTCTGCTAGAGCTGGGGATGCAAACACAAGAATTAAATGTCCTTTGCTCTCAAAAATAGTATATTCTATTGAGGAAAAGAAGCATGCTCACAGAGCCTGATCACCTGCAACCCAGCCTAAGCTGTCCAAGTCACTCTTCTTCAGCTGTTTCAAGTTATAATGTTGAAAATGGCATCTAAGTGGCTCAGTCGATAAAGTGTCAGGCTTGATCTTAAGTTAAAATCTGGCTTCACACACTTACTATCTATGTGATCCTGACCAAGTATCATTTAATCCTATATGTCTCCATTTCCTCATCTGTAAAATGAACTGGAGAAGGAACTGGTAAACCACTCCATTATCTTTGCCAAGAAAACCCCAAATAGGTTCACAAAGAGTTAGATATGTCTGAAATAACTGAACCACAGCCTAATGTTACACATCAGAGGCTAGAAAACATTATTCTATCGGCATCCCTTTTAGGATAATTCTTCATGTCTCTCCTGCCCTCTAAGTTGGACTGGAGACAAATGTGTTCCATAAGGTAATTGCTTTTGAAAATATAAACTCTTAATGGCTGTTTATGCATAATTTTGTCTTTTAGCTCAGTGCAAGCAAGGAACCTACTCACCAAATGGTCTAGAAACCTGTGAATCATGTCCTCTGGGCACCTATCAGCCAGCATTTGGTTCCAAGAACTGCCTCTCTTGTCCAGAAAACACTTCAACTGTGAAAAGAGGAGCTGTGGATAAATCTGCCTGTGGAGGTTAGCAAAAACTCAAATGCTGAAATATAGCCAAACGTTCTGTATGTTCTATATGCAGAGAAGTGGAGGATGTCCAAAAACTCAATATTTGAAATGTTTTTCTATACCTTTTTCAAAGTTTGTAGAAATGTGAGAATGTAGAAATCAAATGAATTAATTTTAGAAACCCTCACTATTAAAACTATTGCTGAGAGTTCTATTCCTTTATCTGTAGCCAAACTAGCTTAGAGTTTTTCAAATTAAAGCTTATCCTCAAAAGAAAGTCTAATAGGATTTCTTGATTATAAAATAGGTCTTAATACTCTGACTATTTTACTTGGAAAGCAGAATATTGCTTTCTTTTTTCCAAGTGTTTTTGAAAATGGTTTCTACCCAATGGATTGCTTATTAGCATAATGGAGATAGGAAAAAAAGATTTATGTGGTTATGAAAGAATATTATAGACTGGTAACAATGAATAAATTGGGTAGTTAAGTGACATAGATAGAGAGCCAGGCATGGAGATGGGAGGTCCTGGGTTCACATATGGTCCCAGGCAATTCCTAGCTGTGTGACTCTGGGCAAGTCATTTAACTGTAATTGCCTAACCCTTACTACTTTTCTGCCTTAGAACTAATTCTTAGTATTGAATCTAAGACAGAAGGGAGGGGTTTCATGATTAATAAATTGTGAATATAGTTCATCTCAGGCAATGGAGATATAATTCTTGACCTTCATGACTCTTGCTCATGGAGAACACCTTGGTTATCAACTTTAATCATTAATCATTTTTTAGTATTAGCAGGTGCCTCTTCTGATGTTTAATCACTGCTCTAAGGGAGTTTACAATCAATGGAAGATTTCTAATTGGGAAAAATAAGCCTGTGATTTTATAGTAAGGTTAAGAGTCAATTCCCAAATTCAAATCTGGCCTTGGACTATTACTAGCTGTGTGATCCTGGACAAGTCACTTAACGCTGTCAGCCTCAATTTTTTTGATATGTAAAATGACTTGGAGAAAGAGATGGCAAACCACTCTGATATCTTTGCCAAGAAAACCTCAAATGGCATCATGAAGAGTTGGACACAACTGAAATTACTAAACAACAAAGAGAATTGGACAAGGTTCCAGAAGACCTGTGTGCTAGTCCTAGCTCTGTCACTAATTAGTCACGTAACCTTTAACAAATCACTTTGTATCTCTGGGTCTCATTTTCCCCATCTGTCAAAACAGTTGAGCTTGATCGTTTCCTGGGTTCCTTCCAGCTTTAAATTCTATGAGTGATGAGATCCATGGCTTATAGCATGATGATTTAAATGAATCAGAAAGCCAATGAGTTGAACATTTGTTCAACCCAATGCTTTCCCAAGGTTCTTCTGGTTTGGCACACATCTGACTTGCTCCCTCTGTTTGAAGATATTCATTTGCATTGGCAGAAAGACCCTCATGCTCTTCCCAGACCCAAGATACCAAAAGCTGGGAATTTTGAGTACCTCAAACTTCTCAGAAATTGCATGGATTCTGTAAACCATGCATTTTAAAAAATCTTCATATGCCTTGTAATTACACTAGTTTTCTAGAATCAAATTATTTCAACACATAGTTAAAGAATGTCTACAATGTGTAAAGAATTGTGCTAAGTGCTAAGTAGAACAATAAGTAAGATATGTTCACTTTACTCTAGTTTACAGGTGACTGAGACAAAAAAAATTTTATACAAAGTAGAATAATAACAAACATTTGAGTTCTTTTTCTGTCTATGTCTCTCTGCTTCTGTCTCTCTCCAAAGCACTATCCTAGGCACATAGGGAGATTAAAAGATTATTGTCAGAAGCCATGCTTAAATTATTTCATGGTTTAGTGGGGGATGAGGGTGAAATTAAATATATACCAAAAAAAGATTCCAAATATTGTAATTTATAAGTAATATGCTAAGTATATCTTAAAAGCATAGAAGGCTATGAAAGTCCAGAGAAAGGGGGGGGGGATTCTAGCCAGGGGCATAAGAGAAGGCTTATGTAGGAAGCATTTGAAGAGGTTCTTGTAGAATAATTAGGATTCTAGTAATCAGAGCTAGTGGGAATAGGGAGGTGGGAGTCCAAGTAGAGATAATATGAAGGAAGGCATGTAAATGGATTTTGGCAGTGGCATATAACACTTAAAAGGACGAAATTTAACATAAGGGAGGGGAGGCACTTTGGAGCCAGAGTAGAAAGGGTTTTAAACCCCAAACTACAGAGCATGAATTTCATTTGGTGGAACAAAAATCATTTGAAATTTTTGAAAGTGAATATGTGATCAGAGACGTGCATTAGAAAAATCATTTATCTAGGAAAGGAAACAAGGGATGATATAATTGATTTTTAACCTCTTTGAAGTTAGAAAATAATTCTGATCTATAATCCCAGCATTCTAACATAGTGCTGTGAATTCCATAGACAGTAATCATTGATTGTCTGGTATGAAGAATTATGAAAAGTCATTGACTGAGTTTGAAAGGGTATTCTTTAACTTAACAGAATTTCCCTTCTCTAGTACACACACAGGTCCCGTGAAATTCTGATCATTTTGCAGCACTTTGTTAGACTAAACGGTACTGCGCTTACTGCATGTGATCAAGGGTCATAATGTTATCAGTGTATTTGAATATCACTGTGACTGATGCCAGCACCCGTCCAATGTATTTATTTATACTGTCAATAGGAATAAACAAGGTATTTTCAGCAGAAGCATACTTTCTCTGTAAATAGAAGTTTTCCACTGGATGGGGGGGGGGGGTCATCTTCAGGTCTTTTTGGCTTTAATTGAAGAGCTCCTCTCTTCGAATAGAAAAAAGACAAATTTAGGAGACCTACTTTCTTCTACTTGGAAGAGACAGTAATCATTTTCCAGAAGTCCTTTCTTTTCCTCATTCTCTATAGACATTTTAAAATTAATTTCACTTTCCAATTAATGTCTATTTCAAATACTTGATACCATTTAGAAACACTATTCTTTAGTGGTGTGTGGGGGGGGAGTAGACATAAACAGTTAAAATGATAAAAGCATTCAGTAATTGCACATTCTATACTTGGGGAATTTCTCTGACAATATACCTTCATGTCTACTGAATTCATCCTAGAGGGAACAGTTTAGGAATTTGTTCATTTTCTATAACCATTTTTAGCATGAAAAAATGAGTAGATGATATTCTTCTCACTGAGGAATGTAATGTACCTATATGATATTTTTAAGGGATACAAAGAAAGGTGTATGAAGAGAAGAGTGATAATGCTATATAATAGGGTAGGTTGGTGGTATAGAGGATAGAGTGCTGGGCTGACACTTAGGAAGACACCTTCCTTGAGTTCCAATCTAGCCTCAAATACTTACTAGCTGGGTAAATCACTTCACACCTGTTTGCCTCAGTTTCCTCATCTGTAAAATGAGCTAGAGAAGGACATGACCAGCCACTCTAGTATCTCTGCCAAGAAAACGCCAAATGGAGACAGTGGCTGACTTCTTAATATCATGCTATAAATTTTTGTTAATCTTTAGGAAATGTTTTGTTTGGGTTTTTTTCCCCTTTACAGTGCCTTGTCCAATAGGAGAATTCTCTCGCTCTGGCATAAAGCCTTGCTATCCATGTCCCAGAGACTATTATCAACCAAACCCAGGAAAGTCCTTCTGCCTTTCTTGTCCTTTTTATGGAACAACAACAATCACCGGGGCAAGATCCATCACCGATTGCTCAAGTAAGCTGATAACATGTTCTCATTGTCCAGGAATGACATATAAGGGATACTGATAAACTGTGGCCAGGATCTCACTCTCTTAGCTATGATTGTGACTCTTCTTACTCATATATAACTCTTCTTTTTTATTAGAATCAATCATTTAACAAACATTTCTTATATACCTCTAATATTCCAAGCACTGTTAGGCACTGAGAATATAAAAAGGTAAATGAAGCAGCCTTTGCCCTCAAGATACTTATATTGGTGGGTAGAAGGAAGATTCAAGATATGTGCGTGAGTATACAAACACACATACACACATGTTCATAATATTGGAGGTCATTTGTGAATTTTAAAAATAATAACTGTTATTTCACTGGTATAAAAAATTCCTATGAAGAGATCTCAAAACTCTAGAAATAAAAGTTAGCAAATATTCTGAGTGGCTAGGTTTATTTAATTTGGAAGATTCTTTTATTCACTTCAATTTGACAACACTCATCTTGAAGTACAAGGCTTTGGACTAGACACCAAAGGATAAAAGTATGAACAAGAGATATAGTCCCCATCTACATTGAAGCTTAATATCCTGAACATGTGACCCATGTTCAACTAAATACAAACTGGAATGAATTAAGTATGAAAGAAAGGACTATGAGAGTTCAAAAGAGAGAAGAAGAGCTCATTTATGCTTTGGGGAAATTAGGAAGAAAGATGTGTTTAAGATGGCTTTTGATCGGGAATGTTTTGGTATATGAAGTAGAGGAAGGAAAGTCTTCCTCCAGAATTAGGAAGTGACATCAGTAATGACATGGAGGTGGAAAATGTGAGAAAAATTGAAGAAATTTGGTTTTGCTAGAGAATAGCATCCATGAAGGAAACTGTGAGAAATGGGGGAATTTAGAGCCAGACTGTGGAAGTGCTGATAACCAGAGTTAAAACATATATAATCTATTCATTCAATGAAGGGACATCATTCGGGGCTATGATTTAGATGGTGTAATAGAACAAAGATTTAAACCCAGATCCTCTAACTCAAAATCCACTTCTCTTTTCTGTACCCTTTTCATCATTGAGTAGCAGATGATGAAAGCTTTTACAAAGTCCAAAAATTGACTGAGAAATATAAGGCACAAGATTGTGGTTATTTTGAATTATGATAAGAATAATTTTTTTATTTTAAATAATTAACCTTTTAAGTGTTTGTTTGTTTTTTTAAGTCTGTAGCATTTAGACTTCTTAAGTTATTAAAACTAAGACTTCAGGACAGACTTAATTGACAAAGAAGCCATTTGAAGATGGAAGGAGAGGTGAAGTTACAATATTCACAGTGTTGAAGTCTTAGGCTTTTTCTTTTTTGGTCACTGGAAGCATTGACAGTTGTCTCCATTGTTCTGAAGACAAGGCCTATGTTACCCCTGAGCCCTTCCATACTGTGTACCAAAACTGGAGGAGTAAGTGATGGTGACAAGTGTGTTTCAAATGCAATGGAAAGCTATCTACTTAAATTGTGCTGATTAAGCTTATCCCTAGTCCCCAATAGCTAGAAAAAAGGGTTGGCAGACATTTAGACCTTTTAAGAATAAATGAATACATGCACAAATTAAAATTACACTCAATGCATAAAAGGCAATCCCAGCCATTGTTGACCAGCAAAAAACCTCCTCATGATATCTCTTGAAACTTTGCTAAGCTGGTCCAGGCAAAATAACATTCAGTCCATTATTCAGGGAATATCTTTACAGATTGATAGGACCAGCTAGAATTTTCATTTCACTGTCAGCATTTTCTGTCTCCAAAGGTCTCTAGGACACAATAAGGCACTGTATTAGTGCTCTAATGGAGAGTTACATGTACATACCTATTGAATTATCTTGTTCTGTTTTCTCTTTATTTTTACTAATTTCCATTTCAATTTTTTTATCTTTCTACTTAAAAATTTATCCCTGCATATATACTCCTTTTTTTACCATTTATCCTTATTTTTCATATATAGTAATAATATAATACATATGATTTGTTATAAATATGTAATAAATAACAAATATGCTTATACAAGAGAAACATTCTCATATTAGCTATGTCTCATTCTTTTTCCCACTCCCTTTCCAAGAAGGCAGGTATATATGAACTATGTTGTACAAATATTATGCAATACATATTTCCCTGTTCATCATGCTGTGAAATGAGACACATATTACTTACATATATGCTTCATTTTAAGTTTTATGGAATAAAACACCCAATCAGAGATTCTGAAAACCCAATGTTAGTGGGTATTCACTGAATTGCACAAAATAACTGTTTTCCTGTACATTCTCCCTAGGTTTTAGTTCAACTTTTTCAGCTGCAGAGGAAAGTATCATGTTGTCAGCATCTCCTGGACATATCACCAAGAAGTATGAAGTCAGCAGCCAGGCAAGAATACTCCCTGGTTTATTATTACCTTTAATGGCAAAAAAGACATGATTTTGCTCTTTTCGTGTTTCTAAAGCTCAGTTTAATGTAATGGTATCCCCCTGAAAAAGAAAGGAAAAAATGACTATGACCATTATTTTCATCAATTAAAGAAAATGGGGACATATAAATGAATCATTGGATTTAATGCTGAAGCACCAAAAGTTCTTGGTTCAATATTACCTTGGGAAAGAGAAGAAATGTGTGGAGTTTTTCTCATGATGACAAAGGGACATATAATGCTATTCCTGCTGTAATTTATATCACTATGACTATAGATGGAGGATTTTATGTCTGTACATGAAAAGATACTTTTTTAATTCATTATAAACATGGAATAACTTTTAAGTAGAGAATATTTTGAACTGACCAAAATCCCTTGTTAATCAGCAAGGCGGCTCATTCATCTTTCAGAAGCATTCATCCTCTAATTTTTTTCCTACAAAATAAATTCTAAGAAAGTTTGATATAAGAAAGTACCAAAGGCAAAATCTATGCTCATACCATCCTAAATAAACTGTTTCTTCACTGATTAGTATTAATGAGCAATTAATTTGGTTAGTCTTAATAACCAAACTGATTTAACCAAATCCGGCCCCATAAATTCCTTGACCTTTACTATTACTGGGTCAAAAAAACAATATTCCTTCTTGGAGATAGTGGGATAACTTATTGTTGAAGTGTGCCCTCTAGCTCTCTTTGGGGTTCAATACTAAAATTTGGTTAGTGCTACATCTTACGGATATCTAATCAGCTTATAGCTTTCCTGGAATTCAGCCAAATGGACACATATGTGTTGGTTTTTTCTAAGTCAGTATTCCAAAAGGAGGTTTGGAAAACATGTTGGTGAGGTCCATTTATTTTAGAAAGGGCCCAAGATAAACAAATGGCAGGAGATAAAATCTGAAATAATTAGCCAGTTAATTCAAAAATATAATTCCCATGGCTCTTGATAGATTGCTTAGTGATAGTTTTATTTGTGAGCATGACTTTTTTGACACCTAATTTCTGTCATGACAGGTTTTCCATGAGTGTTTTCTAAATCCATGCCATAATAGTGGGACCTGCCAGCAACTTGGACGAGGATATGTTTGCATCTGCCTGCCTGGATTTACAGGTAAATTAGAGTTTCATTCCATTGGTAGTAAAAATGTTGCTGTAGCATGAGACATCATAAAAACACTCTAGTAAGTTAGGCATAATGCTAATGACAAGGCATTATTTTGGATGTGCATAAACATTCCAATATGACAGATCAAAATCTGTTGGGACAATTTCATCCTGAGGAGAGGGCACAGAAAGGAATCAAGTCTTCTTTATATTTCAAGTTGAACTTTTTTGTTTCCCAATGTGTCAGGCTGAGACCAAGGTACCTGTTCTAATACAGACCAAATTCATATGGACTCAGTCTGTAAAAGATTACTCAGGGAGCAGTTAGGTGGTTTAATGGATAGAGAGCCAGGTCTAGAGACAGGAAGTCCTACGATCAATTTTATCTCCAATACTTCTTAGCTGTATGACACTGGACAAGTCATTTAACTCCTATTACCTAGTCCTTACCACTCTTCTGCCTTAGAACCAATGCAAAGTATTCATCCTAAGGTGGAAGATAAAGATTTAAAAGAAAAAAAAAAGACTTTTGTCTGTTTTAACTGTTGTGACCACATTCAAAAACAGAGCACCAATAAAGCAAAATATACTGGTATATATATATATATATATACATATATATATGTCTATGTACACAAAAATATAATCAAAAGAAAAATAACCCATTAGAAAATGTTGCAACAAATATTATAGATGAAAAAAGTTGACATCTAAAATATATAATGATTTATTAAAAGATCACATAATAAATGCCAGACTCTAATAGATAGTCAAAGGATATGGAAAACTATCAAAAGAAGAAAAATAAGGGCAATATAACCTAGATGGGCAGCTAGGTGGATAGAAAGGCAGACCTGGGGTCAGGAAGACTCAGCTTCCTGAATTCAGATTTTCAGACACTAACTAGCTGTGTAACCCTGGGCAAATCACTTAAGCCTGTTTGCCTTCATTTCCTCATCTGTAAAATGAGAAATGACAATCTTCTCTAGTATATTTGCCCTAAAAACCCTTAATGGGGACATGAAGAGTTGGACATGAGTAAACAAAAAATTGCTGGAAAAAATGTAGCTTAGTAGATAGGAAAGTCAGCAAGAAAGAGTCTCAGGGACACCTTACTTCAAGTCCTGACTATGATACATACTGGCTATGAGACCTGGACACATCATTTAACCTTTCCTGTTCCAGGAGACTTTCTGATTGTAAATTGCAGAATACGTCCTGTTGTGCATTGATAGATGGAGTTTCCTCACTAGGAGTTTCCTATACTTAGGAATTCACAGATTGGTCTTAAAAAAAGAAGGAAAACATCATTAATAATTATTTGGAAAACTTTCAAGCACTAATAATCATAGATACACATTCAGACAGTTTGAAGGTACTAATTCTCTATCATCTTGGCAAAAATAACAAAACTCAATGCTGGAAAGGATGTGGAGTAACAGGGACACACTAACTCCTTGTAGTAGAATTGAGAATTAATAGAATATTTTTGGAAAGTAATCTGGCAGTAAATAGTAAGACTTGCAAAAACTCATTATCTTTGATTTGAGAATTCTATTTTGAGGAATATATATTCTTAAGAATATTATGGACAGAAAGGAGGATCAGTGGTATAGACTTGGAGTGAGTGACCTCAGCAAGACAGTCTATGATAAGCCCAAAGATCCTAGCTTTGGGGACAAAAACCCACTATTTGATAAAAACTGCTGGGAAAATTGGAAGACACTGTGGGAGAGATTATGTTTGGATCAACACTTCACACCCCACACCAAGATAAACTCAGAATGGGTGAATGATCTGAATATAAAGAAGGAAACTATAAGTAAATTAGGTGAACACAGAATAGTATACATGTCAGACTTTTGGAAAAGGAAAGATTTTAAAACCAAGCAAGACTTAGAAAGAGTCACAAAACGTAAAATAAATAATTCTGACTACATCAAATTAAAAAGGTTTTATATAAACAAAATCAATGCAACCAAAATCAGAAGGGAAATAACTGGGAAACAATCTTCATAACCAGAACCTCTGACAAAGGTCTGATTACTCAAATTTATAAAGAGCTAAATCAATTGTACAAAAAATCAAGCCATTCTCCAGTTGATAAATGAGCAAGGGACATGAATAGGTAATTTTCAGATAAAGAAATCGAAACTATTAATAAGCACATGAAAAATTGTTCTAAATCTCTTATAATCAGAGAGATGCAAATCAAAACAACTCTGAGGTATCACCTCACACCTAGCAGAGTGGCCAACATGACAGCAAAGGGAAGCAATGAATGCTGGAGAGGACGTGGCAAAGTCAGGACATTAATGCATTGCTGGTGGAGTTGTGAATTGATCCAACCATTCTGGAGGACAATTTGGAAAAATGCCCAAAGGGCACTAAAAGACTGTCTGCCCTTTGATCCAGCCATGGCACTGCTGGGTTTGTGCCCCAAAGAGTTAATATGGAAAAAGACTTGTACAAGAATATTCAAAACTGCGCTCTTTGTGGTGGCAAAAATATTGGAAAATGAGGGGATGCCCTTCAATTGGGGAATGGCTGAGCAAATTGTGGTATATGTTGGTGATGGAATACTGTTGTGCTCAAAGGAATAATAAAGTGGAGGAATTCCATGGAGACTGGAACAACCTCCAGGAAGTGATGCAGAGCAAAAGGAGCAGAGCCAGGAGAACATTGTACAGAGACTGATACACTGTGGTACAATTGAATGTAATGGACAATGCCATTAATGGCAGTGCAATGTCCCTGAACAAACCGAAGGGATCTATGAGAAAAAACACTATACACATACAGAGGAAAACCTGTGGGAGTAAAAACACTGAAGAAAAGCAACTGCTTGACTACAGGGGTCCAGGGGATATGATTGGGAATATAGACTCTAAATGAACATCCTAGTGAAAATACCAACAACATGGAAATAGGTTTGGATCAAGGACACATGTAATACCCAGTGGAATTGCACGTTGGCTATGGGAGGGGTTGCGGGAGGGGAGGGAGGAATAGAAAATGATTTTTGTATCCAAGGAATAATGTTTGAAATTGATCAAATAAAAAAATAATGTTTAAAAATAGAATACTATGAAAAATAGCTTTTCAAAGATTTTTAAATTAATTAATAATTGCAAAAAATGGAAGTAAACCTGAACATCAAATAATATGGAAGTAGTTAATAATTATATTAATTAAATAAATTGATATATATTAATGTAATGTGATGATATAATAGTTAGCATCAATAAGTATAAGGAACACCAAAAGTACAAAGTACTTTTCTCTCTATATAAAGTAGGAAGTGGAAATATCCTCATCTCCATTTTTATAGATAGGGAAATAGAGTTTTAAATAAAGTGAATGACATGCCCAAGGTGATACCTATATGAAATAATTCAAAGCAAAGAAGCAAATCCAGGACCACTAAAAAAAAAAAAA
Organism: Monodelphis domestica; assembly: GCF_027887165.1. Classification (NCBI taxonomy): domain Eukaryota; kingdom Metazoa; phylum Chordata; class Mammalia; order Didelphimorphia; family Didelphidae; genus Monodelphis; species Monodelphis domestica. The sequence continues at coordinate 191,208,841 of NC_077233.1, forward strand.
GCTGTGTGACCCTGGGCAAGTCACTTGACCCCCATGGCCTAGCCCTTACCACTCTTCTGCCTTGGAGCCAATACACAGTATTGACTCCAAGAGGGAAGGTAAGGGTTTAAAAAAAAAAAAAAGAAATTGAAATGTATGAATAAAGAATCCTGATGGATACAAAGGGAGTAACTAAGAAGTTTTGACATTTTATGCATTGAAATTAATTTATTTAAGTATATATAGTTGCAAAGCAAGTTTATTCACTATGTGGGTTTTTAATACTAAATTTAAGGTAATGGTAAACCAAATAATGATCTTCAAGGGTGATGATCATCACTGAGAACAAAGGACAATTTTGTGTGTGCTATTTTTGGATAGAATTTATTTTCTCTTAATTTTTATGAATCATGAAGAGGTAGCATGATGTCATATGGATAGAGTGCTGTGCTTATAGTCCAGAAAACCTAGATTCAAACCCACCCTCTGACATGACTACCTCATTGACATGAGCAAGTCACTTGTATGTATCTTAAGAAATCATAGTAAACTAAAAAAAAGAAAGAAATCATAGTACTTATCTATTAAGTCATAAATAGGGCTAGAAAATTACATAAGCATGCCACCCTTGACTTTCTCTACACCAAGAAGTTGCATTTATATTTTGTTTTATTTTTAACCAATCTTTTATTTATGGCTAATTCTGAAGGCAGGAATGCCAACAGTCTTAGAGTTCAGAAAGTCCCTAAAATATAATTTTAAAGTAAAATTATTAATTTCCAAATGACTTCATTGTAAACTCTGGGATTGAGTCATTTCAGAATAAAAAGAAGGCCCATTGGCCCAGTCTCTAAAGACAATTATTTTGGGAAAAGAAACAAAACCAGGAACCCTGAAAGCTGAAAATCAGTGGGTTGTGTTAAGGTCTCCGTCAGTGGGGAGACTACCGACCCCTTTTAAATCAGAGATCTTTCAAGGAGGCAGAGTATCACTATAAGTGACAAATACAACTACTCCCCATTGCCCCATGTCAGTGTAAACATTTTAGTGCAATTGGGATCTAATACCACTGTTCCAATTCCTTTTAAAGCTTGTCTTCAGAACTGTAATTGTACTTAAGCCTCAGCTATTGGCATGTCTTCCATGTTCTTCATAGGTTTTAGTGCTCTAATTTTCATGTGGGAGAAGCACTTTGTTTATGGTCCTATCCCACACACCTTTTCTGAAGAATGGGTGACTATTCTTCAGAAAGTCCAGAAAATGTTGGACATAAAGGTTAGTCCCATCCAGGGGTTCTCTGCCAAGTGGGGCTATAGCAAGAAAAAAGAAATTGGGGATGATGTCTCCTATTTATTTGAACCTCTTACTTATCCTTTGAGTTATGTGTAATCCTCAGCATATTGACTGGAATGTTTTTGTAAAATATTAACAATGTGAATAAACAACTGATTTACCATTAAAAAAAATGGCCCCTGATGTCAAAATACTATAAGAAGGGACATTGAGGTGACTGAGCAGATAGAGAGACCCAGGTCAGGAGTAGGGGGTGGAGGTGGCTCTGGATTCAAATGTGGCCCCAGGTACCTCCTCACTCTGTGACCCTGGGCAAGCCACTTAACCCTAATACCTAGCCCTTACTACTCTTCTGTCTTAGAACCTATATTTAGTATGATTCTAAGACAGAAGGTAAGGGTTATTTTAAAAGAATCTTTTAGAGAAAGAACTTTTCATATGCAAAAAAGTCAGCATTAAAAAAACACAATAAAAATGGGAAAGAGAAGCACAAGAAAAAAGAAATTGCCCCACAGGCCTGAGTATAATGAGTTCTATGCATTCATTGATTTTGACTTTTATAAAAAAAATAATAACTAACATGTCTATATCAACATTAGCTAAGGCACTTTACATCATCTCGACTGATCCTTACAACAACCCTGTGAAGTAGATGCAATTGTTTTCCACATTTTAAAGAAGAGGAACCAAAGCAGGCAAAATGATTTGTCATTGTGTGAGACAGTATTTGAATTCAAGTCTTTCTGAGTCCAAGTCCAGGTCTATATCCACCATCCCTTAGCTTCCTCAGAGTCCTTTGAACTGGACTTCTACACAAACAAATGAAGATCAATCAGAAATTAGTTATGGCGATCTTAAATGTTACCTCTGCCATCTTGAGTGATTGGGAGGCAATAATATTTGGCCTCCAATGTTAAAATGTTCTTGACCTTCTCTGTTGCTCATTGGCCACAACTTCTCAAAGGATATTTCCTCATTTGTATAATAGAGATATTATACTTCTACTACAGGTAGAAGTATAAGAAAATTCAGGGTGCCATGTAAATAGTTATATAAATGAGAGAGCATGGTGGACAGGAAAGACAATTAGACTTGGAATTAGAATACCTCAGTTCAAGTACTAGCTCTGCTGGTTACCAGCTGTGTGACCTTGGGCATGTCATTAACTTTCTCTGAGACTTTTTTTTTAATTTTATAGTATTTTATTTGATCATTTCCATGCATTTTTCATTAAAGACAAAGATCATTTTCTTTTCCTCCCTCCCACCCCCCGTGGCCGACGCGTGATTCCACAGGTATCATATGTGTTCTTGACTCGAACCCATTGCCATGTTGTTAGGATTTGCATCAGAGTGTTCGCTCAGAGTCTTTCCTCTGTCATGTCCCCTCAGCCATTGTAGTCAGGCAGTTGCTTTTCCTCGGTGTTTCTACTCCCTCAGTTTGTCCTCTGCTTATGGATAGTGTTTTTTTCTCCTTGATCCCTGCAGATTGTGCAGGGGCATTACACTGCCACTAATGGTTTCTCTGAGACTTTATTTCCCTTGGATGTAAAATAAAGATAAGGATATTTCTTCTTCCTATCTCATGAAGTGAGGAAAGTGCTAATAAAGCATAAAGCTCCACATCGTTGTCTCTTGCCCCTCAGTGCTGTTTGTTTTCCATTTCAGGTTTAAAGTGTGAAATTGATGTGGATGAATGCAGTTCCTCACCTTGCCTCCACAATGGAGTATGCAAAGATGGTGTTGACAAGTTTATTTGTCAGTGCCCGGCAGGTTACACAGGTAATGGAGCAATTTTCAAATACAGGGCATTGCTGGCATAAAGTGGAAATGCATTCTGAGAAAATATTCTGGGAGGTTTTTTGTTTTGTTTTGTTTGGGGTATATTTTTACAATTTTGGATGAAGGATTCCTCTAAATTTTTTAGTCCCCATTTTTTGAGAGAATAGTGAAGTACCTCTTCTGCAACTACTTGAAACAGCTTCAAAAATATTTTTTAATCCCCAAGGTACCTACATGCATATATTTATTTCAACACACAGTATAAACTAAAGCACTATATATTGTGATTTTTCATTCCCAGGGATTCGTATTCTTTCCATGTACCAACCTGTACCATAAACTATCATTTTACTCAACTTGTTAATTTTGCCTTATGTTCAGAATAGAGATTTTTACCTTCTACCCTTATTAAAATAGTTTGGCTCACAAAGATTTTTAATATGGCAACTGGCTCTTCTCAGATCCATTTTAATTATAATTAGGGTATTGTTGATAAAATTGTTGAATAAGATATGATTTTAGAATTATCATAATAAATAAAGCATAGATTTTAAGTGATCTGTGGTTACACTTTCTAATATCATTTTAATATGGACAATAAAATACCCTTAACATATTTTCAAAGGACCAGGTACTAATAACTTTTCATACAAAAATATTTTAAGAAGGAATGTTACATCAGAGACATATGAGAAAAGAGTAAAACAAACTTTCTATAGTTGTTACAATATACTTGAACCCACCCTGAGTTTCTTTTTCTCCTCTTTGAAGCCACATAAAAATAATTACTTTCATTTGGGGATGTCAGCCTTCACAAATGAATAATTTCCTTAACAAAGGTTCTGAAAAGAAATCCATCCACTAGATCATATGGACTTTAGAAGTCATATGTCACAGCTTGCATTTTACTGGTGACAGTAGAGAGGTTAACTGACTTGTTCAAAGATAGAAGTTAGATGCAAACTTAGAAGTGGCAGAGCTAGAATGTAGATTCTGGTGGTCTTCTATTTTTTACACTGTAGAACACTGAAACATTCACTCAAATAAATTCCACCTAATTGTCTTTTCTAATGAAAGCTTTTGCCCAGATGGGGAGAGATCTCTTTCCCTCTTGCTCTTCTTCCTTTCACCCCCCCCCCTCTCTTTCCTTCTCTATTATCCCCTCCTTCCCCCTCTTCTTTCTCCCTCTCCCTTTCCTCCTCTCCATGTCCCTTTTCTTCTTTCTCTCCCTCTCCCTCTCCTCTACTTACCCTCTCCCTCTCCTTTTCCTCCTCTCCTCCTCCTTCTCCTTCACCCTCTCTCTCTTCCTTTCCCCTTCACCTCCTCTTTCCCTCCCCAATCCCCTTCCCTATCTTCCTTCTTGTCCCTCTTTCCCTTTTCCCTCTTTTCTTTCCCTTTCTTTTTCTTCTTTTCTCTCCTCTTCCCCCTCACTTTCCTCCTTTTCCTTTCCTCCATCTTTCCACTCTGTTCCTAGTATTCTTATTAGCATGTTCTAACTGACCCTTTCCTTGGTATTCAATGGCATTGTTGATTTAATATTTTAAATATACCATACAGTGATAATGTTTCATCCATCCCAACATACACATATCCAAGAATACACTCTATTATTCTTTCATATGGGTAAACATTTTCACATTCACTCACACAGTCTTAATCAGCAACATAACCAGTATACTTGTGTATACTTCTTTGAAGCAAGACACCAGGCCCCATTAACATCATGAAAAGCCTGGATTCTTTCCTATTCTCTCCTCCAGAACTGGATTACTTTCCTCACCCTTAGATACACTGAGCTGCCTTTGAACTAAAATACAGCCATACATGACACCAAAACGACCCTTTATTACTCCTCTTGGATTCCTCTCACCTCTGTGCATGGGTGACAGATTCTGATACTTGAATCATGGTGCTTGACTAGGAAATGCTAGTCCCCTTCCATTTTAAATTGTGATTTCTAGTAAACTTTTACTCAGCAATTTCCATTTTATGTGGGGGGGGAACCTTCTCCCTTGCCCAGGTTTTCAGTTCCATTTTTGTTGGAATGTCCTCTAGTCTAGGGACTCAACTTCTTCCATGTCATGGACTCCTGTGTCAATCTAGCAAAACCAATGAACCTGACTCCTCATAATCATATTTTTAAATAATTAAAGGAATGGATAAATTGTATTTCAGTGAAAATAAAAATATATCTTTTTCCATCCAAGTCCTAGACCCTCTGAAATCTATACATCGATTCCTAGACCAAGAACCCCTGTTCTAGTCCAACTTCCTCATTCGACTAAAGAGACAGAGAAAGACCTAGTAAGATTAAGTGATTTGGCCAAGGTTATAGAAGTGGTAGAAGCAGGATTATTATGGTCAAAACATTCATTAGCTGGGAAATGGCCTTCTGAAGTGAAGCCACTCTACACTTAGGTTGATCTTTGGCCAACAGACATTCTCTTCATTGCCAAGCCTATGGTGAAAGATTTCCAGTTTAGTAAGACCTTCTAAAGCTTGTGATTTGTTGGCATAGTCTTCAAGAACCCAAGGTAATCCTTATGCCACAATGAGGTATGTGCTTTGGATGCAATTAAGGATATAGTTCTAATTCACGGTACTGAATTTTTTTTTTTTTTTGCATCATGGGATACACACTTTAACAATCATGGGAAATCTGTGGACCTCTTCTCAGAAGAATGTTTTTAAATACATAGAAAAAATGCATAGGATTACAAAGGAAACAGATTATATTGAAATGCAATTAGCAAAATGTTTTTTAAATGCACATTCAAAGACCCAGGCCTAAGACCCCCTGCCTTTAACTGAAATAAAGATCAGAGCTCACACTCTGTTTTTAGGAGAAAATGTAGATGTCATCATCTAAACTTTTGGTTGAATGGAATGTGTTCTTAGAAAATGTCTTTGGAGCAGCTAAGTAGCACAGTGGATGGAACACCAGGTCTAGCTTTGGGAGAATGGATTCAAATCTAACCTCAGAAACTTCCTAGCTGTGTGACCCTGGGCAAATCACTTAATCCTGACAGCCAACCCATGCCACTTTTCTGTCTTAGAATTGCTACTAAGACAGAAGGTAAGGGTTTTAAAAAATAAAATATCTTTCATAAAGTTGGTTAGAAACGTCTCACATCAAAGGTAAAGCTAGTCTAGTAATATTCTTAACAGTATGGAAATTCTCCAGATACTCCAGTCCACAGATAATGTACTAATTGCCCAGAACCTCCAAATATGACAGAACTTCCTCAGTAAAACCTATTTACTTAAAATTAATCTGCCTAACCATTCATATAAAAAAAATAAAATCGGTGAGAAATGCCACTGACCAGATAAGGACACATGGTTAGATGAGTAGTCCAGCATTTTAATTGACTCAGATTAAGAGTTTAAATTGATAAATGGTAGACCTTTTATCTACCATCTTTAAAAGCAAAGCATCAGTATGTTTGTGTGACTTGCACACAAAAATATATGTGGAGTATACCTATATATACAGCCCTATCTATTGATCTGTATAGATAGATAGATATACAGTCTCCCAAACACACAAGTATACATGCAGGCATATGAGAGGGTATGTTTGTATGTGTAATAATTAAAGTAAAATTCTTAAATGTAATGTTAATTTTTAAAATTGTGGTTGCCATTATAAAATTAACTCTCAAGTCAGGAGTTTGTTAGTAGCCCTTAAAATGTAATTTTAACCAAAAATGGAAATATAGGGAAAAAAGGGAAATTTGGAAGGGAACAGAAAATATCCCCTACCTAAAAAATACCCTAAGCTGAATCAGGAAGCCTGAATCCAAAGGCTGCCAAACTGCTTAAACCCGCAAAAAACCTCAAATGCACAGAGAAAGAGAAAAAGCATTTGGGCCCCCACCTTTTATCCTCTGTGTGCATATGCACGCAAAATGGGATGTGGAGTAGGAAAAGCTGGGTCAGATGAGCCTGGAAATGGATTCCATCTACATGTATGTATATATGTATGTATACAGGACATTCCAAAAGTTTTAATGCCGTTTGAAGCTTTAAATATTTTTAACTTTTAAGCTTTAAACTGCATTAAGATTTTTGATACATCCTATGTATTTGCATGTTCATTGCAGGTATGGATTTACCTATGTAGAAATCACAAAAGAGAAAGAAGGTGGAGAGAGCATAGAGGATGGAATCAGCCTCAAAATTAGGAAGACCTGAATTCAGGTGTTGGAAGTGACATGTACCAGTTGTATGACCCTGAGCAAGTCATTTAACAATCTAGTATGCTAGGTTACTAAAAGTAGAGTAGGTACAAACCTATATCAATAAATAAAGTTCCTCATCAGGGAGCTCCCTATACCAGTAAAATAACAGGTCCAATCCCTCTTCCAACACACACATACACACACACACACACACACACACACACACACACACACACATATTTAAGTACTCCTGTCCATGTTCGATAGGAGAAGTGGACAATTTGCTGGGTCCAAGATCAAAGAGAAATTAAGAGTCTAGTCTGGATCCCATTTGAGAAATAACATAGCAGTAAAAAAACAAAACCCTTACTTTCCATGTTAGAATCAATGCTGAGTATCAGTTCCAAAGCAGAAGAGAAATAAAGGCTAGGCAGTGGGGGGTTAAGTGACTTCCCCAGGGCCACACTGTGAGGAAGTGCATGAGGCCACATTTGAACTGAGGACCTCCTGTCTTTAAGCCTGGCTCTCAAGCATAGCATTTTTATTGATACCAAGGCTCTTACTGCTACAAATACACATTTTCTTAAAACCAGTATTTTCCAAAATATGCTATCTGACTAAGAATACTAAAACACCATCATGGCAACAGAATACAAATTATTAGTAACCAAAATACTAAGAAAAGGAAAGATGCTGAGTATGAGTAGATTGAAATATTTTGTGAATTATGATTTGCATTTAAGAAATTAAATGTTGCTGATGGAAACAAAATAAACAGTAAAGTAGAAATGGCAGCATCTATAAAAACCTATTTCTAGAATGAGAATTTGAAGAATTTTGATTTGCTATGAACACTGATGAAAACAGTAGGTTTAGAGAAAACACATTTTTTGCTTATTTTATTAATAACATATTCATCATTAGTGATTACATTCTTCGTAGCTGGACTCAAAGGTTTGCTATATCATGAGGCTAAACCATGAACTCATTTGTAAAAGGCATATGATTCCTCAAAGGCTCCTTCTAGCTCTAATAACACATGAAGCTATCAATATCCTATGATAATGGCTATAATGAGATGACTTGAGACTCTATGTTGACTCTTTTCTTGAAGTGATCATGAACTCAGATAACTGGTAGTCTCCATGGCATGAGTACTATCAGCCCTCCTTTTAGGCAGTAGTATTCCAGAGTTCACCCTCTCCCTGCAGATACTACCAGTTCTAGAATTTTTCTCCTGGTGAAGAATTGCTGACTCTGACTCCAAAGCATTAGAGAGATACCTTTGGTACAAGTTGACTCAGTGTTCAACATAAGATTCCAAACAAAGCATTGAAGGAAAGATGTTTCCTGAAAGTTTTCAAGTTAATGGAACTCCAGCTTTAATTTCTTTATTATTTTCATTGATTCAAACTAAAGGTATACATTGATAAATATTTGTAGATACTTTGGCTCCCATTTTTTCAAGGAAAGCCTTTTATATTGTCTTCTAGTCTGAATTATAACCATCCTATATGTAATGGGGGACTCATGAAGAAGCAGGCTTACCCAGTCTTCTCCTGGACCACCTAGCTGTGCTCTTAGTACTGGACCCTCATTAGCCAGTTTCCTGTTATATAATTATATGGTTACTACATATGTATGCATGTGTCTTATCTTTCCTTCTTGATTATAGTCTCCACAAGGGCAGAAACTATGTCTTACTTATGTTTATATTTTTCTTTACAACTACCATAATGGAGTGTGCAAAGCATGTAGTAAAAGCAGGTGATGCTTTTTCAGATTGCTAATAAACATCCTTTGCAGGTCAGCTCTGCGAGGGAAACATAAACGAGTGTAGATCCAATCCATGTTTAAATAAGGGTACTTGTGTTGATGGTATTAATGGGTATCACTGCTCCTGTGTGAAAGGATTCAAAGGTAAGCATTTGAACTTTTTTATCTTTGCCCTGTTTTATTTTCTTTATGGCCTTTTTCTTTATATTCATGGATAGACTCTGACGTCTAAAAAAGTGACAGCTTAGAACAGATTCCTACAGGTTAACCAACTTCTTACAATTTGAATTAAATTTTCACCATTTGAGATGGAGCAAAAGATGCTCTGTGTGAAAGGCAGAATCTAGCGAGCTGACACAAACAAGGTGAAGACAAAGAGTGATGAAGATAAGTGATGTGATCACTGGTGCATCTAAAAAAAATCTAAGAATATAAACTGAGGGCTTTCTCCAAAATAGTTATGGCTTAATCAAGCATTACTTAATTGGATTCTCATAGAGCATCTATAAGCCAGTTGTTGAAAGGTTCTTTATTTGTGGCAAATGATATTCATAAGGTTATTGATTTTTGTATATGAAAGGTCCTTACATTTCAACACATAGCATCATTGGTCTGGAGCTTAGAAGAAACTACAGAGATTATTTATTCCAACCATTTCATTTTACAGATATGAAAACATGAAAATATGGAAGTATGAATGCAAAACATCTCACTCTTTCTTTTGCTCTTTCCACAGATCCAAACGATCACATTTCCCCCTTGTAATTTTACAACAAAATTTACAACAAAGCAGATTTCTTCCTGCCCCATCCCTAGGACACAATAAAACAAAGCATCATCAGGTCATCTCCGTCTTGATGATAAAACATTTATTAAACAAGCATTTGCTTTAGTCATTAACAATATATTACCTCCAGAGAGAACATAATCTAGTTGGGGAGAGAAATATATACATATGAATGAATACCAAAACAAGTAGCATTTGCTTTGTACCATATGTGTTTCAGCAGCTAAAGAGAGGCAGGCACAGAGAATGTGAGAGATTAGTAATATGGGGCTTTGGAAGATAATTACAGAGCAGAGATTATAATTGGATTAATTATGACCATCATCCAGGAGCAGAACCTCAGAATCATCTTTGTCTCTTCCCTCTACTGTAAACTCTGACTCCCAGATTCAGCCAGTTGCTGATTGCTATTGTCCACAATATAGTTCATCCATATAGTTCAGCTTTCACTGTAGTTATCTTTGTTTATGTCTTTATTATCTTATACTTAGACTATTTTAATAGCCTTCTACATTATCTTCACATCTCTGGTATTTTTCCATTTTCATTCATCCTTCATCCCATTGTCTGAATAACCATATTACTGTACCATTCTGATCATGTTACTCCTCTACTCAAAAGCTTTCATTGACTACCTATTGAATCAGATTACTGCTGATCCCATAATTCTAGCACCCCTAGAATCTTGTTCTAGTCTTTGATAAGAGATGGCATGGTATAGTGTACAGACAAAGCTAAACTCTGGATAGGGAGTAAATAGTTTCAAAGACCACCTAAAATACTAGTCCTTAACCTTGGGTATGTTATATGTGACTCATGCAACTCCCTTTTTGTTGTTCAGCCATTCCGTCGTGTTCAATTCTTTGCTATCCCATTGACCATACCTATCTATGGGGTTTTCTTGATAAGGACAATGGAGTGGTTTGCTATTTTTTCTTCAGTGGGTCTAGTGGATCCTTTTGTCGGTCAGAGGTAAAATGTTTGGCCCAGGGTTCACACAACCAGGAAGTGTCTGGGGTCAGATTTGAACTCATTTCTTCCTGAGTCTAGGTCTAGTATTCTATCCCCTGAGTCAACCAGCTACCTCCTCACTCTAGATGCAACCGCCTAGAACACATCTATTAAATCAGAGATGGCTACAATCTGAGTTGATTGAAGAAATGCCTGTACCAGAAGGCCTTAGAGTTATTTTCCCCAGTAAAATCACAGATTCTTTTTGTATTTGAGTATCTCACAGCACTTTTTCCATGCACACAGTCTATATACCAACAAAACTGGACCACTCATTGTGATCTATTTTCATCTTGTTCTCTCCTCTCTTCTTTCATATTTGCTTATATATCCATCACTAGTACCTTGAATCCTTTTCCCCCACCCCTTTTCACAATTCTGTGAAAGTATCACTTATTTCAATGATGCTGCCTCTTTCATGAAGCCAGCTGTGACCCTTCTACTTGAGACTACTTTCTCCTACCTCAGACTGTGAAAGTACCTTTTCTGGACTGCCTCTCTTTTACCTTAATCATATCCTGCCTTATTTAATGGTTATTTTTAAAAACATCCTATTCTCTTCTGAGCACCATTTGAATGTAAGCAACTTGTCTCGTCTTTATATCTTGGCTAACAAGCAGAGGAATTTTGTGTATTAGGTACTTCATAAAAGTTTATTAAAGTCATATTCATTAAAGAACCAACTTGTGCCTCAACAGATATGTTAGTAGATCATTTATAGAGCATTTTATAGGCAAAAACGTGCTCTGGGGTACATTATCTCAGTTGTATAAGCTTTATTTTCCACATTCTATGAATGGAGAAACAGATCTGAAGAGAGATATATTTGGAAAAGTTAAGTGACTTGCTTCCAGTCTGCAATGGCCTGCAAATGTTAGACTCAGGACTTAAATGTGATTTTCTAACTCCAAATTCAGTTCTTTCTTGTCTGAATCTAGTCACTTTTCTTTTTCCTTGGCTTTAACATTGTCAGTCTATTTGTAGTGTTTTAATACAATTATATTTTATTACAATTATTAGTATAGTATTATTATTACATGATCTTGTTCCTGTCTTTTTTAAATAGAATTTAAATAGAAACTATCTAGGGACAACTTGCTTTTATATGGGGATATGTATTTAATGTTCTACAGACTATTGACAAGTGGATAAAATAACTGCATTGTGTGGTTTATTATTATTGTTGTTGTCATATTGCTGTTATAAATTATTATTATTCCTTTGACCATCATTTTCCTATTTTTTCCTTGCCAGGCACTCACTGTGAAACAGAAGTCAATGAATGCCAATCAGACCCATGTTTGAACAATGCAGTTTGTGAAGATCAGATAGGGGGATTCTTGTGTAAGTGCCTTCCAGGTTTTCGGGGTACCCGGTGTGAAAAGAATGTGGATGAATGTCTGAGTAGTCCTTGTAAGAACGGAGGAACCTGCAAGGATGACATCAACAGCTTCAGGTAAAAAAAAACAAAACTGGGTCTTGTTGACTTCATGAAATAGCATATGGAGGATTTAGTTTTGTTTTACTTTGGCCAAAATTTTCTGGTCTTTGATTTTTCTTCCTTTTTAAGCACTTTCCTAGGATGAGGAGTAAGGAAAATCAATTTGAATCTGTAAATTAACTTTATTTTCATTCTTAAGATTTACCATTCTTTTGTATGTCATCTTTGACAATTTAATTGCAAATATTTCCTTATGAAAGGGTTGACAGTTTATTTTTTAATTATTTTTTATAATTTGGTGGATATTTGGAGGAGGCAGTGGGAGTACAAAGAAAGGGAAGAGGGAGATCCACTCATGAACATTATGCATCCATGTAGCAGGATGAGTATTTCCCTCTCTAATGAAATTCATAATCCTTTCACAACCCTCTCATGCTGTGCAAACTTTGACCATCTTTCCCAAACATTTTAACTCATGAATATGTGCACATTTCCTCTGATTCAGATCTAAGTTTACCTTCCCTTTGTTGATTGGGACATTTTTAATAGATAACACAATCTGTCACATGCATTTCTATTGCATGGCTTCAGATATTTTAAATCATTTTCTCCAAGACATAACTATATCCCCTAAATATCCAACATAACCAATATGACTTATATAATAAATTCAAATTAGTTATTTTAAATGTCAGACTAAATAAGAAACAGAATCATATAATGAAAGGAAGAGTGGAAAGAGCCACAATTTTAAGTCATCTCTCTATTATGTGTGTGTCCTTTGGGACGCCATGTAACTTCCTGGTACTCCATTTCCTCAGACATAAATTGATAAGATTGGACTTGATTACCCTCAAAGTATATCCTAGTTACGATCAAATAATCTGTTCAGTACCATAAATATATATTCATGTTTATTTTATTATTTTAATTCCTATTGTATTTCTATTTTATACATATTTTTATTTTACATGTCATGATTCATACAAATGTATTCTTTGGATTGGATTCTTGGTGTGGTATCTTTGATTCTTCACTCTCTTTCACCCTTCATAGCTAATATGCTGCCAAATCTTTCCATTTCATCTTTTACAACCTCCCTCACACGGAACCTTTTGTTTATATAGACACAGCTAAGGCCATACATAGTTCAGCTACTTGCAACCTACTGACTAGACGCTTTAAAAGGCCTCCTACTCCCTCTTCCTGTATCATCTCTTTCCCCTCCACTTTGTTTTTCACAGAGCTGTCAATGTGATTTTCCTTAAACTTAGACATTATATATTTTACATATATCATCATTTATTTTAAAGCAGCACTGTTGATTTTCACTCCTCCTAGAATTTACGATGTATCTTTTGAGACCGATTCCTGATTGGAGTTATGCAGACAATGCCTACATTATCAATAGGATTAATCGTGTATGACCAGCAGATCTCAGGCTGTGTTCAGTGCCAGCAAACCTTCATGGTTTACCAGAACAGAGCCAAAGTAGTCTTGGTCTCCTACCACCACCTGGTGGCATGTGTGGGGAATTGTTTAATTCAATGATTTCTATGTTAGCTTTAACAATTGTGCTTTGGGGGGTTTTGTCTTGCTTTGTTTTCTCAGCAGGGCACTACAGTATTTGAGTAGATTGCCCTTTTAGTCAGATGAAGCATCAAGATTTTTTTCACATTAATTGCAATTAAACAGGCCTTTTCCATCTGATATAACCATAGTAAGCCTTGGTAGATAGTAGAAAGGTCTAGATTGTTAATAGAAATGGAATATGTGATTATGGAAATTTCAGCAATGGGTTTAGTAGTTAATAGTAATGGGAATCTAATGAATTGCCTATGATTCATGGAAGGGTCCCTGGAAAGACTGCAAAGAGATCCTTGGCAAGACCTTCAGCACAGAGTGATTGAGAGAAAAGGAGATAGTAATAAGTAGCTCCTGAGTGGTTCAGTTGTTTGAGTTGTGCCTGACTCTTTGTGACACCATTTACCATTTTCCCTGCAAAGATGCTGGAGTGGTCTGCCATTTCCTTCTCCAGCTCTTTTTACAGATGAAGAAACTGAGGCAATTAGAGTTAAGTGATTTGCCCAGTAATTGTCTAAGGCCAGATTTGAACTAATGAAGATGGATCTTCCTGACTGTTAGCCTGGCACTCGAGCCACCATGTCACCTAGCTGTCCCCACCTCCTGGGACTGGGGCACAAAGTAGCAATTTGTCTCCATAAGATAAAGCAAGAATCCACTTTCTACAGATAGGATGAGGTCTAAGTGAGCAACCCAGCAATAAAGGCAACTTGAGAAATATTTTTTTCATTGTTAGATTAATAGAGCCTTCTAAGAAGCTATGTATCATTATATTTTCCTGGCCAAGGGAATATATATAGAATCCAGATAGCAGTTAAGTGGAGACATGTAGAACTGATCTTTGTTTTATGCAAATAAAAATAGGTAAATATATATATTTAAAAATAAATATATAAATTTTGTTTTATATAGACATGAATACTTATTTTTGCTAAATTTTATTTTATATTGGTTTTAATCTAGTGTTTGTCAATGTATCTTCAAATCCTGAATCTGTCATTATGTTAAATATTCCTCAATTTTGTGTCCCATTTGATCATTATGTCTTCATCCAGCTCTGATAAAAGTGTAGAATGCAGCAGAGTCAATTATAAAGCTTAATGGCATTCCCCTAACCATGTTCCAAGTTGACCTACCTTTTCTATTGAATGCCATTGCTCAACCACGTACAGATGCATCTCACAATATTCTCAACAAGATCTCAACACTATTCCACAAAGGTGTCATGACAAAAAATCAAATAAAATTGTTATGTTCTGCTGAAACTCAGATATAGAGTATAACTATCATATTTCCCTCAACTACCGACTTGTCAGAAAATTTAATTTAGTTTGATATTATCTCTTTTTAGTGAGTCCCTGTTGGTTCCTAGAATTCTCTGTACTGTTTTCTAATTCTTTACAAAATATCTGTTTAATAATTTCTTGGTCTTGGTTTCTTTAAATGCCAAGAAATCAGATAATTTAAAAAAGTTTCAGTACTTAATGTATAAATCATATTGATATCAAGAATCTATAAGTATAATTTGAAGAATACACTGGGCTTTTAAAAATAAATTAGTAGCGGCAGCTACATGGTTCACTGAGCAGAGAGTCAGGCCTGGCGTTGAGAGGTCCTCAGTTCAAATCTGGCACTTCAAATTCTTCCTAGTTGTGTGACCCTTGGCAAGTCACTTAAACCCAATTGTCAAGCCTGTACTGATCTTCTTCTTTGGAACTGATACTTACTATCAATTCTAAGAAATAAAATGAATTAGTGTAGCACTTTCCTGTGTCAGGTTTTTCCATATCCTTTAATTGTTAATAATGCAACATTATTGCTTTCTTCTAGTTTTTATTGGATGTATACATTATTAAGGCTACAAAATAGATTTACTAGATCTTTGTGGAAAGCTGGTCATAATCTATAAAATTGTTGCCATTAGAAAATATATTCGGAATTTCAAATTATTGTCTTACAAACATATTTTTGTAACATGGACTATTTACAAATTGAGGATAGCCTTTTGTCAGTTAACAATCATTTATGAAGCACTTCTTATGTGACAGACACCATACTAAGAGCTGGGGATATAAATGCAAGCAGAAAACAACCCCCTGCCCTGGAGAAGCTGACATTCTAATGGGGGTAGGGAGAGAGCTGATAGTAGGGAGAAGGAGGAGGAGGTACCCTTGTGATATAATCTGGAGAATCGGGGCTGGCTGGTTTGGGGCCCTTCCCCAAAGCAGAGGGTCTAGAAGGATTCCCCAGTGGGAGAAGGACCCCTCAGCCGCAGAATCAAGAAGCAGCTGGGACATAGCAGCTCAATAGACCCTCAACTCCATTCTTGTCTCCACGTTTTTTGTTCTTTTTCAGATGTCAGTGTGTGACAGGATACACAGGGCCACGATGTGAAGTGAATATCAACGAATGTGATTCCAACCCCTGCAGAAACCAGGCCACTTGTGTGGATGAGCTGAACTCCTACAGCTGTAAATGCCGGCCAGGCTTCTCAGGCAGCCGGTGTGAAACAGGTATACAAGAATGAAGGGTCAGTGTTGTGGTTCCATCCTGTCCACCTCTCCATGACCTTGTGGGCCATTAAATGGCTAAAGGGTTTTCTTGGCAAACCCATCCGAGTGGTTCACCATTTCTTTCTCCATTTTTGTATGCAGGCAGGAATGTATGCAGGTGACTTGCTTAGTGACAAAGTAAACAATAAGCTAGTATGTGTCTGAGGGGCACATTTGAACTCAGGTATTTCTGACTCCAGGTCCAGTGCTCTATCTACTGTAACACCTGCCTTGGGTCAGTGGCAAGGATTTAAGTCAGAATTTATATAGAATCAGAAATAAAACTCAGATTCAAATGATTTTCCAATAGCAAATCTTAGACATAACACAAAAACCCCAGCCCGGTGAGCCAAGTAGTTTTCTTCTGACTTAGATTCCTTAGGCTGATTCATTTCTGCACAGACCCAATGGACTTAAGCACCAGAGTTAGTACAGAGAGTCCTAAAAAGATCATGCCCCAGCCTGGCCAAAAATCTACCAGAAGGGAGAGTGGTTGAGCCCAAAATGGTGATGGATCTTTGGGGTTGGGGACCCAGAAGTTTTTCCATGCCTCTATAAATTTGCATACACACACAATGTGGGGGGGGCGGGGGGGGAGATTTTTTAGGACACTGATGATAGTGGAGAACTATCTATGGGAAGTCCCACTTTCCATAAGGGAACTCCATCCTCACTTCTATCACCATAAACCTGAGGACCTTGGGACAGACCAGACTTCAAGGGGCAGCTAGATCACTCAATGGTTAGATCCAGGCATAGAGATGGGAAGTCCAAGGTTCAAATCTGGCTTCAGACACTTCCTAGCTGGAAAGTCACTTAATCTCAATGGCCTAGCCTTTATCCCTCTTCTGATTTAGAAATTACTCAATTCTAAGACAGAAGGTAAGGGTTTACTTAAATAAAACAAAATTAAAAAGACTGAATTTAGGGCTCAAAAATTGCCGTTCATTTCTTGATGTCATAGTTGGACTTGCTCCAAAACAGTGGTTAGAATTTTCTTTTTCTAAATGGGAAGTGCTTTTTATTTTTGTTGTTTCTTTGTTTTCCAGCTAGTTTTAGCTTTCGCTTCCAAATTGTTTGTCTGGCTTTAAAGATGAAGAGTTATGGTGCAGTGGATAGAGTGCTGGGACCAGAGTCAGGAATACTCATCTTCCTGGTTCAAATCTGGCCTCAGATACTTAATAGCTGTGTACCTTAGGCAAGTCATTTAGCTGACTTAACTGTGTTTATTTCAGTTTCCTCTGCTATAAAATAAGGATGATAATAATAGCATCTGCCTACCAGTATTATTGTGAATATCAAATGAGATAATAATTATAAAGTGCTTAGCACAGTTCCTGACACTTAGTAAACACTATATAAATGTTAGCTCTTTATCTTCATTGTTATAGATATCCCTTCCACATTGTGGGGATTAGGAACAATCTGGAAAATCCACATTAAAAAAAAAAGGTCTTTGCTTCAAACCAGAGAAGAAATCTGAATGGTTTTCTTTTTCTTTTATGAGAAACATCTCATTTACCTTATTGAAAAAATTTGGGTTACATATGTGGCCATAGATCTTATATAGGCCAATATTAAGATATCTCTACATTTCTAGTTTTTGTATGACATCTGCTGGCTTTCAAATTCTTTTCCAAAATGTTAACTTTTTGCTTATTTTAACTTTAAAATAGAAATTGTGTATATTAATGGGATTAAAGGGTAAAATATATAATTATATGATACCATATGTATTTTTGTGCATTTATGAATTTCTAAACTTTTTCTGGCTGCCGGCTTTTTTGCCTTTTGTGTGGCATCTGCTAACCTTTGAATGGCAACCATAGTTTCTGCAAAACTCCCCCAAAATTCTGATTTAGTTTCTTATGCCAACCCACAATATTTTGAAACTGTACTGGGGAAAGTCATGAAGGGATACCTACCTGTATTATTTGGTGCTATTGTTATTATTATTATTACTTATTAGCAACTTCTAAAGAGTAAATGCCAGAGACAGAGTGGACCTGCATAGGTAGGAGTTTTCTTACACAGGAATTCCCTATTATAGCACATCAGAGATGTGTTCTCTATCCCTATACAAGAGATAGGCAGAAACAGAAGGTAACCTTAGAATGGGAGCTTCTAGCATCTAGGGGTGTCTGGAAAGGAAAGACTCCTTGCCAAAAGGGCTTCTCTGTTCAATCTTAAAGGAAACCAGGGGTTCTAAGAGGCAGCAGTGAAGAGAAACAGCATTCTAATCATGGGGGAATAGGCAAGGCAAAAACAGAAGACGATGAACATGTAAGGGAAGCAAATAGGCCAGGATAGTTAGTTCACAGAGTGTATGGAAGTGAATAAAATATAAAAAGACTGAAAATGTATAAAGGGATTAGGCTTAAATTCCCCCTATCTACCAAATTCCAATCTTTTTCCTCTAGGCTCAAATCTAAGCTTCTCATTTGGTTTTTAAAACTCTTCACAATCAGCCTTTAACTTACTCTTCCAATTTTGTTAACTATTATGTCACTTCTCATAGTTTATGGTCCAAAATGACTTTTTATTCCTCCTACCCAACAACCCATCTCTGCCACTTTGCAGTAGTTGTCTCCCATCTCTGGAAAGGACTCCCACTCTCAAAATCCCTCTTTTTCTTTAAAAATCTGCTCAAACTTTTTTTACCTTTTACATGAAGCCTTTACACTCTCCACAACTTCTAGTGACTATCCTCCCCCATTTTTACCCTTATATTCAGTGGAGTATTGGTAAATATTTAACATCTGACTCTCTAGAGGGGAAAAATTATATTTTTAACCTACTTATATTTTAATCTGCATTATTAACATTTTCTCTGAGATTCCTATGTCTAGATAAATTGAGCACAACATTTACTAATTTCCCAGGAGAAAATACCCAACCTGAAAATTTTACAATCAGCTTCCAAGCATGTTTGATCTGGCTCCAACACATCCCTGTTTATCTTTATCTTTATCTCATACACATCTTATATGTAATATTTATGTGCAGGTTGGCTCCCCCAAAGGAAGGTAAGTTTCTTGAGGACAGGGTCTGAGCTGTTTTTTGGCTTGTATTCCCAGAGCCTAATACAGTTCTTGACACATTGTGGGTACCTAATATATGCTTGCTGATAAATTAAGATATACATTACCGCACACACACACAGAGACAGCCAAAGAGAAAAGCAAGGAGATATAAAGGAATGAATGCTAAACATTCAACTTTGATTTCTAGGAGTTGGTAACTCTGAGACCATCTGGGCCATCTGACTTCCCTGAGTCTCTTTCCTTTTTAGAAAAATGGGAATCTCTCTGTAGTACCTGCTTCACAGAGCACTTGGCAAAGCGCAACTTGTTCTTACATAAAAGGACATTGAACAGTCAATTCTTTCAAGTTCTGCTGCTGATACATAACTGGTTTTTGTCCCAGGTCAAGTCTCTTAACCTCTCAATGTACCAGGGGACTCTTGAAGACTTTAAGTTTTCAAAAAGGAGTCAATCTCTATTAGTAGAATGAGTCCCTCTAAAGAGGGTGGTGGAGAGAAGACACATCTGTTCTGGGAAATTTCAGTTTTTGTTGAATGGCTTATAGTTTTCCTTACCATTTTCTCCAATCTCAAATGCTTTCACTTTCTCTAAAGTCTACACCTTTATCTAATTGTCATATCTGTTATTTACCTGAACAAGTTCACTATCAGGAACGAGAATTACCTTCTTTTCCCTTTAGAATGTCTTCCTTCAATTCTGAAGGACTAAGGAAAAAGAATGCGCTCCACCTCCAGAGAAAGAACAGTTGGAGTCAGAATGCAGATCAAAGCATACTGTTTTCACATTATTTATGGTTTTATTTTGAAGTTTCAGTTTTATATGACTCTTCTCTTACAACAGTGCCAAATATGGAAGTATGTTTTCTATGATAATACATATATAATCCAGATCAAATTGCTTACCATCTCCAAGACGGGGGAAGAAAAGGAAGGAAAGAGACAATTTGGATCTTATAATTTTAGAAAATGTATGTTGAAAATTGGTATTATGTGTAGTTGAGAAAATAAAATATCTTTTAGTTTTAAAAAAAATCTTCCTGGTTATATAGTTTGATGCTTTACTAGCCATCATTTTCCAAAAATAGTCATTTGATAATTGTTTTTTGAATGCCCATGGAGTATATGGCACTATTCCAGGAACTTGTCCCTGGACTCAAAAAGTTTAGAATCTTATATGGGTTCTAGGCTTAGTTTGTTCCTAATTTACTATGTAGCTTTGGACCAGATACTTATATTCTCTGAGTTCCATTTATTGAATCTATCAACTAGAATTTAATAATTACCCTATTATCTCAGAATTGTTGAGGGAATAAATTACTTAATGGATATTAAAGTATTTTGAAAAATATTTAAAAAACACAAATATTAAATTTGAATAATATATAAATGCCATATTGGTATTCCTATATTATGAAAATATTCATTGATATTCATGGCATTAATAATTATGAACACATCAAGGCCCAGACTTCCATGCTGGCTTTGGATTCAGAAGGATCTGGATTCATATCCTGACTCATATATTGGGTGAGTGATTTAAACTCTCAGTGCCCTAGACAACTATTTAAGCTTATAAATTTGCAGATGAGTTAATGGAGGAAGTTTTCCTTTTGCCAAGTCTAAATTTATCTCTTTTAAATTTTCACATATTATTCCTTATTGGGACCAAGAAGAAATGGCTAACTGTTGAATTTTCTCAAGCTGGACATATTTAATTTTATTTAGAGGCATATTGCTCCCAATGGTTGAACATTGTCTTTGGACTTCTCTAGAGCTAAATGTTTTTCATATTTGTTGCAGAACAGTCTGCTGGTTTTAACCTGGATTTCGAAGTTTCTGGAATCTATGGTTATGTCATGCTTGATGGTGTGCTCCCAACTCTCCATGCCATTACATGCACATTCTGGATGAAGTCATCTGACATCAACAACTATGGAACTCCAATCTCTTATGCCCTTGAGAATGGAAGTGACAATACTTTCCTTCTCACTGATTATAATGGGTAAGCAGAAGCAGTAATAAATAGATCTAGTAGTTGTTGTTTTATGCAGAAATCTCTACCAGCTTTTATATGACAGGGAGGCTCAAAGTTGAGGTTCATCTTGACTAAAGGTTTGGGCTGCTGTTTTAGTTTCCTTTCTACCTGACCGGGGCTTTGGCACTGATGCCCTTTACCCATCTTTCAATTCCAACTCAAATGCCATTTCTTTCAGGAATTCTTTATTGAATCCCATTTCAGACCACTACAGACATAATGACTTTTCAACCCTCAAACTTCATGGAGTACTTTTTACTTCTCTTATGTATTGCTATGAAGTAGTTTGTATTTGAGTCATTTGTCTATGCTGAATACCTTTCTCCTGGATTGTTAGCTCCAATAGGTCAGAAGCTATATTTTCCTTAGCATCTAGCACATGTGGTCTGAATGGAGTAAGTGACTAGGAGACAATAAATAAATTGACTAAAATGACTTTGAATTGAATTGAACAACTAACCTACCATAATGTCCTAGTTGGAATTCCCAAATATCTTAAAGGTGGAATAACTACTCCCCGCCCAACCTACTAGAGGATTTGTGACAGGATTGCTGTCACATAAATAAGGGAATTGAGGATATCCGATTAATAGAATTGGGTCTTTGTGTTGTGGGATCAAGAACTGGGTTGAGATTCAGGAAGAACTAGGTTTTAGTACTAATTCTAACCAATCCTGGTTTTATGTCCCTAGAGAAGTCACCTTATCTCTTGTTGCATCATATAACTCTCTAAGTTTCAAAGAAGGTGCTGATTTGCCGTAGTGGAAGGAATGTCCTCATTGAGAGTTGCCTGTAAAGACAATAGTAGAGAAAAAAAAGTGTGTATTACAGGAAATAGTGTGACATATTTTGTACAGTGGCTTGCAATGTCTCTTGTTACTTTCTCTAGTCTCCTGTCTTTCATTTTCTTCTAAAGCTTTCACCTTTATATAACTGTCCTTTTTGTGATCTGCTTGAATGAATTAATTTTCAGAAACAGAAATTACTGTTTTTTAGCCTTTCTAAGGATCCTCCTTAATATGTGTTAATACTTCAGCAATTCCATCACTTCTCTGGCAATAATCATTCAATAATTATTTACTGAGGACCTTCAAACTCAAAGTTCTTAAGATCAAATAAAGAAAACAAGTTAGTTCTTTCATTGGAAAAAGTGGCTCCATATAGAAACATTTATATCTAGTTGTGATTCTCTATATGAGTCTCATGATGGATTGATTACATAGGGCCATGATAGAAAAACTTTTAGAGACAGAGGGCCAGGTCCCATCCCAACCCACCCTCCAGCCCCCCACCCCTTATCCCAGACAGGGGAGGGAGGAAGCACTCCCATTGGACTGCTGGGCAGAGGGGTAGGTGAAGAGAAGAATGTCCTTAGGCAAGTGTAGAGAAGGGGAAGGAAACAGCACCACCCGAAGTCCCTCTGGTTTTCTAGTAACAAATTGTGGCAAGCAACTGTAGGGGTGCCTACAGAGTGGACTCGGTGTGCCCTTTGGGGCCCACATGCCATAGCTTTGCCATCACTGACAGAGGGTGACTTTTTCATCTCAGGATAGACTCTTTTATCTCAGCATATTCTAAGATTAGTTCCTTTCCTGCAAAAGAATTTAATTACCCTAAGACTAGAGACTACTTGATTTTTTTTGCCTGTGGATTCCCCAGAACCAAATACAGTGTATTCCACATAATAGGTGCTTAATAAATACATATTAAATGAATAAATGTGAGCCTAAGGATTACAAATTAACTTAATATGATCTGAAGCAAAACATAATTAGTGAGGCAAATCTGATGCCCTAACACTTAAGCAAGTGGGAAAATTTAAATCATATGTTTTATCTAACAACCTATTCCCATTGAAATCTTTGACTATCTCTTTCCTAGTTTAACTTACATAATTGTTATTTTTATGAATGTCATATTCCTGTGGATAGCTGGGTAGCTCAGTGAATTGAGAGCCAGGCCTAGAGACAGGAAGTCCTAGGTTAAAATCTGGCCTCAGACACTTCCTAGCTGTGTGACCCTGGGCAAGTCACTTAACTCCCATTGCCTAACCCTTACCAATATTCTGCCTTGGAACCAATATGTACTATTGATTCCAAGATGGAAGGTAAGGGTTTAATTAATTAATTATTTAATTAATGCCATATTACTGCTTCTAGATTGAAAGTTTATTGAGAGCAGTAACCATGAGTTATTATTTTTCAATTCCTACAGTGTTTAACACAGTAACCCACACATAGTAAGTGATGAGTACACATTTTCTGAATTCAGTTATGCAGAAGGAAGTATATTGATGAGTATAATGCCTACCTGACATCTTTTTCTCTCCTACAGCTGGGTTCTTTATGTGAATGGGAAGGAGAGGATAACAGACTGTCCCTCAGTCAATGATGGCAATTGGCATCATATCTCAATCACTTGGACAAGTACAGATGGATCCTGGAAAGTGTATATTGATGGAAAATTATCTGATGGTGGCACTGGCCTGTCTATTGGTTCAGCTATCCCTGGTATGTCTTAGAAAAATTTATTTTGTTCTATATTAGCTATAGAACACATAGTCTTGGATACTCTTTGATTCTGATTTGGGGGGGGCACATTTCCTTTCTCAAGTTTGATTCATATAACCTCATTTATCTATCCCTGTTCATCCATTTACTGGCATCATTTTCTGGATGAACTAGCTTGCACAACTCATTATATCAGTTTACCTGGCAAACAGTCTTATATTATATAAACATAAATTAAATATCTTCCTAGGTCATCAGCTTTGCTCTTTGCGCCCATCGGGTTCATAAAGATAAGGCAATAATATATAGCTCAGTTGATTCAAGAATATTGAATGGAAAAACTCTGAAAGATGTGATGTGTTCTATTTGGAACCTCAGGCTAGACTGAATATAATTTGTAGAGTAGATTATATAATAAATATCTAAAAGCATTTACCAATAACTTAGCTGAGGGTACATCTAGGTGGCTCAATGGATGGAGAGCCAGGTCCAGAAATGGGAAGTCTTGGGTTCAAATCTAGCCTCAAACACTTCCTAGCTGTGTGACCCTGGGCAAGTCATTACCTCCCATTGCCTAGTTCTTATTGCTCTTCTGCCTTGGAATCAATACATAGTATCGATTCTAAGATGAAAGGTAAGATTTTTTTTAAATAGCCTAATTAATAGTAATAGATCCTGTAATAGACTTTGGGTATACAAATATACATATGAAATAGTCCTTCAAGGTGCTTACATTAGGCAAGGACAGAGCATTCTATTGGGAGATAAGCATACCTTGTGTCTCAAAGTGACAAAATTCTCTCAATTTACATTTTCAAGAAATTATTACTATACCTGCTAATTCAGAGTACTCCCCACACACATGCATATGACATACATTGTATGTTTTTTGAATACCAATAAGATTAAGAAAAGAATTCTAGTCCTCTAACTTGGGGCAAGGGAAGAATCAATAGCCAAGAAAAACCTTATTATTTTACTGGACTTTTAGAACAATTAGCAATATTGGGGGGGGGGTGCACTTCCTATTAGGTATAATAAAAATGAAAGAATTTTGAAGAATAAAAGAAATGGTCATACTTAAGCACTTATGTCAGAATCTTGAATACATATCCAACTAACTCTTCGTGTGCTGACACTGAGAATAATATAAGGAACTTTGTTGGGTGAACAAGGGAAAGAATGAAGCACATTAGGAGCTTTTGAAGGGACGAGAGGCAATAGAGCCTTCAGGGGCTACTCTGAAAAGGTTTTCTAGAAATTTGAAACTGTCAAGAACCAGCTATTGGATAAGAAAGAGCATATAAGGAATTGCAGGTTGGTGAGGGGGCACATGCAATGTGCGACTATTAAAGAATGAGTCAAATGTCACAAGCCACTACGAGTACGTTTTAGACACACTGCATAGAGAAGTTACCTTATAAAATCATGGTGCAACAATTTAAGTAAAAAACTTCAGTGAAAATTATATCTGTGGAAGTTTTTAAGTAAAAAAAAGATATCATTTGTATATATTATGCTATCATTAATTTAACATTAAAAAAATATTTCAAGGGGACAGTTAGGTGGCGCATTGAATTGATAGCAAGGTCTGGAGACAGAAGGTCCTGGGTTCAAATTTGATCTCAGATATTTCCTCACTGTGTGATCCTGGGCAAGTCATTTAACCCCCATTGCCCAGCCTTACAACTCTTCTGCTTTGGAATTGATACACAGTATTGATACTAAAATGGAGGGTAAGGGTTTACTTTTTTTTTTCCAAAAGACTATCAAGACTATTTTTTCCCTCCCTCTTTTTCTCTTGTTAGGAGGTGGTGCACTAGTTCTTGGGCAGGAGCAAGACAAAAAGGGAGAAGGATTCAATCCAGCTGAGTCATTTGTGGGCTCTATAAGCCAGCTCAACATTTGGGACTATGTCCTAGCTCCAGATCAGGTGGGTTTCATTTTCACCATATGTTAAAAATATGACTCAACCTGGGAATAATTCATAGAAATTTCTATTGCCTAAGTTCCACCACACTGCATTGCCATCTTATGAACCAGAATTCATCTTTAAATTCATTATCATGTTCTGGCAAGCTGGGTAATCACAGACTAATTTCATTCAGAAATACTTAAAGGTCGAATCTCATTTTTGGTTTCGTGAACATACATTATACTGTATCGGCTCATTGTACAGAGTGAAAAAAAAACTAGAAAGAGACATAGAGGGGAGCAAATCTAAATCCTCATAGAAGCCATATGATATAATAGGAAAAGTCCTCAACTAAGGAAGAAAGAGAAGAAGGAAGGAAGGAAGGAAGGAAGGAGGAAGGAAGGAAGGAAGGAAGGAAGGAAAGAAGGAGGGAGGGAGGGAGGGAGGGAGGGAGGGAGGGAGGGCGGAGGGAGGGAGGAGGGAGGGAGGAGGGAGGGATGGAGGGAGGAAAGAAAAAAGGAAAATAATATCTATACTATCTATCTCACAGGCTTATCACGTGGAAAATACTTTGTAAGCCTTAAAACACTATATGAATATGAGTTTTACTTCTAATGATTCCCAACATGACAGAACTAACTAGTGACAGAATCTGACCTAAAACACTGATCTACTAACTCCCAATTCATTATTCATTCCATTGATGCTGATATCTCTCACAAGTATATATATGATAGTCTCTGAAACAAGTCATTGCTATTAATTAGCTAATTTCAAACCATATGGTGGCCATTTGCTTCTTGTACTTATTATCGTTTCCATGATTTGCATTCATTACATAGGGATTTATGGGACTGATTATGCACATTATGCCAAGAGCTATACAAAATAAAGGAGTAAAGAAGGAATTTCCCACCCTTCCCTCCTTCCTTCTTTCCTTCCTTTCTTCCTTCCTTCTTTCCCCCTTCTTTCCTTCCTTCCTTTCTTCTTTCTTCCTTCCATTAATGTCCAAAAAGTTTCACTAGAAAAAAAATTTAATTATTTTTAAAACTTTCTCATAAAATTTCAATTTTTAATGAAATATAGATCCTCAGCTCTAATCACAATAATATCAGAATTTCCTGAAAATATGGCAATCCATAAAGGGCAATATAGTATTCTACTATTACTACTATTACCACCATCACCACCACTGCCACCAATAACAGATGACATCAATTAATCACCAAGAATTTTTAAGCACTAACTTTGTACCAAGTACTATGATAAGTACTGAGGATACAAAATGAAACAGCCCCTATCCTCAAGGATCTTATATGAGGAAGAAAGTATGCATATATGTATATAATAGATATGTATATATGTATGTATTTATGTACATATACATAAATACATACATATATACATGCATGTGTGCATTGTTAGATTTCTCTATGTACATGCACATGCACACACAAAATACAGAATCGACAAAAGATATCCCTAAAATGGAAGTCATTAGCAGTTGTGGGTAGAACGGAAAAGGACTTCTTCTTTGGGTGTTCTTGAGATCAGTTTTCATGGAAACCAGGCACCTAAGAAAACTATGTGAGGAGGGAGGGGATTCCAGGTATACAAGACAGCAGGAGAGAGGCAAGGAGACAGGAGGTGGAGTATCTGATGTGAGAAACAAAAAGTAGGCCAGTATGAATGGATAGCAGAGTATTCAAAGGGTAGTAAAATATAAGCAAGAGTGATGGGAAGGAGAAAGGTTGTGGGATGCTTTAAATGCCAAAGAAAGGTGTTTCTATTGATACTAAAGGTAATTGAGGCATTGAAGTTTACTGAGTAGAAGAGTTATATGGTGAGACCTGCACTTTAAGAAAATCACTTTGGTGATTATGTGAAGGATAGATTGGGGTAGGGAGAGACATAAGGCTGGGAGACCCATTAGGAGGCTATTGGAATAATCTAGGCAAGTTATAAGGATCTGAACTAGTGAGGTAGCTTTGTGTGTGAGAAGAGAGGAAATGTATACGAAATTTGTTATAGAGATAGAAATTACAATATTTGGCAGCTGATCGCTTGTGTGGGTGAATGAGAAATTAAAGAGATTACTGAGATTGTGAAAAACTTGAACAGAAAGGTAGTATTCCCCTCCACAGTAATAGGAAAGTTTGGAATAGGGATAGGATTTGGAGAGGGAAGATAAGTTCTGTTTTAGATATGTTTTCTTTGAAATGCCTTTGGGAAATCCAATCCAACATATCTAAAAGCAATTGGAAATGCAGAATTATGACTTGAGGCACACATTCATTTACATGCATACATACATATTTCATCCTCATAGAGATGATCATTGAACCCACAGAAGCCGATGAGATTACCAAGAAACTAAGCATATACAAAAAAGAGAAAAGGTCTAAGAGCCGATGGTTAACCCATGATTAGAGGACATAATGTGGACAATGATCCTGTAGAGGATACAGAGGAGAATTCAAACAGTAGGAGTATGGCCAAGAGAGAACAATGTCCTAAGCAACTCAGAAAGGAGAGTATCCAGGAGGAGGTGGCTAGTAGTATCAAATGAAACAGAGGCTAGATGAATATTAGGACTAAGAACTGGTCTTTGGCTTTCTTTTACCATACTAGGACCAATGGATGTAAGTTATAAAGAGGTAAATTTAGATCTTAGAGAGAGAGAAAAACTTCCTAATAATTAGCTATCTGAAAATGGAATCAGATACCTTGGTGAGTATTGGGTTCCCCTCAATGGAAGTCTTCAAACAAATGATTTATGGCCATTCAATGGGTATGTTTTAAAGGGAATTCTTATGTAGCTACAGGTTGGCCTTTGATAGTTCTTCCAAATCTGAAATTCTATAAATTCTGCCATTCCTTTGGCTGGGAGTCCAAAGAACTGGATTCTAGTACCACCTCTATCATTTATCATTGAATTATAAAATTATAGAGCTTAAGGGAACTTATCATTCATATTTACAAATGAGGAAGCTAAAGAAAATCAACTTGCTACATGTTTAAAGATAAATTATTTCCCCTTTCTGGGTATCAGCATTCTCATTTGAAGCAGCTAAGGGTATAAAGACTAGAACAATGGCCTTGGAGTGAGGAAGAATTTCATTCAAATCCCACCCTAGCTATGAGACCCTAGGAAGTCATTTAACCATGTATAGTCTTTGTTTTTTCACTTGTCAAATGGGGATAATATTAATAGCCCTTACCTTATGTGATTGTTTTGTGGATCAAATGAAATAATTTTTGTAAAGGGAGTGGCCAGGTCACTCAGTGGATTGAGAGCCAGGTCTAGAGAAGGGAAGTCCTAAATTCAAATGTGGCCTCAAACACTTCCTAGTTGTGTGACTTCAGACAAGCCACTTAACTCCCTTTGCCTCTAGCCATTTTGTCTTGAGATCAATACACAAATGATTCAAAATATTGATTCTAAGATGAAAAATAAAGGTTTTTTTTCAAAGAAATAATATATGTAAAATTATATAAAAATTAAAAATCTATATAATTATTAGGTGTTATTTGTAAAGTGAGAAATTGCATTCGATGATTTTTAACCTTCCTTCCACTTTGACATTCTATGATTTGATTTTCGACAGTCAGAAAATATAGTGAAGATAACAAGTTAACACATCCTAGACCATCTAGGATCATGTATTTTTACCTATCTGTGTTCAGCCTTGGGCACAGTTGTAAGAAGGCAGAGTCTGCCTTTACCTGCCCTACCTCGGTCCTTTTCCTTCTTCAATGATAATTCTTTATTCTCTTCTTTTCTGATACTAGTATACTTTCTTTCTATTAACCACTGTTTTTATTTTTTAAAAAGCTCACTCAACTATAAAATACTTATATGAATTAATGGGTTGCCCCTCCTAGAGACATTTTACTTTTGGTGTAGAATAGATCCTTCAATCAAAGAATTAAGATTCTAAGAGTGGAATTTTAATCAGCAGAGATTGTGGAGGAGGAGATAGTGTGTAGGGCCAATTATTCTTCTTGGTCCTCATGTGGTTTCCTACATTCCCATCTATTCATAAGGCCAATCCTATGAACACTTATCTTCTTATCTTTCATATTTGGGTCTGACTGAACAAAATAAAGCATATTTAAGTATATCTATTACATTTTCAGGTAAAGTCTTTGGCTACCTCTTGTCCAGAAGGACTCAGTAAAGGAAATGTGTTGGCATGGCCAGACTTCCTATCAGGAGTTGTCGGAAAAGTGAAGATTGATTCCAAGAGCATATTCTGTTCTGGTTAGAATTTCATTTGTATGTTTTAGTTTAAAATGATCTTAAAATATTCTGGTTATATTCTTGAGGGTAGTGAAAGAAATACCTAGATGAATCAATTTTATTCAGCTTTATTTTAATTTTAATTAATAATTTCCCCCCAAATAACACAGGGCTGCGGACCTTACTGTTAATTTATGTGTCACTCTCTTTTTTGACTATCCATCCTTTAATGGAAGGCCTAGGAAACAATCAAATGGCAGCATAAAGGAGAACGAAGAAGAGAAAAAAGAGTAGCAAAAGATCTAGCTAATCAAAACACTAGGATATCAACTCCAAACAATCAAGTGTTTTTTATCAAAAAAAAAAAATTGAATGTTTAAAAAGCATTTCCTTTAACCATTTAGAATGAATTATTTTAATAATGGAATAATTATTTCTTCATTCCTAAAATTCCAGAAACTCTAAAATAAGTGTGTATCTTCCTATATTGGGTAGCTAAATGAATTCAAGTGGCTTATGGAGTCAAATAGAAGATTGCAAGTAACTTGATTATATTTTTAATCCTTTTTAATGCAGAATTATATTTCTCAAACTGTATGTGTTAAAAGCTCTTTTCTCCTTTAACCTCTTGTTAAAATAAAATAGCCTGAAACCTCTTTGTCAAAGTAAAATAGTCTTAACTTTATCTTTCCCACCTCCACTACCACCCCAATTTAATACTTTTAGGAAAGCCATGGAGTTTAGCATATTCATTAAAAGGAGAATGTGCTTTGTGTTTATATATGCATGCTCAATTTAACACTCCATATGTTGAACTCCGTGCTGCAACCATGTTTCTCAAAACTGTCTGCTTATATGTATTCCATCTCCAGATTGTCCATCATTAGACGGATTTGTACCCCATCTGCGGACCTTAACAGTAGATTTAAAGGCAGGCTCTAAAGTCAGTCTTTTCTGTGATGCCGGTTTCCAGATAGTTGGGGATGCTGTGCAATACTGTCTGAATCAGGGACAATGGACTCAACCACTGCCCCACTGTGAAAGTAAGCTCTCTGTCAATGAGGTTTTTAGGACACTTGAAAGAGGGGAACTCTGCAGCCTTTTTCAAAGGAGTGATTTATAATAATTCTATGACCTTCAGTAAATCTCTTTACTACCTCAGTTTCCTCAACTGTTAAATGAAATTTTAGATTAGATCTCTAAAGTAACATTCGAATTTTATGGTTCTGAAATATCTAGATGAGTGGGGCTGGCAAATGTGGATAGTATTCATATATGTAATGATTTATCATAACTGGGCATTGTCAGAACCAAGGTCTGGGGGGCAGGTCGGTAGCACAAGTGAAGAGAGAACCAGGACTGGAGTTAAGAGAATCTGGGTTCAAATCTGGCATCAGATACTGCCTAGATATGTGACCCTGGGCAAGTCACTTAGCTTCAATTATCTCACCTTTGCTGCTCTACTGTCTTAGAATTGACACTGACAGGAGGTAAAGGTTTAAAAAAAGGTAGAACCATAGACTGGAGTTCAAGTCTCCTGATCTGGGAACCAGTGTTCTTTTTAAACTATATCCAAACTCCTACTTTCATGCATGAAATGCTTTCAAAATTATATGAATCATGAAATTTCTTTTTTTTAGTTGTAGTTAATTGATTAATTAAGAATATTTTTCCATGGTTACATGATTCATGTTCTTTCCCTCCCCTACCCCCCCTCCTGTACCCAATGCACAATTCCACTGAGTTTTACATGTGTCATTGTAAATCATAAAATTTCTAGGAAAAAAAAGTCAAATAAATCCTATGGAAATAGGAAATAGAAAGTGTAACATTATGTTAAATGTCACTAATTTTATTTTCATTCAGATTGCTTTCTGAATTTCAAAATCCTCAAAATTAAAAATAAAGTATTTTTTCAGGACCCCTGTATATGAGTACTAATGCTTATTTTAATGTGTTGTTGTTGTTCAGTTGTTTCAGTCACATCCAACTCTTTGTGACCTCATTTGAGGTTTTCTTGGCAAAAATCTCTGTATTCCAACAAATTTAGCACTGGCCCCTTATATATTTGTTTAGAATTTCCACAGCAAAGAAGGAAAGATAATATGGTGGAAAGAATACTATTTATGAAATAAGATCCATATCTGGTTGTTGTTCAGTTTGTGTTTGACTCTTTGTGACCCAATTTGGGATTTTCTTGACAAAGATATTCGAGTTTCTTGCCATTTTCTTCTCTAGTTAATTTTACAGATGAGGAAACTGAGGCAAACAGGTTTAAATGACTTACCCTGAGCCACATAGTGCCAGACTTTAATGTGTGTCTCATGTAAAAGAGTCATTCTTTGACTTTCCTAAAGCTTCATTTTCATTATATGAGTTTCATTTATCATGTAGTTATGTTCTTGGCCATATTTTAGGAATTGGCTGTGGAGTGCCACCACCTTTGGAGAATGGCTTTTATTCAGCAGAAGACTTCTATGCAGGCAGCACAGTCACCTACCAGTGTAACAATGGCTATTATTTGCTGGGCGATTCAAGGATGTTTTGCACAGACAATGGAAGTTGGAATGGCATTTCACCTTCATGCCTTGGTAAGATGAATTTGATTAAGTTGACTCAAGCTGAAAATATTGTATTTTGCTTGGTGTGAATGAAGGATTCCAGATTTGAAACTGAAAAGCCTCTTAATGGTCGTCTGGTCCCATAATCTCATTTCATAGATAAGGAACCTGAGGTTCAAAGAGATTGAAGTCTGGTTAAATCTAGGGATAAAAATGAAAGAGCTAGGATTTGAACTCCAGTCCTCTGACTCCAACCTAAGGCTCTTTCACTGGAGCATTATCCTAAATATATTTGTAAATTATTATGACCAGTTCTGTTGGAATCAGTGACCTTCAATGATCACCCAACATTCCAAATGCTGCATGGACTCAACCTAAATGAACGAATATTTAATCATCTCTGTGCCTTCATTTACCAATCTCTACAATGGGAATATAATAATTATTACTATACTATATTTGTAAAATGTTTGCAATTTTCAATAATTTAGCCTTTAACTGATGTCAGAGTGGTTTTCCTAAAGTTATGTGGTTTCCTGTTATCTTTAGGATCAAATATTGAACTACTTGGAGATCTTAACAACATGTGTAAATCTATTCCCTTTCTGGCCTTATTATACATCACTCCCCTCAATACATTCTGGAGCCCTATCAAAATTGCTTTTCTTGATCTTTCTCTTGATCTTTCTTGATCTTTCTCACACACAACACTCTAATTTCCAGATTCTTTTTGCCTTCGTACTGGCTGTTTTCCATGCCATGAACACACTCCTTCCTCATCTCTACCTGTTGGAATCCCTGTTTTTCTGCATTGCTCAGTTCCAAGGACATCTTCAAGAAACCTTTTCTGTCACTAGTGTCTTCTCCCTCAAGGGTATCTTGAACAAGTCCTCCCCAGTAACAGTTGTATCTGCCTTGTATGAGTTTTAGACATACATACGTCATATACATGGGACTGTGGAACTTCATTTTTGTGCCTGGAACTTCATAAATTCTAGTTGAGGAATTAAGATCTAAGATTTTAAAGCACAAGATAATCAAATCGTATAATTGTTAAAAACTGGAAATTCTTATATTTCATTCATAAGAAAAAGAACAAAACATACTTTTAGGATCACCTTCAAACTTGTTTCTAGCATCCAATTCTAAGAATGATTATTTAGATAAAATGTTGTCCATTGGTTTTAGATGTCGATGAATGTGCAGTTGGATCAGACTGTGATAAGCATGCTTCCTGCCTCAATACAAATGGGTCCTATATATGTACATGCATCCCACCCTACACAGGAGATGGAAAAAAATGTGCAGGTAATAAGCATGTGCACCACTAGCAATAAAGATCCTAATACACTCTTGATTTTTTGCTAACATATACATGTATATGGAAATATATATATATATGAAGTTGATTTTGTTAGATTGATTATATTTGAAATAATTAACATTTTGAGTACCATTCAGTTGTTTTGTTTCATGTAATTAATGCCTCTATGAAAAGTTGGGTAAAATTATATTTTTTCTAAATCTTATCACATTTCATCACAAACATTATAATGTTAAGTATCTCTTGCTTTCATTTATGATTGAGCTCCAATTGATAATGGCTCTAAAATTTTTTCTAAAAGTCATTAGTTAATCTATCATTTCTCTCTCTCTCTCTCTCCCTTTAAGTTCCCTAAGAGTTTACTTTTCAAAGAAATTCTCAACTGAAATCTTTTGTAAAGGAAGATTGAATATGGGAGTGTGTTATGTAAATCATCATAGCCTAATTTATCTGTTTTGTTCAGAGTTTCCTTTATTGGATTTTCTTAAAATGAAGCATAACTGCACGTGGATAGAGGGGGACAGGAATGGGAAGGATCTTGAGTGTATGTCATTTATCTAGGGTTATATTTGCCTTATAATCAATACATTTGATAATTATATAGGGCCACTTTGCACCTTCTGATGTATTCAGTGCATCTGTGATTCTCTCACTGCTACCCCTAGGAACTAGTTGAATTGAGAGAATCAATATTGGACCATTCTCTATTCCCCTGACATATGTAAAAGAAGAATGAAAAAGTAGAAATTTCCATTTTCTTATCTTTTAGGAGTTTTTCTAAGAATAAAAAAGTATATTTGAAGCTCCTATGGGACTTCATAAAGAAGCAAATTAAGGCATTTTTTGTTTGTGGCATTTCCGAAAAATAACAGCATTCCATTTTAAAATATATTTTAACCAAATGCATTTTTAGCTGTAAAATATTAACTTGATATTCTAGTTCTCCAAAATAAATGTGAATATTAACCTAATAACTTTTCACCAGCATTATATCATTGTCATTTGGGGACTTTGGTCTTATCCAAAAAAAAAAAACCAACAACAACAAAAACTAGGGCCAACCAGTTATCTGTAAATAATAATGGGGCATTTTATTCTGGGTCAAGGAATTGCATTTGGGAACTCTCTGCCTCACTGAAGCAAGTATGTTCAGAGTAGGGAGTTATAAACAGAGGTTAATATTCACCGGGGAGCAGGGTGGCTAGGTAGGCGAAGGATCAATGGGTCACAAGTTGTTTAGTGCAGAGCAGTACTACCTTCCTGGAAAAACCACAGGATCCGTTTAACCTGGCTTTACCAGCATAGGCATGTCACTGACTGGGCTTCATAGACTGGGCTTCAAGCCAGGGGTCAACAGAATAGCTGAACTGTAAGAAGGGAGGAGTTGCGGAAGTGTCCTTGCAAATATCTCCTGTCCCAGAACAAAGGCAGTTAGAAATGACTGGTCATAGAAAAGAGACCCAAGAGTTTACTTGGGGTAAAGGGTGGAGTGGTTAGAACCTGCTGGTCAGAACAGGGTAAGGGCCCAGAGTTTCCCAGGGGCTGATAGTTTCATTAAAGAAAGTCAAGTTTCTTAAAGTTTAGCCTTTTCAAATATATCTATTTTGTTGAATGATTTTTTATTTAAATTATGAAATTAATTAAATGTTTCAAATTTTTAGATAAAATTAATATAAACATTAGTAATGAAAATGTATGGTTTTGAACCATCATTTTTTTAAAAGATAAAATATTCTTTTATAGAATTAAGAATGGTTTTGTACCCTTGAAATCTAGTCTAACTTCTAATAGTTTCTTGCTGTTACCAACCCAGATTCTCAAACTGCATGAAGTATCCTTGTAATCTAATGTTTTTTTTCTATTTTTAAAACCACTTTTCATTCTACACACATACATGTACACACACATACACATACACGTATAGATATATATTTAACTAGCCATTTCTTTCTTTCAAGAACCAATAAAATGTAAGGATCCTGGCAAAACAGACAATGGTCAGTCTTCTGGGAATATTTATACTGTGGGTGGAGAAGTTACTTTCTCTTGTGAAGAAGGCTATCAACTTATAGGCGTGACCAAAATAACATGTTTGGAGTCAGGAAAATGGAGTCATCAAATACCATTTTGTGAAGGTATATCTTAGTTAAATTCTTTGAGTTTTCTATGTGCTATACTAGCAACAATTTAAAGATGATGTTAGATCTTTGAATATATTTCATCAGCATCCTTTGTATTTGATATTGATGTCATTGTATTCTTAAGTGGTTCCTGTTTTGCAGTTTAACAGATAAATGACCTATCCAAGTCACTTCAGCTTGGTGAGCCTTAGTTTACTCATCCATAAAATGGAATAACAAAACTTTGACTACTCACCTCACTTCTAGGATTGTTAATGAAGGGTGTACTTTTTTTAATTTGTGAAACATCTGTTTTAATTCTCTATGCAAATTTCTTTTAATTCACAAAATGCAGCAATGATTCTCAATCTAATAAATGTGGGTTCTAGCTCCATAGGTATAGATATCAATACATCCATTCCTTCCAATTCTATTCTATTCTTGTCTATCACCTCACATTAATCCTCCACTGAGGATATCTGTAATTCCCTAGAGTCCTTCCTTTTCTGAATGGTGATGGAGTATACAAAATGTACACAAGCATGATGATGAAAAAAAAAAGTTAACTCCCATTGTATAAGGAATGTTGTTAGTTTGTTTTTAAATCTCTCTCTCTTTAAATGAGTTTGGCCAGCTAAACAAATATAGTATTTTTTGTTTCCATTTCCTGGAAGCCATTTCCTGTGGTGGACCTGTTATTCCAGAGAACTGTGGTATTGAGGGATCAACATTTACCTATGGTAATAAAGTAACTTATAGGTAAGAGTCTGTGTAAAAAACAATTGGCAAGAGTTTTTTAATAGATAAGTTACTGATGATGTAATAATTATTGAGTGGAAAGATGAGATAGAAAGGGGGCATTTTTTGCTTTAAAAAGAATTAAAAAGAGTCAGCTGGATGGCTCAGTGGATCAAGAGACTGGCCCAGAGATGGGAGGTCCTGGGTTCAAATTGGACTTCAGACACTCCTAGCTGTGTGACCCTGGGCAAGTCACTTAACCCCCATTGCCTATCCCTTCTATCTTGGAACCAATACATAGTATTGGTTCTAAGATGGAAGGTAAGGGTTTTAAGGGGAAGAAAAGAATGAAATAAATTGTATATTCTATTTTTTTTAATTAAGCCAACAAGGGGCAGCTAGGTAGCACAGTGGAAGAGTGCCAGGCCTAGAGGTATAAAGTCCTGGGTTCAAATCTGACCTTATATACGGGGGTTAAGTGAGTAAGTCACTTAACCCCCATGGCCTAGCCCTTACCACTCTTTTGCCTTAAAACCAATACATAGTATTGATTCTAAGATAGAAGGTAAGTGTCTAAAAAAATTAAGCTACCAGTAAATCACATAGAATATAGCCAGTAGAAGATTATATAGAATCAATAATTGTATCATCAAAATGACTTCATTTAGTTTTTATGTATTTGTATATTTTCTAATGTTCTTTGGAGAATACTAGTAAAGTGAAATTGGGCGGGGGGAGAAGGAAAGAGGGAAGGGAGGAAATTAGAATGTGTCTATAGATGTTTCTTTTCTTTTTTTAATATAGATGTAATAAAGGATACAAATTGATTGGTGAAAAAGAATCATTTTGCCTTGCTAATGGTGCTTGGAGTCATTCCCCTCCCATGTGTGAATTAGTAAAATGCCCTAATCCACAGAACATAATAAATGGAAAATATCTACCAAATGGGCTAACCTACCTTTCTACTACAACCTATTCATGTGATAGTGGATACAGGTAAAAATAAATGAATACCTATAAGCTTCCTTCATAGATTTTTTATAGAAGTTTCTTAACAGAGCTACAGAAATTTATTAGAAAATCTTTGTACCAAATAATAATAACTCATCAATGTAGGAGTTTAAAGTGGTCAACAAGCCTGTAATATTTATTGTTATTGCAATCATTAGTTATTATTGAATTCAGTAGTTATTTGCAAAGTATTATTTTATATTTGAGCAAACTAAGGCTCAGAGAAGTTACAGATTTTCCCCAAGTCAAGCAGATAATCAATGTAAGAGCCTTGGTTTGTCAACTTAAATCTCCCATCTTCAATTTTTTCTACTCCTGAAATGTATGAGGAAGGAAAGAAATTCATTCATATACACAAGCCAAGGAACACCAACAACAAAAATACATCACAAAATAAAGACAAGAAAAAAGAAGAGACATTTGTGGCATGGGATGTGTTTATGTGTTCAGCTCAATCTTGATGTCCATTGCTGGGCAAATTGATAATGAGTCCAGCTGGTATAATTCAGATAGATAGTGGAATTCCTTAGTGGAAGTTCTGCCTGAAGTTGTATTTCTCCTGTGAAAACAATTTGGGGAGTGGAGGGGCACAAAATCCCCTATTTTATTCTGCTTCCTTCTGACTCCATCTGTCCTATTCCAAGAATATCTAATCAATGTTATGCTATGATTATTTCTTTTAGCTTAAAGGGACCTTCAGTTATAGAATGTACAGCTACAGGAAATTGGAATACAGCACCCCCTGTATGTGAGCTCATCTTCTGTGGAGACCCTCCAGCCATCAAAGATGCCGTTATCAAAGGGAGTAACTTTACATTTGGAAATACTGTGACTTATACCTGCAAAGAAGGGTATGTAAATTCCAAGGAACAAAGCAACAAAAAAGTCAATCAAGCTAAACAATAATAAAATATTTTCCTTAAGCATGTAGTTTATCAGGAAAAGCACTGGCCAATAAGAAAGAAAAAGGAACTATCACAGCACTTCCAAAGTCCTGGGTCAAATTCCCTTTCACTTACAGACTCATGAGTCCAGATATTTTTTTTAATAACATCTTATGAGTAAAAGATGATTTTCTAGGGAATAAAAATGATTGCTACGATATTCACCAAAATTAAAGACAAAAAAATGTTTTTTGTTTTCTGGGAATATCAATGTTACTAAAAAATATAATTCTTAGCAACATGATTGTGACATATTTGAAGTGTTTTCGTGTATGCCTGGTGCCTACTATAGCACCCGGCACATAGGAAACATTTAATAAATTTTTTTTAATAAATGAATTAAAGTTCAAGATCAATTCTAAAACAGGCAGTGACTCTTGTCTTTCTACTCATGCAATATTAAAATGAACTCCAAAAAATTAGGCCAACCATTTTTTTTTTGAGATCCATCCATAATCTTGCCACATATTCTTCTAACAGAACCACGTGACATGAGTTGCCCTATTATGTTTATTTAGGACTTATGCCCTACCTATAGAATGGCTTAAAAGAGTTTACAAGTTAAATATTATATAAGATAAGTCATCTGGTAATAAAATTGAACAGGTATCCAAGTAAAGCAAAAGTGGTAAATAAGATACTACTGGTTACCTTTGATGAGCTCATCATACAACTCACAGAATATTATATACTAACTTGAATCATCTAGATGGCCTTCTTCATATACTTAACATGGAGAATCAAAAATAACCCTGAAAATCATCTTCATTGGAGAATAGGTTTAGAAATGGGGGGGACCTCAGAGATGATCTAGTCCACCCCCCTCTCATTTATCGAAAAAGGAAACTAACGCCCAGAAAGTGGAAGTGTTTTATCTAGGAGAGAAAATGGCAAATCTGAGATTCAGACCAAGGTCTTTTGATATCAAGCCCAGCTTTCTTTCCAATGTACTCTATCACTTTGCAACTTGTAGTCATTATCCTCTCTCTATCCATGAGTGTCTCCTACTATCTACATTTAGATTCTTTCCCTGAAATATTTGTAGTAATTCTTTTTTAAAATTATTTAAGATTGGGTTATATTGCTTGTAGGGAACATGGAAGAAAGAGAAGAGGTTCTGTATGAATATGCCTAACCAGAAAGAAAACTAGTGCATCAGGAATTAGCTAGAATAAGGTGGCAACCACAACCCAGTAGATGGTAATGATGAGTCAACTGGTACCAAAGAGAAATGATGACATGTAACAAAAGAGTTCTGAGGAAATTCTACAAACACTGTCCTCCATATCTAAGCCTATGGTAACACTTTCTTCCATAAAGGCAAAGAGTATTTATTTGAAATCTTAATTCAATAAAGGCATTTCTATAGAGAACTGAGATAATTAACCTCAGGTACTTTGCTTTCTGCTGGCCCAGCATTATACAAGGACAGAACTTTGAAAACCTAGATAACTGGATAACAAACAGGTTGATTACAGTCTCTCAGTCATCTACTCTCATAAGTGAAACCTTAGCAGACCCTGGATCCTATTAAATCCATGATTAAATTATCTAACCAGGCATTCTCAAGTTCTAAATCTATTACCTTAAACTTTCTAGTGGAAAAGTTCTGTATTATTCATGAAAGTGGAAACTATGAACCTTAGACATCAGATACAGATATGAAAGAGCAAAATTGTGAAATTGCAAGTGAAAATGGGCATTCTATTTTAAGGAGCTTAACCTGCTTCTGCACAGACACAGACTTGTTAATAGGTCTCCCTGGCTCTTGCGACCACTGGTGGTAAAAGAAGGATCCTCTTCTTTCTGATTGATTTAGCTAGAGAACATCTGTCCAGCTACAATAATTGTCTGGCCAACCTATTAAAATAAACCTTTCTTATAAAGAAGGGTTCCTAGCATTCAGCCCCTTTTTGGACACCATGTAGGGTTAAATCCAAAAATTCTTTGTATTTGTTCCTGAACTCTCTGAATTAAGCACTTGGAACCTAGAATCTATATCAAATTTGTCTAGATTGGCCCAAAGATGGTTCATCTTTTTTTAATCATAGGCTGGTGAGTGCTTAAGTAAATGTAAATTGTCCCTTTTTTCTCATGATGGTGAAATAATCATTACTGAATCTTCTCTGTTTCTTATATAATGCATTATATCAGAGAAAACTAAGATTATTGATTTTAAAAGCTGGCATATTTTATAGATCCAATAGCCTGATTAATCTGTGATTTTTAAAGCAATGAAAAATTTCCTTTTTAAAGATTGTATGAGTAAGCAGCTAATGGGTACAGTGGATAGAGCACTGGTACTGATGTCAGGAAGATCTGAGTTCAAATCTAGCCTCAGGCACTTACTATCTATGTGACCCTCAGCAACTCACTTTACTTTGTATGCCTCCATTTCCTAATTTATAAAATGAGCTGGGAAAGCAAATGGTGAGCCACTCTAGGATCTTTGCTAAGAAAACTCCAAATGGGGTTAGCAAAAAGTCAGAAATTACTGAATAACAAAAAATGGACAGACTATACTTTGTGCACACCCAAAGGAGATTACACCATAGTTTGTTGTTATTTGGGTACAAAATGATGATTTCCTTAATGTAGAGAACCTAGAGGGTAGAAACTTCTTCCACTAATGTAATTACTTTGCAAGTTATGGACTTAAAGAGTTCCCTAGGACCCTGAGAGATTAATTGATTTACTCATCATCACCAGCCTGCCTCTGAGTTAGAGGCAAGATTTGAAATCAATCTCCCTAACTATTAAAATTGTCCAAGATGCCTATTTCTGCCTTTATAATCAATGTAAATGATTTGGCATGAACAGCCACTCAAGGCAAGTTCTAAACAAGTCCTAATGTCAAGAGATCTTCTCTTGGAGCTTTTACGGCATTTTACATAATTACTTCAATATTTTCATTTACAGCATATGGAGTCACTGATTCCTAGCTAGGTAGATTCATGAAACTTACAAAATATGGTCAGATCATCACATGTTTGAGTGAAGCAATTTTTTCCGTATTCAGTAGAAATAAATGCTTTTCTCAGCAATACAATGATCCAAAATAATTCTGAGGGACTTATGAAAACCACTGCTACCCACTTCCAAAGAAAGAATTGTTGGAGTAAGAATACAGATGGAAGCATATGATTTATCACTTGTTTATTTGGGTATAGGTTTGGGGATTTGGGTTTTATAAGATTATTCACATATAAAAATGAATAATATGGAAATGTGTTTCATATGATAATACATATATAACTGAGATTGAATTGCTTGCCAGCTTTGAGAAGAGGAAAGGAATAAGGGAGAAAAACGATTTGAATCATATAACTTCTGGTAACTCATGTGGAAATTTGTTATTAAAATGAAAATTAAATTAAAAATAAATAATTTTTAAAAGAAATATGCTTGTCTAATAATCTTGCACAATTGAGCCATGA
Organism: Monodelphis domestica; assembly: GCF_027887165.1. Classification (NCBI taxonomy): domain Eukaryota; kingdom Metazoa; phylum Chordata; class Mammalia; order Didelphimorphia; family Didelphidae; genus Monodelphis; species Monodelphis domestica. The sequence goes on from NC_077233.1 coordinate 191,251,110, forward strand.
GTATCATCCTGACATCCTAAAATGAACATATTCTATATTCCCTGTTGTCTCTGATTCTGGAACCCAAAGGCTCTCTTAGAGAATTTTTTTAGAATTCAGTGGGATTTTTTTGAGAGGAAATGAATTATTTGTATCAGTATATAAAAATTATAATTGTAGTGAGATAGAAATGCAAAATCTTTTTGTTTCTCCTTAAGAAGCAGTCATATCTGCTATTCATTGTTTTAAAGTAAAAGACAATGTAAGTAGAGTATTCTAGATGCTTAGTTCTCAGAAAACAAACAAAAATTTAGAAGTATTTTACTGTAGACTCCCAAAAGTTTGCTCCAACTGGTTGATCCCAGATTCCCCGAGGAACTGTAGAAATCTTGTAAGATATCCATAAAATGATATGTATACTATAGTCATTTAAAATTTTATTTAATTCTAACAAAATGAGCCATGTGACAGTATAACAAAAAAGTATATATTACCTGCAACAGATTTAATAAATAGGCCCAGCACATATTATTACTATATCCCCCTCCAAATACAGGGTGCTCCAAAATTCTTAGTACAGTTTTAAACTATTAAAATTTTGAATTGCACCAAGACTTTTGGAATATTCCATATGTAAATTGAATATATACATATATACATGCATAGATGTATCTTTTTTAAATCTTTACTTTCCATCCTAGAATCCAGATTATATATTAGTTCTAAGGTAGAAGAACTATAAAGGCTAGGCAATGGGGCTAGGAAGTTTGTAAGGTATAAAAATAAAAGGGTGAGTTTGCAAAAACTAATAAAGCAATGGATTTGATTATTGATTATAACAAGACCTAATTTCTAATATCATCCTTATAAAGGCCACATTTGAACCCAGGACTTCCTAGCCCCAGGCCTAGTTCTTAATCCACTGGGCCACCTAGCTTCTCTTTATGTTTACATTTTTAAAATAAATGGGATTAATAATATATAAATCCATTTTAAAGTGTTATTAAATTCATAATAGCTTTCTTTTAACCTCATGAATTTTTATACATAATTTTTAGTACCAATAACTAGCAATATAACTATTATCACACTAATGAACCATGGTTTGTCATTGGGTTTTTTTTTAATGTTAAAAATGAATCCTCAAGAAAAGATGGAGAATCAATGAATAAAGTTTCACAACCTTCTTATCCTCAAAATCTAACCATTCAGTTGTGCATATGGTCTGACCAAGCCTTGGCAATGTTGATTGACCAAATAAGTTTAATGGATGAATCATCACTTTTAAAACACTCTAGATTGCCCATCTTGGGGGCAAATATTAACTGACAAACTAAGTATTAAATTATTCGTAATATTGACACTATGATTAAATAGAAATTATTTCTCCAAATCTTTCATAATCTAGGGCAATGATGGTGAACCCTTTAAAGACAGAATGCCAGGCCCTGCCCCCACCTCACCCCCACTAGAACAAATGCCATGCCTGCCCCTCCCCCAGAGACCTCACGTCATGCCCCTTCCCTCCACTACATGCTGGGTGTGCCTCACCCTCCCATTACCCCACACAGGAGAGGGAGGAAGTGCTCCCACTGGGCTGCTGGGCAGAGGAGCAAGTAAAGTGAGGAATGTCCTCAGGCCCAGTGGAGAGAGGGAGGGGAAAAGCTCTACCCAAGTCCCTCTACCTTTCTAGTAATGAACTCTGGGGGTGGTGAGTGGGGAGGAGGGATGGCAGCCACATGCCCATAGAGAGCACTCTATATGCCATCTTTGACACCCATGCCATAGGTTTGCCATCACTGATCTAGGGAATAGGGGAGACCTTTGTATGAATAGAGAGGACAAATGCAGGGAAAAAATGATAAAAACTTGGTTGTTATAATTTTCTTTGAAAATCATCACAAAGGTGCAGGTAGATGTTACAATGGATCAAGTGCCAGATCTGGAGGCAAAAGAACCTGGGTTCAAATTTTGGTCTTAGACACTTCCTAGCTATGTGACTCTGGGCACGTTATTTAGCCCCATTTGCCAGGCTCTTGCCCTTCTGTCTTAAAGTTGTTACTAAGACAGAAAATAAGGATTTTAGGGGAAAAAGAAATAAAATCAACATGAAACCAGTGTCTGGAAGTAAGTATAAATAAGCTTTTAGAGTACCTCCTTTCCAAAAATAACAGAAATACTGTGGCCATAACAAGATTTCTATTTGTGTTAGCTAAAAAGTTTACAAAACGTTGTAGGTTCTTAGTTCTATGAAAACGAGAAAATGAAAGGGAAGTTTTTTTTTTTCCCCAAACTATGCACACATAACATCCATTGTTTCCACATAATTATCTCTTTATTTTCTAATCAAAAATATGCTTTTTCTTTTTTATAAAAACCCTTAGTTTTCATCTTAGAATTATGTATTGACTCTAAGGCAGAGAAGCAGTAAGGGCTAAGCAATAGGGGCTAAGTGACTTGCCCAGGGTCACACAACTAGGAAGTATATAAGGACAGATTTGAACCCAGGACTACCCATCTCTGAGCCTGGCTTTCTATACACTGAGCAATCCAACTTTCCCCCAAATCCTTTCAAGAAGACATACACTTTCGTTAGCATGGGTTCTCCATAAATGCAGAGAGCAAGCCCTCCCTGCCTTATTGGACAGTTTCATGAATTACTTTGCCCATAAAATTCACCCTCTGGTAGAACAAATTTATGGTAATGAGTATCTTCTCAATAGTCAACCTACTCTTTGAAGCTTTTCCAGGATAGGCTTAGATGGCATTGGCCTAATCTTTAGTGATCCAAAGTCTCCTTCACACAATGAGGCATAATAAAAAGATTTTCAGTTGGTTTAAGAATTAAAAATATGACACAATTTATTTTTGTTTCACCAAAGTACTGCCTCTGAAATTTATTTTTAAAAGTAAATTAAATCGTTTACATGAAAATAGAGTAAACTACATAATGGTGAGTGGTAGTATTATTTTTATTTTAAAGGAGAATGATTTAGTAACAGAACAGTCAGAAACCTGACCTGTTTCTGACAAAGTATTTGCAAAATTTTAGTATATTAGAAATAGTACTGTGATAAACAGAGGGCGGGGTTCTTTTATTTTGGTAGATATCACTAGTTATTTTTTGAAAAACCCTTAACTTCCAAATTAGAATAAATACTTTGTATTGGTTCCAAAGCAGAAGAGTGGTAAAGGCTAGGCAATGGAGGTTAAGTGACTTGCCCAGGGTCACACAGCTAGGAAGTATCTAGCACAGTATTTCAACCCAAGACCTCCTGTCTCTGGGCCTGTCTCTCAATGCAGGAAGCCATCTAGCTGGCCCTGTCAGTTCTTATAAAATGCTTATGGATATGAAATTCTGAGATAGATGATGTATGATCAAAGTATTAATTTAATTAAATATAGAATATGGACTAGATCTGTGATTTCATTGGCATAGAGAACTATGAAAAACTCTTCTCCCATAGCAGACTGACTCCTCCTTTGAAACTTTAAGATTTAGAAAGTTGTACAACACTGTCAGGTTAAATGATTTGCTCAGACACCCAGCCAATGCATAAGAGATAGGATTTGAACCCAGGATTTCATGAGTTGAAGACAAACTCTCTATATATGTTATGCAACACTTCCTCTAATTTAAATAAGAATAATTCTGAATGATACAGAATCTAAAGCATTAGGATTTGTCCTTATTTTGGGCCATTTTGGCCCATACAGATATTTAAAGTTTAATCTAATAGCATGGATTTGCACGTAGCTCTAAGGAAAAAAAAATAAATAAAGATATACAAAAACACATAAAACTGAGGTGATTTATATTTTATGTGTTTCTGGAATCTTACCCAATAATCTTTTGAAAATAAATTCTAATAGATAAAGGAAGGTAGCTTTACAGTTGCCATTTTCATTAATTTAATTGAGAATTCAGCTGGAAAGATTTATCAGAGACATGCATATTGGGTTAGTGGACACCTTTTCATTGGCAGAATTTAAAAGGACAGTGCCATGTATGTTTAAACAGCTGCCTTTTAAACAGAGTGGAGAGAACAGAATTGCCTTAGTAATTCACTGCCTTTGAACACATATAACAGTGATCAAAGGCTAGTAATTAGTATTTTAATTTATTGTGTAACAAAAAAATGTGTGTATTTGGAAAGGATCAAAGTGAGGAACCATATTTGCTTTCAGGAAAATGAAAAAATATTTTGTCATCACAGTTGATACCATTTTAAGCTATTATTGTTTATCATGTCACATTAATTTTTATAGCACTTATATATCCCTATGAAAGAGAAAGGAAAGTAAAATTTATAAATGACCATATATTGCTAGTAATACTAATACTAAAAATCTAATACTTTTTAACACTTCAGAATCCTTTCTAACGTTCTAAACTTGACCATCAGCTATTAATAATAATAATTACTAATTTACATTTATATAGCTATTTACATTTTTAAATTTCCTATTTTCTAAACCTAGCCATTTATTAATAATATTAATAGCTTACATTTGTATGATGTTTTACATTTCAAAACACTTTCACATTTTTTCAGTTACATGGGGTAGAAAATGTTCCAACAGTTCCATGATGTAAAAAATGCAGGTATTATTATTATTTTATATATGGGAAAATCTCAGACATTAAGTTATTTGCATAAAGTCAAGACTATTTCCTTCAACAAAAAAGGAATCCCTACTAAGTGCACAGCACTGTCCATGGTGCTGAATTTGCTATAAGAGAGTAGATGCTTTCTAAATCTTACTTCTAATCCACTGTTCTTTCTACCAAACAGTACACTGAAATAAATAAAAAGATGATAAACTTAAAGGTGTTTGGGCCAACATTTTTCCATTTAATTTAAAATTTAAATTTATTTAAAATAAATTTCCACTTATTTATTTTTCCATTTTATTTATTTCCATTATTCTTTACTTATTTTATTTAAATATTTCCACGCTGTTTACATTTTATGTAAAGTACTATATTTTACATTCCTGTAATGGTACAAGTGTTAAGGAAGTAACATGGCAAAGGGCATACTGATTCTGAAAAGAGCTCTAGGGACAGAGAACTTGCTTTCAAATCCTTCTTCTGCTTCTATTTTTGTGATCTTAGGCAAATCTCTCATCCTCCTATGGAGGATAGTATCCTATTCCTATAAAATGAGGACACTGGTCCAGACTGCCTCTTGGATGTCTCTTCCAACTTTCTAGATCTGCTATACTATGAATTTGTGGTAGGAGATTTTATTGGTGATTGCCTTTTTCATCGAGGTTAAAAATGAAAATCATAAATTTAAGGGGGAAGTTTTTAGAGGAAAAACCTGGCAAGTGGGAGAGAAAGGAAATTGGTATTTGATGATTGAAAAAAAATTAAAATGCATACAAAGAATGTTTCCAAACCCATACCTGGGATTCATTTCTCTCCTCCAATATCATAGGTATACTCTTGTTGGTACTGAAACCATTGAATGCCTGGCAAGTGGCTTGTGGAGTGAAAGTGATCAGCAGTGCCTAGCTGTTTCCTGCGATGAACCTCCTAGTGTGGAACATGCCTCCCCAGAGACTAGCCACCGCTTATATGGAGATGTTGCATATTACTACTGTGCAGATGGTTATAGTTTGGCTGGCAACTCCCAGCTGCACTGTGATGCCCAGGGACAGTGGGTTCCTCTGGAAGGACAGGCTGTACCCCACTGTATAGCTGACTTTTGTGAGAAACCTCCAGCTGTTCTATATAGCATTTTGGAGTCTGTAAGCAAAGCTAGATTTGCAGCTGGATCCATTGTTAGCTTTAAATGCATGGAAGGCTTTGTGCTGAACACCTCATCTAAAATTGAGTGTATGCGAGGTGGGCACTGGAATCCTTCTCCCATGTCAATCCAGTGTATCCCAGTTCGGTGTGGAGAACCACCAAGTATCAAGAATGGTTATGCAAGTGGAAGCAACTACAGTTTTGGGGCCGTGGTGGCTTATAGTTGCAACAGGGGATTCTATATCAAAGGAGAGAAGAAGAGTACCTGTGAAGCCACAGGACAGTGGGGTAGTCGCATACCTACATGCCACCCAGTGTCTTGTAATGAACCACCCAAAATTGAGAATGGATTTGTGGAGGTAAGAGGTTGATTAGTTGGAAATAGCTTAAGTAAATGGATACCAATGCAACTTGACACCCAGACCATTATGACTTTTGTTGGAAAACAATGAACAATTAATGATTTAGACAGGAAAGTCACTAGAAATGATGAACATTGACTTCTGAAAAAGAAAAGGATTTTTTTTGTAAGTTACTTTGAAAATAAAGTTTGTGGATATGTACAGTAATATATGCATATGTATTTCATATATATTCACATATGATATATGTATAGGAAACAATAATATCAATGAACAACTATTAAAGCCATGAGTTCAAAATAACAACAGGCTTAATTTTTGTGGCAGAGTGAGTATTGTGGAGGTGCCACTACCTCTGACAATATCTACTGTCCTTCATCCTAAGATTTTAGGGCCCTGCCCTAAATTGGAAAGAATAAATTGAATTTATTGCAGATAGTCTTTACTTTGGGGAACAGGTATGTCCCAAGAATGTTGGCTGAAAAAAGCAAATTTATGCAAAACGAATCTTATTCATAGAATTCTAGAACTGGGTAAGACCTTGAGAGCTCATCTGATCCAGTTCTCTTTCTTCAGTCAGGTGGAGATCTAAACCATTCAGGTCAAATGATTGTCTATTATTTCCTTTAAAGTTTCCAGGGATAGAGGTTTCATAGACTCTTTCATTAAATCACTCCATTGTTTTATTCCCATGATGTTCACATTTCTGCTACCTTGAAATAAGCCCATTTTGTCTTGTGCAGTCCTTCAAGATGTCACTAATAGATGATATAGATGATAATAGAATGATGAATTATTTATCTTCCAGGGGAGATGGGGAACTCTCACCACTTCTGAGTTTATAAGTTATTACTATAATTTGGGGACAGAAATATCACCAACTTTCCCTGGGGATAAATTGGAATTTACTGGGTCCTTGAGGCCAAAATAGTAATATCTGAAGACTTTAAGTAATTTACTTATTGTGCTGAATGCAACTGGTATATGTTGACATGATATGTTAATTAATCATATAATAACAACTTTCAAAAGATAGAGCTTTAATTTAATGTTACCTATATAATAGTACCTATAATCCTAGTCCTACTGATAAGATGGATAGACATGTATATATTTATATGTGCGTGCATGTATGTTACGTGTATGCATTTGTATGTATATATATGTACACCAGATCTGTGACTTCATTGATGTGTAGCTATACCAGTAATGGCCCCTCTACTAGTACAGATCGTACCTTCTCTGCAACTTTTAGTCTTTGAGGGTAAGCTGGGGGTATTGACTGAGAAGCAAAGTGTCTTCCCTATGTTACATGTCAGAAGCGGGATTTGAACCTCATTCTTCTTCATTCTGAAGCCAGTTTTCCATCCTTATTCTATATTACATCTCTTTCTCCAGTTTTCTGTCACGTATGTATATACATATATATATTACATGTATTTGTATATATGTATAGATGTGAGTATGTGTACATACCTATGCTTCATGGGCAACATAGAACTCTTGAAAGACTCAATGTAGGCTTAGCAACCTTTGCCTTATAGTCATGGAAGTATGCCTTCTCTAACTTCTCTTAACTTAGTACCTATATAAAAATCACAAAATGCTTGAGGATTTCCTTTCACCTATAAATTGCACTCTGTTCTGCACATGCTGAATGTATCTATGCATGTCAGAATGTTATAACTTCAAGTCTACTTTTTATAAACTAAAATGAAATTCTAGCTGGAGAAAGTATATTCTAACAGACATTCTATTTACCACTGTCACATATATATATATACACTTCTCATAAAGAAGGCAACCTGAAGAATTTCAATCTTTCAGGTAAAGGAAAAAGACAGTTTCCAAATCTTGTAACAGATTGGTTAGTGTTCATTTTCTTTGCCACCAAAGCTTATTGAAACTGTGTTCTGAGGAAAAAAATATTAAGATCTCTCTATTAAAGTTCTGGTTAATAATAGCAATCTGGAAGTAGTCACTAAATTGGATCTAAAATGCTTTTGCTTGATATTGACATTTTAAAGTTAGTCAGTGATTCTTTGTCTATAGCACATCTTTTTTTTTCTAGGTACTAAAGGTGGCAAGAATGAGAATTTCTGCCCCACCCCACAGATCTACATGATAGATGGCCTATGTATCAAACCACAGCTTTTATAGGGAAAAATTTGCACTTTTAAAATTGTAGATTTGTTTTTCCTAATACCAACTTTGGCATTGTCTTAGAAAGCCTAAATTATATAGTTTGCTTAGGAATTTATTTCCAAGGTTGTATCACTCAATGTATGAAAAGGCATTTATTGAGTGCCTATCATATGCCCAGAAGTTATGCTAGTTGTATAATGTGCATGTCTCCTGTTCCAGTTTCTAGATGCTAGTTTTACCTTCTAATTAAAAAAAATAGAATAGAACATTTAAAATACATTCTAAATACTATAATGTATATAGTCCATTTTCCTTATGGGCATTTAAATGTCATTCTCATTCAGCTGTTTTCTTAGCAATGAATAAAATGAATTCTCTGCTCTACCACGTATATATTTGTGGTTGCGTTTTTAAATGTGCTCTTTGTTTTATTCCCTATTATACAGCATACAACTGGGAAAGTCTTTGAGAGTGAAGTGAGGTATCAGTGTAACCCAGGATACAAGATGGTGGGAAGTCCGGCATTTGTCTGCCAGGCCAATCGCCAGTGGCATAGTGAATCTCCTCCAGTCTGCATTCCCCTCAGCTGTGGGAAGCCTCCATCTCTTCAGAATGGCTATATCAAAGGAGAAAACTTTGAGGTGGGATCTAAGGTTCAGTTTTTCTGCAATGAGGGTTATGACCTTGTGGGAGATGCTTCTTGGACATGCCAGAAGTCAGGGAAGTGGAACAGAAAGCCAAACCAAAAGTGTGTGCCAGCCAAGTGCCCAGACCCACCCCTGCTGGAAAACCAACTTGTAATAAAGGAATTGGTTCATGAAGTTGGGTTGGTGCAATTTTCCTGTAAAGAGGGTTATGTCCTCCAAGGCCCCTCCATCCTGAAGTGCTTGGTATCACAACGGTGGAATGGCTCTTTTCCTTTCTGTAAGATGGTACTTTGTCTCCCACCTCCACTCATTTCCTTTGGTGTCCCTGATTCTTCCCCTGCTCTTCATTTTGGAACTGTTATCAAGTACTCCTGTGTAGATGGGTTTTTCATGAGAGGAGATTCCACCACCTCTTGCCAAGCTGATGGCTCATGGAGTTCACCACTGCCTGAATGCATCCCCGTTGAATGCCCCCAGCCTGAAGAAATTCCCAATGGCATCATAGATGTGCAAGGTCTTGCCTACCTCAGCACAGCCTTATACACATGTAAACCTGGCTTTGAATTGATGGGAAATATGACTATCCTTTGTGGAGAAGATGGGCACTGGCTTGGAGGAAAACCCACTTGCAAACCCATTGAGTGTCCTAAGCCCAGTGAGATCCTAAATGGCAAACTTTTTTACACAAACCTCCATTATGGACAAACCATTTCCTACTCATGTGATAGGGGTTTTAGCCTGGAAGGACCAAAAACTCTGACTTGTTTAGAGACAGGGGATTGGGATGTAGCTGTTCCATCTTGTAGTGCCATTTATTGTGAGCCCCCACAGCCTATTGAAAATGGCTTTGTGGAAGGAGCAGATTACAGCTATGGTGCCATGATTATCTACAGTTGTTTCCCAGGATTCCAGTTGACGGGCCATGCCATGCAAACTTGCGATGAGACAGGGTGGTCTAGCTTTATACCAACATGCCTTCCCATAGACTGTGGTCTTCCTCCTCATATTGATTTTGGAGACTATGTGAAAGTCAAAGGTCAAGAAGGATATTTTGATCAAGAAGATGATGTTATGGAAGTCCCATACTTGACTCCTGAACCTCCTCATTCACTTAGTCCAATGGAGAGTACCTGGAAAAGCAGGAAAGGCCCTACAGTTTCGCAGATACCTAACTTTTTCTATGGTACCCTAGTTTTATATAGCTGTAACCCTGGACATGAGCTTTTGGGGAATCCTATGCTGATTTGCCAGGAGGATGGGACTTGGAATGGCAGTGCCCCTGCATGCATATCAATAGAATGTGACTTGCCTAGCCAACCAGAGAATGGCTTTTTGCATTTTACTGAGAATACAATGGGCAGTGTAGTCCACTACAGCTGTAATCCAGGGCATGTGCTGGTGGGCTCTAGCAGAAGACTTTGTCTCTCAAATAGACAATGGAGTGATAATGCCCCACACTGTGAAGTAATTTCATGCAATAAACCAAACCCACTAATGAATGGATCTATTCAAGGAGGAAATTACACATACCTGAGTGTGCTGCATTATTCTTGTAACCCTGGGTATGAACTGAATGGCTCCAGTAGAAGAACCTGTCAGGAAGACAGTCAGTGGGATGGGAATGAACCAATTTGTGTCCCTGTGGCCTGTGGTCCACCCCCAGTCTCAGAGAATAGTCAGGTGAGTGGGAATGAGTACACATTCCAAAAGGAGATTGTGTATACTTGTGATGAAGGATTCTTGCTTCAAGGGTCTAGTAGCAGAGTTTGCCTGGCCAATGGGAGCTGGAGTGGAGTCACTCCAGTCTGTGTGGCTATCAAGTGTCCGGTACCACCCCAGATTGTCAATGGGGAAGTGAGTGAACTGGAACACAGCTTTGGGAAGGAAATCGATTTCCACTGTCATGAAGGCTATGTATTGCATGGTTCCACAAAGCTAACCTGCCAGATGGATGGCACCTGGGATGGAGAGGCACCTCTCTGCAAACCAGTCCACTGTGGTCCTCCAGAAGATCTCTCTCATGGCTTCCTAAACGGTTCCTCCTTTTCTTATGGAGACTACATACAGTATGTGTGCTTTCCTGGTTATGAGCTCCTTGGCACTCCTTTGAGACAGTGTCTCTCCAGTGGCTCCTGGAGTGGTAGTCCCCCTTCTTGCCTGCCTTGTGAGTGTCCTATGCCCATGATTCAAAATGGACTCATTGTTGGGGAAGATTTCAGTTGTGGAAAAGTTGCACAGTTTCAATGCCTTGAAGGCTTCAAGCTCCTGGGGCCTTCTGAAATTACTTGTGAGGCAGCTGGGCAGTGGAGTGCCGGCTTTCCACTCTGTGGGCGCAATTCTTGTGGTCCCCCACCAACAATTTTGAATGCATTCATCAATGGGGGCAGTTCCCTGGAGGAGAATGCAATAACCTACAGTTGTATGACTGGCTATGTCATGCAGGACAGGTCTGACCTGATTTGTACAGAGAAAGGGACATGGAGCGAGCCTTATCCCAGCTGTGAGCCTCTCTCCTGTGGACCCCCACCTGCTGTAGCTAATGCAGTAGCAACTGGAAAAGCACACACTTATGGAAGTAAAGTACATCTCAGGTAAGGTAACAACTTTAACCTTTGTCATATCCTAAGCCCTTTTAGTAATATAATGAAGCCTATAGATCCCTTCTCCAGATAATGTCTTTTTTTTTGAACCCTTACCTTCCGTCTTGGAATCATGTATTGATTCCAAGGCAGAAGAGCAGGGCTAGGCATTGGAGGTTAAGTGACTTGCCCAGAGTCACATGGCTAGGAAGTGTCTGAGGCCAAATTTGAACCCAGGACCTCCTGTCTCTAGCCCTAGCTCTCAATCCACTGAGCTACCCAACTGCCCCCTTCCAGATAATGTCTTTAAAAAGCAGATGATAAAATATATGATTACAAAGGGAACGATGGATGGAAATACAGCTGTCAAAAAAAATATTAAGCCACAAACCACCAGGTTGAGGACCCCTGCTCTAAAGTCTCTAGGAGGCATAAGCAGGAAATTTTTTAAAGTGAAAATAAATGGCACTGGCAGCATCTAGATGGCTCAGGTGACTGAGAGCCAAACCTAGAGACAGGATATCCTAGGTTCAAATCTGGCTTCAGACACTTCCTGGCCCTTATTGCTCTATTGCCTTGGAACCAATAGGCAGCATTGATTCTAAGATGGAAGGAAGGGTTTTAAAAAAGAGAAAGGAAAGAAAACAAATGGCAGGTTTTTTAAATCACCTATTGTGAAATGAGTGTGTTACCAATAAAGTCATCAAGCATTTGTTAAGTGCCTACTCTGTGTGAAGCACTGGGCTGAGGACTGAGGGCTAAGGACAAAGAAAAGTAAGATACCCTCTAAGGCTTGGCCTTATGAACATTAGATTTTTTAGGGTATTAGCTCACATTGTTATAATGATATACAAAGCATTTATCTCACATCAACTCTGAGGTAAGTGGTAGGAATATGACTAGATTTCTGATTTCATTAGAATTGGGAACTCCTAGGTGAGAAAACTCCCTCTACCAATGCAATTTATCAACTTCTCATCTTGGGAAGTCGTCCAGAGCACTTGACAGAATGTATCAGAGGCAGGATTTGAATCCAAGTTTTAGTGGTATCAAGGTCAGCTCTTTATCTCTAACCATTACACTATAGTACCTTTGTGTCGTGGATATTACCCCATTTTATATGTTCTAACATCTTTCCAAGGTCATAGAGAGGGTCTGGAGAAGAACCCAACTCCTCCAAATTCCAAGTCCACAGTATTTTCTATCCTAAACTGACCCGTGCTTGACTTTGTTCTACTCGGAATTGCTAAATAGACATTATTTTGTTTGGAATTCCATCCACTCATTTTTTTTTACCTTTCACCTCATAATCAATACTGTGTATTGGCTCTAAGGCAGAAGAGCAAGTCTAGACAATGAGGGTTAAGTGACTTGCCCAGGGTCACATAATTAGGAAGTGTCTGAGACGAGATTTGATCCCAGGACCTTCCATCTCTAGACCTAGCCTTCAATGTATTGAGCTGCTTCCCTGCCCTCCTCCCTATTGGTTATTTTAAAGATATAATATCTAATCATCATCATAACATATTGTTTGGGAGATCAAAGTTTCATGAACATTGGACCTCCGATGTGGGCTTTAAAAGAAGGTAAGAATTTTAGCAAGTGACGGTATAGAAGGTATATATTCTCTGCAGTGAAGTAGAATGATTATGGGAGAGACGTGATTAGGAATGAGAGTTATTGTGCGGTTAGCTTGATAGGAGGAGTGGAAGATGAGTTTAGAGCTGGAAAGTACCTTAGAGATCATCAAATCCAAGTTTTTCATTTCATGCATGAGGAAACTAAAATCTAGAGCAATTAGGCAAGTGCCTGGATATGAAGTTCAGTACAGTAAAAAGAATTCTGGTTCTGGAGTCAGAAAACCTACTTTTAAATCCCACTTCTTATGACCTTGCTCAAGGGCATCTTCCTGGGCATCAGTTTCCTCATCTACACAGTGAGGTGGCTGGATTCAGTGACCTCTGAGTTCCTTCCAGCTTTAGGTCTGTGATCCCAGGAAGGCATAGGAAGTAACAATAAAACCAAGACTTCAATCTCTGACTCCAAATCAGAACTCTTTTCAAGATAAGTCTCGAGTTTTGAAGCTAAGTAGCAAGGAAGATTTTGGTGCCAGAAATATGGAAACTGGGAGGAAAAGGCAAATCCTGGGGTAAAGATGGCAAGTTCTATTTCATATATATTGAAGTTGAGTCAGTGTAGCATATGGTAGAGCCATCCAGCATGTTGCACAGTGTACTAGAAAAATCATTGGATTTAAATTTAGAAGATTTGGGGCTTGGGTTCAAATCCCAACCCTATTCCACAACAATTTTATTAATTTGATCAAATCACCTAGCCTGTCCAAGCCTTAGCTTCTTTTTCTGTATGCAAATGGATAAATAAGACTAGTAACTACCTACCTCACAAGGAGGTGGTAAAGAAAATGTTAAATGTGTTCATTTGAAAGCCTTAAATGTGCGTCATTATAATGAATGTGGAGCTGAAGCTCAAGGGAGACATTAGTTGGATTTATACATCTAGAGGTCAGCTGCAAAGAGATAAAACTGATGAATGTAAATAAGTGTGCTCACTAAGTGAGAGGTACAGAGAAAAAAAGGAAGGACCAAGGACAAGGCCTTCAGGGATACTTGCATTTAGGGGATGGGAAAAGGAAGATGAGACCAAAAAGACTGTCTCTGATAAGCAGAAAGAGAAGTAAAAGAAATGGTAGGATAAGTTCAGAAAAGTGTTGATGATGCAGTTTTACTGGGACCTAAAGGGCATTACAGGAGTAATTTGAAATAAACTTACAAAATTTTATTAAAAAATAAACCATAAAAGTAGATTAGAGCCAGAACTTAGAATATGTAAAATGCTAAATTGATAGTATTTTATGTTAGAAATTATAGGTAGCCATTGCTAGGTATTATAGCTTCTGAGAATGCAAACAACATGATGAAAGCCATGATTTTGGTTGATTGTTTTGGTAGCTGTTTTTTTTTTTTAATAACTCTTACTTTATATCTTAGAATCAATACTGTGTATTGATTCCAAGGCAGAAGAGTAGTAACAGCTAGGCGATGGGGGTTAAGTGACTTGCCCATGGACAATGAATTCCATCCATTCATTTTTTTTCCTTTCATCTCATGATCAATGCTGTATATTGGCTCTAAGGCAGAAGAGCAAGTCTAGGCAATGAGGGTTAAGTGACTTGCCCAGGATCACATAAGTAGGAAGTATCTGGGGCCAGATTTGAACCCAGGACCTCCTGGCTCTAGACCTGGCTCTAAATCTACTGAAAAACTAGCTGTCCCCCCTGTCTTGGTACTTTTGAAGTAGGATGTGTTAGAGAAGAAACAGCCTTGAAGCAAGACCATTACGATTATCCAGAGAAGTGATGTTGGCTTGAACTGAAGTGGTGCCCATGAACATGGAAAGGAAGGCAGGAGATGTTGTCATGGTAGAATTGAGAACCCTTTGCAAGTGATTGGAAATGACAGAATGAGGGAGATGGATAAATGAGGGTCACCCCAAGTTTATAAACCAGAATGACAAGAATCTAAGTATAGAAATAAAGAAGTTTGAAATAGGGGTGGGGTTGGTAGGGAGACATAATGAATTCTGGTTTGGTGGGGTGGAGGTCATTTAGAGTCATTAGTAGGGGCAAGTAGGTAGCACAGGGGATTGAGTGCAGACCTGGAGTCAGGAGGACCCGAGTTCAAATCTGATCTCAGATACTTCTAGCTATGTGTCTCTGGGCAAGTCATTTAACCCCAGTTGCCTGGCCCTTGCTGCTCTTCTGTCTTAGAATTGATACTAAGGCAGAGCATAAGGGTTTAAAAAAAGAAGAAAAAGCCATCACATCAATACAGGCAGCAGGTGACTCAATGGATAGAGAGCTAGGCCTCAAGTCAGGAGCACCCAGGTTCAAATATGGTCTCAGACACTTCCTATATCTGAGACTGGGCAAGTCACTTAACTCCAATGGCCTAGCCCTTACCACTCGTCTGCCTTGGAACCAATGTTTAGTGTTGATTCTAAGACAAATATGTCCTCAGACACTTCCAAGCTGAGTGACCTTGGGGAAATCACTTAAAAATCCAACTGCCTAAGCCCTTACTGCTCTGTAGCCTTGGAACCAATACACGGTATCAATTCTAAGATGGAAGGTAAGGATTTAAATTATTTTTAAAAAGAGGGATTGGGAGAGGCTTCTTAGTTAAATTGGGCTTTTAGCAGGGACTTACAGGAAGCAAGGAAGCAAAAATGAGGAGGAAAAGGATTCCACACATGGGGGGGAGGGGAAGAAGGGGCAGCCAATGAAAATGCCCAGAGTTGGAAGAGAGATTCATGTTTGAGGAAGGGCAAGGAAGCCAGTGGCACTGGATCATAGAGTATATGCATAAGAAGACTGAAGAAGGCAGGTTAGGAAGAGCTTTGAACACCGGAAGATTTCAAGTTATTTCTGACAGGTGGTAGGGAGCCACTGGAGTTTATTATAAAGCCCTGCGCTTTAGAAAGATCACTTTGACAGCTGAGTGGGAGATAGAATGTATTGAAGAGAGACTTAAGGCAGGCAGACCAACGAACAGGCTATCACAAATCTCTAGACATCAGGGGGTGAGCTGCCTATACCAAGGCAGGTAGTGGCAATATCAGAAAAGAGAAGAAGGCATGTGCAAAAGATGTTATAAAGGTACAATTGATAGGATTTGGCAGCAATGGAAAAAGCAGAGTGAGAGTGAGGCGACAGCTAGATAGGCAGCACAGTGGATAAAGTACAAAGCCTGACCTTGAGAATGATACCAAGCTTGTGAGTCTAAGGGACTGGGAGGGTGCCAGTACCCTAAACACTAATAGAGAATTTCAGAAGGGGAGTGGTTTGGGAGTGTAAAAATTAAAATTAATACACAACCACTTCAATTATTATATTTTATAAGATTTATTAATAAACACCTGAAGTAACAAAATAAAAAGGTAACAAAATAAAACTGCATGCCCATGGCTAATCTACCTGTTCAAATAGCCTGTTCCACCATATCCCAACCCAGGAAGGAAAAGAGAACAAGACCAGGAACCCCACCCAATTTATTTCCTGTCTATGTCAGCACATAATGACAGGAAGTTAGTGGGCTCCTGGGAAATGTAGTTCAAAGCACAAGATTTCCAATTACACAGGAGGTAAAGATAATGCGCTCAGTTTGGGATATGTTGACTTTAATATATCTACAGGGCATCCAGCAAGGTGGAAAGAAAGGGTTTAAAAAAGAAAGGTCTAAGTTGGAGCTTAGCCTGGCTCCTACTGGACCATAGGCCATATTTAAAGTGAGCTGGATTTTCCTATCCACCAAGGAAATAAGTAAAGCAGAAGAGGTGGTAATGTAAACATTGAAAGCAAGGTTTGCTTTGAATAAGTCACAATGTGTCTTTCTGTATATTTACTATGATATGGTTATCTCAGTGCTTGGCAAGGTGTCTCCTGGCTTTTGCCCTTTGTTATTCTCAGAAGGGCTGCCAAAATTAGAAGTTCTCTCTGACCTTCTGCAAAACTATTTATGGGTAAGGGATAGGCCATAAACAACACTATATTCTCTCTCTGGTGTTATATTTTCATCTTCTTTATTTCAGATGTCTAGAAGGTTATGTGATGGAATCAGATACAGATACAATGACTTGTCTGAAAGATGGGAATTGGTCACCTGACAGCATTTCCTGTATTCCCAAAAAATGCTCCCTACCAACAGATATGAACAAGATACTTGTTCTTGGGGATGAGTTTAGTGTGAATAAACAAGTTTCTGTATCATGTGTAAAAGGATATACTTTGGAGGGAGAAAACATATCAACATGTCAGGTAAGACTCACCTTACTTACTAAGTGCAAAGTACGTTGCTTATACATATACTGACATGTAGCTAGTGTCCCAATGTCTTGTAAAGGATTCAAGATTCTAATTACACATATACCATACTTTCAAACCATAGCAAAAGGTGATTACTTGAAATTTCAGATGTACAAATAGCAAATGTACAAAGCATTCCAAAAGCCCTACACAAAATGGTCTCTTTATTACTTCCTGAGCAAAAGTCACCCTCCATTGCTGGAGTTTCCAGTTCCATTGTAATCTGGCATCTTTTCAGTCTTACCTTATGTTACTCTCCTCTCTCCACTATGACCAAAGTAGTCTATTCTCTGCTCCCTGAACATGCCCAGTCTTTGTTTATTTGGTATCTAAGATGTCCTCTCTTCTTTCTACCCTCTTTTCCTCTTAAATTCCTACTTACTTTTTAAAGCCCCAACTCCAATATGACCTTGTCCATGAAGACTTCCCTGATCCCCTGTGGATGATCACATTTTTCCTCTGAAACCTAATTTTTATTAAGCTCCTAGTTTTATGTGTAAGGTGAGAAACAACATGGCATAGTGGATAGAAGGCTAGTCTTTGGAATAAGTAAGACCTGGATTTTGTTTTTTGTCTCATAAATGCATTTATCAAAATATGAGCATTTTGTTTATCTATTCTTGTTTCCCTTGCTAGACTATATTACTTTACATTTGTATAGCACTTTGACAGTTTAAAATGCTTTTATATATTTTATTCTGCCTAATCCTCACTACCCTGAGAGGTAGGCACTATTGTTATTCCCATTTTTCAGGTAAGGAAATTGAGACAGAAAGGTTATAAGACTTGTATCCAGGTCTTACTTATTCCAAAGACTAGCCTTCTATCCACTATGCCATGTTGTTTCTCACCTTGCACATAAAACTAGGAGCTTAATAAATATTTATTAAACTGAATTGAATTCTAAACCATAACATAATTTGAAACCTTTCAAACAGGATTTTTCTTCCTTTTTGTGTGAATGTATATATATATACATATACAAATATATATATATATATAAACTGACAAAGTTTTTGCCTAGTAGAAAATTTTGATTTATATTTACACCAAGCATCAAAGATTTCATTTGTACCATCATTTGTTGTGCTGATGAAGAATACAACTTTTAGTGCTTTATTGGAAAAATCTTGATTAAAGATTGATTGTTAAAAATTAGTTCAAATTCAAAACACATTTGTAGAATCTACATATATTGGACACTGTATTGAGCTCTAGAGAATATAAGAAGATGAAGTTATATAAAACCCCTGACCTTAAAGAACCCCCAGTCTAATAGGGGAAACACGATATCTACAAATCTCTAATACAAAGGAAATGATGATTAGTGCAAAGGTTACAAGAAATTTGAGGAGGGAGAGATCATGTCCAACTGGGAAGTGACCAGATAAAGTGCCCATTCCATATCCATCATCTCATCACCTCCATCTGTAGGATGGATGGGGCATGCCTGCTGACATTTGTTCTTATAATCTCTTTTTCACTTAGCTTGATGGTTCTTGGGATCCACCATTCTCTGATGATTCTTGCACTCCAGTTTCTTGTGGGAAACCTGAAACTCCAGAGCATGGACTTGTGCTTGGCATAGAATACAGCTTCAAAAGTACAATTATTTATCAGTGTGAGGCTGGCTATGAGTTAGAGGTAAGCCAAGAGATATTTAAATCCTAAAACCGACCAGGAAGATGTTTTACTAATGTTGTTATCAGTGAACCCCACTACCTTTTATCCTAAGAAAGTTTGTTCATAATAGAAGTTTTTCTTACCTTGGGAAATAACTTCAGAAGAACTACTGAAATCAACAGGGATTTCCTATAATGAGTGGAAATATTTAACCCTTAATTTGCTGGCAATATCTTCTGAAGCAGTGTTTCTTCACCTGGTCTTCATAGACCCAAAAAGGTCTGTGGACTAATTTTAAGGTGTCTGAGAACTTGAATAGAAAAAAATTGCATCACTTGTTTTCCATTCAATTCAATAAATAATTTATTGCCAACCATGTGTCCAGGGCATGGTGCTAAGCAATGAATATACAAATAAGAAAAAGGAAGACAGCCCCTGCCCTAACAGAACTTACAATCTAATGTGGGAAGACAATACACCAAAGGAAGCTAAAAAGTGGGGTTAGGAACTGAAAAATAGGGTGGACAAAAAAAGGATACCTGGCACATGGATATGATGTTCCATTATGCACAGGTCTTAATGGAAAATGGAGAGTTATCTGAAAAATCCAAACAGTCTAGAGCCCTTCATAAAGGAAAGTTTTAGCAGTTTACTGCTCTACCCTTTAGCCCTCCAATCTAAGAGGACATGCAATCTGAGAGGGTCGAAGTATTGAGTATCAAAAACAATCAGTCAGCTCAATGTTCAGATTTCAAGTGCCTGGCTTATCCTAGGTGGGACATAATTATTTGAAACCCAACAGAGCTGCTGATGGAAAATGGAGACTTGCCTAGAAAGGTAACCCCTTGTTTTCACTGACCTCCAGTTTTCTTTGTAATCCTGTATATTTATTTATTGTATAAGTGATCATATATATGTATACTTACAAATCTTCTACATATAGGTGAGATTTTATGAGAAGATTTAGATGAGGAAGGGTCCACAGGTTTTGCCAGACTTCTAGAAGGGTCTGTAGCAACAACAACAAAAGGTTAAAAGCCCCTATTCCAAAATGACTTCACAAGCAAGAGAATGGGAAAATAAAGATGAGAGTCTAAGGAAAAATTACAAAGAGAATACAGTGACATTTGTCCTCTTAATGAGAAGCAATGTGGCATAGGCCAGGAAGACTTGGTTTCCTGTTCTATCTATGATCCATTCCCGGTACTGGCTATATGACCCTGGACAAATCATTTAACCTCTGTAATAATTAAAATTATGAGACTGGTAGTAGCTTAATAACTTTATTAAATCAAAGTAATAGAAGTAATACTAAAGAAAAGGAAAGAAAGGAGAGAGGTAGAGAGATACTTAGTTTTCTAATCTATTGGCCACCATGATGGGCCTGTAGCTAAACTCCAACAAGGGTTCCTTATGCTCTCCACACTCCTGCAAGAAGATGAGGACTTCCTCCTGTGTCTCCCCTATTCATCCACTAACTCTCGCAGGTCACATCTCAGGAACCAACTATAGTTTCTTAATTTGCCTGGGCTGCCCAATGGGGCAGACCAGTAGAATCAGTTTCCTGTCTCCTTGGTTCCTTGGTTCTTTAACTTCCTTTATCTGAGGGCTTGTCTATACCTCAATTTACTCAGTGGTATTTGACCTCCTGGTCACTGAGAGATGATGTTAAAAAAAGCGACACAATGAAGAGAGAAATTTGCTTCCAACACCTTTCAGTGGTCTAGGCAGCTCCCTAAAACCCAGCTGCAGAGAAAGTAGCAATCTTCATTGGATAAGAAATTTCTTTACCCAGAAATTCCCTATGCTAATGAAGTCACCGATCCAGCCCCTACCCCACTCGTTTGGTAATTTCAATCATTTATTGAGCCCCTACTATATGGCAACTATGACAGAATGAAGGGATTCAAAAGTCACTGGCTGGGAGGAAAATGCCAAGAAGAGGGGAAAAAAATAAAGAGGCCTCTGAGCACCCAAAATAGATACCACGAAACCATTCACTAAAGGTCATGGCCTTTCTCACAGTAATGCTCATCACTTTCTTACTCAGACTATGTACTCCTATTTTATATTCAATTCTACATTGTTTAGTCATGTAGTTTAACAGCCCAAAATGGATCAATGATTATAAATTAAAGGTAGAGAGAGGATAAGTATTGGCAAGCACGTTGACAACAATGTTTTATCATGGCTATCAAGGCGTAAGTCTGGAGGACACCACTCCAGTATCTTTGCCAAGAAAACCTCAAATGGGATCACAGAGTTGGACATGACTAAAATAATTGAACAGGGGGCAGCTAGGTAGTTCAGTGGATTGAGAACCAAGCCCAGCAATAGAAAGTCCTGGATTCAAATCTAGCCTTGGATATATCCTTGCTGTATGACCCTGGGCAAGTCACTTAACCCCCTTTGCCCAGCCTGTATCACTCTTCTGCCTTAAAACCAATACATAGTATTAATTCTAAAACATAAGGTAAGCGTTTTTAAAAAGCAACTGAACAACAAATAATCCATTTAAAATGGTATCTTTCTTCCTAGAGATCTATAGATTGTTTTTTCCTCTGTCTTTTAGTGACCTTCTCCTTTGCTTCACAGGGTGACTCTGAACGTTTCTGCCAGGAAAACAAACAGTGGAGTGGAGCTGTAGCTCTCTGTAAAAGTGAGTTTCCAAAAGTCACCTTCTGTCCTCAGATCTTGAGCTTTCAATCTGTTTTGACCCATTTTGGCAGTTAAGCTGCACACAAGGAGAAAGGATGTGAATACATTCCATGAGAAATTCAGCTTCTATCCTACCTTTTAAATAGCAGACAAACATCAAAGATTTCTGTTTTATATTTAATATTGTGAATTATGCTTACATAGGTCTTTTCTAGAGTGCACAAGAGGGTCAATAAGAACATAACTTTTATTATTGCTATCATTGCTTCAATTCCAGCTGATAAATTAAGATTCTTGGTGCAAGTCACAGAGTAAGCAAAATTTATCAGGTATATAGTACTGAACAATGGCAAGCAGGAAAAGAACTCAAGTTGCCTGCCTTATATTTTTATTTTTACTTTTAATTTCACTATATTATGTGCTTTAATTACTTTGAAGTGTAGTTTGTCAGAAGGATAAAGATCCCTACCTGATTTGTAGGGATAGTTAAGGAGCACAATAGATAGAATGCCAGGCCTGGAGTCAAGGGACCTGAGTTCAAATTTGACCTCAAAAACTAACCATATGACCCTGGGCAAACAAGTTAATCCTATTTGCCTTAGTTTCCTCATTTGTAAAAATGATGACAAACCACTCCAGTATCTTTGCCACAAAATCCCCAAATGGGATCATGAAGAGTCAGATGAATCAACAAAACAAAATGCCCTATTTCTCATTCCATTCCATTCTTTTTCCAACTTCAATCTATTTCATCCCCTTCCAATCCTATCTCATTCCATTCCATCTTAAACCATTCCATTCCATTCTATTCTATTCTCTCCTAGTCTATTCCATCCTATCCCATCCTAGCCCATTCCATTCTATCCTAGTCTATCCTATCCCATCCCAATCCATTATATTCTACCCTATCATATTCTAGAACTTTAAACATCTTAGGTGGCACATTTTAACTTAAAATGACAAGAGATTCCAAAAATGGAATGAAAAGAAACTTAGCAAGAAGCCAAGTTCATTTTGCAGTATGCTTTGAACTAAGTAAGAGTAATGACATGGAGAATTTGTTCTTATGCTTGTTCACCTCTGAGAAATCCAGCTGAAATAGCAAGCCTTGGAAAATTCTGTTAAACAATGTTGATGTCCTATTCAGCTACACTAGATTATTCTTATTGCGCACTGCTGATTTTTAGGCTTTTCACTATAGAAATTTAAGTCACTCCTAATAATTTAGGTCAACAGCAAGAACCAAACACAATGCAAACTAATTTTAAAAGCTTGAGAAAACCTCTCATTTAATAATGTTCTTTTGAAATGGGAGTCGAACTGAATGGCCTCTGCAGTTACTTCTAACACTGAGAATATTTAAGTTTAATTTTTAGATATGCAACTTTCCTATTGGTCTATCCTGTGGTGTATTGGAGGCTCAATTACTAGGGTATTTAAGGTAAAGAGAAAAGCTGGAACAATGACTCTAAGAAATAAGGTCCAGGAGAGACTGAATTCTCAATTCTCCTTTCCCCACCCACTTCCTGCTTCCTTCTATTTGATCCTAACAGCTATTCAGAGATGGTAAATGATAGCAGCTTTCAATAGACTAATTTCACTTCAAAATACTGGAAAAGGATTTATTTTAAAGGAAGAGAGGGTAGGGAGTGGGGAATAAGGGTAGAGGGAATTTTGGGTTTCCCTAATCTATTACAAATTCAATATCAAGAAAGTAGAGTTGAATTGTCTTTAAGGGAATATTGTTAATAATTTGAAAAGATCTTCAGAGCTAAACCCAAGTATTCAAGTTGAAACCAGTAGCCAGAAACTACAGAGTAAATCTCTCTGTCAGCTTTCTTCCTCAGAGTCTCAAGGAAGAAGAGAATAAATCCGTTTGTGTGCCAGCTTATTCAAATTGCCTTCTCCCTGGCCACATTCTTATCTGGAATGTTTCTGATTGATAGATCTTCAAAGTTCCATAGCTTGCCCTTGCTTGCAAGTCTTTCTGTAGCAGTAATCAGTTTTTCACAGTAGATAGAATAAAGGCAGAGGAAATACATCTAACCTCTTCAGATGGGTGTCAGGGTTCAGCTTACCAATAGAACTTTTATTTTCTAGGGAAAGCTTTAATCCACTGAGTTGAAGAGAGACTTTATAGTGTCCAGACTTGCGCATATATATGAAATCAAAATGCAGGTGTTCACATGGAATATAAGGTGAAGGAAGACTAACACAGGAGATGGTAGGGAAGTACTGAAGTTAGTCAAATGTTTGATAAATTGGACAAGCCACACCAATACCACATCCTGGAGTTTTACATGAATATAGTAAACACTAGTTCACACAGACAGTGAGTCATTGGTTCAAAAATGTAACTCCACATCATACTATTTATTAACATAAAATGTCATGCTTTTCTAAATGATCTCAAATGAAACTCACTTATTCTTTAAAGTTTAGCTCATCTATTTCTCTATTTGGGCTAGTAGAGGTCCTAGTTCCTTAAATTGCAGCACCTGAGAGTTTCACAACAAGCTGTCAACGGTGCTAGTAAGATCTTATAATTTTGGTCACAGAAGAAATTCTAAGGAACCTCACAAAGATCTCTTAAGAGGATTTTACTATGCTTTGCTCCCAAAGGTGTTATTATTATTATTATTATCCTCACCATTAGATTATTTTGTCATTTAAAACAAAATATACCCTATTAAACAATTAGCAGTTTTCAAGCATTACATAATGATATTATATAATAGATACAGTTATAATCTAACAGCATTCAGTTTACAAGGGGAAGTTACTTACTACAACAACTTGTTTCAGATTTTATAATATAAAAAGAAACTTTGCATACCCAATATCATGTATGTAAAACATGAAACTTACTACCAGGCAGACAACAATAATTCAGTGGGATGTATTATATCATTACATGACAGAGGGGCAGATAGATATTCAATGCTGTTACTAATATTTATAAATTCTACTCTATCACCAGTCTGATGTTTATGTTCATCTTCACTCTCTTTTGACTATGTAGAGATAGAAATCTGTCCCTCTGTGATGTTGTTTTCTTCAGGGAATGAGTTTAGTACATCTGCATGTTCCCCTGCATCAGGTGGATGTATGTCTTCATTTTTTTCCCACAGTACTACATACATATATGTTTCTGACTGTGTAGCTAAGGGGTGTATTGCTACTGAGTCACTGTTCATTCCTTTGCTACCCTCTGCCAGCTGTATGTTTGGATCAGTTAACTCTTTTTGATTTAACTTATTTCCTATGAAGTCTTCATATGAGGCTGATTGTACTATATCCTCTACTACCTGGGAACATGAATTTAAATTATAGCTGTTTGTTTGGCCAGATTCCCCTCTGCCATTTAGAATGTTGGCTTCAAGTCTGGCATTTGAATCCTTGGTTGTTCTTTCAGTTACTAAGACTTCCATTCCATTGTTCTTTTCAAATTCAACTGTCATGCCATTTCCATTACTTTGAATAGGATTATTGTTTTCAAATGTAATGTCAGCTTCATTTTCAGTAAATTTTATATTTTCTAAATCAGTCATTGTTGGATGGAAAGTTTCAGCTTCAGGATTCTTTTGCACAATTCAATCCCAGTACCCAATCTACATTGAAAAAAGTTCTCCAAAAATGTTTTGACTTGATTTGCATTTTTTTCCTGTGTGGTTACTGTACCGCCTTTCTCTAAGTCTCTTATGTCAATTGCTATTTGAGACATGATGTCTTTAACTTCTGCATCTATCTCTTTTACTTGTCTCTGCCTTTCTCTTGATTTATTGCATGTGCTATCACTCACAGATTCACTTTCTTTTATTGAATTTTCACTATTTCTCAACTGTTTTTTTCCTGAGTTTAACAGCAACCTCTTTTACACTATCACTTCTATCCCCATGTACCAAACTACATACATTATAGGCCTGGCTTCATAATTCTCTCCTAACCTGAATATTAAGGTTTAGTTCCTGATTTAATAATAGCCTGTTGCATCATCTGTAAATCAGTTGCCTGTTGTGTGAATTTTAGCTTACAATGAGAACAGAGGTACCTTTCTCTCTTTTTCTTTGGGTGCACTATCTGCCTGGCCATTGTTCTTGTGCTTAATCTGGTCTAACCCTTTTACATTGATAAATTCCTCAAACAAGTTCTTAATAACATTTTCCAAATTAGTATCCACCACCATTATCTGTGCTGCCTTTTGGGGGATCTCAAATCTATAGATATTCTTCAAATAGGTCAGAGTCTGTAAAGTTGCCATAGAAATGATGTAAACTCGAGTCAAAAATCTGCCATAGTATAGTTTCAGTTTGAAATGGCAACTGGAGTATAAACATGGTGGTGTTGCCAAGGTAATCCAGAGAATCAAAAATCATGTTGGTCATTTTGCTATAGAGAATGTTATAGACCCCAAATCCAGTAATGGCTGCCAGCACAACAGCTCCACAGAGTACTTGTTTGAACATTTTTTCTTTTCTGCTGTTTCTTAGGGATTGTAAAGTTCAGTCTTTTAGGGGTTCCAATCTGTAATAGATGATATTTCAGGGTATATTTTGATGGATAATAGATAACTAATGGATCAGATAGTTATCTTCTTTTGCCTACCCTCCTTCCTCTATGCCTTCCTTCCTCCTCCTTCCAATATCCCTTGCTCCCCTCTTCTTCCCTTCAGTTTCCTTCTAAGTCACTCAGGGTGAGCTTTGATATTTCAGAGGAAATACTCTTTTCTTTATCTCAAATAAGGGTTTATTGGGGAAAACAGGACAAGGGTGGAGAATGGAGGTAAAAGGGGTGGGATATCCCTATTCTCTTCAGTGAGTATTAGGTTAGAGGATATTGAGAGAAATGGCAATTCAGTCACTAGCATGAAACAGAGCCAGTCAGAGAGAGAGATATTTGGACTATTGTCCTTCTTCTTCTGCCTTCAAATCAGCCAGGTCACCTCCAACTTGATTATCCCAAGTCCCAGAGATAAACCCAGCTTCTTCCTTCACATCAGCCAGAAAACCCAAAGACCTTCAGCCAAGGTTCAGAGCCTGAGACCCCTCCTCTCTCTACTCCCAATCGTAATATCCTTTTGTACCGGCCACCATTCCTCAACCAAGCCCACTCCACACCCGGAGCGGACTGAGCTATGGTGACAGGGTCCACCTCCTCCCTATGAGAGAGGTACCCTCGTCAGATGGGCTGGCTCGGGTACATGTTCCCTTTTCTATGACTGATCTAGCCCAGATGAAGGAGAAATTGGGTTGCTACTCAGAGAACCATACCAAATTCATTGAGGGTTTTAAATCCCTGACCCCGCAGTTTGACCTGTCCTGGGCAGATCTGCATATTATGATCTCCACCTGCTGCACCCCAGATGAGAAAAAACGGATCTGGGATTTGGCTGTAGAAATAGGTGATGAGAAGGCCCTAGCTGGCACATGGGCAGGAGTTCCTGGTGCCACAGCAGTCCCAGGGCAAGATCCTGGATGGGATTATATGAATGAAAGGGACAGATTTAGGAGAGACCACTTGATAGATTGTCTCCTTGAGGCCATGCAAAGGGGGATTAGAAAGCGAGTGAATTACAATAAACTCAAAGAAATCACTCAGGGAAAGGAGGAGAACCCAGCCCTCTTCCTGTCTGGATGAGTGGAAACTATGAAGCAATATACCAACGTCCACCCAGACACTAGTTGGCTCTTGCCTCCAACTATTTTCCAGTCACATTTCAAATGAAATCTTCATTTGACTGACAGCTGACCCATCTCCAGCTTCTTGTCTTCCTGCATGCCTTGTAAATTCTCTCCTCCATAGTAGGTTAGTGGACAGAGAGCCAGGCCTGAAGATGGGAGGGTCTGTTCAAATCTGACATCAGTCACTTCTTAGCTGTGACTTGGACAAGTCACTTAACCCAAGTATCTAATTCTTACTGCTTTTCTGACTTGGAACCAATACTTAGTATCAATTATAAGACAAAAGGCAAAATTGTTGTTGTTTCTAATATCTTACAAAGAAAATCATTCATTGTCAACTTTGATAATTTACTAATCACTTCCAGGAACATCTAAAACCCAATATAGAGCTATCTAGTACAGAGTAATTAAAATCAATTCAAGAAGTAACAATAGTTCATTTATATAGTGTTTATCCTAGGCCAGGCTTTTTTTCTAGTTCTTAAAGATTACTTTAAAGATTTTCAGAAGCCTGCTTTCTATAGTACTTCAGAATGTTTCATTTTTAATTTCTGTTCCTATTTGAACCACTTGCTAATTTACATTGTGGGACAATTAAACATAGTAAGACTGAAGTATTTCCCTTTTAGAGCCTAGTTTAGAGGAAAACATAACCCACTGAATATTGAATAGTTTTTAAACAATCTTGCTATCTTTTAGCACTTCCCATCAGAAGATGCAAAACATATTTTAGCCGCATGACATAAATTTAGTGGATTTCAAAGTAATTAGTCACTGTTTTGGACACTCACAACATAAGTTCTTTCAGAGCATTGATAAGACACTACAATTTCATCAACCTAAACACAATTACCAACTTGGATCACAACTCTGGCTAGAGATTCCTCAAATCTCTCATTAAAGTAATCTACATTTTAGGGCAACCTTAACAATTTGTTAAATTTAATTGTGGTTGGACTCTGTATATTTAATTTAATTTAATAAATTTCTAAATCCCAAAATGAATTACTAAAGTTAATGGAATTTATGGTAGTTTATTTACAATAGAGGAAAGATATTGAGGAAGAGAGAAAAGGAGAGAGAGACAGAGAGAGAGAGACAGAGAGAGACAGAGAGAGACAGAGAGAGACAGAGACAGAGAGAGAGAGAGAGAGAGAGAGAGAGAGAGAGAGAGAGAGAGAGCTCTGGGTTCCAGTGATACCAGTTAGAAATTCTAAGCCAGAGCCAGGGGTAGAGTCAAGATGATGGGCCTTTCCTGGAGGCTTCACAACTCCACAAAGGCAGGGTCACTAAGTCAGCCTTTCACTCACTAATGGTGACTGTCTAAAATGAAAGCAGTCTGAGGTCTCCTGCATGAGTTCCTCCAGGGCCAAATTCCTCTTCCAGATTCTCCTCAAGTGTCTGTCCTCCAATCTTTACTCTGAGTCAGAGTTTTTCCATCCCTAATCCCTTCTGTGGTCCTCTTTTTAAAGATCTTTTTCTCTTGTGTCACCTCCCCTAAATTTCATGTCTACCAATCACAGCAGATGCTCTGCTCTAGGACTGCCCAGAAGACAATTAGTCGATTCTAATTCATTACCCACTATCACACACTTGTGTCACAGACCTCCCACCTCATGATTAAGTGGGAGATTTATACCCTTGGTGATCAGATCTAACATGAGCAGATCTTCCCACTCAACTTCAAGTACTGTGCTTACATTTATGGGGATTAAATCTACAAATAACCAGAGGATTATAATTCAATCTTCACAATCAAGGAAGAGCTAAGTACCTTCATTGTTACAATTACAGGAGAGCTAAATTCAATCTTCACAAATTCAATAGATAAATGACTTCTCTAACAATATTTTTTCAATGATTTAGGAAATTTTCACATTATACTATGTAATTAAAATCATATTCTTCTAATTAAAAGAGAATTCATTTTCCATTTTCCTAACCACACCTGATTTTGTTGCATGCAAATTGTGCTGCTAATTATACATGAGTTTTTTTCTACCCAGGCCAGGCAAAAGCTACCCTCAGTTTTTATCTCACTGTGTATTATTTGCTGTTGGAAGTGTACTAGGTTATGACCATATGGAAATGTTGTCTCAGATCTAAGTTCTAGCATTCAAAATCAGGGAAGGAGTACTATCCATGAAGTGTATTCAGTTCCCAATTTTGTGCTGGGGCCATGTTCTTAATTTTTTTTTTCAGAGTTTATTTTTTTTTTTATTTTTGAAATTTTTATTTATTTAGTCAATTTAGAACTTTTTCCTTGGTTACAAGAATCATATTCCTTCCCTCCCCTCCCCCTACCCCTTCCCATGGCCAATAAGCAATTCCCCTGTGTTTTACATGTGTCCTTGATCAAAACCTATTTCCATGTTGTTAATGTTTGCACTAGGGAGATTATTTAGAGTCTATATCCCCAGTCATATCCCCATCGACCCATGTAATCAAGCAGTTGTTTTTCTTCTGTGTTTCTATTCCCATCTGAATGTGGATAGTATTCTTTCTCATAAATCCCTTTGAGTTGTTCTGGATCCCTGTACCACAGTGTATCAGTCTCTGTGTACAATGTTTTCCTGGTTCTGCTCCTTTTACTCTGCATCAATTCCTGGAGGTCATTCCTGTTCACATGGAATTCCTCCAGTTCATTATTCCTTTGAGCACGATACTATTGTCACCAACATATACCACAATTTGTTCAGCCATTCCCCAATTTGAGGCTATCCCTTCATTTTCCATTTTTTTTTCCACCAGAAAGGGTGCAGCTATGAATATTCTTGTACAAGTCTTTTTCCTCATTATCTCTTTGGAGTACAAACCCAGCAGTGCTATGGATGGATCAAAGGGCAGACAGTTTTTTAGTGCTCTTTGGGTATAGTTCCAAATTGCCCTCCAGAATGGTTGGATCAATTCACAACTCCACCAACAATGCATTAATGTCCCAACTTTGCAACATCCTCTCCAACATTCATTACTTTCCTTTGCTTTCATGTTAGCAAATCTGCTAGGTGTGTAGTGGTACCTCGGAGTTGTTTTGATTTGCATCTCTCTGATTATAAGAGATTTAGAACACTTTTTCATGTACTTATTAATAATTTTGATTTCTTTATCTGAAAATTGCCTATTCATGTCCCTTGCCCATTTATCAATTGGGGAATGGCTTGATTTTTTGTACAATTGATTTAGCTCCTTATAAATTTGAGTAATTAGACCTTTGTCAGAGGTTTTTGTTATGAAGATTGTTTCCCAATTTATTGCTTCCCTTCTAATTTTGGTTACATTGGCTTTGTTTGTATAAAAACTTTTTAATTTAATGTAATCAAAATTATTTATTTTACATTTTGTAATTTTTTCTAACTCTTGCTTGGTCTTAAAATCTTTCCTTTCCAAAAGATCTGACACATATACTATTCTGTGTTCACTTAATTTGCTTATACTTTCCTTTTTTATATTCAAGTCTTTCACCCATTCTGAGTTTATCTTGGTGTAGGGTGTGAGATATTGATCCAAACCCAATCTCTCCCATACTGTCTTCCAATTTTCCCAGCAGTTTTTATCAAATACTGGATTTTTGCCCCCAAAGCTGGGATCTTTGGATTTATCCTACACTATTTTTTTGAGGTCACTTACCCCAAGTCTATTCCATTGATTCTCCTTTCTGTCTCTTAGCCAGCACCATATTGTTTTGATGACCACTGCTTTATAGTATAGTTTGAGATTTGGTACTGCTAGGCCACCTTCATTCACATTTTTTTTCATTATTTCCCTGGATATTCTTAATCTTTTGTCCTTCCAAATGAACTTTGCTATGGCTTTTTCTAATTCAGTAAAAAAGTTTTTTGGTAGTTCAATGGGAATGGCACTAAATAAGTAAATAAGTTTAGGTAGGATTGTCATTTGTATTATGTTATCTCTTCCTACCCATGAGCAATTAATGCCTTTCCACATATTTAGATCTAGTTTTAATTATGTGGAAAGTTTTGTAGTTGTGCTCATATGGTTCCTGAGTTTGTCTTGGCAGATAGATTCCTAAATATTTTATATTGTCTAGGGTGTTTTTAAATGGAATTTCTCTTTCTAATTCTTACTGCTAAGATGTGTTGGAGATATATAGACATGCTGATGACTTATGCAGGTTTATTTTGTATCCTGCAACTTTGCTAAAGTCTGTTGATTATTTTGACTAGCTTTTTGGTTTATTCTCTAGGATTCTTTAAGTAGACCATCATATCATTTGCAAAGAGTGATAGCATTGTCTCCTCATTTCCAATTTTAATACCTTCAATTTCTTTTTCTTCTCTAATTGCTACTGCTAGTGTTTCTAGTACAATGTTAAATAATAGAGGTGATAATGGGCATCCTTATTTCACTCCTGATCTTATTGGGAATGCTTCTAATTTATCCCCATTGCAGATAATGGTTGCTGATGGTTTTAGATATGTATTGTTTATTATTCTTAGGAAAGGCCCTTCTGTTCCTATACTTTCTAGTGTTTTCAATAGGAATGAGCATTGTATTTTATCAAAGGCTTTTTCTGCATCTATTGAGATAATCATGAGATTTTTGTCAGTTTGCTTGTTAATATGGTCAATTATGTGGATGGTTTTCCTAATATTGAACCATCCTTGCATCCCTGGTATGAATCCCACCTGGTCATAATGAATAACTATTATGATCACTTGCTGGAGTCTTTTTGCTAGTATCCTATGTAAGATTTTTGCATCTATATTCATTAAGGAGATTGGTCTATAAGTTTTCTTTCTCTGTTTTTTACCTGCCTGGCTTGGAATAAGTACCATATCTGTGTTATAGAAGGAGTTTGGTAGAACTCATTTTCTTATTCTGTCAAATAGTTTGTGTAATATTGGGATTAGTTGGTCTTTGAATGTTTGATAGAATTCATTTGTGAATCCATCTGGTCCTGGGGATTTTTTCTTAAAGAGTTCTTTGATGGCTTGTTCAAATAATTTTTTCTGATTTGGGGTTATTTAGGTGTTCTATTTCTTCTTCTGTTAATGTAGGCAATTTATATTTTTGTAAATATTCATCCACATCACCTGGATTGCCATATTTATTTCCATATAATTGGACATAATAGTTTTTAATGATTGCCTTTATTTCTTCTTCATTAGAGGCAAAATCTCCCTTTTCATTTTTGATACTATTAATTTGGTTTTCTTCTTTTCTTTTTTTAATTAGATTGACCAGTACTTTGTCTATTTTGTTTTTTTTCCAAAGTACCAGCTTCTAGCCTTAGTTATTAAATCAATAGTTCTTTGACTTTCAATTTTTATTAATTTCTCCTTAAATTTTTAGGATCTCAAATTTAGTTTTCATCTGAGGATGTTAAATTTGTTCACTTTCTAGTTTTTTTTTAATTTGCATGTCAAATTCATTGACCTCTGCTCTTCCTAATTTGTTAATATATGAACTCAAGGATATAAATTTCCCCCTAAGTACTATTTTGGCTGTATCCCAAAAATTTTGAAAGGGTGTCTCACCATTGTCATTTTATTCAATGAAATTATTAATTGTTTGTATGATTTGCTTTTTTAACTAACCAATTTTGGAGAATCATAGTATTTAATTTCCAATTAATTTTTTATTTTCCTCTCCATATTCCCTTGATCTGAGAAGGTTGCATTTATTATTTCTGCTCTTTTGCACTTGTTTGCAATGTTTTTATGCCATAGTACATGGTCAGTCTTTGTTAATGTATCATGTGCTGCTCAAAAGAAGGTATATGCCTTTTTGTCCCTATTTATTTTCCTCCACATATCTACTAACTCTAATTTTTCTAATATTTCATTCACTTCTCTTACCTCTTTCTTATTTATTTTTTTGGTTTGATTTATCTAGTTCTGATAGAGGAAGGTTCAGGTCTCCCATTAGTACAGTTTTTCTATCTATTTCTTCCTTGAGCTCCACTAGTTTCTCCTTTAGAAATTTGGATGCTATGCCATTTGGTGCATGCATGTTGAGTACTGATATTTCCTCATTGTCTATACTGCCTTTTATCATGATGTAATTACCTTCCCTATCCCTTTTAATCAGATCTATTTTTACTTTGGCTTGTCAGATATCATGATTGTGACTCCCACCTTCTTTTTATCAGTTGATGCCCAATAGATTTGGCTCCATCCTCTTACCTTTACCCTATGTGTATCTACTGTCCTCATGTGTGTTTCTTGCAGACAACATATTTTAGGATTTTTGTTTCTAATCCACTCTGCTATTTGCTTGCATTTTATGGGTGAGTCCATTCCATTCATATTCAGAGTTATGATTACCAGCTGTGTATTTCCCAACATTTTGATTTCCACTCCTAATCCTGGCCTTTCTTCTTTCACTATTTCCTTCTACACCAGTGTTTTGTTTTCAATCAGTTCCCCTAATTCCCAACCTTATTTTACTTCCATTTCTCTGCCCCTTCTTATTCCCCTCTTATTTTATTTTTTTTAAACTACCCCCCACCCTCTCCCTCCCTTGAATTGCTTCCCTCCCCACTAGTCCATTTATAACCCTTCTACTTCTCTATAGGGCATGAATCAATTCTCTGTCCCAATGGATCTGATTGTTCTTCCCTCTTTGAGTCAATTTCAGTGCACATAAGAATTAAGTATTTCCTTTCTCCAACCTCTTTACCCTTCAAGTGTATTGGTGTTCTCCCACTCCTGCCATGAGCTTCAGTATTATGTATAAATTTACCTCATTTTGTTTCTTTTCCCATTTCTCTTAGTATTAACCTCTTTTTTTTACATTGTTTTATTTTTGTGTGTGTGTGTGTGTGTGTGTGTGTGTGTGTGTGTGTGTGTGTGTGTATCTTGGCATTTCATCCTATATAGTTTGTCACTGTTCCCTCTAAGAATAATTCTTCTAGCTACCCAGGTGATAATAACAATTTTTTAGAGTTAACAATATCCTATTTTCTTGTAGGGATACAAATAATTTTAACTTATTGATTCCCTTAAAAAAGTGTTTTCTTTGTTTGTTTTTCCCCTTTCTTAATTACCTTTTGGTGATTCTCTTGAGTTCTCTGTTTGGGCACCAAATTTTCTGTTCAAGTCTGGTCTTTATAAATGGTTGGAAGTCTTCTATTTTATTAAATGACCATACTTTCCCCTGCAAGAATATAGTCAGTGTTGCTGGGTACTTGATTCTTGGTGGTAGACCTATTTCCCTTGCTTTCCAGAATATCATATTCCATGACTTTTGGTCCTTCAGTGTGGATGCAGCCATATCTGTGTTATCCTAACTGTGGTTCCATGGTATCTGAATGACTTCTTCTTAGCAGTTTGTAATATTTTGTCCTTAGTCTGATAGTTCTTGAATTTGGCTATAACATTCTTGGGTGTTGTCAGTTGAGGATTAAGTACAGTAGGTGATCTGTTTATTCTTTTAATCTCCACTTTTCCCTCTTGCTCTAGAATGTTGGGGCAGTTTTCTTGGATAATTTCCTGTAGGATGATGTCCAGGATTTTTCTTCTGTCATGATCTTCTGGTAGTCCAATGATTCTTAAGTTGTCTCTCCTGGACCTGTTTTCTATATCTTCCATTTGTGGATGAGGTGTTTCATATTTTCCTCAATTTTTTCAGTTTTTTTTTTAATTTAATTTTATAGTTTCCTGCTACCTTGCAAAGTTGCTTACTTCTAGTTGTTGGATTCTGTTTTTAAAAGACTGAATTTCATCCCTGGCTTTTTTGGTCATCCTCCTTCTGGTCTGATTTTCTTTGAAGGTCATCTTTCTTCTTTGCCTCATCTTTCATCTCCTTTGCCTCATTTTCAAACTGATTAATTTTGGCTTTCAAGACACTATTTTTTGTTTCCAGATGATTTAATTTGCTTTTTAAGTTCTTTTCCCAGTTATCTTCAGCTTCTCTTAATTGTTTTTTTGAATTGTATTTTGAGTTCTTCCAAAGTCTATGTCTAATTCACTGGAGTTTCTGTGTTTTTGCTTGGTGTTCCTTGATCCTCCTCTATTTCATTTGCAATTTGTTCATTGCCTGGATAGAAGCTGTCAATTGTAATTTTTTTCTTTTTCTGTTGTTTACTCATATTTCGCCCAAATTACAGGTTACAACCTTAGTAACAAGACAGAAGCTGAAAAGGAGATGGGCTTTCTGCCTTGTTATCAAGGTTGTAACCTGTAATTTGTTGCAGCTTTTGCCTTTGGAGCTTGGTCAGCAAGGTTCTAAGATCAGTCTGTGGGGGAGGGGTGTTGGAGCTTGAGCTTCCCTACCCTCAGAAGGCTTCTTATCTGCTCTATTGATGAGATTGAGCCAGGGAGGAGTTGTTCTGCAAAGCTAGATGTACCCTGAGGCCAAAACCTTGAGTGTGGATGGGCAAGATGAAGCATCTTGGCTGCAACTAGGCTGCGAACTCTGTGCTTCTCCTCCAGCTGCCTCTACATCACCTGTGTTCAATGCCCTAAACCTGACACAGCTTTGCTATCAAGGTACTCCCCCCAGACTAGAGCTCTTGCCCACCCAGAGATTCCAGGCACCACTGGAAGCTCAGCTCTGTAGTTGGGGGAAGGGTCCTGAGACCTTCCTTCTTCTCTTAAAACTATGTTCTGGAATTCAGGCTTTGGGGGAGGGGATTACCTTTTAAGTTGGGTCCAGCAGGAGGGTTCCCTAGCTCTGTCCTGCTGTTATATTTGGTTTTCAGTCCCCTCAAAGCATTGTGGTTTTGATCAGTGATAAAGGGTTTGAGGAGGTCTGAACTGTTTCTGTCTCTAAGCCACCATCTTGACTCCACCTTCCACATTCTTAATTATTGAAAAGGAATTCACAAAGAGGAAAAATGTTACTCCTATTCCAACTCAACAGGAAGGATTCTTAACAAAGTGTCTATTCTTCTCAGCCTACTAAACTGAGAAAAAGATTATAAACTTTTGAAGATTAGGAATTTAGAGGTATGCAACTAGTTAAAAAAGAAAAAAAGCCCTTCAGAAAGTTGATATTTTTATTTTAATTCACTGTTTGGTTAGCAGCTACATGATTGCAAAACCAAAAGCCCAGTCAAATTAGATGATTTCCCCAATTTCTGATATTAACTAACCAAAGAAAACTAAGGCAAGGAATTATTTTAACTGTCCAAAAGTTTCAAACTACAGATTATCTTATAAACAGAGATTAGCAAAATACATTGAAATATGGTGGTTGCATTTTTCCCCATAATACTCCTGGGCAGAAGGAAAATTAAAAAAAAAAACCTCCAGTTCTGGGGGCAACTAAGTGGCTCAATGGATTGAGATTCAAGTCTAGAGATGGAAGGTCCTGGGTTCAATTTTTTTTTCTTTTAAAGCCCTTACCTTCCGTCTTGGAGTCAATACTGTGTATTGGCTCCAAGGCAGAAGAGTGGTAAGGGCTAGGCAATGGGGGTCAAGTGACTTGCCCAGGGTCACACAGCTGGGAAGTGTCTGAGGCCAGATTTGAACCTAGGAACTCCTGTCTCTAGGGCTGGCTATCAATCCACTGAGTTACCCAGCTGCCCCCCTGGGTTCAAATTTTGTCTCAGATACTTCCTCACTGTGTGACCTTGGGCAAGTCACTTAACTTCCATAGTCTAGGACTTACTGGTTTTGTTTTTGTTTTTGTTTTTTTGCTTTTGAACCAATATTGATTCTGTGATGGAAGATAAGGTTTGTTTTTTTAAGACTATATTTCCTTCATATTAATACATGTTTTAAAGCCACAGAAGGCTTGATGCCTTTTTTAAGAATTATTTATTTTATGGTTATATACAGAAACAATTCTTGGCAACTACTTTGTCAATTTAGGATTCTGATTTCTCTCTCCCTCCCTTCCTCACCCCCTTCTCAAGGCAGTAAATAGTCTGATATAGGTTATACCAGTGCTTTCATGCAGTACATAGAGTTGATGCCTTTTTGTCTGATTTTTGTAAACAAAGAACTTGATATTTGATTCCAACTCTGTCGTATTAAACTGTAATTAGACCCTCCCAAGTAGGATTCTGGTATCTGTAATTGCAGGCACCATCTGAGTCCAATCACAGAAGGCAATGTTAATTCACAACAGGGTTTGACATTGTCTGAGACTCCACCTCAAGTTATAAATCAGTTTTCATGAATTTGATGCAGTTGCATCAAAACTATTCCTGGAGTGATAAAAGAAAAGCAAAAATTGTTAAACCAAAGGAAAAAATTGTATAAAACTGAAAATAAATTCTGCCACTATTTACCTCTTTGACCTTGAGTGAGTCACAACTTCTTGAACCTTAAATTTCTCATTTTTTTAAAACCCATCTTGGAATCAATACTGTGTGTTGGTTCTAAAACAGAAGAGTTGTAGGGGATAGCAATAGGACTTAATTGACTTTCCCAGGGTTACACTGCTAAGATGTGTCTGAGGTCTTATGTGAATCCAGGACCTCCATCCTCTGAGTCACCTATCTGCCCCCTAAGTTTCTTCATTTGCCAAATGAAAGCATTGGACTACATGACTTCGACGGTGCCTTCTGGCTAAAAGTCTATGAAATTGGGAACCATTTACTGCTTGGCTTTATTAATAATTGATCACATTGCCAGTTAAATATGTTTTCAAATTAGAAAATAATTGTTTTAGAATGCAGTATCCCTACCAGAGATGTATGTTAGTCAGCTTTAAACCATAACAGGTACAATCCATTCCTATTCAGTGAATGAAGCACTGGGCTAAGGAATCAAGTGTATGTATTGTGTTTTTCTCTTAAATCTTTCCTTCATTTGTGCTGTGACTTGGGGAAAAGCATTTTTTTCTGTTTAATTGCTTTCTCTTCTAATGAAATTTAAAGAACTTGAGAGGATAGGAGTAATTCAATGAAACAATTCAGTTCAACAAATACAAGAAAAAAGACAGGATATAATTAAACAAGAAAAGTTTTTCCAGGATGAACCTGGACAAGAATTAAGGATCCACCCCCATGATTCTTAGTCTCTTATGGTGTCTTCAAGAGCTTCTTGGAGCTGGCCCAGTTGGGATAGAGGCATCCTTCTGAATCTTCTGGGTCTCATTTCCTTCATCTGTAATATGAATGGGTTACACTAGTAATAAAAAAAATCACAAAAGTTCCTTCTGGCTTTATGGCTTTGTTTCCTACTTCCATTCCCTGAAATGTGCTTTTTATTTAAGTCTTCTCCCCTGACTCTTAGTTTTTGACTATAAAATATTAGTGTATCCAGGCTCAGTTGAGAGAGAAGACAAGAAGGCATCTGGTTCATTCCTGACTCTTCTAGCAGGATACTATTTGCATTATCACAAAAAAAAAAAAGAATTGAATCTATCTTTAAACATTCTAGAGAAGAAATTCCCACTTTCATGAGTAATTTTATTGTTATTATTAAATATATTTGTCATATGGAAATTCTTCCTGACAAAAACCCTTCTTAAGATTATTTCCTACTTTTCTCTATCCCCAGTAAGGATAAATAATATAACCTCTGAATACTATTAGAGATTATGAATACATTGCCCTTTAGCCTTCTCTACAGTTAATTAGTTAATTTGAGCTCTCTTTATATGCTTTATATTCTAAACTTTTTTAACCATCTTTGTGGCCTGTCTTTGATCTCTCCGAATTCTGTGTTTTCCCTTTTCAATATTAAAAACACATTTTGACGTTTATTTATATGGAGGTAGAGAGAGAGGGAGGTTGTGGAGGGTGAGGGGGTTGATCAGAAGAGCACAATTTTTTCTGATCACAAATTAAGGTGGAATAGAGGACCAGCCTTTGAAGTTCAAGCAGGCCTGATTTCAAGTCCCATCTCTTGTACATCCTAGTATTGTGATGATAAACCTATAGCACAGGTGCCAAAGATGGGACACAGAACACTCTCTGTGGGCATGTGGCCACTCCCCTTCCTCCCAAGAGTTCCTTACTAGAAAGGCAGGACTCAGGTGGAGCTGCTCCCTCCTACTCTCCATGGTGCCTCATGGGATTTTTTCATATCACCCACCCCTCTGCCTAGTAGCCCAATGGGAGCAATTTCACCCTCCCCTGTGTGGGGTAAGATGGGGCGAGGCATGCCCAGCACTCAGTATGGGGTAGCAGAATAGCACTCAGTCGGGGCGGGGGGAGGTGATGAGGGCAAGACTCAGCACCCTATCTCTAAAAGGTTCACCATCACTGTCGAAGTATAATTACAGGCATACCTAAGAGATGCTTCAGGTTCAGTTCCAGGCCTCCATGGTAAAGTAAATATTGCAATAATTTTTGTTGTTGCAAAAACAAAAGTGAGTCACAAGAATTTTGGGGTTTCCCAGTGCATCTAATAATTATGTTTATAGTATTCTGAAGTCTTTTTAAGTGTGCAATAGTATTATTACATACATTAAATTACTTTATTGCTAAAAAATGCTAGCCATTATCTGAGTCTTCTGCAAGTCATAATCTTTTTGTTGGTTGAGAGTTTTGCCTCAATGTTGACAACTGCTGACTGATCAGGGGAGGTGTAGTAATTGCTTAAAATAAGACAATGAATTTTGCAACATTAATCAACTCTTCCTTTAATGAAAGGTTTCTCTATAGCATGCAATGCTGTTTGATAACATTTTACCCACAGTAAAACTTGCAGAATTGGAGTCAGTCTTCTTAAACCATGCCATTGCTTTGTCAGCTTAGTTCATATAATATTCTTCAATATTTTTATGTCTCAAGGAGTAAGAAAGCCCAAGGGGAAAGAGAGAAAGACATGATAATGGTCACATTTATTGATTACGGGTACCATCTTTTATAGAAACAGTTAATAGTCCCCAAAACAATTATAATAGTAACATCAAAGATTACTGATCACAGATGACTGTAACATATAATAATAATTTTAAAATGTGAAATATTGCAAAAATGACCAAAATGAAATATAGATACATAATATAAGCACAAGCCATTGGGAAAATGGCACCAATGGGGCAGTTAGGTGGCTCAGCAGATAGAGTGCCAGTCCTAGAGATGAAGAGTCCTGGCCTCAGACACTTCCCAGCTGTGTGACCCTGGGCAAGTCCCTTAACCCCCATTGCCTAGCCCTTACTGCTCTTCTGCCTTGGAATCAGTACCAGTACTGGTTCGAAGAGAAGAGGGAGAGGGAGAGGGAGAGGGAGAGGGAGAGGGAGAGGAAGAGGGAGAGGGAGAGGGAGAGGAAGAGGGAGAGGAGATGAGAGGAGAGGAGAGGAGAGGAGAGGAGAGGAGAGGAGAGGAGAGGAGAGGAGAGGAGAGGAGAGGAGAGGAGAGGAGAGGAGAGGAGAGGAGAGGAGAGGAGAGGAGAGGAGAGGAGAGGAGAGGAGAGGAGAGGAGAGGAGAGGAGAGGAGAGGAGAGGAGAGGAGAGGAGAGGAGAGGAGAGGAGAGGAGAGGAGAGGAGAGGAGAGGAGAGGAGAGGAGAGGAGAGGAGAGGAGAGGAGAGGAGAGGGGAGGAGAGGGATAGACTTGCTTGACACATGTTTGCCACAAACCTTCAATTTGGGAAGAGAAGACAAAATACAATGTCTGCAAAGCTCAATAAAATGAAGTGCATTATGAAGTCTCCTCATATTATCTAATCTCTCTGTATCCCAGGCAACTTTAGTACAGCTTTAAAAAAAAGAAAAACCTGTCTTCTGCCTTAGAATCAATACTGTGTATTAATTCCAAGGCAGAAGAGCAGTAAGGGATGCCCAGGGTCACACATCTAGCAAGTTTCTGAGACTAAATTTGACCCCAGAACCTAAATTTGAAACTAGAACCAAAGTAACTGCATTCTTTGAAGGAGTTTCCAAACCAAGAGTTCCCTGTAACAATATCTAGATGTTCCCTCCACTCATCGAAAAAATAAAAAATTAGGATACAGGGTATAATGAATGATTTTGCAAAATTTCATTAATAGTATTCTTCTATTTCTCCAAGATCTTGAAGTCCAAACCCAAAGTCCAAAGTAGTGAAGACAATACTGTTTATAGAGCATTGACAAAACCTTATGTTAATGAAATGATGATCAGATTCTCACTGGTGGATATCTTCCATAAATAAGTAATGAGTGATTTTCCCAAAGTTATAGCAGAAAAACAACTGGTGATTTGGAAGTTAAATTAAGCATGAGACTATTTACACCGACTTATTTTCCTTCCCTCTAGAAATCAAGTGTGAAGCTCCAATCCAGTTTGAGAATGGGAGGATTGAATATGAAAATAAAACAGTTGGTCCAAGAGTGATATATTCCTGCAATAAAGGATACAGCCTGGAAGGAGAATCTATTACAGAATGCACTGAAAATGGAACTTGGAGCCACCCAATACCTTTCTGCAAACGTGAGTGATGTCTTTAGTACCAACTGTGCTTTTATTCAATTCTGATATTGCCCAGCATCTAGCTGTACCCTACTCCCAAACCTCTGTAAGTGAGTTAAAGAAAGACTGACTTACCATCAGGTAAATTTTGATCTGGTTAATGTGATTAGCACATAGGTCTAAGTTGTATAATTCAGATTATTACAAATTTACTGCAAAATCTGAATCATCAGGTTTGGAAAGCTTTATTAATCAGATTGAGCAATTAGCCAATCCATTTCTCTTAGGATTCTATAAATGGAAGGTTAATAGTCATTGGTGAGAGTAAGGGAATATTTTTATGCTTCTCTGTCTAATTGTGAAGAAATGTCCTAATACAAAAGAAAGAAAAAATTCAAATGCTGTATTATAACTTCAAATGCATTTATAAATATAGTATTGAGTAGACAGTGTATCCTTTAGAGTAAGACAAGGTTTCATATGCAATTTGTAATTTGGCTGGAGTGTTGGTAACTTTTTAAGTAGGTTATCTAACTATAACTAAAATAACAATTAATAATTTTATAATTATGATAATAATTAATAATAATTTCAACCATAGAATTTCTGTTAGAATAAATGACTACCAGAGTCTGAGATAGTAAGATAGGGTCTAGGGTCAAGAAGTTCTGAGTCTGGCATCACTGAATTAAAAAATGGCCTCAACTCTGTGAATGTAAAAAAGTATCTATCAGGCTCAGTTTCCTCAAAACTGCAAAAAATTCATAACACCCACCCCACAAGTCTGCAAGGATAAAATAAAATATGTTTAAACACTTAATATAGCGCCTGGTGGTAAGTGACTTGCCCAGGCTCACATAGCTAACTGAACCCCCATTGCCTAGCCCTTACCGCTCTTCCACCTTAGAACCAATACTTAGCATTGATTCCAAGATGGAAGGTGAGGGTTTAAAAAAAAAGGCATTCATTAACCATTTATCATGTGCCAAGAGCTGAGCTAAGTTCTAAAGATATAATAAAGGTAAAAACATGGCCCTTGCTCTCTAGTCTGATAGGGAAGACAGCAAGTAAATAGAAGATACACATGGATGGGAAGTATCATAATGTCAGCATTCCAATTTCTAAACTATCATTTCAGTAAGTCAACATGTATTTATTAAGCATTTACTGTGGGGCAAGCTAGGTGACTCAGTGGTTTGAGAGTCAGATGAGAGATCCTGGGTTCAAATCTGGCCTCAGACACTTCCTAGCTATATGATCCTGAAAAAGTCACTTAACCCCCATTACCGCTCTTCTGCCTTGGAATCAATATACAAAATCGATTCTAAAATAGAAGGTAAGGGTTAAAAAAAAAAAAACATTTCATATTCCACTCAAGGCAGTTAGATAACACAGTTGGACAGAGCACTGGGCTTAAAGTCAGGAAGACCTGAGTTCAAAACTGACCTCAGATATTTATTAATTATGTGTCACTGAGTAAGTAACTTAATTGTATTTGCCTTAATTTCTCATCTATAAATGGGGATGCAATGAAAAAGGAAATGTCAAAACCCCATGGACAAAAACTTACAATCACGTAGAGTCAAGACACAACTGAATGACTTAATAACAAATGCACCACTCACTATATTAAATCCCAGGAATACAAAGAAAAATCAAATTTTTCCTTTCTCTCAAGGAATTCACATTCTAGTGGAAGACAACATGCAAATTACAAGGTATAGACAAGACATGTGTGGTGGAAATGGAAAGTAATCTCAGAGGAGACATTGTTAAAAACTTAAAGGGACCAAAAAGGATGTCCTGCAATGAGTAAGATTTAAGCTAATTATTGAAGGAGGCCAAAATCATATGAGAAAGTAAAGAGGAAGAACACTGTAGGCATGGGGAAGAGCTCATGCAAATTCGTGGAGGTG
This sequence comes from Monodelphis domestica, assembly GCF_027887165.1. Classification (NCBI taxonomy): domain Eukaryota; kingdom Metazoa; phylum Chordata; class Mammalia; order Didelphimorphia; family Didelphidae; genus Monodelphis; species Monodelphis domestica. The sequence continues at coordinate 191,294,593 of NC_077233.1, forward strand.
GTAGATAGAATATAGAAGGAAGAACAAATCATAGCATGATCATAAGAGACTCATTCATAGAGTGTATAGAAAGGAATAAAGTTTAAGAAAATCAGAAAGTCAGGGCTTAGTGGGTAGAGAGTCAGGCCCAGAGGTGAGAGATCCAGAGTCTAAATCTGGCCTCTGTAAAGATAATTTTAGGGTTGTAACTTAAAATCCAGATTTAATTGGTCGCCAAGGGAAATCTCAAATAAAATATCCAAGTCAGTGTGGAAATTCATGGTAATTTAATTAATATAGAGGGAAGGAATTTAAGGAAAAGGGGGGAAGAGGATATAGGATTTCTCCTGCCTGGCCTGTGCCAGTAGGAGTTTAAAATCCCCGCCTCTGGGTCTCTGAAGAAGATTAGAGGCTCCTAAGAGGATAAAGTTGGAAAGTAAAGGAGGAAAACTCAGACAGAAACTCACCACCAAACCGGACAATAGCTTGTAGCCACGCTAAGATGCCAAAAGGCCAACTCTCCACCGCCAGAAAAGGTCCTGGAGAGAGGAAGTGAGTCAAATATATAGACCTTTCACTCTTGTGTCTCCTACTCTAAATGCCCATATCTTTTAGAGTTCTCTTCTTCTTTGATTAGATTATATCTTTAGAGTTACTTAACACTTCTTTGTTAAGTTTACCTTTTGTGAGTTACTTAACCTTTTGTGATTAATTTAACCTTAATAGTTACTTAACACCTTTTTGTATTAAAATCTTAAAATAGACTTAGCTTAAAGTTCTAGCTTCACTATAAGGTAAGAGTTAAGTACCTTCATTGTTCAATAAGGAGATTACAACTTTATCTTTATCTTTATCTTCCCCTAAAGTACATCTAAGTAAGGTGGAGTAACTTAACATTCACAGTCCCCCCTGATTTTGTTAGACTAAGTATCTCCATTGTTAAAATCGGGGAAATAGCTAAATCCAATCTTCACAACTCCAACACTTCTTAGCTGGGTGACCCTGGATAAGTCACTTACCCTCAATTGCCTAGCTACTTTTCTGTTTTGGAACTGATTCTAAGATGGAAGGTAAGGGTTAAAAAAAATAGAAGGAAAGGGGATGGGAGATGGGGGGAGGAAGAAACAAAGGAATAAAGGAAAGAAGGGTAAATAAAAGGAAAACTAGAAAGTCAAGGGACAAGTTGTGAAAAGCTTCAGATGACAAAAAGAAAACTTGGTATTTCATATTGGAAGTAATAGGGAGCCACAGAAGTTTGTTGAGGGAATGGAGTGAGGGACATAAAACTATACCCTAGAAAAATCACTGGCAGCTAAGTGAAGGATGAATTAGAGTAAGGAGAGATGAGGCAAAAAAGACTAGTATTAAAATCATTAAAATCTGGAGGAGGGGGGAAATGAGAGCCTAAATGAGTGTGGCAACAGTGTGAGTTGAGAGAAGGGAGTAAAATAGGTGTTGTGGAAGTAGAAACAACAATATTTATCAACAGCATGGATATGTGGAGTGAGTGGAATTGAGAATGACCCTGATGTTGTAAACTGGGTACCTGGGAGAATGGTGGTGCCCTCTCCACAGTAATGGAGAAATCTGACAGAGGGAAGAGTTTTGAAGATTACTAATGAGCTCTATTTTAAACATGTAAAGTTCAAGATGCCTACAACACACCAAGTTTGAAAAATCCAAAAGCCAGTTGTTGATACAAAACTGGAGCTCAAGTGAGAGACTAGAACTGTATACATAGATCTGGGAATCATCTGATTTTAAAAATGCTCATTAAACAGATGGGTACTGAGGTCACCAGCTGTGGTAGCAAAGAGGAAAGAATAAGAAAGTCTAGGGCAGAGCCTTAGGGAAATTCACATTTAATAGCAAAGGAGGCTAAAAAAGAAAGTGGTCAAATCAATAGGAGAAACCAGGAGAGGGCAGTGTCATGAAAATCTAGAGAGGAATTTCCTAGAGGAGAAGGTGATCAACAAAGTTGAATGTAAGGAGGTCCAGGAGGATGAGGATTAAGAAAAGGCCATTATATAAAACATCATTGTAGAGCAAACAGCTGTCTGAGCTCCAGGGTAGGGAGTTCCAAAGAGCCAGCGAACAACCCAGGAGAATCTGAGAGGGAACTTTACAGGAACAAGTTGACCCAACTTTTCCCGTCCCTGCAGAAATGACTGATGAATCGAGGGCTTCTCTCTTCACAGATCAGTTGTCTTTGTCCTGCTGTGAACGGTATTACACAAAAAATCAGTAAACAGCTTTCAGTTCCAGACTCCTAGGCCATCTTGGCTCAAGTTTAGAGAAAGGCTTCTGACTCTAGGGATAGGACAAGAAGGCCTTTCATTTCAAAATATATGCGCTTACATGGCTTCTTATAGTAAAGATCAGAAAAAGGATCTAGCTTGTTTTCCCTCTCTAGCCTTCAAACTTCCTGCTCTCCCTGGTATAATAGGCATGGCCATATTTGTTCATCTGTGCATTAGAGAGATTCCAGTGATCTTCTCTACTCTCTCTTAGTCACATTCCAAAACATTCATGCCAGAGATCTCATCATCTCTCAGAGTTAGGTTACCTCCAAGATTTAGAACTCTGAGATTCTACACCCTCTCTTCCTTCCATCTGTCCCATTCACAGGCTCTACACCATCACTAGGACTTTTGGTGCCTTGACCTTTCTCTAGACACCAAGCTTCATTTGAGTGTTATCAAGCCTTCATGTCATAGTCTCTGGGTTTCACTAACTAGAATATTTTTACTTCCCAATCTTCCATCTTTACTTGCTAATACTTGGGAGACCCTCATCATCTGATTTCTCTGGTCCTGCATCAAGGCTTCCGGGTTTCTCTATAGAAAGAAAGTGAGTTGATTTTATCTGTTACAAAGTTTTAGTTTATAACTCCAGCTGGTCCCTTAATACTGCTCCATTATCCTTGCACTCTGATCATATCAACTCCTTATCTCATTCCTGACAGTGACTATTCCCATCTTTTTCTTCTCAAGAATCCCCAGCTACACCTTTTAATCCCATAATTACCTCAGAACCAGCTTCCTTCACTCAGAAGATAATGGTCATCTAAACGTTGGTGACTAAAGAGATAAGACTCCTACAGTTCTCTGATCTGGTTATTCAACATCTGGAGGGATGTATTCACTTGTGACTCTCATATTGTAGGAAGGGCATTGATAAACTGGGGTATGTCCAAGTGAGAGCCACCAGGATATTGAAGGACCTTGAGGTCAGGCCATATTGGAAGTAATTGAATTCCTAGAAACATTTAGACAGGGAAAGAGAGGTTGTATTTGGGGAAGGCACAGTAAGGGGGTGAGATTCTGGGTGTTTCCATTTGAAAGCTTGTCATCAAACAAGGCTCTAAATTACTATTAATTAGAGAAATACAACTTTGAGATGCCATCTCACACCTATCAGATTGGCTAACATGTTAGTATAGGAAAATGATAAATGCCAGAGGGATTGTGGGAAAAATGTGACACTAATGGAGTTGTGAACTAGTCTGACCATTTTAGAGAACAATTTGGAACTATGCCTGAAGAGCTATAAAACTGTCCATACCTAAAAACACTGAAGAAAAACAACTGCTTGAATACATGGGTCAAAGGGATAAGGTTGGGGATGGAGACTCTAAATGAATATCCTAGTGCAAACACCAACATGGAAATAGGTTCTGATCAAGGACACATGTAATACCCAGGGGAATTGTGTGTCAGCTACAGAAAGGGTGGGAGGAGGGGAGGGAGGGAAATTATGTAATTATTGTAACCAAGGAATAATGTTCTAAACTGAGTAAATAAACTAATTCAAATGGGGAAAAAAAACTGTCCATACCCTTTGACCCAACAATACCACTACTAGATCTATATCCCAAAAACATCAAAGAAGAGGAGGAAAGATGTATTTGTACAAAAGTATTTATAGCAGCAATTTTTCTGGTGGCCAAGAATTGGAAACCGAGGGAATATCCATCCATTGTGGAATGACTGAACAAGTTGTGATGGAATATAATTGTGCTTTAAGAAGTGATGAGCAGGATGGTTTCAAGAAAACTTCCCAGGAAACCTGGGAAGACTTATGTGAACTATTATTGCAAAATGAAGTAAACGGTACCAGGAGAACATTGTACACAGTAACATCAATACTATGAGTATGATCAACTGTGAAAGACTTGACTTTTCTAATCAAGACAGTGACCCAAGACAATTCCAAGGACCCATAATAAAACATGCTATCTGTTTTCCAGAGAGAGAGAACTGATGAACTTTGACTGTACATTAAAGCATACTTTTTTAAAAATTAAAAAAAAAGCCATCATTGTAGGAGCAACTAGGTGTCTCAGTGGATCGAGAGCCAGGCCTGGAGCTGGGAAGTCCTGCGTTCAAATCTAGGCCCAGACACTGGGCATGTCACCTAACCCCAGTTGCCTAATCCTTACTATTCTTCTGTCTTAGAACCTAGTATTAATTCTAAAATGGGAGGTAAGGTGTCTTTTTTTTTTTATTAAAGATCATTCTTAATTTGAAGAAGGCAGTGTCAGCTGAATGATTAGGTCAGAAGTAAAAAACAGAGGGCCAAGAAGAGAATAAGAAGATATGAAATGTAGGAAACTACTAGTGTACACTGCTTTCTCAAGAAGTTTACTGGAAAAGCAGAGGAGACATGTAGTGAGATTGGATGGATCAAATGGAGGTTATTTAGTATGGAAGGGGAGACATGGGAGTGCTTATAGGGAGCATGGAAGGAACAAATAGGAAAGATTGAAGATTAGACAAAGAATGAGGATGATACTGGGGAAAATCTGATAGAAAAGACACTCTATAATAGCACGAATGGTATATGTGGAGAGACTGACCTTGGTCAGGAAAAACACCACTTCTCCATCTGAGACAGGAGTGATATAGGTGATAGAAGAGAAATATGTCTGGGGGAGGCAAGAGGAGAAGCAGGGGATCTCTTAGCCAATAACCTTCATTTTTTGGTAAGTACAGAGTGAGATCCTTAGTTATGAGGGTAGAGAGATGAAGTATGATGGGAGGCTTGGAGAGAGCAGCGCAGATTTGAACAGCTGTGGTGATGGGTTCAACTCCCTTGCAAAGGGCCCTGTTGAAATCAGATGACATCAGTTTGTAGTGGATCTAATCCCTAGAGCATCCTGAATTTTTTCCACTCCATTCAGCAGCATGTGAATGAAGCTTAGGACTGATTCAAGGCTGGGGTTGGACTAAGGAGGCAAGGGGCTTTGAGAATGAAATGTAGTATAAAGTTGAAATGGTTCACCAAGGGACAGAGAGAGAAAAGAGAAGAAAATGGAGCGGTACCGACTTACAACTAAGCTTTTGGAATAAAACCAGTTCACAGGTTTAGGACTAAACCCCTAAAGTTTGGTAAAGTTTGGCCACAGTCTTCCCAAGAAATAAGAATGCAGATCTCTCTCTTTTGGTAGCTTTCTTTACTTTTCTCATTATTACTGGCATAACCTTCTTTATCTCTTTCATTTCCTCTTAGTGTCGTAGCGCCTAAAATTGACCATCATGTTCCCAGTTATCTCACAAGGACACTCAGTAACGCAATAAAGTTTTCATGAAACAACTTCAATCTGGAACCAGCATCTCAATGTATAATCCTCACCAATCTTTTCATCCCTCATAATATACTATGAGAAATTCCTCACTCTAGCAAATCCTGCGTGTTTCTTCAGCACCATAAAAATATGTGGATTGTGTTCATATATTGTTATCACTGAGCTGAGGAAGAGATCTTGTAAACTCTCCTTATTGCATTCTAACCCAAGTCTGCCATAGAGGGAAAATGTAACTGTTTTATGACTCGTCATATTTGGTTCTTCATAATATCTTGATATCTGATACTTCTGCCTTGGGCTTATTGCACACACACACACACACACACACCCCTCCCTCTCCACTTCTATTCTGTTGTATCCAACTCTTCATGACCCCATTTGGGGTTTTCTTGGCAAAGATACTAGAATGGTTTGCCAGTTCTTTCTCCTGCTCATTTTACAGATGAGGAAACTGAGGCAAGCAGGATTAAGTAACTTGCCCAGAGTCACAGATAGTAAGGCCACATCTGAACTCAAATCTCCTTGAGTTCATTCTACTGCACCACCTACCCGCCTTCTAGAAGTATGGCATAACGGAAAGAAGCCCTCCAGGAAGATGTCAGTTTTTATCCTAGTTTTGTCTCTAACTTGGCAAGGACTTTACCTCTAGGGGTTCCCGTTTCCTCATCTGTACAGTTAAAGAATTGGGCTAGGTGATCTCTGAGGTGGCTCCTGATCTCTGCCTTTAACCCTGTCGTGCCACAACTCTATGATTTGTGAAATGATGGTAGCAGATCCTAAAATTATATGCAAAAGTCTTATATCCTTGTCTGAAAAAAAACTCATAAAGGCCTCTCATGTGGGATTTAGCATGGTGCCGTGCAGAGAATCTGGGGGTTGAAGTCAGAGTTTGGATTTGAATCTCAGCTCCCCTATTTGTAAACTTGAAGATGTCTCTTCTATAGGTCTGTAATGGAAGAGCACTTAACCTCTGAGATTTCTTCTAGTTTTAAATTTGAGATCCTAAGATCTTCCTTTTTCATAATTTTTTTAGATGAAAACTAAGAAACTTGAAATATTGAAAGGGTGTACAATATAATAGGTGGGCAGGTAGGTAGTATAGTGGATAAAATGCTGAACCTGGAATCAGGAAGGTTCATCTATCTGAGTTCAAATCTGGCCTCAGATACTTGCTAGTTGTATGGCCCTGGACAAGTCACTTAACCCTGTTTGCCACAGTTCCCCATCTATAAAAATGAGCTAGGGAAGGAAATGGCAAACTGCTCCAGAGTCTTGGCTGAGAAAACCCCAGATGGAGTCACAAAGAGTTAAACATGACTGAACAACAACATACAGTAATGGATGGAGCACTGAACTTGAAAGCAGGGAAACCAGAGTTATCCTGCCTCCAATTCCAAGTAGGTATGACCTTGGACAAGTCACTTAACTACTCTAGGTCTCATTCTCCTCATCTTAAAATGAGGAAGTTGGATTTGATGACCTCTGAGGTCATATCCAGCTATAAATCTATGATCCTATATTCCTTTGGCACGGTATGTATCAGATCATCAAAAGGACACTGAATTTCTCATCACAGTTTCAAGGACCTGATTAACTCATGAGAATTGTACAATTTGGTGGTCTCAAATCCAGGTTTTTCTGCAGCTATTGGAGTTACCCAAATAAGTGATTTTACACACGCAATTTAATATTAAGGGTGTCTTTCATAAGCTATACAAAATCCTTTGAAATGAAAATCCTATCATAAAGACAAGAAAGATAGAAGAGGAAAGGAGAGGGGGGAATCAATAGGGAAAATATAATAATGGGATTTTTCTCTTCCTTTTTTTTTTAAACAGCAAATCCCTGTCCTGTACCTTTTGTCATTCCTGAAAATGCTCTTCTTTCCGAGAAGGAATTTTATGTTGGTCAGAATGTGTCTATCAAGTGCAGAGAAGGCTATGTGCTACAGGGTCAAGCTGTTATTACCTGTAACCCAGATGAGACATGGACACCAACAAATGCCAAGTGTGAAAGTAAGTGCACCGGTGGGATTTAATTCAATCTATCATAGTCTGTTTTCCCAATGTCATGGACTTTGTCAAATCTCTTTACCTGATTACTGTGTAGATTTTGTTTTAGCATTAGCCTATTATTGCAGAGAGGCAGCATGGCATTATGAATGGGGGGCCAGCCTCTGAGGCAGAAAGATCTGAGTTCAAGTCCCACCTCTGATACCTCCTGGGAGCTCCTAGGCAAATCACTTCATTTCTTAGTGCTTCATGTGATTCGCTAAAATGATGTATTGCAGCAACCTGAATTGGTAGAAGGAATTTCCTCTCCTTGGTGTTCCTATGCAACTGAAATCACAAGTCCAAGCCTTTTTCTATGGTCTTGTGATATCAACCAATCTTGAAAATTCTAAGGAGGTATTTTGGGCTATCTGCCTGGTTATGTTCCAGTTATCTAATCTATAAAATCAGAGATTTGGATTAGAGTGATATAGTCCTCAACCATTAAAAGTATGTGGATCAGGGGCAGCTAGGTATTGGCTCAGTGGACCGAGAAGCCCCTTCACCCCCATTGCCTAGCCCTTACTGCTCTTCTGCCTTGGGAGCAATGCCCAGGATGATTTTAATATGGAAGGCACGAATTAGAAAAAATAAACCCATGGAAGAAAGTCTTAAAGAAATTAAGAATCAATATTTGAACTCTAGTAACAGGAACTGGCTAAGAGTTTACTCCCTGGAGTTTGGATTATATAATTGTCTCAATGGAACAAGCAATATAACCGTGTTGAATGTTCATAATTGATCCTTCTATCACATACACTGTTTCCTCAACGAGAAGAACACTGAAGTAAAATAAACAGCTTAATACATGGGGTTATATTGGGGAGGGTATATAAAAGTATACCTTTAAAGCCATAAAATTCTACTTTTATGGCACTTCATAGTTTTGCTTAGGAATGTTCTGGTAAACATTTAACAACTGCACTATGAAAAACATGGATGCACGGCACATTTTAGAGTTTAATCTTTTTATTATCATTTTCTCCAAAATTTTAAGTCTAATTTCTTCAGTCTAAATAGTCAACCAAATAATAAATCAAGTCATGATTTGTAATATTTGTCAATTTCTGAGGGATAAATGCTCCTGCTAAAAATTTAACAATCTGCTCTGGCTAGCAGGCAAAGTCAATTCCGGTACGTTACTGACCTCAAATCATGGAATACGACAGTCCCTAAAGGATGGAAAACAAGTACCTCTCAGAAGAGAGGTATGAACAAAAGTAACTGTGGAGAACCACAGTGTAAGATGTCAATAAGGAAATATCTTCTTGAAGAAGTGGGTAGGGTAGCTGGGAAAAGGGCAGATGGAAAGAAGGAAGCTAGGTGGCTCAGGGGATAGAGAGCCAGGAGCAGAGATGGAAGGCCCTGGTTCAAATCTGGCCTTGGACACTTTCTGGCTATAATACCCTGGGCAAGTCATTTAACTAATCTAATGTCCTAGCCCTTACACTCTTCTGCCTTAGAACCAATCATTAATATTGATTCAAAGATGGAACAAAGGGGGACTAAAGGAAGAAAAGATATGGATGATAGTTTTAGAGGGAACATTCTATTATTTTCAATAATAGAACTTTGTTGCCCTTTATTTCTATCCCTCATTCATACTTATGGTAGATCACATTACACTAGAGTTATTTGTGGAGCTGTCTTATTTCTCTTAGTAGAATGTGAGCTCCTTCTTCCTTTACTATGCCTGGCATATACCTTACCCATCATTTGTTCTTTTTCAGTTGTGTCCAACTCTTAGTGACTCCATTTGAGATTTTCTTTCCTTTTTTTTTAAACCTTTACCTTCTATCTTCAGTTAATACTGTATATTGTTCCAAGGCAAAAGAATAGTAAGGGTTAAGTGACTTGCCCAGGATCACACAGCTAAGAAGTGCCTGAGGCCAGATTTGAACCCAATACCTCCCATCTTGAGGCCTGATTCTCAATCCACTGAGCCACCCATCTGTTCTCTTTCCACTGGTTTATAACAGCTGACCTCCAACCCCAGTGATAGCTGACTCATAAAACCTCATTTTGCCAAAAACTGTACAGATATTATATTCATTTCCATTCATTTCATTTTGTGCAGTACTAACACCAGATCAGAATGTTCCTCTGGACACTACAAATAATGTCTCAGTTGGTCTTGTAGTAAGAACACCCATAACTGACTCTTTGCTTAATTTAGAGATCTCTTGTGGACCACCAGTTCATGTAGAAAATGCAATTGCTCGTGGTATACATTACCAGTATGGAGACCTAATAACCTACTCCTGCTACAGTGGATACATGCTGGAAGGCTCCCTTCGAAGTGTCTGCTTGGGAAATGGAACCTGGACATCACCACCTACTTGCAGAGGTTTGGCTACAATTAATTTGTTTTGTTTTGTTTTTTATCAGTAAGTCTCTTGGGAAATCTACATAAAAATATACAGAGAAAACTCATAGATTAATTGAAATGAGTACATAAGCTTTAAAATCTAGTGACTTATTTCAACAAACATATTGAGTACCCATCATGTGCTGAACATACAAAGATTAGAAGGAAACAGTCTCTACTTAAGGCTCCGTGTTCTACTGGTGCATATAGGAAGAGGCAGAGAATATTCATGACTGGAGAGGTCAGGGAAGCTTCCCAGAGGAAGTGGTATTTGATCTGGGGCTTAAAGAAAGTGAAGGATTCTAAGAGAAGTTGTTATTAATTTTTAATATAGGCAATTATGAGAGCAGTTACTGTAATTAGAAAAAATTGAGGGCAGCTAGGTAGCACAGTGGATAGTGTCAGGCCTGGAGTCAAGAGGACCTGGGTTCAAATCTGATCTCAAATACTTCCTAGCTATATGACTAAGCATTTGACGCCAATTGCCTAGCCCTCCTAGATCTTCTTCCTCTAAGGCACAGTAAGAGTTTAAAAAAAAAAAAAGCAACATTTTCAATATTGAAAAGATTTCAAGAAATACATTTTAGGAAATTGTTTTTAAGTGTTCTGTACAAGGTAAATTTAAAGAGTAGAAAATGGGATTTATTTGTTGCAATATGAATACAGTATTCTTTATTCCTCAACATAACATTATGCATTGAATAGACAAGCCTCAAAATATAACAGATAATCCTAAATGAAATCAATAATTGGGAACAACTAGATGACTCAGTGGATTGAGAGTCAGGCCCAGGGACAGGAGGTCCTGGGTTCAAACCTGGCCTCAGACACTTCCTTGCTCTATGACCCTGGCTAAGTCACTTGACCCCCATTTCCTAGTCCTTGCCACTCTTCTGCCTTGGAACCAACACACAGCATTGATTCTAAGATGGAAGGTGAGGATTTAGAAAAGAAGAAGTTTGGCTGATCCATACAGGAAAAACCATGTAGATGGAAAATGCCTATTTTAGACAGAGATCTCATTAAGCTGTTCATCTGTTGCATCAATCTGGGACAGGCATTGCTGATAGACAATGAACTGGATGCTTTACTGAACAGCAACAACAAAATAGGCAAAATACCACAGCACATTCAATGAGCCCAAGGCATTTCTTGAAGTGAAAAGCCACTCACATCTTGCAGCGTTCCTATCTGACTGCATAGGACCTGATCATTGCCAAAGAACCGAACTCGCAAGTGACCCAAAGGACAAGGGAGAGATTTAAGGTGGGCATAAGTGAGCTGCAGTTTATCAGTTATGACTTTAATGCAAGAAACGTCGTGAAAGATACGAGTGCCTGGAAAAGGCAGTAAGTAGTCCAGCCATGTAGCAAGAGCAAAAAATAACAGATAGCCTGAGTACTTCATGAATATCCCCGTAATAAAAAAAGGCTAAGACACGAGTCTCCAGCATATTGGGTCAACCCATAAATGAGACTTAGGAGAAAATCTGATCAACGATCATGCAACAATTTAGGTAGTTGAGTCTCTAGCTGGAAGGATTTCTTTCTTTTTCTTTAGGTTTGCAATCAGATTTGTTTGTTTAACCCATGCCTCTATTTTGGAAATTTCTTGTGATAAAACTCCCACAACCAAAGCACCTGCTAGGTCTTAGAGAGCTGCTTGGGCACTGAACATTAATGTGACATGTCCAGGATTACATAGCCCTTATGTGACTGAGGCAAGACTTGAACCCAGTCCTTTCTGACTCCAAAGCCAGGACACTATCTAAATTCCATGATGCCTTTCCACGTAATTAGTTAAAATGCCGCATGGCATGCTTCCTCATCTACAGATGAGGCAATTGGTTTAAAAGATCATTTATAGAGGCAGCTAGGTTGCTCAGTGGGATAGAGTGCCAGACCTAGAGATAAGAGGGCCTGAGTTCAAATGTGACCTCAGACACTTCCTAACTAGGTGACCCTAGGCAAGTCACTTAACTCCAATTACTTAGCCCTTACTGCTCCCTCCATCTTGCAACCAATATTTAGTATTGATGCCAAGACAGAAAGCAAGGGTTTTTTTTAAAGTTCATTTATAGTTTAAGGTCCTTCTAGCTCCATTCTTTGATCCCATGTTGGGAGAGAACACAGGTACCTTCTAAGAAACCTCTGTGATATGTCTTTATGTTCTGGACTTCGACCCCACGGATCACATCTGTAAAAGGAAGAAGCAGGGGGAGAATCTGTGTCTGGTCTTTTAGTTCTGCTGCCACTGCTAGTAAAGAGTGTATTCCTCATGTACTTACTATTAAATCTCCAGAGGTCCTGTGGTCCCCTCACAGGAAAAGTAGGGGTCAGAGGCAGTCCCTATTCCTGCCAGGTAGGAGGGAAGGAGGGGACCAGCCAAACAGAACCTTTTCTGCCTCTGCCTGTATGGCCTGATATAGAAAAGAAAGTAGAGAGAGTTTAGCCCTGACCTTCCATAGAATCACTCTTGGTGTCCTTGGGTCCGTGCCAAATGTATTCTGGGTAGGAAACTTCAAAGCTATAAAGTGGAATGACATGCGTAGTCAACAGAGATGCTGGCACGGTCACTAAATAAGTGAAATGTGTGTCTTTGGAAATGGGGGTCTTAAATAGCTATATGGCTACCCAACTTGTTTGCTAACAAGGTCAAGCTTAAGACATCAACACTTAATGTGGAATGCCTGGAAGTTTGGGGTTTGTTTTTGTAATGATTTATTTTTTCCCAGTTACACATAAATACAATTTTTGATGATCATTTTCTAACATTTTGAGTTCCATGTTCTCTCTTCCTTCCTTCTCACTCTTCCCCTGAGACAATAAAACATTTGTCATTGGTTATACATGTACCATCATATGAAACATATTTCCATTTTCATTATGTTGTGAGATAAGAAATGATTTTTTTAATGACAAAAAGTGAAGTGTGGTCTGCCTCAATTTACATTCCAACTCCATCAATTCTTTTTCTGGAGGTATTCTGGATAGTATTTTTCATCAAAATCCTTTAGGATTGCTAAGAAGAGATAAATCAGGATGCCTAGCGTGGGGCCTTATTTAGAGAGAAAGAGCCATTTACCAAGGTAAAACTCTGATAAAACTGAGCTGGTAGAGGGCAGCTGGATGATTCAGTGGATAGAGAGCCAGGCTTGGAGACAGGAGGTCCTGGCTTCAAATCTAGCCTCAAATACCTCTTACCTGGGTGACTCTAGACACATCACTTAATCCCCATTGCTTAGCCCTTATCACTCTTCTTCCTGATACTTTGTATTGATTCTAAGACACAAGATAAAGGTTAAAAAAAAACAAACTAAATCTAAGTATTAAAATATAGATATACTGAAACTAGAAAGCTTCAAATGACAATTACCCCTTAGCTTACAAGGATTAACTTCTGTTCCAACCTGACCAGAAGATCAGGCTTTGTGGGCTCAACCATATGTTATCATGTTCACTACTCCTTTCATAGAAATCTTATTTATTCTCTTCACAAAACCGCATTCATCCCATTGCCTAGCAGTTGAGAGTATTATAAACTCCAAATAGTCTATGACAATCTTTCTGCTTACTTTTGTATCACCAACGCCTTTCATCAGTGACTGTGTCTCCTTACACTTAACTGACATTTCCTGTAATGTGAAATTTCTTTGAGGAGAAGTTTGGGATATACGGAACATAACCAATTTCACTGGTAACAATATATCTTGTCCTTGGGAGGACCATCCTAAAGCCATGCCAGCAATGGGACAAGGACTTCATTGTTCCCCCTGTGGCTCTGTCTCCTAGATAGACTATGGTAAATGAGGTCCACTCAAGGTTTTGTGGTTCTTCCTGATCTGCCCATTTTTGTGTAGATACTGTTTAAATGAGACATGTGGACCACACAAACTGGGGGGATGCAATGATCATGCACCTAACACTTAGTAACTGTGGGATTCACTTCACCTCCTTGCCCCTCAGTTTTCTATCTATACAATGGAGATCATTATAATTGTACAGACTAAATTTATAGAAGTGAATTGGAGAAAAGTTATATAATCCTTAGAAAGCTTTATAAATGAGTCATTCGCAGTGATGAACTAAAGGAGTTCCTTGTGTTTTCTACCACTTAAGTATTTCTTGAATGTGTGCTATGAGTACAGTTCAGCATTTGATTCTATGGAAGTCATAAAAGTCAAAGATATGGTCATATGAGGAGCTTAATAGAGAAGACGAACATATGGAGAATAAACAAGACAATGAAATTTTGGTATAGACTCTTAAGAGCCGTGATGGCACGATGGATAGAGTGTTGGGCCTGGATTCTGAAAGACTTGTCTTCCTAAATTCAGATTTGGCCTCAGACACTTATTAGCTATGTGGGCATCACTTAATCCTGTTTGCCTCATCTGTAAAAATGAGCTGGAGAGGGAAATGGCAATTTCCAAGGAATGGGGCCACAAAGAGTTGGGCATGACTGAAATGATTGAATGACAACTAAATGTTGAAGGAATTTAGAGTCAGAGATTCTTGAGGGTCAGAAAAATTAGTGAAGCCTGGTGCCAGGTCTTAAAAGAGAGGAAGGAGTTGATTAGAAAAAGTAGAAAAGGGAATATTTTTCAAAAAGGGAGGCAGCATGAGTAGAGGCACAGAGGTATTTCCTGTTCAAAGGGCAGACCCTAGACCTAGATGTCACTTCACTTTTGTCTGACTCAATTTCCTTAACTGAAAAATGGTGATAATAATAGCACCTCCCTTCCAGGGTTGTTGTGAAATAATATTTGTAAAGTACTTAGCACAGTGCCTAGTGGATAGTAGGCACTTAATTAAAAAAATTATTTTCTTTCCTTCCTCATGCCTCAAAACTCAGAAATTATCATAAGGAGGAAACTAGGAAGACAAACTTTTGCTACTGTGGGGTCAGTATTAGCCATTAGTATAGTATTAAGGAACTCCAAACACTGAATAAGGACAATATTTGGGGGTAGAAGGTGGCAATGGTGCAGGAAGATGGGAAAACCAGCAGCCATGCTGACAACTTTACTATTCATGGCCTAGCTGTTTGGAATTCTAGTATCTTTCAATGATTTTAGTTCCAGATGTGTGCTGTCTTTCAGCTCTCTAGTATGGCCACTGGCTAACTACAAAACAACCAATTTATAAAGCATTCGCTGTTAAATAGTGGGGAAAGTGGACAGGAGGACTTCATTACTTCTGCCTCTAGCAATCCCTTCAAATGTTTAAAAATATAGCTCAAGGCTTTTATTAGTTTTACCTTGTCCCACATAAACATGTGAAGGCCTTCAGCCATATGGCATTATTTCTAGAGAATCTCATTACCCCTACATGCTTTCTTCTAGGAAATCTATAGTTTATCAATATTCCTACAAAAGTAAATGCAATATTGTAGATGTGAATTAACTCTCTCAAAACAATAAGTAAGATTATTATCTGTACACTTCTATTTTGGCAGCCTAAGTTTGTATTAACATCTTTAGCAGCTGGATTTATAATTTTGGCTCATATTAATTGCATTAACAACCTTAAAAACTTTTGTTTTCCAAACAAACTACCGGCAATCCCCAAATCCCCTGCCATGTTATTGTATGGATAATATCTTTAACTCTTAAGTCTAGTATTGCTAGTTTCAATCTAATATTTCAGCTTTTGTGAGATGATTTTTCATCTTAATGATGAAATGTTCTCTAATGTTCTCTAACAACTAACCCTATCAGTTCTGAAAGTGTTTAATATATCGTTGCATTCATTTATCAATCTAAAAAGCTTACAAGTTCCACTAAGTTTTCATTAAATTGTTGACAAAAATGTTGAGTATGGAGGGGCAGTAGCCAGAATAAAGCTTGTTCAACAATTAAGTGAGAAAATGCTACGCTCCTCATCAATGTAGCCACTCTTCGTTTCCACACAAATATGTCAGACCAATTACATCTGTTGCCAAGCAAATGTTACAAATTAAGGGGATTTTGCTCTTGGTGTTTAAAAAGGCCCTTTTACTGTGACATTCATTACCATGAGATCCATTTGTACATAGTGAATTCACAGTTCACGTATTTCATCTAAGTATGGGAGTTTCAACTTATATAATTTAAAAAGAAACATTTTGACACCAGTAATAATGGACTATAGAATTGCAATGAGCCCGCTTTAAGCTGAAAATCTCTCTGTTGTGAGTGTGCATTACAAGGTCACTGAGGCTTGAAACTCCACCAATCCCATAGATTACTGGGCTATTGGCCTTTGTTAACATGCCAATAACCCCTGGCAGCGGTAACAAGAGCATTAGCTATCTCACCTATATGGTGAGGGAAACACCTTGAACACTGTAAGTCATTTGTTAAAAATGAGCTTTTGAAAGTAATAATACATCAACTCAAAAGTATAAGATTTTAAATCTGAGAGACAGAAAGATAGAAAACAAACCTTTTTTATTTTTTAAACCTTTACTTTCCATCTTAGAATCCAGAATCCATACTGTGCATTGGTTCCAAGGCAGAAGAGTGGAAAAAGTTAGGCAATAGGGGTTAAGTGACTTGCCAGGGTCACACAGCTAGGAAATGTCTGAGATCAAATTTGAACTCAGAACCTCCCACCTCTGGTCCTGGTTCTCAGTCCACTGAGCCACCCAGCAGCCCCCCCCCCCAAAGGGCCAACCTTAAAGATAATAAGACCTGAAACCAAGTCAGACCTCTGACTCATACTGGTTATATGACTCTCCACAGGTCACAACCTCTCTGTGGCCGAGGATCCTCTATGATTCTATAAGTTGCAAAGAAGGCATGGATCTGCTTTGGTGAAAGGAGCTTACTCTCTTGAGTTCCCTAAACTCTCCCAATAAATCATAGGTCCGGTCTCTATCCTCAACAGTACACAAATTGTATTTGGGCCCCAATCTCCTTTCTTCACAGGAACAAGAACTTTGTAAGATAAATCAGGCAGTGTTTTCATAATCTTACAAAATAAATAAACCGAAGTTTAGTGACAAAAAGTCATTTGTCCATGGCCAGTCATTTCTAAATTCATGTCAGTCATTTTCTAAACTAAGTCCATTGCATTCCCCACATAACACAGCTCCCTCTTTGACATTATTAACCATTAACACTTCCTGATGAGAAGTGTTATCTATCCAAGACAGGAGGGTCAAACTCGGCTAGAAACAGACATTAAGCCGTGCATCAGGATCCCAGGGGACTTCACATTGACGTATTATTGTTATCTGTTTTATGGCATGATTGTTTATTTTGTTCAATATTTCCCGATTATGTTTTGGTCTGGTTCAGTCACACTCCAGAGGCTCAGGGCTGTGGGCTGGATACTTCTGATCAAGAAGAAATACTTATTGGGCTCTGGGAGGGGTTGGAGGAGACCATGAAGAGGAAGGTTTTGGTAATTAGCTTTGAGCTAAAAGGGGAGCTTGGAGGGTAGAGCCCAGTGGAAGAGGAAGTGGACATTCAAAGAACTGCAAAGGCAGCCAATAGGGGCCTCTTAACACATTACTCCCCTCTGTGGCAGCTAGTTGGCACAGTGGAAGGATTGCCAAGCCTGGAGTCAGGAAGACCTGACTTCAAATCTGGCCTCCACTTACGAGCAGCATGACCCTGGGCAAGTCACTTAACCCTATCTGCCTCAGTTGCCTCATCTTTAAAATGAGGAGAAGGAAATGGCAAACCACTCCAGGGTCTCTGCCAAGAAAAACTCAAAAAGGGTCATAAAGAGTTTGGACATGACTGAAACAACTGAACAACATGCTCACTTCAATGAAGTCGCATTGACCTACTTGCTCTTCCCATAGCATGACACTTCAACCTCCTTCTCCTCCATTTTTTTTTTAGCTTTACTTTCCGGATTCAAATAAATACTATCATTTCCAAGGCATTCATTACCAAGAATGGTAAGGGTCACACAGTGTCACAGCTGAGAAGTGTATGAGGCCAAATTTGAACCCAGGTCCTCCCATCTCCAGACCTGGTGCTCTATCCATTGTGCCACTTAGCTGCCCCTCATTTCCTTTGTCTTTGCATGCTCTTGAGCTCTTCCTCAATTATGACAAAGAATGCTTTCCATCTCTAGAGAAAGAACTGGTGGAATAGGAATGCAGATAAAAGCATGCAATTTTTCACTTGTTTATTTGGATATATGTTTGGGGGGTTTTGATTGTATATGATTATTCACTTACAAGAATGAACACTATGGAAATATGTTTTGCAGGATAATACATGTATAACCCAGACTGAATTGCTTGCCAACTTCAGGAGTAGGGAGGGAAGAAAGGAGGGAGATAATTTGGATCATGTAACTTTGGAAAACTGATGTAGAAATTTGTTACTACATTTAATTGGTAAATAAATTTCAAACAAACAAACAAACAAGTTCCCCCTCTTCAGCTCTGCCTCTTGGTTTCTCTGGATTCTTCCAAGAGATTTGGCTTAAATGCTACCTTCTTCCAGAGGACTTTCCTGATCCCATTGGCTGCTAGTGCCTTTCCAGTCCAAAATCCTTTGTGATGGCTTTGTCTGTTTCTAATATATTCTTATTCCATACAGATTGACTTCCTTAGAAGAAATTGGGAGGTCCTTAATGTGGAAAGGAAACTAGACTAATAGTTTGTGTGGGGGAAAGGCCAACATTAAGGTCAGGGACTATTTCTTTGTGTCTCTAGCACAGTTCTTGGCATACAGTAGTTCTTTGATAAATGCTTATTCATTGATTCATGTGCCTCATCCTACCTATCTCCTCCATCCTTATTAGTCTTCTGTTATTTTATGATTATTATAACTGGTTATAAATATAATGCAATGTGATTTATAAATATAATAAAAATGTAAAACAGTAGAGATGCAAGAAGTGCTTTAGAAATCATGTCAAATGAGCCTTCTCTAAGGCAGAGAGAGGAGGTACTTGGGAATGTTACTGTACCAAACAAATTAATTAAAGAAAAATAAATAATAACAACAATAACATTTTATAGCACTTTTTAAAAAGAGAGATTGTGTCCTACAATATATTTTATACATATGAAAACTGAGATAATTTGTGCAAAATCTAATTAATGCAAGAACAATGATTAGAGCTTGGATCTTCCTTGCTCCTCAACCATTAGGAGGCCTCCCATTTTGAAGCTATATTTCGCTAAAGATTTAAGTGTACAGTGAAAAATCTATGACCAATTGGAGCTAAAAGAAAAAGAAAAAAAAACAACTATTTTATGAGCAATAGTACTAGCCAGTATTGTAGAGCAAGTATTAAACAGACTAATATAGTTATATTGAATGATATTCCCTCATTCCCTCTCCTACATTAAAAAAAACAATGATCTGAGAGCAGGTAGGCAGCACATTGGATAGATTGCCTGGACTGGAGTCAGAAGGACCTGGGTTCAAATCTATCCTGATACTTCCTAGTTGTGTGATACTAGGCAACTCACTTAACCCTAATTGACCAGCCTTGCCACTCTTAGATTTGATACTAAGAGAAAAGGTAAGGGTTTAAAAAAAAAAAGAAGAAGAAGAAGAAGAAGAATTCTTTATGGGGGAAGCTAGGTAGCTCAGTGCATTGAGAGGAAAGTCTAGAGATAGAAGGTCCTGTATTCAAATCTGGCCTCAGACACTTCCTAGCTGTGTGACCCTGGGCAAGTTACTTAGCCCCTACCTAGCCTTACCACTCTTCTGCCTCAGAACTAATATATAGTATTGGATATATAGTATCTAAGACAGAAGGTAAGGGTTTAAAAGGAAAAAGTGATCTGGACCAGAACCACAAAGGAAAAATGATAGTTTAGGGTAAAGAAAAGTGTGTGGTGGCAAAAATATCTTTAATTATATGCAAATTGTAATATAGGTAATGGCAATTAGGTATTCTCTGCCTCTGCTATGAATGGGGTAAATGCAAATATACTGTACTTGGACATGAAGAAAAATTCAGATACTGTTTATTTGTTGAAGTGGGTGGTATTGACATCAACTTGTGATTTATTGGGCCAATGCAGAGCTCCATGATAAACTTGCTGTACTAACATTCACCCTATCTTGCAGCTCATATTCTCTGAGAGGTCCCTAGAGCACTGATAGGCTATGACTTGTAAAGAGCTAAGAGGGAGGCCTTAAACCTAGGTCTGATGCTGAGGCCAGCACCTTTCCCAAGCAAAACGGGATAGCCACGGTTGGAAGACCATGACATTTTCTTTCTTGTAAGGTATTTAAGGATGGGAAAGTGTGCAATAATATGTTTGAGAGTCTTCCCTTTAAGACAAAGCAAGGAACTTAAATGGCCTTTCAAGGTCCCTTGGAGACTTGGTTTCTGCTTCTCTGACATCAGAAATTTTGATTGTTGAATGTGTGTGTGTGTGTGTGTGTGTGTGTGTGTCCTCAAAGCATCCACTTATATACACTGACTAGGTCAAAGGGTAGAGATAAGCCATGCTCTACTATAGTACCAATAAAAGTCTCTACAAGGCCAAGTTCCTTCGGGAGCTTTATTAAAACAGCTTATCACACTTGCCACTTAAGAATCAAGAACATGATATGAAGGGGAAACTAGCCCTGGTGGTTCTGATAACTGCTACTGACTTAGAGTCATTCTCATTTCCTTTGCAGCTGTCTGTAGATTTCCATGTCAAAATGGAGGAGTTTGCCAAAGGCCCAATGCATGCACCTGCCTGGAAGGCTGGATGGGGCGCCTCTGTGAAGAACGTGAGTGACTTTTAGTCATGACCTCCAGGGAAGTTATGTGTGCCTACAGGGGAAAAACACGAATGTCTTCCATGACAGCATCACACATAAAAGGAGAGAGACAGAGACAGACAGAGAGGGAGAGAGAGACAATTACAGAAGGAGAGGGAGAAGGATGGAGACAGAGAGAGAGAGAGGGAAGGAGACAGGGAGGGGGGAGAGACAGAGACAGACAGAGAGGCAGAGAGAGAGATGGAGGGAGAGGGAGAGAGAGGCAGTGAGGAAGAGAGTGTGTTTGTGAGGCATCAGAGAACTTAGCTGGTGGAGTCTTTCAGCTCAGAAAAGTTATCCTGAGAGTGAGCTTTTTCTTTGTAGTAATTTACTTAATTTGATAATTAAAATGAAGAGGAAGTATAGCATTGAAGTCAGAAAAACATGGGTTGAAGCCTTGCCTATGATATGACCTTACAGGGCTGTGGACAAATGAGTTCACCTCTTGGTCTCTTCCAAGCAATTCTCTAAGACTGTAAGTTGCCCATTGGGTACTCATGTCCCTTGATAGAAGGAGTTTCCTTAACAGGCATTCCCTACGGCTCCAACTCCTACCAGCTCTAAAACCTTGTATCTCCACTCCCCACCAAAAAGTTGGAATTGGGCAGCTGGCTACATGTACAAACAATAGTTCTCTTCTGCTTAGCCATCCGAAGTTTATAGGCTATAGAATCTTTAGAATATGATTTTGACTTCAGATATTCAATTCTTCCATCTAAAATTCATCCCATCTAATCAAGGGAAAACTACTGCTTTCTTATAGAGAAGTGCTTCTAATAAAAATACCCACTCTGCTCTTAGACCCATGGATTTAAAATGGGAAGTGCCTTAGGGATCTTCTAGAATAACCCCCTCTTTAACAGCTAAAACTGAGGCTAAGAAGTCAGATGGCTTGTCTGAAGTCACATAGGCAATAAGTGACAGAGCCAAGATTCAAACCCAAGATTCTGACTTCAAATCCAGCACCCCATATAGCCACTGTTCACCCTGTTCACAGTCTCTTGTCCTATAAAAAATCCCTATGCCCTCTTTTTTTTCATACTGGAGATTCAGAGGGGCCTAATATGTCACATTTGTTATTATTATTTTTATTACCTTTGCCAAATAGCCTGCGTATCAGCCAATTTTAGGGTGACCATTAAGAATGTAGCTCTTGGAGCAGCTAGGT
Organism: Monodelphis domestica; assembly: GCF_027887165.1. Classification (NCBI taxonomy): domain Eukaryota; kingdom Metazoa; phylum Chordata; class Mammalia; order Didelphimorphia; family Didelphidae; genus Monodelphis; species Monodelphis domestica. The sequence goes on from NC_077233.1 coordinate 191,316,466, forward strand.
AATGCAGCAGATAGAGTGCCAGGTCTAGAGTTGGGAGGGCCTCCTAGCTATGATCTTGGGCAAATCATTTAATCCCAATTGCCTAACCCATACCACTCTTATTACCCAGAGAAGGTAAGAGCTTTGGTGGGTTTTTTTTTTTTTTGCTAATGTAAGTCTTCTTAGTTAAGAAAACAAGAAAAGTTAGCAAATGTTTGAAAATATTCATTTTAAATTGCAATTTGTAGTCCTCAGTTAAAAAGTAGAAACATGCTTGTTCATATGCAGGGGTTAAGCTTCCCAATTTCATTGAGTTTGACATATATGAACCACAAAAAGAAACAAATCCCTGTTGGCAGAAGTCATCAGTTCATCCAAATGAATTTCTATTAAGGCCAATTTTTAAGGCGCCCCTGCTTCAAAAGTAATAATAATATTGTCTCTTGTGGAAATCTTCAAAGATTTTAAATTGTGTAACCTTTTAAAGTAAGTCAAAAAAGAACTTAACATAATGAAAATATTTGTGTTTTGATAAACCAACTTGCCAGAGCCCTGATGTATGTTACAGACCTTTATTAATGTTAAGCCCTCAATTCAGCATTTCCCACTATTTATTAACATAAACTGGAATAACAAATAAATGTTTGCCTATCAAAGTCTGTCTGACTGATTAACCCCAAACTTTAATACATCTATCCCAACCTATCTATAACTTTTAGTCTCAATGAGTTGGCTAAAGTGCATGTGGTCACGTAGCTAGTATCAGAAGTGGTATTAAAAACCAGATCTTCCAACATTCTCCCCAGGCTGCATCTCCACAAACAAATCTGGATAAATAGGCAAATGTATTGAAGATGTTTGATTGTAGGTTTTGTTCAAAAACACAAAAGAATAAACCGAGTCTGGACCATTTATTGATCTATGAACTCTCTTGGAACTGGTGCTTTAGCTAGTTCTGAATCTACCTAACTGCTGCATCATATTGTAAACATCTCTCCATCTCATTTTTGGTTTATCTATATTGCTTCTGTACCTGTATCTTCAGTATCTCCATCAGGCCAGTACAGCCTGAGTAGGCTTTCAGTATCTTTAAACAGCCTGACTAGTGAAAATGTCAAGAGTCATTTTCTTACCTCTGCTGAACAGGCCCCTTGTATCCTCTCTACTCATGGTCATGGTGATCTGCCAACTTGATTTAGGCTATAGTCTTAAACATACAAAAAGGAAAAGACAGCTGGCTTACTATATTATATCTCTGAGGACATACAGAGGGACTGTGGTGTCAAGGAAAAGTCTAATAATTTCTTTTTTAGCTTTATCTCTATTTTATTTTAATAACAAACTTACCCATAAGTTTTCCAAAGTTTTATGATCCATATTGTCTCCCTCCCTTCTTCCCTCCCCACTCCTGGAACTGACAAGCAATTCAATCTGGGTCCTATATGATTATCACTCAAAACTTGGGTTTTTTTTAGTTTATCTTTGTTTTATTTTAACTACCAATTTACCCATAAGCAAATCTAGCAATTTCTAAGAAATGTTTTCACCCACTTCAAAAACAATCATTCCTAGAAATTAAGAGAACATCTTCAAGTCAGGGTAAGACTCCTGAGGTTTGTGCAAATATAATAAGCATTCTGAGAGCCAAGGTCTTTAGTGAAACCAAATTGTCTAATTAAGTCTGGTCCATCTCACAGAAGAAAAAGCATAGTACATGCCTGATTTAGTCTCTCAGAAAGCAGCCAGGCTTACAGATGACTAACTGCATATAGAGATATAGAGAGCAGGGGAGGAATCAGAGCTGAATACTAGGAATATAGATACTTAAAATATAAAAGCTCCATTATTCTTATTTTAAATGAAGATGACAAAATACTTCTTTAGCACTTATTATGTAAATATGCTATTGCTATAGATACAAATGCAAAAAGGTATGTTGTCACCCCCATTAGACTGTGAGCTCTTTGAGAGTAGCGACTGTCATTTAACAATGGTTTGAAATTTTCCAAGGGGCAGCTAGGAGGCTTAATGAATTGAGAGCAAAGGTCCTAAGTTCAAATTGGACCTCAGATACTTTCTGGGTGTGTGACCCTGAGCAAGTCATTTAACCCCCTCTACACAGCCCCAACCATTCTTCTGCCTTGGTACCAATGCACAGTATCGATTCTAAGAAGGAAGGTAAGAGAAGAAAAAAAAGAGGAAAAGGAGGAAGAAGAAGAAAAATGAGGAAGGCAACAAAAGAGAGGGAAGGAAGGAAGGAAGGAAAGAAGGAAGGAAGGAAGGAAGGAAGGAAGGAAGGAAGGAAGGAAGGAAGGAAGGAAGGAAGGAAGGAAGGAAGGAAGGAAGGAAGGAAGGAAGGAAGGAAGGAAGGAAGGAAGGAAGGAAGAGAAAGAAAATACATTTTCTTGGAATAAATGTCATTTTATAGTAGTTTCATTATAAAGTATGGACTTTTATTATATGCATATATTTATCTGTTCACATACTACATGCCATCTGCCTCTGAATCACCACAATACATGTAAATCCTTCACATTCAGGAGCTATCTTTTTGTTTTTCTTTGCATCTCCAGATCTAGGGACCTTACACACATTAGGCAGTTTTTGGATCTGACCAGATTGGGTCTAATACACTGCTACTGACTCCACTCCAACAATGTAGAAGCTGCTGACAGCAAATGATTTTATTCCTCTGTGGAGGTTTTCTAACAAGTTCTACAAAGAACTTTTTACCTACTTGCCCATGTACACAGTACCTGACCTTCTACAAATTGGAACAGTTAATCATTACAGAATATAATTTGGTATTCAATTAATACATTCAGATAACCACAAGAACTTTTTTCCAGGTGTGGTTTGTAGTGAGTTCTCTATATATCTTCTAGATATAAGGCCTGGAAGGTGGCTGGGCTTTTAGGACTGGAACCCAGGTTTCCTGAATCCCAAACCAGTATTCTTTGCACTTTATATCCATTGTCCTGGGTACAAGTGAAATCTGCAAAAACCAATGTTTTTTCACCTGCTATCACTATATATTAGAAATATGTCTCTTCCTATAGTTGTTAGCCTCTAGAGGCCAAATTCTCCATTAGGCTAAAGGCAGACCTCCATTTGATGCTTAGATATTATATCCTATTCATAAATGAACATTTGAGTGTGTAGAAGGGATAAGGATCCATTTGATTATTCAATTGATTGTCAAATTTGTAAACTATTCTCTTGGTTTTTATTCTAATTACCAGAATAGAGTTGCTGTCTATATGCTCCCAGAATCTCCTCACCCTTCGTTAGCTTCCCAGAACACTGTGTTTTCTGTATTAATGCTATTCATAAAACTCCTTTATAGAAAGATAATAAGAATGTCTCAGAGCCTTCATCCCTACCCTGTGGCAGTGAAATCAGCAGGACACATGCGGACGTGCACACACACGAACAGGGGTCAGCCATTCACTCATGGCATAGAGGCCAAACAAAAGACAAAAGAAAACCAGGAGCACGGGGAGAATCCACCTGTCCATTGGCCCTGGTCCCATTTAGCATGTTCTCTACCTCCACCATGCCCTCCTTCAAACCCAACCCTCTAGACCAGGTCTATGGATAGACTTCATGTAATTTTACCCCTGTGAACCAAAAAGAGTGCTAGATTTAAGTCAAAGGAATAAGGTTCAAATACAGTCTCTGACTCTTACTGCCAGCATGACTGTATCTATGCAAGCAATTTAACCTTTTGGATCTCTGTTTCCTTTTCTGAAAAAAATTTAATACATTCCTTTAAAAAAAAAACAAACCCTTACCTTCTTTGGCTCCAAGGAAGAAGAGTGGTAAGTGCTAAGCAATGGGGGCTAAGTGACTTGACCAGGGTCACACAGCTGGGAAATAGCTGAGGCCAGATTTGAACCCAGGACTTCCGGTCCAGGCTCTCAATCCACTGAGCCACCCAGCTTCTCCCAAGTACATTCCTAATACAGTGCCTGGCATATATTAGATACCCAGTTATTGATTGATCGACTAGCTAGATGGCCTCTGAAGATCTTCTTTCATAGCTAAATGTGCAAATGGAGATAAATCTGTTTACTTTATCTTCAGGGTTAGAGGGAGGAAAGTATTTTCTGAAGTTCTATTTGTGATGATTATTAGTGAAACTGTAACTGAGTCTTTTTTGGGGATGATATTTGAGGAGGCTACAATGGGTGAGCAAGGTGAGGAGGAGGGTAGAAGTCCAGGTGGATTGACTCCTGTGCTCACTCAGCCACTCCTTCCGGGTTGTGACATCAAGGGCTGTTACTCAGGAAAAAGGGGTTCCCCTGTTTAAGTGACGGGGAGTTGAAGGGAAGTCTCCCCATCAGGCGATGGAAGGGGTACCCCCAAATTCCCTTGCACGAACTGGCCAGAAAAGATACTCCCCCCAAGTTTGAGGACTCCGGGGGAGAGGGGTGTTGATCCACACTAGTAATGACTGCGCTTTACTTCAGTGAGTGACTCCCTTCAAGCTCCTTCAATAACTCTCTAGAAAATCTGACTGCGTTTTGAATTTATGTTGGATACAAGAAAGTGGGGAGTTGGATTGAGGAAACAGGGGTCCCTCTTTATCCGTGTCCCGAAAGCCGCAAAGCCGGGCAGAGTTCGCCTTCCCTTCCCGCTATTTCTTACGCTAAACCAAACAGTAGGAGGGTCAAAGAATAGTGAAGCAAACGCAATGGGCAGGGAGAGGTCGGAAGGTCGGAAGAGACCCGCCGCTCTTGATAGATGCTATTAGATGTGTTGTGAAGTATAAATACTCTTCAGGTGAAGTCCCAGAGCTAGTCACTGGTAAATCCTCAGTTGGCTCTTGACAAGATCTCCAGCAAGGAAATATGCTTCCTGCCACCTCGAGAGCCCCGCTCAAAAGCCCAGAGTTCTTCTCCGAGCTCCCATAGGTCCGTTTTCTCTCCCGTCATCCTCTGCTGCCAACGGTCTTTTCCTGTCACTCATATCTTCATTCCGTCTTCATCCTTGCCTTTTGCATCCTGCTCTTACATATTAAATTATAAATTATTCTTATGGCAATACTCAAAGAATAAAACAGGAGGCTCCATTCAATACTAGAGTGAGTTACCCTTTGTTCTGGTTCCTACTCGGTCTTGATGATGGGGTTTCTTATACGTGATGATTTTTTTTTTATAATAAAGAGAATGCACTATTGTGATTTTCTATTAAGAGTGAAACCCAATTTACTCCCCTTAGAGATAATTATCTGTTGTTCACGTTTGTGTATTTTTTAAAATGTGTCTTTTTCTACCTTTTCCAGCAATATGTATTCTTCCCTGCCTGAATGGCGGCCGCTGTGTGGCACCATATCAGTGTGATTGCTCAGCTGGGTGGACTGGCTCCCGCTGTCATACAGGTAGGCTTCTTTGGTGGCCTATAAAAGTAAAGAATTAAATCCATTGTATTTTGAGTTCCTTAGTTCTTCCCTTTGAGGGTTGGGCATATGCAGATAAACAAAAATTAGACTTGGATATGTAGAAATAATTGAGATGGAGCAGGAATTAGTGGGAATTTGGGTGCATTCAAGAGACTTTTTTATATACCTCCTTGTTACAGAATACTAATGCTGCTATATATAAATGCTAGATATGGAGACCAAAAAGACATCCTCCCCACCTTCATGAAGTTTAGTGTAGTGTCCAAGCATATAAAACTGATTAAGACCAGCTAGAATTGAATGACTCCAGCTTTTTCTATTTTTTTTTAATCTGTAATCCCTTATTTTGTTCCAGTTTTAGGATCTGCCCAAACAATTGCAGGAATTTCAAAGCAAAAGAATATTATTTTTAATTATCTAATATAGAGACCATTCTGTTTCACCAAAAGTATGTTAAAACATTACGTAGAAGAACAAGAATAATTTGTTTTAATTAGTAGAAAAACAGTTGCAACAAATCATTTAGAAAAGCAATATAATGATTTCTAACTTCCCACTGAAAAAACAATTCAACAAAAAGACTTTATCTTCCCAACCCAGGTAAAAGAAGGAAATAAGAAGTAGCCAACTGCAGTAGATTGACTGGTTTTAAAAGTCTTTATGTATCCTAAAAGTCAAAAAGATCCATTTTAAAAAGGGAAAGCAGGAGGGATTTTTATTTACCACATGCTTTGCTGCACGTTTGTATTCATTGGGTATGGTGAGACCAAAGGGGAAAAAAATGGATGTCTGTTTCCCAGCAATTTGCACACTATTTAGATTTAGACTTGTTTATTTTTCCACATTCCTTCTGTATTCAAAACTAAACTCATCATCCTTCACCCAAAACCAACCCCCTTTCAAAAAAAAAGCACTAGTTTTGCACCTGTTGCCACAAATTTTTCTACTTACTTTGAAATAACCTTTAACTCTTGCCTCTCCACCATGCCTGATATGAAGATCTTTATATCTCCTCATCCTGGCTAAGTCCTTTCCATTCTTCTGATTGCAAATTGTCCAGTTTTCCAATTGCTACAGCCCAAATTGGTCTCTCCCTTGTCTCAGCTTCTATTGCGTTTTAGCCTGTACTGCATGGTTTAGCATTTAATTATTCTCAAATTGTTTCACATGAACTAGTGTGATCTAATTATAGAGGGCATTCCAAAGGTCTTAGTGCAGCCTTGAGGTATTAAAGCTTAAAATTGAACTCAGATTTTTGGAATATTCCGTATTTTTGAAATCTAGTTAAGCCTTTTAACAACCCAAATTTGCCAGTATTGCAAAAGCCCACCTCTTTAACACCAGTATTCCCCCAGTGGTGCAAACGGCTAAGTATGATGGGATGCCTAAACCACAGAAGAATTGAAAGTACCAACAACTCAATATAAATTGGCTGTAGCCTGTTACCAGCGATGACCACCTGCTGCTAACAACATCTGCAAGCGTATAGGCTGGGCATTGTATTAATGAAGAAGGGACAGCAGGTGGGTGACTGGAGATGCTATACTAGTAACTCAGTGATATTAAAAGGCTGAAAAAGGCCTCCAGCCCAGTAGGCAAATCTGCTAAAGAGAAAAATGTGGATGAGGCACCTGGATAGTGCAGTGAATAGTGTGGGACCAAGTCAAGTAGGATTGAGTTTAAATCTTATCTCAAGCATTTATCAGGTGTGTGACTTGGGGCAGATTGCCTTCCTTCTTCTTGCCTCATTTTCCACATCTATAAAATGGGTGTGATCATACCACCTACTTCACAGAGTTATTTTGAAGATCAAATGAATATTTAAAGCACTTAGAGAATGTCAAAGAGATATATAAATGCTAGTTAGCTAACAAAAGACCACACAAATTGAAAAATCCAGAGAAGGATTGTAATGGGAGTACTAGGCAGTGCACCTTCCTCCGACCCATCACCCTCCTCGCCAAAAAATTATAAATCTCTCAAAATAAAGTGTTTGTTTTGTTCTCTCAATTACAATGTAAAGTGCCTGAGAGTAGGGATAAATGTCATTCTTTGTCTTTTACTCCAAAGTTTCTAGTACACAGTAGGTGCTCAGTAATTGCTTCTTAACTGTTTAATTCCCAACTAAATTGTAATTTCCTTAAGGACAGGCAACATGTCTTGGATTTCTTCTGCATCTCCAATAGAGTCTCGTAAAGTACAAGGAATGCAGGAAGGACTCAATGCTGATATTTATTGGAGTTTAAATTGTCAAACAGGTGTCTCTTTTTAAAAGACATGTATAACCCAGTGGATTTGCTTGTCAGCTCCAGGAGTGGGGAGAGAAGAGGGGAGGGAGAGAACACGAATCAGGTTACCATGGAAAAATATTTGTTAACAATTAATTAATTGAAAACAAAATAAAATCTTTCTGGAGGGGAAATTAAAACAGAAAATTAAAAATCTTGTAAGGGGGCAATAGAAAAATCTCAATTTTTATTTCAAGATTTGGAAAAGGTCTTCAATGCAGTGAGTGACATCCACAGTGAGTGTGGTTTTTGAGAGATACAGCCACCCACTCCATGCCTTGGATTGTGAAATGAGAGCAAAGCTAGACTTGGCAGGAAGCCCTTCATTCTGTCAGTAAACTGACTCTCATTTAGAACTGCATCCATGTCTCTCTCTCTCTGCCAGGGGGCAAAAGGTCTCTCTCTGGAGCTCTTTTAATATTTAGCTTCCTCCAGCTTTTTTCTGAGTTGTATTTTCTATTTGAACAGAAGATCTAATTAATGTTGTTGCTGTTGTGTTTCCCCTCGATCTCTGCCTCCCAACTCTCAAACCATCCACATGGCAGTTCTGTGTTCTCTGTGTATCTGATGCAATAAGAGACATCAAAAAGACAGGGTCCCCCTTCTCCAGCCTTATTGTGAAAAATAAGCAAGCTAGCTTCAGTGATGCAGCATTTGGAATGAGAGACTTGCATCCCAGGTCTGCTATTTACTTCCTTACTCATGTGACCTTGAGCAAATCACGTCATTTTTCTGGGCCTCCATTGCCTTATCTGTAAAATGGGCTTGAATTCAATGATGGCTAACATCCCTTTCAGTTCATGAACCCAACTGAGGTAGACATCTTAGACTAGCCGCACATCCTTAATCCACAAAGCCTGTGTGGCAGATGGGGGCCAATAAGTGGATTCAGTAAGTGGTTTTATCAGTCTGGAGCCTCTTGGTTATAAACATGGCACATTATTTACTTTCTAAAATGTCTTGTCTGGGGGCAGCTGAGTGGCTTAGTGGATTGAGAGCCAGACCTAGAGACAGGAGGTCCTAGGTTCAAATTTAGCCTCAGACACTTCCCAGGGGTGTGACCCTGGGCAAGTCTAGTCCTTATCTCTCTTCTGCCTTGGAACCAATATTCAGTATTGATTCTAAGATGGAAGGTAAAAGTTTAAAAAATAAATAAATAAAAATAATAAAATAAAATGTCTGAGGGCCGCAAGGTGGCACAGGGCCTAGAGCTGGGAGATTCAAATCTGGCCTCAGATACTTCCTAGCTGTGTGATGCTGGACAAGTCACTTAACCCCATTGCCTAGCCCCTATACTTGGAATTGATCCCAAGATGGAAGTTAAGGGTTTAAAAATAAAATAAGATGAAATGTCTTGTTTGAAAGATTCTTAGAGAAGCAGGGTAGACAGCTGTGAATGGAGGCAAAAAGGATGGCGCCTCAGTAATCTTTCACCCTCTGGGCTAACATTAGGTCCCTGGTAACTTAGAAGTACTGTCAATGAATAGAATATGTGCAGCTGTCCTGCTCCCATGTTTTTAATTATTTTTTAAACCCTCACCTTCCATCTTGGAATCAATACAGTGTATTGGCTCCAAGGCAGAAGAGTGGTAAGGGCTAGGCAATGGGGCTCAAGTGACTTGCCCAGGGTCACACAGCTGGGAAGTGTCTGAGATCAGTTTTGAACCTGGGACCTCCTGTCTCTAGGCCTGGCTCTCAAACCACTGAACCACCCAGCTGCCCTCTATGTCATATTTTAATGCCATTTTATTCATTTATTTATTTGTCTATTCATTCTTTCATTTACTACCTTAAAAACTGCTCTGCTAGATAATTTTCCTTTAAATAAGTGGTGAGTATGTTCTACTTGTCTGGTATTATTACTCTGAGCTTTGCCATCATTAAGGGATAAACTTTTGCCCATTTCTCGCTCAAGAGCAAGTTTTTCTCAAATTTGGAAATTCCTGTTATTTGACCCTATTTTAGCCTGCAAGCACTGGACTTGAAGTCGTAAGACAGAGTACAGTTCAAGCCGTAGATCTACCATGTCGTAGTTTTATCATAGAAAAGTCAGTTTGTCTCTTAGGGGATCAATTTCCTTATCTGTAAAATGGGGTCATTATAACTTTACCAACTATATCAGAGTTATTCTACTGCTCAAACTCTACAAAGTGGCCTAGAATTCATGGAGTAGAGAAAGGCCATGCTAAGACTTTCACTTTCAGTAAATTATTTTGGCAGCTAACCAGAAAGGATGAGAGTGAAGAGAAGCTTGAACCAGGGAGCTCCATTAAGGAGCTATTACAGTGGCCTAGGCGGAAGGTTATTAAGGGTGGTGACTGTGTGAGGGAAGAGAAGGGAGACAGACATACAGGAGATGTTGTAAAGGCAAATGTGACAAGATTTGGCAACAAACTGGATATGTGGTGTAAGAGTAAAGATACAGAAGTTGTGAATATAACTGACTCCGAGCCATATCCATAATAAGGAAGTGGGTGCAAAGAGATGTTTTGACGTCTAATAATTATTCTAATTTTGAGAAACGCCTTTATTATATATCTAGTTTTGGGGGGAAATGATCTTGCAGTGACTATTTTGCATGTCTTTTTTTCTGCAATAAAAGAGACTTGAGGGAGCAGCTGGGTAGCTCAGTGGATTGAGAGCCAGACTTAGAGACGGGAGGTCCTAGGTTCAAATCTGGCCTCAGACACTACCAGCTGTGTGACCCTGGGCAAGTCACTTGACCCTCATTGCCTAGCCCTTACCACTCTTCTGCCTTGGAATCAATACATAGTATTGACTCCAAGACAGAAGGTAAGGGTTTAAAAAAAAAAAAAGAGGCTTGAACTGAAAAAATAAGATTGAATTTTAGATGCCTACCAAGCAGCTAGTTGTAAATGCCCCAAAGATAATCGTTGATGTGGGGACTGGAGCTCAGGAGAGAGACCATGGCTAGGCCAAGATAATACGTCTACACAGGGATAGAAATTGAACCTATGACAGCTGGTATGATGTGAAAGTAAAGAATAGGAGTCTTTTACAAAGCGTTGAGGGGCTTTTCTTTTTATATTTTATAACTATATTTCAATAAAATTTGCTTCATTGTAATTCTAGGTGTCTTATTTTATGCATCCATTCTGTGTTTTTATTTTGTGCAACAAACGTAAGTGTAACCAGGAAACCACAGGCCTCACCAGATAGCCAAAGGGGTCCATATCACACCCCCAAAAAAAGATCAGGAACCCCTAATACAGAGAGGAAAAAGAAAAGATCCCAGAAGAGAACCTTAGAGAGATAGCCATGGTTAGTGTAGTTAGAAGATCCAACAAGAGATCCAGCCCTAGAGATGGGAGGTCCTGGGTTCAAATCTGATCTCAGATACGTCCTCGCTGTGTATCCCTTTCACTTGACCCCCACTGCCTAGCCCTTACCACTCTTCTGCCTTGGAACCAACACGCAGTATTGATTCTGAGGTGGAAGGTAAGGGTTAAAAAAAGGAGATCCCACAAAGGAGACTGAGGAGTGAACAGATAGGACAGGGAGGACCAGGAGAGAACTGTTTTACAAAACATATTAAGGACAGTCTCCAGCAGAGAGAAAGTGATTCACAATATTAAATGCTTCAGAGAGGCCAAGAAGGATTAGGATTGAGAAAAGGTCATTGGATGTGGCAATCAGAGGATCACTGGTGTGTTTGTAAGGGACAGCCGGATGGAGTGACGAGGTCTTTGAAATACTTACACATTAAATACATATGTCTGTTTTGAAATATAGCTGTTTGCCAGTCTCCCTGCTTAAATGGTGGGAAATGCATACGACCAAATCGATGCCATTGTCTCTCTACTTGGACTGGACATGATTGCTCGAGGTAAGTCAACCAGGCAGTGACATTTAGTCAAGATTAACTATGAATCAAAGTTATTTTAATTAAGTTGCTCCATATATGATCCAATGGAAAATCCAGCAGTTACAACTTCAGCATACGTTTCCAGATCTTCAATCTTAGCAGAGGCTTGCAACATCTAAATGTGAGTTGATGACAAGAGCCAGGAAATGCTAGAAGGAAGGAGAGGGAGCAAAGAGAGAGAATGGAAATGGGAATTAGAATGGAAAACACATGCCTATAGGTGACCAGCCTCGATGTGAGAATTACTCATGACAAATTAGGGAAAACTGTTTAAAAAGAACCAGAGCCAGTGGAGATGATTATGAAGCCCTTAAAAATTAAGTATAAGGGAATAGCAGAGGAGAAAGGAATAGGGCAGTATCAGTCTGGGAAGGAAAGGCTTTCCTTGGCTAAGAGAGATTTGTTATAGTAATAGTGTCAGAAAAATATAGAGGGGAAAATTCTGATCATTGGAGAGGATCCTACAAGAAAGAATTGGGTGCACACCTCCCAGTAGAAAGCTGGAAAGGAAAGAGGTAGAGACAGAGTAGAAAGATAGGATTGGCACCATGGGGAGGAGCTGAAACAGGAATCTGGAACTATTTTCCCCTCTGTAATCAGTTTCAATAATTCTGTCAGAAGGGAAAACTAAAAAAATATCTTCAAGTTCTCTGGCTCTGATTGCTTTTTTACTCAATTCATTGGGGAAAACCATCATCTGTCATACATTTTCCCCATGAAACTTTTTTTCAATTAAAGGTTCTCAGAGTTTATAAAAGTTCCTCTGTTATAGGGTTCATTATTTTTCCCCCACTTTAAAATCCTTACCTTTTGCCTTAGAATTGATATATTAAATATGAGTTCCAAGCCAGAAAAAAGGTAAGTGCTACTCAATTGGGCTAAGTGACTTGCCCAGGGTCACCCAGCTAGAAAGTGTCTGAGGTAAGACCTCCAGTCTGTAGGCCTGACTCTATATCTATCCACTAAACCACCTAGCTGCCCCTATTGCAGGGTTAGTTCAAGACCTTTTAAGTGAGGATAGGAAGGAGTTCAAGTTTTTATTGTAATCAACAGATTATAAAATGCTTTCTTTACAGCAATATAGTTGATGTAGTTAAAAGACCAACAAAGAAAGTTGAGGAGTGATCAGACAAGTAGAGGAAGGAAGGACCAGGAGAGAACCATTTCACAAAAACAGAAAGGAATGAGCATCCAGAATGGGAAAATAATGTCCCCATTTTAGAGAAAGGAAAAGATGAGGGACCGAGGCTGTGACTAGCTCATACAGGAAAGTGAGAACAATAAAATGAAGAAGAGATAAAGGAAGAGAAAGAGAGGGAGGAAACAGGGAGAAAAGGTATTGGGGGAAGAAATGGAAGAAGCTCTGACCCCAGTGGAATATCTCTGTTTTTCTGCTTTTCCTATTAATAGTGAAATTCGCAGTTCCTTTTGGTGAGATAATAGAGCCTTCTTTTTATTTCTGATTTTGAGGAATGGAACAAATACAAACTAAATCCCAAAGCCCAATAATATGGGACTCTCTCCTCACTGGTGGAGATCAATGCCCCATGCCTGTTACATTGATAATCCGTATTACATCAGACTTTCATTGCATGTAATTATGACCCAAGAGACAAGATTTAAACAGCAAAACATCTAACACTGTGCTGTAATTTTAATTCTTGTCCCAGGGCAATGTTTCTTACTTCTCCCAGTGAAGTGATTTGATTAAATGAATTTGTACCAAAGTATTAGAGAATCAATTTATTCCCACCTGTCAGAACAATAGCACTCCAAGACTGGTTTTTCCCTGACTCCACAGCACGTCACATGTCTCTATAGACCCCTACACTTCAGGGTATGCTATAGTGGGAAGGTTATCTGATCTGGAATCGGGAAACCTCCATTCTAGTCATTCTGATGCTGAACTACATTTACCTGGAGCAAATTAATCCCTTCTCCTTGAGCCTCTGGATCTTGGTGTATAAAAGGAGATGGGAAATGAGAGAGGAAAGAAAGAGGAACCGAAGTTTGGGTTAAATAGTAATAAGAGTGAGAATAATAATAGCGTAATAACAATAGCATTTAGATAGCTCTTAAAGGTTTACAAAGTACTCTCTTTTGATCTTACAAATTATCTCTAATATTCTTCCATCTAAATGGCTGTGTGATATTCATGACTATCACAATGAATACTCAGCAATTAGGAAATTAGTTGGCCTAATTTCCAACTTCAGTGATGTGCCACTCCCAGCATTCCTAGCCCTCAAATGTTCCCTAAATTGGAGGTGTCCAAACTGCAGCCCACTGCCCCTCTGCTACTAATAAAAATCCCTAGTGCTGCCTGAACCAGATTAAAATGTCCTAAGAAAATATTTAACCATATATATATGACATATGAGATGATATTAATTTTATATGATGTAATATATTTGTATATTAATTTAATGTCATAATATATACATAAATATATATAGTAAAGTAGTGTTTATTTGTTGTTTTTTAAGTCAATATACAGTTCCCAGAGATCTGTTTCTACTGAATTTGTTACCTAAAATCACACCTCACTAGTGAGTAGGTCATCACTTTACCTTCCTATAAAGCTGATCTCATCTATAAAACTTTAAATGATTTAAAAGAAGAAATGTCTTCTTGGAGTCCAGTGTATCCCACAAAGCTCTTTTCAGACCAAGTATTTAACAAATATTATCTGTAAAAGCCAATCCACAAATTAAATGCTAAAGGGCTTAGGAATCCATGGCCCTAAAGCTTCCAGCACCCTTGGTTAAATTCCACTCTACTTGACTGTCCTTTGCCTATAGAATGCGGTTCACTTGTGTGGTTTTGTATTTTCTCTCCAGGAAAAGAAAAACTGGGTTTCATCCCTTCTAACAATACCACAGCAAAGCAGCGCTCTCAAAAAGGCAAGATCATCTCTCCCGGCCAGTCCCTGGGGATTCTGGAACATGGACATTAAAAATCCAACATGGTGCTGGTTCTTTTGGAAAGTTATTTTGTTATTTTTTGTTGTACTTGTTTTTGTTTTTATTTTGTGATATATTTTTCCTTGAGTTTTCCATTAAAAAAATATGCCTGTATTTTCATATGCAAAAATGTATCTTAAGTATATGCTGCTACACCCACATAATATGTACATATTCTTCCATGAATTAGGGAAATTTCATGTATACATTTTGGTTGCTGTTTTGTTTTAATTCCTGTAAGTATGTTGTCAAGTATAAGTTTCACTGCCAAGCAGTGTAATGCAGGCTTGCCATTCCATGGACTTTCCAAGCCCACCACATATCCCAGAAGCCAAGCCATAGTGAGATGACTGGTTGTATCAATGACATGTAAGCTATCCCACAGTTCTCTAAACACAGATTACCTTCTTGGCCACCATACTCATGAGGATGAATACATGAAAAGGAGGGTCTGGTTCATTCCACTTATGTTTATAACAATGAATTTTTCATCTTAACTTAGCTAGATATTTAGGGATTAGATTGCCTACTCCCTGTCTCCCTTCCCCCTCCCCCCCATATAAGATACTACAGATAGTAGGAATAGCTGGTTGCCATGGAAATAAAAGAAGCCCAGCTACCTTTATTCCCTCAACATGATACACAGAAAGACAAGGCAAGGTCTGTAGTAGAAAGAAATCTCTAGGACATAAAAAGCTACAAAGGGCAATGGAATTTTTGTTTTCATTTCTGTTTTGTTTTCCTTTTATCCAAATTGTGATTTCATCAATGTAGGGAGTTCTTGGTGAAGAACTTCCTCTACCAATCAGAAGGCACTTTCTCCGAAACTTACAGTCTTAGAATTCTCCAGGACACTAAGAGGTTAAATGATTTGCCCAAATCTTTCTGACTCCAAGGCCAGCTCTCTATATACACTATACCAAGCTGCCTTTCTAAGGGCATAGTTCTTAATGGAACCTTTTTTCCCCCTCTCTTAATTCCCATCTCACATCTACACTTGCTGTAATAATTACATACAACTGCCCTTCTTGCAACCCCAACAGACAACAGTAGCCTTATCTCATATTTTTGGGATGCCGATGAAAGAAAGATGGCGGAAAGTGGCCCAAGAGCACATTTTTTAATAAATAGGAGAGAGAAGGAAAAAGGAATGCATGAAAGGGAAGACAAAAAGAATTGGGGGAAAGGTATCTTAAATATATGCTGCTACATCTATCCAATGTGTACATATTCTGTCATGAATTAGGGAAATGTCATGTATACATTTTGGTCATTTTTAAAAAATTCCTTTGAATATGTTTGTCAAGTGTATGTTTCACTGCCAACGGTATCATGCAGACTTGCCATTCCATGGAATTCCCAAGCCCACAACATTACATGGAAGCCAAGTCACAGCTAGATGACTGGTTGTATTAGAAAAGAAGACTGGTAAACCACTCCAGAGTAGTCAGGGGGCTCAGAAGTAAAAAGGAGAATACAAGTATAGTGTTCCCATCCATTCCCAAACAAAGGCCAAAATGTTCTCTCTCTAGAGTTTCTCTCTTGAAAACTCATCGCCTCCAGAACCTTTCTATTCCGCCCTAACTAACCTGGCTTTGCCATTTAGAACTCAGTAACCTATTCCTGGATGTCAAGAAATTCCTGGAATTCAAGTTCTTGGAAATAAGTGTTGTGCACTGAGTAGAATTTGGAAAAAATAAAGAGATAATTTGGTATGATTTGGGTTTGGATCTAAAAGCTTCATGAAAAATGAGGAATTTTCTGCCCCCTAAGTCGCCATAGGCATTTGATGCGAACACCCTTGAAAAGAAATATTCCCTGGTGCTTTACTGTGTGTGGGAAAAAAACCAATCTATTGACCTCAAATATATAATGCTTGCATGGCTATTCCTATTCCAGTTTAGCCTTTTCAAGGAGAATAAGGCAATGAGAATTCTGATAGGTTCAAAGAGGTAGAAGGAACATCAAAAATCAATGATTATCTCATCCACTTTTCAGAAGGGAAAGCTGAGTCCAATAGAAATTAATTGACTTACTGAAGGTCACACAACTAATTGATATCAGAGGCAGGGCATGAAACCAGGTCCTCTGACTCTAGAGCTAATATAACACAGATGGCAGAGTACAAGATGTAACATGAGGAAGACAAATTCAAATCTCACCTCTTCCAAGATACTGGACAAGTCACCTCTTATTCGCCATCTATAAAATGAGATGATTGGATGGAATGTGGCCACTGAGGTCCCTTCTAATTCTAAATCTATGACTTTCTCACTTTTTCAGAAAACAGTTCTACCAAAAGAAATTCATTATAGTAGAAAGAGAATCGGGCTTGGGAATTATGCGTCTTGGACCCTAATGCCCACAGTGAACACTAACTACAGGTGCTTCAATTAACCTCTCTGAACCTCAGTTCTCCTCCTCTATAAAATGGAATAAAAATATGTGTACCACCTGCCTCACCCAGTTAAGAAGGCATTACATATATGTAAAATGATGGGGTTTTTAATGGATGGAGTAGTAGCAAGCGCTTTGTAAATGTAGAACCATGTATACTGATTCAGTAAATTGTTGAGCTACCTTTGACTTTTTCTGTCCCTACTTCTCTGCTTTTCCCACACTTTGATCAATATTAGAAATTAGATTTGCCTATTGAGAAGGGGAAGATGTTGGATTTGGTGACCCCAAGGATTTGTTCTGTGATTATAAGAGCTGGTCAATGCTTCAATTCATTCTTTCTGTTTCCAAGAGAGAACTTGTCCCAACAGATACTAAAGGTTCCTTTCAGCTGAAAATATATGATCCTATGAGCAAGAACTATTGGGTTTAAGTTCTCTTCAAGGCATCATGACAGACAAATCCTCTGAAACCAAGGTAAGTCACACATAGAGAGCTAGAATGGACCTCAGAGGTCATCTAAGCCAACTCCTCATTTATAATTGAGCAAAATGAGGCCAAATAAGATTATCAATCAATCAAAAAAGCATTTATTAAGCACATTCTATGTGCCAGGCACTGTGCTAAGCCCTGAGGTTACAAAATAAGGGAAAAAGACAGTCCCCGCCTTCAAGGAGTTTATAATGTAAAGGTGACTTGACTGAAGTCAAAGAGGTGGGAAAGATAAGAATCAGAATTTTGAACCCAGGTCTTTGGAATCTAATATATTGCAGCTTTTTAAAGAAGATAATCAAGATACAATATCCTATCAATGCAGCACCTTATTGGTCTATCTCGTCTTCCATTTTGCCCATTACAAAACTACTGTAAATATTAAAATAACTATTATTGCCTTACTTTATGAGATCTCTAGACAACAGTGAAAATCAGGTTGTTTTTCAGTTTGGGAGTGTTTTTGATCACTGAAGTAAAAACACAAGCAGATACCAGACCTTTTGAGGCACCCCAGAACCTACAAAAGAAAATATAATTTCCCCAACAAATGTGAACAAGACTCCATGAATTAGCTTTGACTAATGAATTATCATAAAAAGCAACAGGAAAATGTTTAGTAATTTGGGTTATATGAAAGTCCATCTTTGTGAACTTGGGCTCAAGAAGTATATGTTTTTATTGTGCACAGCCCAGACACTATTTCCATTAAAAACTGGTAGCTAGGAGGCAGCTGGGTGGCTCTGTGGATTGAGAGCCAGACCTAGAGTTGGGAGGTCCTGGGTTCAAATCTGATGGTTTCAGACACTTCCTGGTTGTGTGACCCTGGGCAAGTCACTTAACCCCCATTGCGTATCCCTCACCACTCTTCTGCCTTGGAACCAAAACACAGTATTGATTTTAAGAAGGAAGGTAAGGGTTTAAAAAAAAAAAAAGCTAGTACCTACTCTGGAATGCCTAGACTTTATGGAATTTTCTGTGTAGGATATGTTGAGTGCTTTCTTGTACTTCTTAGTGAGAAAGAACTTGAAATTACCTTTTGACACGAAGCAAATTCAGCTGCTCTTTCCTGATGTTCATGGAGACAGTCAGGCCTTCTGACCCTCAGACACTTAAAACCTCCTAAAGCAACTATTCCCAGCATAATTATTCATCCCAATACACGATAGCCCAAGATTTGGTGAGGAGGGAGGGGAAAATAGACAGAACCTTAAAGAAGACAGCCATGAGGCTCCATTACTTCAAGCTACTAGTCATAAAGGCCATAGAGGTAGAGATAGAAAGGACCTAAGCTATCATCGAGTCCAATCTACTCATGTTACACATGAGGAAATTGAGGCCCAGGAAGATTAAATAAGTTGCCCAAGGTTATACAGGTGGCAGATATCAGAGGTGGGATCTGAGCTCAGATCCTCTGAGTCCAGAGCCACTTAATACTCTTTCAGCCGCTTAAGAGAAAGTTGCTTAAGGGGCCAGCTAGGTGACTCCATGGATTGAGAGGTCTAGAGACAGGAGGTCCTGGGTTCAAATCTGACCTCAGATACTTCCTAGCTATGTGACCCTGAGCAAGTCATTGAATCCCCATTGCCTAACCCTTACCACTCTTCTTCCTACACAGTGTTAATTCTAAGACAGAAGGTAAGGGTTTACATTTTTTAATTTATTCTTTTTAAAAGAGGAAGTTGCTTTGTTTAACGCTGCCAGTAAGGATTCATTAAAGAGACTTATCCCCATGGGCGTATGCTGAAAGTGACAGCAAGTGGGTGCAGGTCCTCGGTTGGCCTGGGCCCTGTGACACTGCACTCCTGGAAGAAGTATTGCCTTTCTCTTGTCTGGACACTGACCAAGCCACTGTTCTCATGAATCATTTTCACAAGTTTTCCTCTCCACCCTAATAAGTTGTAACCTGCCTCATTACACGCCTGCTCCTCACCCTTCTGAATCATCCCAGAGCTTCTCTTCATAATGTCCTCTAGAGAGTGGAAAACAGTATGTATGCACTAATGCACTGCGTTCACAAAGAAAAATGTACTCTGTCATCAAGAAAATCCCAAAGGGGGGTAGCTAGGTGGCTCAGTGATGGGGAGAGAAGCCTAGAGACAGGAGAGTCTCAGATTAACTCTGGCTCCAGACACCTCCTGGCGACCCTGCGCAAGTCACTTCACCCCATTGCCTAGCCCTTCCTTCTTCTGCCTTGGAGCCCAAACACAGTATTGACTCTAAGACAGAAATAAGGGTTTAAAAGAAAGAATATCTTAGAAACGTCAAACACTGAGGCTCCATTGCAGTCCAGCACTCCCCAGAACTACCCAAGAAAATGAAAATATTTGGGGGAAATGTTTAACAAAATAGATGGAAATACAACAGAGTATAGATAATACTAGTATGTGATTTTCTCAGTCAATGTGCTACCCACAAAGATCCTTATGTATGGTTTAGTTTCCCCCATTTCTTTTTGAGTCTGATGTCATTGCTTTAGAGTATATTCAGGGACCAACCTGAAAAAATAAAAAAGAATCAATTTTAGTAAAAATGAACTAAATTCCACAATTCTTCCTTTCTGCAACCTGCTCTTAAAATTAAAAGTGAGAAGATACAGTCAAAGAATAAAGTTAAAATAAAAAAGAATAAAACAAAATCTCTCCCAGATGGAAATAAAAGAGTCAATATATAAAATAAATTTTGTGGTCAGCTACTTGGCTGGCCTCATGACTGTCCATACCATGTCTGAACGGTTAGTTGCTTAGAGAGGCCGTATATTATGGTAGAAACAGTGTTGGATCTGGAGTCTGAGAATCTGGGTTCAAATCCCATCTTGGATACTTATTATTTTTTTTATTTTTTTAAACCCTTACCTTCCATCTTGGAGTCAGTACTGTGTATTGGCTCCAAGGCAGAAGAGTGGTAAGGGCTAGGCAATGGGGGCCAAGTGACTTGCCCAGGGTCACACAGCTGGGAAGTGTCTGAGGCCACATTTGAACCTAGGACCTCCCGTCTCTAGGCCTGGCTCTCAATCCCCTGAGCTACCCAGCTGCCCCCTTGGATATTTATTAACAGAGTGGCCCTAATCAAGTCACTTTCTTGGCTTAATTTCTTCATCTGTAAAATGAAAGGACTGTATTTAATTAGATTAAAATAAGAGGCCTTTTATGGCTTGAAATCTGGATCTTGAGATACGCAATCCAGATTTGGAACTATATCTGTTCATGTGTCTGAAAAAGGATGTTTTGGAGTTGTGTTTTAATTAGCGATCACTTCTGACTCCCTTCCATAGTCACTAAGCAACTCAGAGAGGATGCTGCCCGGTGCCAGGACTACTTCCAGCTCCAACAGAGTCCTTCGTCACTCCCTAGTTACAGCTGGAGCCTCTGATGTTAAGGCAAGAACATGGTAGGGCTACCTAAGGGTCACACCCAGTCTCCTCTGGCAGTGTTCACAGGACAGCCCTGACTGTTTCATAATTCATGAATGAGATGTTCAAAGGTTGGCTGGGAGGAAGCTCCTTGCTGAGCCGGATCAAAGATCATTGCATTAGGCTAAACACAAAGGGCTTTAGAGAGGAGCTTTAGATCAAATCCACCTCAGATCTCCCCTGATGGGGTGGTAGAAGGGGCAGAACACACAGAAGCCAATCTTTTCCCACTGAATCCCTCTGTTAAAAAAGAAGCCAGAGGAAGTTATGCTTCTGCTTGTCCAATCTTCAGCTTTAACTGCCTGGCATTTGCACCATTCTCTTCCCCCAATCCATTCAGCAGTTAGGTAGTGCAATGGATAGAGAACTGGCCTAGGAATCAAGATCTGGGTTCAAATCCTATCTCAGACACTTCCTAGCTGGGAGATCCTGGTAAATTCACTGAAACCCAGTTCCTTATCTGTAAAAAGATGATAATAATATTAGCATCAGGGAAGCTTGGTGACTGAATGGAAGGACAGCCAGGCCCAGAGATCAATTCTAAGACAAAAGGCAAGAGTTTAAAAAGAACAAGAAGAAGAAGTAGAAGAAGAAGTAGAAGAAGAACAAGAACAAGAACAAGAACAAGAACAAGAACAAGAACAAGAACAAGAACAAGAACAAGAACAAGAACAAGAACAAGAACAAGAACAAGAACAAGAAGATACTCTTCCCAAGGGTCATATTGAACATCAATCAAATAACAACACATGGAAAGTTCTTTGCAAAGCTTAAAGCAATATACAAATGCTAATTAACTCTCATCCTCTTTGATCTAGTTGGCATAGTGGATAGAATTCTGAAAAACAGAAAGATCTGAGTTTGAATCTTTCCCCAGACACAAAGCAGCAAATCCCTTACCATTTCCA
The DNA here is from genome assembly GCF_027887165.1 of Monodelphis domestica. Classification (NCBI taxonomy): domain Eukaryota; kingdom Metazoa; phylum Chordata; class Mammalia; order Didelphimorphia; family Didelphidae; genus Monodelphis; species Monodelphis domestica. The sequence continues at coordinate 191,338,195 of NC_077233.1, forward strand.
TGTCTCAGTTTTCTGATCTGTACAATGGGAGTTGGGCTTCATGGCTCTCCTCTAAATTTATGATCTTATGAACTTAAATTTAACAAGGGCCAACTGTGTGCCAGGCGGGACAAAAAAGGTTTGGTGAAGGCATGTCTAGCACAGTGGTGAGCAGAGAGTAAGTTCTCAACAAATATTGATTGATTCAGCTAAGATGGGCATTTGGTGGTAGCAAATGTTTCTGGAATGAGAAAAAACTCAGACCTCCTCAGTCTTTTTAATGCCCCAGTGCTCTACGCTTGAATTATGTGGAGAACTTTGGTGAAAAAGAGAAATTTCATTTCAGACAGAAGGCAGGGGGCAGCTAGGTAGCCCAGTGGATAAAGCACTGGGCCTGGGATCATGAGGCTCTGGGTTCCAATCTAGCCTTAGACACTTCCTAGCTGTGTGACTCTGGACAAGTCACTTAATCCCAATGGCCTAGCCCTTGCTGCTCTTCTGTCTTAGAATTCATAGTAAGACAGGGGAAGGGTTAAAAAAAAAACTGGGGAGGCAGAAACCACAGGAAAAGACCTATTTCCATGGAATATGCCATGGAAAGAGGCGATGTCAGGGAAGGAGAAGAAAAGGATTTGTAGACACCAAGAGGCTAGCAACATGTATGAGAGAAAGTCCCAAGTCAGACCAGGATCTCCCCTAGTAGGATCATTATTCTTGGTGACAGGCTGGTAAACTCAGTCTTTTTACAATATCTCTATCCTGGGGGAAATTCCTGTTGCCTCCCCCTGCTTAGGGTTCTACGGATGGCTGTTGAGTATTTCTGTATTATTCACAATGATTCCATCCCATCAAATCCATCTTTTGCAAATAATGGTATCACTGCATGTTCCTGTGCTGCCTGTTACCCTACAAATAAAGTCTCTCCCTGGTTGGTGCCTGTAAGTATCATTCCTCTCCTTTCTCTTTTCTGATGACATTTCAGGAAGCATGAATGGCTTCGGGACATCTGGGAGCAGGACAGGTTGAAGTTACCTTGCCTGTTTCGTACCCTTGGACCTTAGATCCAATAGTTTAATGGCAGTCCAAAAAAGAAGAATAAATACTGTATTTGTTTTAAACCCTTACCTTCCATCTTAGAATCCATAACATGTATTGGTTCCAAGGCAGATGAGTGGTAAGGGCTAGGCAGTGGGGGTTAAGTGACTTGCCCAGGGTCACACCACTAGGCAGTGTCTGAGGCTAGATTTGAACCCAGGACCTCCCATCTCTAGGCCTGGCTTTCAATTCTCTGAGCCACCCCCTACACACTGTATTTTGATTTAATGGACTGAGGGTCCCAGTCTCTTTCTACCTGAATAATATTGGGCAAGTGAATTCACCCCTGTGTCATAGGATTATGAGATTATCGATCAAGAGGTGGAAGGACCACCAGAGGCCATCTAGTCCAAACCCCTCAGTTTACATGTAAAGAAACTGAGACCCTGGAAAGTTAAGTGACTTGGCCAAAGCCACTCAGGTAATGTCAGAGGCAGGATTTGAACTAAGGTCCTCTGACAACCAAGAGCCCGTTTTCTTTTGATCATAGCACATTAGATTAAAAAAAAATTCCCAAATTAGAAAACTATAAATGGAAGTCTTGCCTCAGGGCAAGCTCCTCAAAAGGCTCAGAGGGAAGAAATAGAAAGGTCATGAATTTATTTGAGGTTGTGGGGAGAGAGAGCACAAGCAAGATCCTAGAGTGTGGGGAGAAGGGAGAGGAAACTGTGTGGGGCACCAAGTGGCTGCCACAGTAGGAAAGAGCAGGAGAAAGAGTCAGATCACTTGGGATACAGTCAATGGGACAAATTTTTATTGCTATCTAGATGCTGAATTCAGTTATTTCTAAAAGTTAGCTTGGGGAAAAGTCACCAGTAGCTAAAGCATCGGGCTTGAAATCAGGAGGACCTGGGTTCAAATCCAACCTCAGACACCTTCTAGCTGTGTGACCCTGGGCAAGTCACTTAACCCCAATCGCCTAGCCCTTGTTTTGCTATCTTAAGAGTTATTACTAAGACAGAAAATATGAGTTCAAAATATATAAGTAAATAAAGTCATCCATCTAAGTACTAACACTAAGCCATAATCACATTAGCCACGCCTTCAAAATGGCCCCTGGCACTACCATTTTATATAATAGTCCATCCAACTGGAAATGGACTGTTTCTTAGAGAGATTTTCATTGGAGTCAGACTGAGATTAGAAAGCCCAAGAGATCATGGGTAGGGCGCCCTCACTGTCTGGTGCCTCCTCTTACTATTGGGGGAAAGGGGGAAGGGAGGAGGAAGGAGGAACTCCCAGCATAGAGCATTTGAAATAACTCGGACGAAGATCTAGCTGTCCTACCCTAGTTCCAACTCTGCATCCAAACCACGTCAAAGGCATTTGTTTCAAAGGATTTTTCTTCTGCCATGGAAATGGTCATTTAGGATATTTTATGCCTCATCTTTACCAATAAAACATTTTTCTACTGTCATCAGGCAAAGGGTGGTCAACTTCGAATCTGAAAGTCTTCATTCCTACGCTGCGCTTCATCGACGAGCCTAAACTGATAACCCCAAAGAGAAGGAACTGCATGAACTTTAAGCCTTCTCCCATGATCTGAGGCACTCATGAAGAAGAAAAGGGTGACAGATGTACATTCCGTTCTCATACCGTGTTGCTTCAGTTACTCACCTTATTCGTTGCCATAGAAACAAAACCAAGAGACACATCATAGCTTGGGCACATACAGGAGTTGCTTTAAAGATTTGTCCTTAGAGTGGGTTAGTGTTAAGGGAATGAATGAGCGAGCGAGTGAAAGAATGAAGAAAGCAGTCATGATGTAATGAACTCAGTGTCAGGAAGACCTGAACTCAAAATCCTGCCTGGGCAACTCTCCCAACTTCTGCTGCCTTGGTTTGTTCATCTGTAAAGTGAGAAAGTTGGTCCTTTCCATCTCCAAATCTATGATCCCATACTAAAATTCAACCTGATATACCATCCTTTTAAAATTATTTCTTAGGGGAGGGAAATATGTATATAGAAATCTGGATTATGGGATGAATTTTGGTGAAAAAGACAAATTTCATTTAAGACTAAGAAGGCTGGGGGCAGTTAGGTGGCTCAGTGGCTAGAGTACCAAACCTGGAATTGGGAGGACCTGGATTTAAATCTGGCCACCAACACTTCCTAGCTATGTGACCTTGGACAAGTCACTTATCCCCATTTGCCTAGCCCTTACCTTTCTGTCTTGAGTTGTTACTCCTTTTTCAAATATTGTTCAGATTCTCACCTAAATCTTCCAGCAACAAATAAAACACTATTGTGCTAGGGGTGGGGAGATATTACAGGGGATTGAAAATGCAAATCCAAACTTCACATCAAAAAAATAGCAAATTTTGTCCTAGGGACAAGCAAGCATCTCAAAATCCAAGATGAGAGGGAGGGATGTTGGCGAATTCAGTTGAGGGAGTGGGAGAAGCCAACAGGGAGGGATCACTTGGGAGGGGGTAGAGAGAGGGGATGCTGGGAAGCCAGTTGGTTGTCATAGTGAGAGAGAGCAAACGAATATCCTGGAGATATGAATGCAAAAGGGAGACAGTCTATTCCTAAGGAACTTACAGGGAGGGCTGTTTTCAGAGGACAGAGACAGTCAAACCATAGGGGAGCTGATTGACAAAGCCTTTCCACTAATAACAGCAGTTCTGAATGGATGGGCTTTGTTTGGTGGCAGCTGAATTTTTGAGGCAGGGCCTGTGCTGTGTTAATCAAAGCAGAGCAGATAACAAGATTCAGTGGCCCAGAAGACTCATCAGCAGGGACCAGAAAAAAATGGAAAATGGCAGGAGTGATCCACGTGATTTTCCAGTTGACTTTTGTTTAGTCACATCCTCTTCTTCTTGACTTCATTTGGGGTTTTCTTGGCAGAAATACTGGAGTGGTTTGCCATTTCTTTCTCCAGCTCATTTTACAAAGGAGGAAACTGAGGCAAGCAGGGGAAAGTGATTTGTCCAGGGTCCCACAACTAATTTGAACTCAAGAAGATGAGTTTTCCATACTCCAGGGTCAGAACTATCCATCCCACCACCTAGCTGCCACAGTTGACTTGACCCAATGCAATGGACCTATTTAGAACTAGAATAGACTTTTATCTACTCACTCATTTTATATAGGAGGAAATAGCATCAGGGCAGTGAAACAGCTTGCCTAATATCTTCATTTCAAGTATTGGAGGGATTTATGGGAAGTAGGAAAATTTCTAACTTTTTTATAGATGTGAGAAGTGTTCAGGAAATTTTTTAAGCCCAGCATAAAACTTTAAAATTTCAGGATGTGTCCATTTTGAGTTCTCAAGCAAGATTTCTATACTATAAAAGGTTATACCCCAAGTTACTACGGGGAAGCTGGGTGGTGCAATAGAAAGAGCACAGAGCCTGGAGTCAGGGAGACTCATGAGTTCATTAGTTTTACTTTCAAATCTGGTCTCGGACCAGAGTCGGGAAGACACGTGTTCTATGTGATCTTGGGCAAGACACTTAACTCTATTCGCCTCACTTTCCTCATTTGTAAAATGAGTTGGAAAAAGAAATGGTAAACCATTCCAGTATCTTAGTCAAGAAAACCCCAAGTGAGATCACAAAGAATGAGATACAACTGAAAATGACTTAACAATAACAAGTTACTATTTGCCTGTTTCTGTGCTAGGTGGCAGACTGGATAGAGCAACAGACCTAGAGTCAGAAGGACCTGAGTTCAAAACCACTTCCTAGCTGTGTGATCCTGGGCAAGTCACTGAACCATGCTGTCTGCCTCAGTTTCCTCATCTATAAAAAGGAGATAATAATATTGCAAGGACCAAAATGAGATAATAATTACAAGGTGGTTTGCACAGTTCCTGGCACATAGTAAGTGACCTGTGAAGAGTCACATAGCTATAAGTGTCTGAGGCTAGATTGGAATTCAGGTCTTCCAGACTCCAAGCTCAAAGTTCTATCTACTGCATCACCAGCTGCCTCAACATCTTTAGGCAGCACAATGTGACCTGAGATATGACAAATTCTGTAGCAAAACAAAGGGGCGTCAAGATTTTGGTCCACAGATCACAAATGCTATTAACAGCCTCAGAACAAGAGGGGGGAAGCATTTAGTCAAAACTGAGAGAAAAGCATGAGGGAGGGTGAAATTGGTTTTGACTGCATTCCACAACCACAAAGGGATGGATGTTTTTCACCTAGAGAAGAGCCAAACCATCAAGAGCTGAACAACAGGCTGTGAACTCAATGAGGGAAAGTGATGACTGGTTTAGTGCCTTATGTGTTTGCTCTAGGAAAGAATAAGGTAAGGGTACCCTGCCTAATATTGGGGTACAAGGAGGGACTGACACTACTAAGTATTCCTTCTCTTTGGCCCACTCTTCTCTCCAAAGACAGAGTTCTCTTGGGAAAGGGGAATAGACTTCCATTTTTTCCAAATCACCATTGGCCATTTCTATGGTGTCTTCTCTGTACAGGAGACACGACTGCTTTAGGAAGACACAGCCTACTTAAGGAAGGCCATATTGCTACACATCCTTGTCTGAAAGCTGGCCAAAGCAGCAAAATGGGGGAAGGTCACAAGCAGCTAGACAAGCACGAAACTGGTGGAAATTCCTGGTGAAGGAGTCAAGGTTCACAGGGGGATGGTTCTATAATCGAGAGCAGACCAGCCTGCAGCTCACAGGAGAGAAGCATGGGAAAACCGAAGTGTACCCACTGGTGGGAGTCCAGGGGCATGGAACATTGCCTGCGATCAACTTTTTCATCACATTGACTGGTTTTGCTGACTTCCTCACCACCTCCCCTTCCTCTTTTTTATAAGGAATGGGTGTTGTATTTTATCATGAGCTTTTTCTGCATCTTTTGAAATAGTCATATGGTTTCTGTTGATTTTGTTGTTGATATGGTCAATTATGATGAACAGATGAAAATATGTTGAATATTACTAATACTGAACCCTCCTTGAATTCCTGATACAAAGCTCACCCGGTCATGGAGTGTGATCCTTGTCCTATAGTGCTGTAATCTCCTTGCTAGTATTTTATTTCAAATTTTGGCATCAATGCTCATTAGGAATATTGCCTCTTGTTTCTTTTTTGAAAATCCTTTGTTATAAGGGATGACTCTCTAGAAAGGTCAGGGAGGATAAAGATACAAGGCAGAATAAAAGCAATTAAAATACATGCATAAATAGCAATAAATTTCAATTATTAAATTTTTGTAATTGTTAAATTATAAATTTTAATTATTTTTTTAAATTCAAGTAAGTATCTCTGCTTCTCAAAACCCAGAAAAACTCAATCAAAAAATTAATCAACCACAACATGACAATGGGTTCGAATCAAGAACACATGTGATACCCAGTGGAATCACGCATTGGCTATGGGGGGTGGGGGAGGAGGAAAAGAAAATGATCTTTGTCTTTAATGAATAATGCTTGGAAATGATCAAATAAAATATTATAAAATTAGAAAAAAACTTTAATCAACCAACTACATATGCTCCAACAGATTTACATGCTCTTTCTCTGGAGAAAAAGCTCTCAAATATTGTCATTTGCATTCTAGACACACTAATTACAAAATAAAGCAGAAACACAAACTGGAGCTATAAATGAATATCAAAGAAGTCCAAATTCCAGACCTGGGAACCTTGCCCTTTCTCAAGGAAGAAATATTCTCATAAAAATAACACGGACAGGAAGCTATTTTTGAGTTTCTAGTACCCAACACAAGGCCTTGAACATGGCAGGAACACAATGATTATTTAGTTCCATTAAAACCTAATTTAAATTGTTTGTGAATTTCTCAGTGGCTCCCAACTAGCTCTTCTATTTGGCTATAGAGTCCTCCCACTATGATCCCTACCCATCTTTCACACTTTATTATATGTTACTTCCATCCACCTACTCTACAGTCTAGTCAACCTAGTCCTCTTGTTTAAAAAATAAAAAATAAAAAAGAGCTGAAACAAAGTGAGTAGAACCAGGGTAGCAATCTACACAGTAATAGAAATATTGTACAGATATCCAACTTAGAGGGATTTAGTAATTCTGATCAACACAATGACTCACCATGATTCCAAAGGATTCATGATGAAACATATTGTCTACCTCTAGATAATTGATGGACTAGAGTGCAGATTAGAGCATATTTTCTTCTCTTTCATTTTGCATGACTATACTTTTTGTAATAAGTTTTTGTTTTTCCTTCCTTCTTAAATGTCAGGGAAGATAGGAAGGGGAAGAAGAAAATTTATAACTAAAAATATTTAAACTGTGTTTTAAAATAAATAAATAAAAAATTTTAAATGTGATAGAAAGAAAAAAGGAAGAAAAAAGAAAGAAAGAAAGAAAGAAAGAAAGAAAGAAAGAAAGAAAGAAAGAAAGAAAGAAAGAAAGAAAGAAAGAAAGAAAGAAAGAAAGAAAGAAAGAAAGAAAGAAAGAAAGAAAGAAAGAAAGAAAGAAAGAAAGAAAGAAAGAAAGAAAGAAAGAAAGAAAGAAAGAAAGAAAGAAAGAAGGAAAGAAGGAAAGAAGGAAAGAAGGAAAGAAAGAGACACAGATATGTATAGACAGACAAATGTGAATAGATAGATAGATAGATAGATAGATAGATAGATAGATAGATAGATAGATAGAAAGGTAAGTAAATGGATAGATGATTATTGATTAGCTGAATGAGTCTCTTCAGGATGATTGTAATAATCTCCTAAATAGTCTTTTCTAAATAGTCTCTCTGCCCTCCAAATACAACCTTCCCTCTGCTGCCTGAGTAGTCTTTCTTTTGAACTATCCTTAGCATAGCAGCCTTTATCTTGAATATCTTCACAGGTTCCCCATTGACTGATGAATAACCAGTAAACACTTGCACAACATTTAAAGGTCTTCTACTGTCTCGGCAGGAAGATTGGGATCTCTTCTTTTTATTGTCAGTGTAAACATTCACTATTCTATGATTCCTTACAGCAAAGAATATATACATATATATATATATATATGTTTGTGTGTGTGTGTATGTATGTATGTATGTAGTAGTCTCTCGGTAACTGAGGAAGACAATTGTCTTTGTGCGTTTTTGTGCACAAAGACACTTGTGCATGAAGATTTAAGTGGAAAAGTCGATGCACAGAGACAATCCCACTCTCTCGGCGTTGGAAGCCTGGGTCCAGTGGCACGAAAAATCGTTACACCTGGAGACTTCCTCGGCTGCATTGGATGGCCGTGTTGTCTTTTGTGCTCCATCACGCCCTGAGCACTACACAGTGCTTTGCTGCGTCGCCCTCTCAGCCGTTGAACCTTCTTATTGGTTTCTTCCGCCTGTTCAGCCAAAGCAGTCTTCACATGCTGGGTGAGCAAAGCCCTGATTCACCAGGGGTCGATGACCCGATGGCTACCCTCACAAGGTTTAGCCGGCCTGTCCAAGCCGGTTTGTGGCCTCTGCTGCATGCTAGAAGCTACTGGGAGCCACAAGTGAGAGCTGGGTGTCAGGTGGGGGTCAGAGGCTGGAGAGCTGCCCTAGGAGGGCACGACAGGCCCTCCATACCAGAGATATTACCCCTCCCTGAGCACCCCATATACCCTGTGTGTGTATATATATATATGTATATATACACACACACACAAAGATATAGCATTATACATATATAAAAAGTATAACAGCAAATACAGAAAAACATTTTTATTAAAAGAAAACAAAACAGAGATCTTTGAATAAGTGTCCATTAAACAGAAGTTCCAAATAAATCCCAGCAACACTTACATGCCCAAATAAGAGGATTTAAATCTCTTGCTTAGCAATCTCATCTAATTGTGCTTCATGGCTTCAATTATCCTGTTAATTGCTTCTGGAATACAATAAACTCCTAATACAGCCAAATAAATTACAAATATCTCCACAATCTTCCTCCAACACAACTCTTCAGACTTACTTAATAATGACTCCTCTTCACTCTATTTATTTTAGTGGAACTAGTCAAGACCAAAGCTCTAGACTACGTAACATCTTCAAATCAATCCTCCTCAATTCTGTCTCTCTTGCTCTCCTTATCCGAACTCCTCCCTGCTCCCCTCTCCTCTCCCTTTTCTCACTCTTTCTCTTCTCCTCTCTCTCTCTCTCCTCTCTCTCTCTCTCTCTCTCCACCTCTGTCTGTTTCCATCTGTCTCTGTCTGTCTGTCTGTCTGTCTTTGCAGCCCCATCTTTAGGCAGGTTTGCCCTCTGGTCTTAACTTAATTTCCTCAGAGACAGGGGAACTACACCAGAATTTGCTATATATGGTAATAACAGAACCTAAGAGGGAAAGACAGAAGCAGAGTTGCCACTCTGTCCCCATTCCAAACCCCCAACCATCTCCTATTTCAGAATATCTCCCATATTGACCATTTCAGAAGCAACTGCAAGGAGATGGGAGTGAATGTGATTCTTTGGGGGGATAGTTTATGGGAGTCAGGAAGTAGCCAGAGAACTAGCATATGTGGCATCAATGTTGTACACACTAGTTTTGATGCTGTTAAAGGAGCATCATGGAAGGAGAGACAGTGGCCAAGGAGATATACTTTTGGAGTGAGGGTAGCTGAGGGTGAAAGAAAAGAAATCAAGGCTCATTTGAAATGTCAGCTCCTCCATGTTGCTCTCAATGATTCTCTCAGCTGGAAGAGTTCTTCCTATGAATTCTTGTAGCTCCCTGTCTCTTAAACTTTTATATATTGCCTGGAATTATTTATGTACTTATATATTGTCATATATAAAAGTTTCCCACCTGTCCTACTCTAAGTTCCTTGAAGGCAAGAACCATGTTCTCTTCATGTTTATGTTTCTCTCAGTGTCAAGCACAGGGCAATGCATATGGAAAACTTTTAAAAATATTTGAAAGAATAAATGAAAGGTTTTGAAAATGATTTTTATCTTTAGGCTTCCAGACTTTTCTGCTTTGCTTAGATACTTCTCTATATTATTTATTTTGTTCCATTTGTGCAAGATACCACAAGTCATTTTCATTGTTGCACAAATATAAATGTTGAAAGGAGCCAAACTCATTGTGTGCAACCATTGTTTGTAAGCTGGATAGTTCCTTTTTCTTATCTACAAGTTTGAAAACACAATCTTTTGCATTCACCCACTAATTTCACCTGATAGGGACAGTCACTGTGCAACCATACTTAACATTTCAATAAAAGAAGTGTTCCTTGCCCATTAAAAAAACTTGTTTGTAGGATGCTACTAGTCCATGTGGGCAGCTGGGTGTCCCACTGCATATATCACTGGGCTTGGAATAAGGAACACTTTCCTTCACGAGTTTAAATCCAGCCTCAGTCTTATTAGCTATGTGATCCTGAGTAAGTTACTTAACTCTGTTTACCTCAGTTCCTCATCTGTACAGTGAGTTGGAGAGGGCAATGGCAAACCTCTCTAGTATCTTTGTCAAGAAAACTCCAAATGGGTTAAAAAAGAGTCCGACATGACTACAACTACTGAATAACAACTCTGGTCCATCTGGTCAATCTTTCGTCTTCTCTCTGTCAAATGCTTTGGCATCTTGGAGGCAGCTTGGTGGTTCAGTGGATTGAGAGCCAGATCTAAAGAAGGGAGGGTTCAAATTTGACCCCAGATACATCCTAACTACCCTGGGCAATTCACTTAAGCTGCATTACCTAACCTTTACCAGTCTTCTGCCTTAGAACCAATTCATAGTATCAATTCTAAGATGGAAGGCAAGGATTTAAAAATATATATACTGACTTCTCTCCAATTTTCTTCCTAATACCCTTCAAGCTAAACACTAATCCCCAGAACTCTACAGAACTTTTCTTCTCTATATATATGGAGCAAGGAACAGATCCTATATACTTGAATGTCACAAGTATCTGAGAAAGAACCAGTGGCTAGAGGGGTGGTGTTCTGGAGCCAACTCCTACTGGCTTCTTATGTCAAAACTGTATTTTGTTCTGATCCCTCTGACCACTCTGTCTCTTCTAGTCATTATGGTAAGTTTTTAAGTCATCAATATGAAGAGGCAAAATCAGGAAGTAAAATTGTATTGGAGAACTTGGAAGGCAAGTACAAACTATCCCAAAGATCAAAGGAGCATAATTATGAATTGTGTCACATATTAACCAAAATTCAAATCCTGGCAATATGTGCTAAGTCAGTGGAAGCTATCTAAGTGAAAACCATCAGGGTTCTATGATACATAAATTCTAGACAAAATCTAGATTTTCATAGTTCCAGAGCAACTGAACATCAAAAAGGTGCTGATAATTTTGAGATGATGCAGGCATGTTAAAGTTTTGCAGATAACTTTGAGGTATTTGAATATGTAAATGAACTAAACCCAAGGCAGAGGTAAGTTAGTCTGTTCCTCTCCCAAAATCCTATAAAAATGAGACCTTAAATTGTTGCTCCAATCCAGAAATATTCTATCTGTAATCACAGATGCTCTGTTTCCATCTCCATGATGCTTAGTATTCCCCACTCAAAGCCATGGTTTACATGAATGGTATTCTTTGCCTTCCTACTCCATCCTCTTCTCCAGTTTACCTGCCTTCCTTCAGATTCTTTCAGCTCTCTCATTCCCTGAATCCATGCCTTCTGCCTCTATATTTCTTTTGCTTCTAGTTTCTGCTGTGCTGTTTGCCCCTACACCTTTGTGGTTGCCATGGTTGTCATCCCATGGTCCTTCCTTCCTTCCTTTCATAATTTCATAAATTAATGGCCAATTAGTTTACTGATTATAAAATTTTCAGTATGAGCATTCACAACTCAGAAAACTACAAATTAGATCTTAATTTATTCTTTCATTAATTTCTAAGTTAATAATATGGTATCAAATTCAGAGAAATAATATGATATCAAATACTAATAAAATGGTATCAATTCAGAGAAAATTTTAAAATGTGGGAATTTATGCAGAGCTTTAAAGTTTGCAAAGTGCTTTACATTTATTTTCTCATTTGAGACTTACAATGAAGGGGAAGAGGCTACATGAGAGAGGGGTAGTCAAATATCAGCTAAAATCTAGTCAGATCACTCTGACCATGCCTAATCTCATCTGATCTCAGAGGCAAAACTGGATCTGGTTAGTACTTAGAAAGGAGACAGGAGACTACCTGATAATAATGGGGGCTATTTTTAAAATAACAGTGTGGTATAGTGGAGAGTTAGACTAGGACTAAGGAATACCTGGGTTTGAATCTTGCCATAAACATTTGCTATCTGTATGACCTTGGACAAGTCACTTGGAGCCTCATTTGTAAAAATAAGTTAGTAAAACTTGATGATCTCTAGGGCCTCTTTCAGTTCTAAATATATGACCCTATGATCCCCTGTACTTCTAAGTGAACTCTGGAGAAGAGAGTGCCAAATAATGGCATTCCTTGGCAGGGGCAAAAAAGCCAAAGAAGTAAGAAGATCCCAAAGAAACTATGAACCATCATAAAAGAAAGAATTTCTAAGAGAAGACCTGTGTCTAATATCACAAGAAGACTTAATCTTAGTACTATATCATTTGGAGGCAACTAGGTGACTCAATGAATTGAGAGCCAGGAGGTCCTGAATTTAAATCTGGTCTCAGACAGTTTCTAGCAACATGGCCCTGGGCAAGTCATTTAATCCCCACTGTATAGTCCTTACTGCTCTTCTACCTTGGAACCAATAGTTAATATTGATTCCAAAAAAAAAAAAGGATTTTTAAAGGAAAAAATACTATTTCATTTTATTTCTTTTATTTTTTAAAAAAAAATCCTTACCTTCTGTCCCAGAATCAATACTGGATATTGATATTCTAAAACAGAAGAGTGGAATGGACTAGGCAATGAGGATTAAGTGACTTGTCCAGGATCACACAGCTAGGAAGTATCTGGAGTCATATTTGAACCCAGGACCTCCTGTCTCTGGGACTGGCTTTCAATCCACTGAGCCACCTAGCTCCCCTCTATCATTTAATTTCTAATATTGCTCTGTAGTACTACATTTTATGTCCAAACTTTTCCCCCATTCCTTTGTCCTGACAATCATAGGAATGTCCTCACAATTCTTGCCCTAGAGCAGCTTCTAAAATTTGGATAATTAAGATTAAGAATGCAATCTCCATGGGGGCAGCTCAGTGGATGAAGAACCAGGCCTAGAGATGGGGGGAGGGGGGTGTTCTATGTTCAAATATGGTCTCAGACACAAGATTCTGGATGAATTGTTTCTGATCACTGAGAGATCATGGACTATTTATTGGTTATTGCTAGCCTAATCAATACGTTGACTTTTCTTCTTCAGAATACAGTCTCTTGGAATTTTTATTGGTCACAACTAAGAATAACACCTACTAGAAAAAACTAGGGGAAAACTAAATTGTATCCATCATGACCTTCTTGCTAGAGATGAAACCTGAAGACAAAAGGAAGTTATAGTGAGATGGAAAGATGTCTTACAGGAATCTGAAGAGATAAATAAAAGTGGAGCTGGTTTTAATAAGTACCTAAAAGCAACAATATATCATCATTTCATGGGACATTTGATCTTCTCAGTGGATGAGAAGGAAGTATGATCCTTTGATTTAAATACATATATATATATATATACACACCTTCCAATGACTTCAACATAAAAATGGATATGGAAATGGTGGTTTTTAGCTACATACATACATACATACATACATACATACATATGCTTACATACACACACATATATAATATGTTGCAAAATATGGCTCAGGATTACTCAAGAAAAGAAGCAAAAATCATATGCATTATGAATACTTTCTTCAAGAAGTAAGAAAAAAAGTATTGGATGTGTTTTTTTTTTTATTTCTGTCTTTATATCATTAGTGTCTAACATGGTACCTGGCACATAGTAAGTACTGTAAGGAAGAGATTGCAACACAAGATGGATCTGCAAGAAAAAGCAAGAGATTTGGAATTTGGTGGACTGACAATCAACCAGATAGAAATGAGATTCCAATAGAATCTTGAAGAGGGGACAGTTGGGAAGCCCAGCAGCTTGAACTCACTTCACCTTTCCTCTGACTGTTGGAAGGAAGTGGTTAAACCAATTCCTCTCTTGGACAATGATTATTTATCTGACTGAGTACTAAGAAGATTTGGAGCTTAGCTCTGAAGAATCTCTGTCAGCTTTTGCTATCAATATCTCCCCATAGAGAAAATAACCTTATTTCCTGAATTGAACACATTATGAGAATCTTCAATCAACAGGAATTCATAGGAAATTAGGGAAAGCTATTTTCCTCTTCCCCCTCCCCCTCTTTACTTCCTCTACCTTAAAGAATAAAACCCTCTTAATTAAAAGATCTAAATTGTGGGATTCGTTATTGGGGAAACCCTTCAAGCTTACCATTTCTGAGAAGAACCTTTAGATTGGTTGAGAAAGGGACAGGAAGTGGTGTGGGGGGAGGAGTGTAAGATCCAGCCTTTCCTTTAGCTGGCTTCCTGGTGTCTCTGTCCTATTACCATAAATCTTCTAATAGTAACATCTATTGCAATACTTAATAAAAATGCTTGGTTAATTGAACCGAATCAATGTGGGACTTAATTCTGATATTGGCCATTCTCCATACTTGGAATTCCATCTCTCATCTTCAAGAAGCTCCCCATTGGACAGCCTGGTGGCTTAGTAGATAGAGAGCCAGGCCTCTAAACAGGAAGTCAAATGTGGGTTCAAATACATCCCACCCCAGTTTCTAGGCCAGACCCTCAATCCCCTGAGCTACCAAGCTGCTGCCACTTAATTAACATTTGAGTTGAATTGAATTGATAGGTACCCTTCATAAATAATCATAACAAATTTTTCCACTAAGGAAAAAAATGCAAACTCATGATGAATGTCTAAATTTTGAAAACAAATTAAAGATAGTGTTCCTGTAAAAAGAGTGCTGAATTTGTAGTCAGAGGCCCAGGATTCAAATGTAAGCTTTGCTAATAATTACCTATTAAGTGATGTGTATCACATCATTTAATTTCTCATCTCTAAAATGAAAGGGCTGAACTAGATGACCTTAGAAGCCCTTTTCTACTCTAAATCTATGATGATCCTTATTTTGGAATAAGGTTTTCTTTATAAACTCTATAAAATGATCCAATTGAAAAGAATATGACTTGGGGCAGCTAGGTGGTTCAATGGATCCAGAGCCTGGCCTGGAGACAGGAAGTCCTGGGTTCAAACCTGACCTCAGACACTTACTAGCTGTCATTTAATCTGCAATGTCTAGCCCTACTCACTCTTCTGCCCTAGAGCCAACACACAGTACTAATTCTAAAATGGAAGGTAAGGGTTAAAAAAATAAATAAAAGAATGTGATTTACTGACCCCAAGCACTATAGCAATAGAATATGCCCATATACTTAGCTCCATGGGGGCCCTTTCAAGCTGATTGCCTTGTTGTTTGAGAGCCTTGAAAAAAGGTCAAGGAATTTGCTGTGGTCTGAGCAGGAAGCAAGATGAAGAATATTCTAGTTTCTCAGCTACCCACAATTGCTGACTCATGGGATGACCTTTAAAGACCTAGAAAATCATTCCCTTTTCTCATCAGTAAAGCCAAGATAATAATAGCCACTTCTCCATTCAAAGGTATCCAGGGAATTAATTAATAGCCTTTAAAATTCACAGATGATGTACACTATAATAAATGTTTTTATTATTAAAAGATTATCAAGGGTAATCCTGTTTAAATATGCCTTTTAATGATGTGTATGTATTTGGCATTTGTTTCATTCATACATGATGCTACATATATAAGATCTGTTAATAAGATCTATCCTTCTTTTCTCCTTTATCTTCCTTGCTTACCCAATTTTGGTTACATCTTGTGACAGATGCAAACATTTAGAGAACAGCTTTTAATTGTACAAAATACTTAATTATATAAAATAAAGGCCACCAAGACCTTTGTGGTCCCTTCCAGATGAGCCCATAATTCTATGATCTCTGGAGTATTTTTTATTTCCCCTTTATTGCATGGAACCACTGGAGAAGAAAATGGCAAACCACTCCTGTATATTTGCAAAGAAAGACTCATGGATAGCAATAGACCATGGGGTGACAAAGAGGTGGACATGACTAAGTGGCTAAAGGACAACAACAATTGTATTTTTTCGAGGTCAGCTCCTTGATTTTACAGATGAAGAGACTAAAGCTCAATTAACTGACTTTTCCAAGATCACTCAGTGATAGAGTAGTAGTGGTCAGTAGAGCTGGAATTTCACTTCTTTGGGATTATTCTCCCAGGAATTGGCACTTTCCCACCAACTATTAGCAATCTCTTTCTTGCAGTTACTTCCTATGTCACAATGGATAGCTAGACCTGAGGAAGACTTGAAACCAAATCCTTTCTCAGACACTTACTAGCTGTGTGAACCTGGACAAATCACTTAAGGAAGAACTCTGTCTCAGTTTCCTCATCTATAAAATGAGAATAATAATAGTACCAACTTTTCAGGGTTGTTGTAAATATAAAATGAGATAATATTTGTATAACACTTTGCAAACCTTAAATATATGTATGTATACATATATGTGTGTATATATATATATACATATATATATATATATATCTTGTATTTACTTATGTGAATATTAAGGCAACTAGGTGATGAAGTAAATAGGTTACTGGATCTAGAATCCAGAAGACCTGAATTCAAACCCAGCCTCAGAAGCCTAATAGCTGTATAATCCTAAGCAAGTTTGCCTCAGTTTCCTAATTTATAAAGTGGGGATAATTAATAGCACCTACCTCCCAGATTTGTTGTAAGGATTAAATGAAATATTTGTAAAGTATTTAACACAGGTCTGGCACACAGTAGGTGCTATATAAATTTTAGTTAGTAGTAGTTTAGCTCCTTAGTAAAATGTAAGGTCCCTAAGGGCAGTAACTATCTCCTTTTGTTTTTGAAACCCCAACCACTACCATAATTCTTTGCACATATATTTGTTGGATTGAATTAAATAGTTTGAATCTCTCTTCTAGCAAAGTAAAGTTCAGAATGTTTCTAAACTTCTCCTCTGTTGCTAATCCAGCAAATCTACATTTTCAATGAGTGAACCAGAAAGCCAGGTAAAACATTTGTGACTGGGCAGCATAATTTTGGAGATTCCAGTTATCGGGTGGCTTTCTATGAGTCAGTCGTTGAGTGACACTGTGTTATATATGTCCCTGAGAAGGATCTCCTACAGTAGGCTGAGCTACATGCTCCTAGAGCCTTAAGGTACCACATATACCACTAGGAATGGGCAACAATGACTTTTTGTCAAATGGGAGGTGGCAGCCATATCCATGAAAATACCTCTTGAGTCCTTCCCCCTTCTCTCAGACATGCCTATCTCAGAGCCCTTGGGTCCTTCAGTAAGACATCATGAGACCCTGAGTATGGTCAATGTTTTCAGTGGAAATACTATCTCATAACATTCTGAGCATATAGGATGAAAATCAAAGTGGCATGGGCCCCAGATTATCATCCTTTATTCTGACAGTTTGGTTATAATTAGAGTATCAATTATGGCTATCATTAAGACCCTTTAAATTTCAATATCATCATCAATATCTTACCACAATTTCATATGTGGTAAGAAGTAGATATCTAACTATCATTTGAAGGAAAAATAAAATGTAGATTGGTCACATAAAGCACATAAAAAAATAACTTTGATGAAAGAAAAATAAATAATTCAGAGAAGAACACCAGCACATTATATGTTGTAGATAAGGTTTAGTCTGGCCATTGAGATTCAAGAACCTCCCTTTGCTCTAGGGTTCCTCAAGCTGGAAATAGGTCATCAGTATTAATACAGAACCTTGTCTCATCTGTCTGATTGGATCATTAATGTTCCAGTCATAAAATGAAATAGCCTTTTCACCTCATCTCTTGCCAAGTGTATAAACAATCAGAGAAAATAATGAAAGGTTCTCTCCCTTCTTGGAGAAATCCCAGAAGTGGATAGAGTTATTACTTGCCTGAGCTTCCCCACCTAGCTCCTAGAGAGATAACCAGCACTATTTCAAATTGTCCCACTCAGAGCCCTGTGACCTCAATAAATATATATAGGGAGCTCTAGGTCCATTTTAGAGGTGTCATAAAATCCCCTATCTAGGTGTATCAGGCTATTATGGCACTTATTGGGTAAGTGATTCTCATGAAGAGCTGCCCCACACTGTTAGTGGTCACTTTTAGGGCCTTGACTCAAGTGTTCAATAGAGACAAGGACTAGATAGATAAAATTGACTATGGAAAGACCCAAGATGAAACTGGCAACACCATGATGCCCCTCAACATCACCATCTCAGGAGATGCAAAAACACCAATATAATGTGCACTTAGCTAATATTACCTATTTTCCTTCTTAGAAGCATTGCAGAAAAGTACAAAAAATATTAGATTTGGGGACCAGGGAACTTACATGTGCGATCTTGGTCCAATTAATTTATCTCAGTTTCCTTATTTTTAAAATAAAGAGGGCTGGAGAAAGGGCACAGTGTAGAGAGACTGTTAGATTTGGAGTCCAAAAGACTTGCATTTCAGATACAGATTGTGATCCTGGGCAAGTTGCTTAACTTCTTTCTGCCTCAGTTTCCTCCATTGTAAAAAGGAAGGTGATTAATAGTATCTACCTCATTGTGTTGTTTTGAGGATTAAATGAAATAATATTTGGAAAGTGTTTAGCACAGTACCTTGCACATATAAACACTTGTTTTCTTCCTCTTCTTTCCTTCCTTTTTTCCTTCCTTCCTCTTTTGTTCTTAGTTCCTAAGCTATATAATAAAGAAGTCTAACTGCATGGCCTCATATAATAATTCTCCTAACCCCTTTTCCTTCCTCCCCTTCCCAACCAATTAATCTGGATTTTTTATATGGTTTCCCTCTTGTTTATTCCTCACCAAAATCCAGCCAGGATCTTCAACCCTCAGGAGAGAAGTGCTCAGACAGTTGGGACTTTAGAACCTTTCCCCAGATCTTCAGCCTTAGGCTCCCATGTGACTCTCAGTCACATGCTCCTGTCAATCACTCTTATGTATGCATTACACAGTTCATTGTAAAATGCCCTTTCCCTATCACACCTTTGAGCTCAAAATCTATGATCCTAAGATTACATGACTTTTAAGGTCCCTTCCAGAATTAAGTCTGATCCCATGAAATGATAAACAAAGAAAATATTGCAAATACTTGGAAATTCTGAGGTTTTGCTCATTAAAGAGAATGGAATTTGAGTTATTTCAACTTTCTCAAAGGTTCTTCTATGAGCTTCTTTATTCTCTAAACACAGCTTGCATTTTCTTTCCTTCAGACACTCCAGAGCTAACAGTTAGAATGCTTTTTGGAGGTCCTCTAATCTACCTCTCCACAGTGAATGGATCCTTCTGCAGAAGGTCCAATAAGTGGTCACTCAACCTGTTTTGTTATACTACGGCCAAGTGAGGATGTAGGGCTAGCAAACTGGCACCTTCCTGGGCTGAAGTGCTGCCCAAAATAAATATTCTTCTCCTTGACTCCTAATGTTCCCTCAGTTTTTTGTGTGCATTTATCCTGACAGGCTCCTTGCTGATTTTTCAGTTTAGAACCCACTGCTGTTAAAATATCTCATACTTTAGACCTGTATTTCTAAGACTCCTTTAAACAACAACAACAACAACAACAACCCTTTAACCTTTAATCAATATTGATTCCAAGGCAGAGGAGTGGTCAGGGGTAGGCAATGGAAGTTAAGTGACTTGCCCAGGATCACACAGCTAGGAAGAATATGAGGTTAATTTGAACCCAGGACCTCTTGTCTGTAGGCCTGGCTTTCAATTCCCCATGCTACCTAGCTGCCTTACAGGCTCCCTTTTCTCAAGAAATTTTTTCCTTCAAATCCTGCCAATTAACTATGTTTACTTTTTGTTTTAAAGAACAACCCACTCTATCTCTCTCAGGCTACAAATATAAAGACTGCTCATGTTCCTGATCCCAGTATTAATTGACATGAATTATTATTTGCTCTCCTGTATTCTTCCTTATTTTTAACTTAACTAGTGGCTTAACTAGTTAATTTTTCAAAGATTTGTGAAGAGCTCCTCCTCTCATCCTAACATCAAACTGAAAAGGATGCTGGTACAAGGACTTCCTCAAATATGGGGCACGAGATACCATCACTGCCCCATCATCTTTGCATGTGGGTAGGTTGGTTGGTTGATGATTCCATGTCTAGGCACTGTTCCAAGCCAAGGATGGCAAGAATGGGTCATACTTGTTATCTTCCATGCTTCATAGACTCTCCCTTTGGACACTGATCTACTTCCTTGGAGTCAGGCAGAGGCATGTAGAAAGTGCTTTTGCAGGACAAAAAGCACTTCCCACATCCCTCTCCCTCAACTCCAACTTTCTAGTACAGCCTCTAATTCTGTTGAGTTCAAGAGATCCTCCAGACTCAACTTTCCTGACAGCAGGAATTATAGGCATGCATCATCATGCTTGCCTCCCTGTTGGACTTTAATCACTGGCACACCCTACTAGGGTGTCAGGCCTCTCCCCAAACATCCTCAATATTTTTACTGCCCTCCTACTCTCCACCACATCCCTTCCCTTCCCCAGTCCTTTTCTCGTGGAGACAGGGCACATTCTGAGAAAAATAGCTGTGCTTCAGGTAGCTTTTGCATTAGAAGGAGAGAAATCAGCTGACCTGGCACTGGACAAAGTCCCATGCATGAGTCATAGGATCTTAGATGAAGAGTTGGAAGGGATTTTAGAGAGCATCAGGTCCAACCCCATTCATTTTGTGAAGAGAGAAGCATGTCCAGGAAGGTTATGACTTGCCCCAGGTCAAGCAGCTAGTAAGTGGCTAACCTGACTTTTGAACTCTGATCCTGTGATGCATTGTCTGCTACCTCATGATTTCATCAAGTCGGCAGAGGACCACTCAGAAGTTCTAAATAACAAATTAAAGCTGATCATAGATTCTACCAACACTGTCTCCCTACCACACACACACACACACACACAAGCTATGGTGGCCTTTGTTATGTCCATCGTGGACTCTAAATCTTGAATATAGATTTGATTTTCTAATATTCTTTTTTTCTTTTCTATTCTATCTAATTCTTTTCTAATATTCTAATATTCAAAATGATCTGGAGGATCATTTTGGGGAAATAATTTTAGAACCTGATCTATGCCTGATAGGGATGAATTAGTCCAGGCAGAAAGCTAGTTAGTATAGTGGTTAGAATGCCAAGCCTGGAATCAGGAAGATTCATCTTCCTGAGTTCAAATCTGGCCTCATACTCTTATGTGTGACCCTATACAAGTCTCTAATCTGGTTGGCCTCAGTTTTTCCATCTATAAAATAAGCTGGAGAAGGAAGTAGCAAACCACTCTAGTATCCTAAGTTTCCTTAGCTTTGAGCAGTGCCCAGATATGGAACAGTGATAACAGCTCTTGCTGAATATTAGAGGCAGTCCTCATACCAGCACCTTGTTGGTCAGTTTTGATGTTGGGATAAGATGAGGAGTTCTTCACAAGTCCTTGAATAATTAAAGATTTGGGGGCAAAATTTTGCCCTAACAGAAAAGATGAGCAAGAGGTTCCAGAGGCATGGACTCCCCTTGTCTCCACACATAAATAAATACGTTGGGTTAGCTTACCATCTCCAGGAAGGGAGAGGGAAAGGAAAGAAACAATTTGGATTATATCATTTCAGAAAGCTTATGTGGAAAATTGTTAGTAAATGAAATTAGTAAAATAAAATGTCCATAAAAAATAATTATTCATTCAAAAAATGAATTTGTTTGTTACATTAAGACACCCAGCCAAACCCCTTCTTCCCTCTCCTCTCTCATTAGAAAAGACATCAAAACATCAAAATATATGTTTTTTGACAAAAACACATATTAATAAAACTGTATCTTCCTTATTTCCATTTATCAGGTTGTTCACTGGAGGTGGATACACACAAGGCATTCTTCAAACAGTATTTCTCTTGCTGTACATAATGTTCTCTTAGTTCTGTTCATTTCATTCTTTATAATTTCACATAGGTCTTTCCAAGTTTTTTTCCAAAATTAATTTATTTGTCATTTCTTATAATACAATAGTGTACCATCACAATCACAATTTGTTTAGCCATTCTCTTGTCTTAGAGGACTTGTGTTTGAATCTGACCTTTGATATTTATTATCTTTGTGCCCTGGGGGAAGTCATCTTGGGTCAGAGATTCCTCATCTACAAAATGAAGGAGATGTATAAGATGACCTCTGAAGTTTCTTCTAGCTCTAGGTTGATGGTCTTACAAACTTTATCCTCATCTAGCAATTGTGAGTTTCTTATCACAAACTACACTTGTTTTCCCCATGGTCCTGATCTGCACCTTTCCTCCATAGTGTCCAAGTTGTAAGAGATATCAGAGGCTATCTAGTCTAACCTATAGATAGATGAACAATAATCCACTGGACTTTTGTTTAATGAACTCCAGTGAAGGAGAGTCCACTACTTCCCAAGAGCCACCCCCCCCATTATTTGTGGATGATCAGAAAATTCATAATCCAGGAGATCCTAGACTCAGAGGTGGCAGGAAAGGCAATACCTAATTTATAATAGAATGGCCCAAGGAAAGAAGAAGAAACTCTCCCACTTGTAACATTTATGTCCTAGAGTTGGTAGAGGCTTTCTACTGGAACTATCATTCCAAGCCAGTTTGGAGTGATTAAGAATAACAAGCTAGTTGGGGGGGCAGCTAGGTGGCTCAATGGATTGAGATTCAGGCCTGGAGATGGGTGGTCCTGGGTTCAAATGTGATTTTGGAAACTTAATAGCTATGTGACCTTGGGCAAGTCACTTAACCTTCATTGCCTAGCCGTTATGGCTCTTCTGCCTTAGAACTAATATGTAGTATTGATTCTAAGAGAGAAGGTAAGGAAAAGAAGAAGAAGGAGAAGAAGAAGAAGAAGGAGAAGAAGAAGAAGAAGAAGAAGAAGAAGAAGAAGAAGAAGAAGAAGAAGAAGAAGAAGAAGAAGAAGAAGAAGAAGAAGAAGAAGAAGAAGAAGAAGAAGAAGAAGAAGAAGAAGAAAGAAGAAGAAGAAAAGAAGAAGGAGAAGGAGAAGGAGAAGAAGAAGAAGAAGAAGAAGAAGAAGAAGAAGAAGAAGAAGAAGAAGAAGAAGAAGAAGAAGAAGAAGAAGAAGAAGAAGAAGAAGAAGAAGAAGAAGAAGAAGAAGAAAAGAAGAAGGAGGAGAAGAAGAAGGAGAAGAAGAAGAAGAAGAAGAAAAGAAGAAGGAGAAGAAAAAGAAGGAGAAGGAGAAGGAGAAGGAGAAGGAGAAGGAGAAGAAGAAGGAGAAGGAGAAGGAGAAGAAGAAGAAGAAGAAGAAGAAGAAGAAGAAGAAGAAGAAGAAGAAGAAGAAGAAGAAGAAGAAGAAGAAGAAGAAGAAGAAGAAGAAGAAGAAGAAGAAGAAGAAGAAGAAGAAGAAGAAGAAGAAGAAGAAGAAGAAGAAGAAGAAGAAGAAGAAGAAGAAGAAGAAGAAGAAGAAGAAGAAGAAGAAGAAGAAGAAGAAGAAAGAGGAGGAGGAGGAGGAGGAGGGAGTAGAAGCTGCTACAACAGTAGCAGCTTCCTCATACTCATAATGAGTAGAATAGAGCTGGGTGGAAACCCAGGTCTTTATGATGGAGAGTGAAGTCAGTGTTCAAGGAAAGAGAACAAATGTAGAAGCCAAGAAAATGATTAGGTAGCAAGGAGTCTAAGTGAGTCATTGCATATAAATGGAGAATAAACACTTTACTGTGACTATATGGGCAATTTGAAGCTTTAGACCTTTGGGTTTGTTGTTGTGGTTGCTGCTGTTATCATGTCAACAGTATCCGACTCTTCATGACTGCATTTGAGGTTTTCTAAGCAAAGATAAAAAATAGGCATACAATTTCCAATAAAGATAGTAGTTGTGAGATGTGTATTAAATGTTTTTAAAGGCATTTTCTCTGTTATATGATGGCACAAATTATGATCAAGGTCTTTGATATCATGCCATATATTATTCCTTTCCTGGCTCCGCTTCTGACTCCCTGGACTTCAACACTGCTTCATTTCCTATCTCATTCTGGAACATCCCTTCACCTCTGCAGCTTCCTTACCCAGGAAAACATTCTTCCATGCTAGCCCCCTTCTCCCATAGTGACTTTCCCTGGGACCTCCATTTTGAGGGATGGATTCTTCATTCTCCTACTTCTTACTCTTAAGGTTTTGACCCCAAAACTCTGACCCAGTACCTTCTCCCACCTGCCCACACAACTTTTAAACTTGCTTTTGTATCTTTCTTTTGCCCATTAGATTCTAAGCTCCTTGAAGGCAAGGGCTTTCTTTTTGCTTATTCCTGGTAACTAAAACAGCACCTGCCACATAGTAAATGCTAAGTAAATGCTTGTTGCATTGTTGTAGGATGATCTGTTAAAGAAAGTGGGGAAATTTAGCCTAGAAAGAAGAAGACTTGAAGATGACATGAAGATAAAGAAGACTGGCTTCACGAATTTGAAGGGCTATGATGTACAACAGAGAATGGACTTGTTATACTTGACCCCAGAGGATAGAACTAACAGTAATGGAAGAAAGGTGCAAAGAAGTAGATTTAGGTTTAATGTAAAGAAAACTTAATAATTAGAGCAATCCAGAGAATTTATGTTGCCTTAAAAATAGTGAGTTGAATTGGGAGTCCTCTAAGTTCCCTTCCAAATTCAAGATGCTATGATCCTTTGATCAAATCCTAAGAGTGGAATCACTGCTAAAGGAAGGGTCCTAGGACATAGGATTAATTTTCTTCATAGTATTTATGGAATGACATGGACAAGTCAAACAGAATAAGAAAATATGGAAAGGGTAGGATCCACCAAAATACTTAATGGAGTCACCAATAATATTGGTGGAAGAATCTATGAGGATCAATTGCCATGGAAATATTCACATCAATAAGATTGTAAGTATTTAAGTACAGGTTAGATTCCTGGGGCAAAGGATATGGTAAGTTTTGTGGCCCTAATTAAATTCTGACTGATCATTCTCCAAAAATGTTTATATTTGTTTACAGCACAGGTGTCATAGCTGAAATACTCCCACATGTGGTATAAATGAGATGAAAATATAATTATAATATATTCTAAATGGACATATGACTTTAATATTAAAAATCATATTACTACAAATATAGAAAAGAAACAGAAAATATACATCTCGCAGCTACAGGTAAGAAATGTGGTCTCAACTAAATAAGAGATAGAGGCAATTACAAAAGATAAAAAATAGATAAACTTGATTACTTGAGGCTGGAAAGCTTCTATACCAGTGATAGCAAACCTTTTAGAGATCATGTGCCATGACCCACCCTCTCTACCCCAGAGACTATATGTCATGCCCTGTTCTCCCATTGAGTTGGGGAGCTCCTACTTACTCCACATAGGTGAGGGAGAAAGTGCTCCCATTAGGCTGCTGGGCAGAGATGGGTGAAGTGAAAAAATGTCAACTTTGTATCAAATTTGTCTAATAAGGATTTTATATCCAAAACCCTTTTGCATTTTGTATATATTTGTATGTATATGTGTGTTTGTGTATATTTTCAGCCATTTTCACAACTGTGATGAACTAAATCAATGAAATAAGAATCAAGGAGCCACCCTTCAAAAAACATCAAAAAATACAGATGAGTGACTTTGACCATGAGTGTGTTTGCTTATCATTGGTGACTGCATTAAGTATTTTTTTACTCTCTTCTTTAGCTTTAGATTAGAAAGAATACCCAGTATTGATTCTAGGACAGAAGGTAGGGGTTTAAAAAAAACTAAGTAGTCTGACTAACTATAAAAACCAGGAGGATCTGAAAACAAGATCCCACTCTTTGGGAAATATAGATGACAAGGCATATCGGACTCGAGCTGCCATCATCTTAAGCCTTTAACCTGTGGCAGAATACATGTTATAGATATCAAGGGAAGAAGGTGTGTGGTCAGAATCCAAGGAATGTTAAGATAATGGTGCACATGTTTTTCTGTGTGATGAGTGTGGATGGAAGTCATGTTTTATGTAGCCTTAGGCAGAACAATGTTGCAGTGTACAACAGAACCAAGAGATAAGTATCTCACAGTTAGAAGTGGAGAAAGCCTTATAGATTGCACAGCCCAACCCTCTTGTGATACAGATAAAGAAAATGAGACACCCAAATGGGTAAGTGACTTATCCAAGGTCATTCAGGTAGTTCGTATCTCTCAGAACATTCAACTCAGCATTATCTCCACATAGCTAGTCATCTCAGTTAGCTTGAGGTTATCCAAGGTGCCAGCTGTGAGCCACAGAACTCAAAGGACACTACACTCATATACAGAGATACCCCACCCTTTTCCCCCTTATTTAGGTGAGAGGAGACCTAGGAAACCAACTGGTTGTGATAGTGACAGAGAAAGAATGAGCTTTCTGACTCCCGATTTGCTTTGTCCCATCACATACCATAGTACCTTCCTAGAGGGATTTTCTGTTTCGGCAGTCATACAGAAGAGTGAACTTGACTTATTCTCTATTTTAGCCTTGCACCTTTTTTGCATTTATCCCATCCCCTCCCCCATTCCCATTTCTCTTTTATCTAAATTTGTTTTTATTTTTTAATCTGTTTTCAGATATACAGGTTAAGTGAGCTGAAAGCCTACTCTAAGAGGACTAGGGTAAGGGACGAAGATTCAAATGACCTGATTATCAGCTTCTACTTGTATCAGTCATTTGTGTGACACTGAAGAACACACAGAGTGTGTGTGCACAGGCACATATACTTGAGTATATATATACATATATACACATAGAATATATTCTTTAAGGAAGAACATGACAGGGGCAAAGGGGATTCAGGCAAAGTATATGTGATATTTAAGGAAGAAGAGATCATTTACTTGGGAAGATTTCATGGAGAAGGTGGGTCCTGGGTTTGCTCTTGAATTTCAAGATGTATGTTGAGATACAGAATAGTAGAATAGTGGGAATAAATGCAAAACATGTCACTCATCCCTTGGTAGAGTGAAAGACTAGAATTAGACAAATATTTTTTAACTTGAAAGTATTTGAATTTATTTTCTTTGACTATAATTATTTGCTTCAAGGATTATGCATTTCTTTTTTTTTCTCCCAAAGAGGGGAGGCAGAATTTTGAGGGAGAGGGAGAAGAAATTTAACATGCCCCCAAAAGAAGTCATTGAAAGCATTTTCTTAAATGCACAGAAGAGAATTGAGGAAATTCAAGAAAAAACACAGGCCAGTTTGGAAAGTAACATGTTGAATTTTACATATACAAATATATTTGAATATATATATATATAATTAAAATTCATAGTTTCACATATAATCCTCTTCTTACCTTTTAAAAGGAAATGTTCTTTTTTTGGTACTTGAGTTGATATTTTAAACATAAATTTAAAAAGGTTTTAAAAATGGATCATAAGAAGCAAAAACAGAAAAGAAGGAAATTGTTCCTTTTTATCTCTCGTTAGTCAAGTTGTTTATCTGAACCTTCTGGTTCTGAAAGGTTCATTGCACTGAACATAAAATGCCTCTTGGGGCAGATGGCTATCAGCTGGGTGTCTTATGAGCTTAAAAAAAATACCTAAATCATTAACAAAAGTTGTCAAACAATTCTGACATTTAAAAAAAATTCTTTTAGTTTGATTCCTATTACAGGACTTATTCTTAAAAGCTAGAGAGTACAAAAGTCAAAATATTTCACAGAATTTTAGAGCTGGAACATAAGCAGCCAGCTAGTCTAAACAGCAAGTAAAAGAAAGGCCACTATAACATATCTAATAAGTGGCATTTCTCTGTCTATAATGGAGAATTATTATACCTTCAGCTGTGAATCTGTATTCATCTTTTCCACAAGTTTGCTCTATGTATCTGTCTTTCTCTCTTTTGCTTTTCAGGAGTCAAAACTCCAACCTAGTATCTGCCACCCTTCTCAATAAATTCCCAACAACCCAACCCAGAAATCCAGCTTGCCAAGAAAAACACTCCACCCATGCTACCTTCAAACTAATGACTTCAATGGTGAAGTCAGAAGCAGGTCTTAGAGGAAGACTTGTGAATGTATGTCAGTTGACAATGAGAAAACCACAAATAAAGAGTTTTGACTGTCTCTCTTGAAAACTGAGCAAATCCTTCTTTCCATGGCTAAAATTTTGCTTGTCTCTTTGGTTGGATCCCATTTGTTGGAAGCATATTTCAAATATTTATTTCCACTTGTCTAACTGCTTCTTTTACCTAAATTTGGTCATATTTAAGGGGCTTAGTCTAACTCCAGTTGAGTGGTAAACTTATTCTAGGAATCTTACACTGTCACAGGTTTGTTTGTTTTTTTTTTTCATATCTCATTGTCCTCCAGGATTGTCCAAACTGCTCTATCAAGACCTACTGAAAATGCTTAAGGGTAGAGAGAGGGAATTGTGGGGAGATGGCAGAATAAGACAGGAAATTACCTGGATCTATCAAATGCTTTCCTGCCAATAACTTAAAATACTACCTCAAAGTAAATTTTAGAGAGGCAGAAATAATTAAAAGTCAGGGTAAAACAGTCATCCAGGCTGGCAAATTAGAATGATAGTAGAAAAGCTCTGATCTCCCAGGGTAGTAGTCTGGCCTGAACAAAGTACAGATACCACCAGGACAAATACAATATATTCAACATTACCCTCACATTCTGAGAGTGGAGCCAGACCCTAACATAACATAAAGTTAATAGCCAAGGAATAGTCCATTAAAAATAATGAATAAAAAACTGAGTAAATAACAGCAAAATAACCCAGCCAGTTAGCTTCTATGGTGATAGAAAGGGATCAAGCAAACTCAGAAGGCAATGAGATAAAAACAATTATTTGTAAGGCTTCAAAGAAAGAATGTAGAATGTTCACAGCCTAAAAAGAATTCATAGAAAAGCTTTTAAAAGGACATTAAAAATCAAATAAGAGAGGTTGAGGAAAAAATGAGAAATTGAGAAAATAAATAAGAATAATGCAAGAAAATAAAGAAAATTATGAAAAGAAGTCAACCAATTGGAAAAGAAATCCAAAAACTTACTGAAGAAAATAACTCTTTAAAAATTAGAATTGGGCAAAAGGGGTCTACTGACTTCATAACACATCAATAAATAATAAAATAAAGAGAATGAAAAAATAAAAGGGAACATGAAATATCTCTTTGGAAAAACAACTGACCTAGAAAATGGACTGAGGAGAAATAACATAAGAATAATTGTACTGCCAGAAATTTATGATCAAAAAAAGTTTAGACACTATACTTCAAGAAACTGTTACGGAGAATTTCTCCAAAGTTTTAGAACTTGAGGGTAAAACAGAAATTGAAAAAAATCTACCCACCATGCCCTAAAGAGATCCCCAAATGAAAACTTGCAGGAACATTATTGTTACATTCCAAAGCTCTCAGATCAGGGAGAAAATATTACAAACAATTAGAAAGAAACAATTTAAATACTGTGGAGCTACAGTCAGGATAGCACAAGATTTAACAGCTTCTACCTTAAAGGGCCAAAGGGCATGAAATATATTTTGAAGAGCAAAGGAAGTCCATGTGCAAACAAGAATAGCTAACCAACAAAGTTGAGTATAATCCTGTAAGAGAAAAATAAATGTTTAATAAATTAAAAGACTTTCAGTTGTTTTTGAGGAAAACACCAGACCTGAACAGAAAATTTTACTTCTAAGAATCAGGAAAAAACATATGAAGGTAAACATGAAAGACTCTAAAGGATTTAATAAAGTTTAACTATTTACCTCTTATATCAGAAAATAGTTGTAACAATATTTGATAATTCTGAAGTAGTTTGAAAGAACATACAAAGATGGAAGGCTAGGGGTTCAGTTAATCATGATGGAGTGAACATAAAAAATAAAATTGAGTAAGGAATGGTAAAATGAAGCAAAACATCTCCTATAAAAGAGACATAAATGGAAGAACTGTTATAGTGAAAAGGAGGAGGACACTGAGGGTAGGTAATGTGGAAACTCAGTTAAAGAGAGAATAACATATATGTCCATAGAGTATAACTTATATAGAAATAGAAGTGCAAGAGGATAGAATAAGAGAGACTTAGAATGAGTAGTCAGAAATAATTTAGACTTCTGAGGAAGGATAAGGTTAAAAAGAGAAAAAAATAACCAATGAGTAAAAAATAAAATGGATGGAAATACAAAACTAGTTTCAACAATATATTGGTTTTTTTAAAGCACATATAAAAATTAGAGATATATAGAATAAAAATAAAAGTCTGGAATAAATCTGTTATATTTCATCTGATGTAAAAAAAACAGGGGTAATAATAATGATCTAAGACAAAGTTAAAGCTAAAATAGACTTAATTAAAAGAAAAAACAAATAAACTATATTATATTAAAAAGATACCACAGATAATGAGGTAATATCAATTCTAGATATATATGTATCAAATGTTATAGCATCTAATTTTTTGAAGAAAAGGTAAATGAGTTACACATGAAAATAGGTGACAAAACTATAATAGTGGGGGACTTGAGCCTTACCCTCTCTGAACATGCTAAATCTAATCATAAAATAAATAAGAAAGAAATTCAAGGAGATGAATAGAATCTTAGATAAACTAGATATGATAGAAATTTGGTTAGAACTAAATGGGAATAAAAAGAAATATACCTTTTCTGAGTTGTACATGGTACTTTTATTAAAAAAAGAAAAGACCAACTATCAAGGCATTAAAAACTTCATAGTTAAATACAGAAAAGTAGAAACAGTAAATACATTCTTTTAGTAGTTATTTTAGCCAATTATATGCCATTAAGTTTGATCACTGAAGCAAGATAGATGAATATTTACAAAAATATAAACTTCCCACATTAACAGAAGAAATAGAATTCTTAAATAATGCCATCTTAGAAAAAAGAATCTGAACAAACCATTAATGAACTCCCCAAGAAAAAATCCCTGGGTCAGATGGACTCACAAGTGAAATCTACCAAACATTTAAAGAAAAAGTCATCCCAATCCTATACAAACCATATGGGGAAATGGGCAAAAAAGAAGTCCTACAAATTTCCTCTTATGACACAAATGTGGTACTGAAAACTAAATCAAGAAGAAAAATAGATAAAGAAAACTATAAATCATCTCCATAATAAATATTGATGCAAAAATCTTAAATAAACTCCTAGAAAAGAGATTATAAAAATGTACCACAAGGATCATTCACTATGACTGGTTGGAATTTATACCAGGAATGCAGAGAGGCTTCAATGTTGGGGAAAACATCAGCATAATTGACCACATCAATACAAAACCAACAGAAATCATATTATTATCTCAATAGATGCAAAAAAAGCTTTTGACAAAATAAAACTATTCCTATTTGAAACACTAGAGAGGGAGCAGCAAAATGGTTCAATAGATTGAGAGACTTAGAGATGGGAGGTTCTGGGTTTAAATATGACCTCAGACAATTCCTAGCTGTGTAACCCTAGTAAGGTCACTTAATGCCCCTCCTCTCCCCAATTGCCTAGTCCTTACCACTGTTCTACCTTGGAACCAACATACAGTATTAATTCTAAGACCAAAGGAAAGGGTTAAAAAAAAAACACCACTAAGGAGTATAGAAATAAATAAAATTTACATTAAAAGGGTAAGTAGTTTCTATCTAAAACCATCACCAAGTATTATCTATAATAAGGACAATCTAGAAGCCTTCTCAATAAAATCAGAGGTGAAACAAGGATGCCCATTATCACCACAATTATTTATTATTCACTAGAATAATATATAGCATATGTATAGTATATATCAATTGAAGGAATTAGAATATGAAATGAAGAAACAAAACTATCTCTCTTTGCAGATGATATGGTGGTATACTTAAAGGATCCTAGAGAATCAACTTAAAAGAAATTATATTATATTTCTTAAAAGAAATCATATATATATATGAAATATATATAGTGGAAATATTTAACAATTTCAGCAAAGTTGCAGATATTAAAATAAACCCACATAAATCAGCAGCATTTCTACATATTACCAACAAAGTCCATCAACAAGAGATAAAAAAGAAATTCCATTTAAATTAACTGTAAATAATATTAAATAATTGAAGCTCTACCTGCCAAAACAAACCCAGGAACTATATGAACACAATTTCGAAACACTTTTTTTTTAAGTCAAGTAAGATCTAAACAAGGCAAGAACTCATTATTTGACAAAAATCATGGGGAAAATTGGAAAGTAATATGGTAGAGAGTGGGGAGAGACCATCTCACACTGCATACCAAGATAAAGTCACCATGGATACATGATTTAGGCACAGAAGATGATATCATAAGCAAATCAGGGAAGCATGGAAAAGTTGATAGAAAGGGAGTACAAGAAAGAAGATAATGAAAAACTGTATCTGAGAATGGAATGGGCTTTTTAGGAGATAGTTGGTTCTTCCTCATTAAAGATTTTCAAAAAGATGCCAGATTTCTACTTTTGACAGGTTTCTGTTCGGTTATAAGTGGTCTTAGGTGACCCTGCCCTATCACTTTAGGAAAAACAACTTTAAAATCATGTTAAGGATGAGGAACAGTAAGGCAAGAGAAAAAGGGACATTATGGTCAGAGAAGAAAATTTCAGTGTTCAGGATCTTAGAAATGGAATAGTTTTATGTGTTAAGGAAGTCTAAAGTGTGACCCACCTTGGTGGGTGAATAAATATAATAAAAGATGAAATACTTGTTGTAACATTTAAGAGGTTATAAGGACAGATCATTAGAAGGGCCATTGACATAGTGATTGATGTATTCCAGAATGATGTCAGAGAAATGAATGGAAAAGAAGACATTAGTCTAGCTAACAGAATCTTGGAGAAAGTGGGTAGAAAGTGGATGTCTGGGAGTAGCTAGGTGACTCAGTGGATAGGCTGCCAGGCCTGGAGTCAGGAGGACTTGTATTCAAATGTGACCTCAAACACTTCCTAGCTATGTGGCCCTGGGCTAGTCACTTAGCCCCAATTGTCTAGTCCTTACTGCTTTTCTGCCTTAATACCTGTGTTAATTCTAAGGCTGAAGGTAAGGGTTTTTTAAAAAAGAAGAAAGGGGAAAAAAAAAGAAAATGGATACTAACAAGATGATTAAGTGACAATTTTATTTAAGTCTAATTCCCCTTCATCATATCAAAAAAGGAAAAAATGCACCAAGTAAAAAGGGCAACAATAACCAAAGTGGAAAAGGAAAGAAATCTACACAAATGAAAATCAGAGAGCAATCAGTACTGAAACTGAAGAAATGAATAAACAAAAAATACTATGAGAAATACTTGGGAGAAATAATAGTGCTACAATAACAACTACAGTATGAGTTTGGAACAATTTAAAACCTCTCCAGGTTAATATATTTTAATTAAATAAGGAAAAAGTAAAAATAGCATAGTTGTTGTCTAAGTTGGTTTCACTCAACTATTTTTATTTATTACAAAGGCAAGGTTCAATGGAGAGTGGCATTAATATAGAGGGAAATTATTATGACATAAGATAAACATATCACAGACTTAAGAAAATAAACAAAGAAGAGAAGAAAAAAAGATGAGGGAATTGGAGCTTCTAAATAAGGATTCAGAAAAACAAATAAGAGAATCAGTGATATAAAAGAGAAGATGGAAAATCTTAATAAAGCAGTAGACACTTTTAATAAAGTAAATGGTAAGAAAATGAGTGAGTAGGATTGAGATAAGATGATATAGCAATAGTTTGATTAATGTTATACCTTAATATGCCTGTGGAAACTGAAAACAAATTCAAGTAATACAAAGAATATGTTATGGAAGTTCTCTTGCAAATTCATGTGAATTAAGTAGGAGGCAACATGGTATTCTTTGCCCAGCCTAACGTGGGTCCTATGTTGAAACTATATTATTGAACTGTCAACCACCCATCAGTGGATGTGCTAGTCATAAGTGCTTGGGTTTGGCTTTCCTGTCACAATTGTGTAGGGTGAAAATAGAATGCAAAAGTAATTATAATATAGCACAATGTAAAGAGTGTCAGATCTAGAGATGGGATACTTAGGCTCAAATTCTGGCCCTACTCCTTTTTACTTGGGTAGATTTAGACTTTTTAGGGCTGCTCATCTGCCTTTGGCGTCCATCTGTCACCCAACTCTTATGTATAGCTCCAAGAAGCTGGAGCATGCACAGTGGCCACAATCCAGTAAAAAACCCTCTCAGCAGATGGATTAAACCAGGTTAAAAGTAGCCAACAGACCTCAAATCTGTCAGTGAATTAGCAGTGTGTCCACTCCAAGCATGTGAAAATTATCCCTGATAGGCAGATGAAAGAAGTTTGTTCCAATTGTCCATGAGGACAGCTGAAGCAAAAGCCATGGAGGGCTTAGAGCTTCATCAAACATCCAAGATGCCACGGTCATTCACTGCATCCCAAGCCATCACAAGTCATCTTGATTTTTGCCTTCCAACTGGACTTGCATGACTGGAAGAAAGAGTGAAGCTGATGACTTTGAGCAACTTTGTCTTACTTAAACCTAATGAACATGCTAGTCAAGTCATCACTCATACTATTGTACTATTTAACTGTTTTATTGTTTTACTATGTTATAATTTTGCTGTTTTACTATTCTCTCTAATTTGAAGTCTTTTGATGATGGACCCTACACGGAAGAGGCCCAGGGTTTAGGGTCATCTTCTCATTGGACCAAAGCAAGAGTGGGATTCAGCAGTCCCCTGAGTTTCTGAGCATCTTTTTAAAAAGTAAATATTGCTTACTGTGGCATGAAGAATGGGACAGAAAAGGTATACTAGAAATTGTCTGCTTTGCCCAACCTTAGCCTGCTTACTACAATAGGCAGGGTTCCCATCCTGTGGTCAAAATACAGAAAAAAATATACAAAAAATTTAGAAAGTGATTCTACTCTCCATTGGTACCTAGAATGTGCTCGTGCTCATGGACAACAAGAAGAACTGAAGATGAACAGTTCTTGTCTTGAGAACATCCGAATAGCAGCCCTAAATGAAACAAGGCTGACAAATAAAGGAAGGTCAGCTTATCAAAGTCAGAGCTGAATACATATTTTTCTGTAATGTCATCATGATGGGGAGGGCCATGAAGTTGCCACAGGTTTCATCATTAATGTTTTTAAACCCTTACCTTCCATCTTAGAACCAATACTATGTATTGGTTCCAAGGCAGAAGAGCAGCAATTGTGTAGGGCTAGGCAATGAGTATAGTGTATTTAATATAAGTGTGTACCCCTTTTTCCTAAGGAAAGTTTTGAAAATTCATTTTGGACACCCTACCCTTTGATTGTGTATGCATGTGTGACACTAGAGGTCTCATGGCTCCCTGGCATCCCAAAAGATACTTGTATCTTGTCCCATGTGATTCCTGACATCCTGAAGACTGGCCTCTGACCCAGACTGAGACCAAGTCTGTCCAACCAAGGAAACCTAGGAGGAGTGATGTCACTGGGGTCATACATTAGGGATCAAGGAAGCAGCAAGTCTCTTGGTCTGGAGACTTGCCTGATAGGGCATCTTGCTCATAGTCCTTGATTAGGAAGCATCTCACTGGCCTTTTGACTTTTCCTGTTGGGGTAGCTCCTATGGGATCTCTCTTGGGTAGAAAATGGAGACATGGGGTGAATAACAAACTCAGATTAGCTAGACTCTCTCCAACCTGTTTTCACTATAACTATAAATTAATATACAGTCTCCAGAGATTTTAATACTAACATGGAGGTTAAGTGACTTGCTCAGGTTCACAAAGCTAGGAAGTATGTGAGGCCATATTTGAACCCAGGATCTCCTGTCATAATCAAATCTAATCTAGTCAGCAATCTTGTATGCCTCCCAAAAGGGGCAAATGACAGACTCGTGACAATGCAACTGCTCCTTGCTCAAAAATGTCACATCACCATCTTTAGTATGTATACTCCCACTTTGATGAGCCATGATGAAGTCAAAGAAAATTTTTATGAAGACCTGGAGACTCTCATCATCAATGTACTGAAAAAAGACAAGTTTTGTAATTCTGGGTGACTTTAATGCCAGAGTAGGCATAGATCATCAGACATGAAAGAGAGTCCTTGGGAGAAATGCAATCAGAAAGAGCAACAGTCTTCTATTTACCTAAACACAACAAAATGTGGATGCACCCTTGCAGCAAGCACTAACAGACTACATCATCATAAGAAGACAGGCAAGATATGAAAGTGACAAAGGTGATATGTGCCACGGAGTTCTGGACCAACCATAGACTTATTCTCTCCAAGCAAAATAAATCAGGAAACTCAAAATCCACAGATTAGAGCTTTTTTGGGGTATGAGCAATTTATTGATGACCTAGAAGAAAAACTAAACTAACACACAGGAACAGTGGGACAGAAAAAGAATGGGCAACTTTCAGAGACTTTGTGTACAGCATCATCTGGCTCATCTGGGCCAGAACACTTTAAACATCAGGTTTGTTTTTGTAACAATGATGGGGAAATTCAGAAGCTGCTAAATGAAAAATGAGAATTCCACAGGTTTACCAGCAGGAAAGTTAGTCCATCTCTAAGAAGGCAACATTTATAGAGAGCCATACCTGGAGAAAAGTCTTAGATTCAAGTCTAGCCTCAGACACTTCCTAGCTCTGTAACCCTGGGCAAGTCACTTAACCCCAATTGTCTAGCCTTTACTACTCTTCTGCCTTGGAAGAGATATTGAGTGTCCATTCTAAGACAGAAGTTAAGGGTTTATTTTTTTTTTTTAAGGAATGGGGGCAGCATTTAACTCCAACAAAAGTAAAATGCAAATGAAGCTTAGAAAGATATAGGATTCTTAGATCAATAAGAAGGCAGATGAAATTCAGGTTTATACCAATAGCAGCAATTCAAAGTGCTTCTATGATGCCCTAAAGACTATTTATGGGCCAAAGACTTATGGTGCATTTCAACCACTCAGTGTTAATGGAACCACATTAACCACTGATAAGAACATAATCCTAGAGAGGAGCAGAATTCCTCCATAGTGTTCTCAATAGATCATCATCAACCAGTGCCGAAGTCACTGACTGTATACCTCAGATTGAAGTTTATTTGATTAAAAAGAAGAAAAGAAAACCAAATGGCCAGTATCAAAAAGGAAAAAAAAAGGAAAAATAACAACAAATGAAGAAACACCATTTGAAACTATTTTATCCAACTAATATGCCAATAAAATCAAAACCTTACATGAAATAATTATTATTTACAAAAACATAAATTACCCTAATTATCATAAAAAGTAGAGAATTTAAATAACTTCATTTTAGAGGAAGAAATTAAACTTCCAAAGAAAAAATCCCAGGACCAGATGGATTCAAAAGTAAATTCTATTAAACATCAAAAAACAATTCTAATTACATAATTTATTACAAAAATTATTTGCAAAAAGTATAGGAAGGAGACTACCAAATTCCTTCTATGATATATTTTTGCCTTCATATATCAACCAGGGACAACCAACACAGAAAGAGGAAATCATAGACCAATATTCCTAAGGAGCATTGATAACAGAAAAAAAAATATTTGCAAAGAAACTAAAATAGAACATCACAAAAATTATACACTATAATGGGGTTAGATTTATACAAAGAATGCAAAACACCTACAAAATGTATAGAACATGTAGGAATCTACCTTCTATGATATATATAATTGTATAAATACAACTATAAGCAACTATTTACAGAAATAAAGACAGACCTAAATAATGGTTCAATATTAGTTGTTCATGGGTAGGACAGCCCAATATCACCTTATGAAACTATCAAATAATTATTTTATAAAATTAGAAAAAAATAATAATGAAATTCATTTGGAAGAAGCAAAGTTCAAAAATTTCAAGAGAAATAATGAAAAGATTTGGGAATGAGAGGACTTAATGCTACATCTTGAATTGCACCATAATGTAGTAATTATTAAGACAGTTTGGCATTAATCAAGAAATAGAGAGATCAATTAAAGGAACAGATTAACAATACAACATACAGAAGAAACATGTTTGATACTCTAGAATTCAATAAATACAAAGACCCTCACTCCTGGTATAAGGATTCACTATTTGATAAAAAGTTCTGGGAAAATTGTATAGCAGTATGGGAGAGATAGATTTATAGCAACAATTACCATTCTATACAAAGTCTAGGTACAAATGGATACATGGCTTAGACATTAAAGGTCACAGCATAAATTCATTAGAGCTATAAGGGGGAAAATACCTCAGATATACAAATTGGAAAAAAATATTATGGCCCAAACAAGAAACAAAGAAGAAAATAGAAAATAAAATGGATAGTTTTGAAATTAAAAAGATTTACATACACACACACACACACACACACACAAAATCTGACAAAGCTAAAACAAAAGATGCACAATTAACTGGTAAAAAATATTTGGCAACAAACTTCTCTGATAAAAGCCTCATTTCTAAGTTACATAAGGGACTAATTCAAATTATTATGAAAATGAACTGTTTTTCAAATAATAAGACATTTGAAAAATAGCTCATTTTAATAATAATTTTCATTTCATAATTTTATAATAATTTGAATTGAATAAATTTAATAAGTGATCTAAGGAAGTGAAGTTTTAAAATTTATTAGTTTAGTTTAGTTTTTAAATATGAAATCCCTACCTATCAATAGCTATATGGAAAAAAATGCTCCAAGCCACCACTAATCAGAAAAATTCAAATTAAAGTAATTCTCACATTTTACTTCATAGTCATCAGTGGGAAAGATGATGGAAAAGGAAAGGAAAATGATAGATGTTAGGGGGCTGTAGGAAAACAAACACATTGGTGCACTGAAGATATACCGGATATTATTTTATAAGAAAAATGAAATATGAATTCAGAAAGGCAAAGAAAGATCCTGATTCACTGAAGAAATTAGAATCATGATGGTAATAGATATAGACACAATGGCTACATTTATGTAAATGAAAACAAGAGCAAAAAATACCAGAATCCAGATTAAATGAAGTTTTTTTAATATAAAATGATATCTCCATCTTAGAATCAAAACTTTAAAGATTGGTTCCAAGGCAGAAGATTAGGGTAGGCAATGGGGATTAAGTGACTTGCCCAGAGTCACACAGCTAGGAAGTGTCAGAGGCTAAATTTGAACCTAGGACTTTCCAGCTCTAAACCTAGTTCTCTATTCACTCAGCCACCTAACTGCCCTTTAAGTCATTTTAAAATAATACAATAAGCAGCTGTATTAAATAATAAAATAAGCCACATGTTCTTAAGCAACTGATAAACACATATTGACCCTATGAAAAACAAGCCACCAATGAAAAAATATTATAAACAATTTCACCAATAATTTGGAAGAAAACTATCAGTCAAAGGATGAGGTAAGCAACTTAAGGACACCCCTAGTTAAAAGTAGAAAAGCCTATCTGGGAGCCCAGCCAGCA
This sequence comes from Monodelphis domestica, assembly GCF_027887165.1. Taxonomy (NCBI): domain Eukaryota; kingdom Metazoa; phylum Chordata; class Mammalia; order Didelphimorphia; family Didelphidae; genus Monodelphis; species Monodelphis domestica. Next base: position 191,377,665 of record NC_077233.1, read on the forward strand.
GCCTGTTCCTAGAAAATGATGAGGGCAGGCTCCACACTACTGACTAGACAGAACAAGTGGGGGCTCCATCAAGGGCAATGCTGATTGGGATTTGCCAGTGGAGCATCCCAAAGGAAGACCTCTGACCTCTGACCTCTGACCACCGACTGGGCAAACTTGTCAATTTCCATTGGAAGCATGCTTAAAGGCAGTTCTAAGAGGCCAGGTGAGTAGTTTGTTCTTACAGGATATTGTTTGCATGCTTTCACTGATCAAGTTTTCTTGCCCGCTGAGAAGGGTGGGTCTAATGAGAGTCTCTGTCGACCTGTGTATGATCCATTATCCCCCCACAGCACCGTAGGTTACAGCATCCCATTCTAACTCTTTGGCAGCTCTGGTGACCAGAAGGGTTTTCCTCCCTCCGTTGAAAGCTGTCTCCTCTCTACTTCTGCCCATTTCCTTGATTAGCTGCCCAGGTCATGCCTATCTCTTCTGAGGGTGGCCTGCCCTCCTGGCCCCTTGGCTTTGAATTCTCCCCCTAAGGACCTCACCTTGATGCACCAGACTTGGAGCCCGCATCACTTTGATCCTGGGAGCATTTTGCAACTCCCCTAGACTTGCAGAGACTGCCTAATCTCCCTCCCAGATCAAATGCTCTCTAGCCTCACCCTCCCTGACTTGCTCCAAGCCGGAGCAAACCCTGTTATTATTCATCAATCAGCAGCTTCCCTTAAGTCCTTGTCACTGTCCCAGGCCTACAGCTAACAGGTAGGTCTGGTTTGACTGGGGCTTGGCAAAGGCCTGGCTGGGACATACCTTGGCCCACTTTAAGCAACAACACTAGAAAGTAGTCATTGAAAAGAGTACAGGATGGGTAAGTTTGCCAGCCAAGTGATCACTCGATATACAGGTTAATATCCTGTGGGGAAATGAATCCAAATATTCAGAAGAATAGCTTTCAACCAAACCTAGAACTGTGCTAAAAAAAAAAAAGGAGCAGTGGTAGAATAGGAAATTCTGGGTCCTGATCACGAAAAATAAATGCTTTTTAATTTAAAAAATGTACATAAGGCTTCCTCATCGTTTACTTATAAATTAAATTTCCTTCTGACTTACTATAATACAGGAGCTTTTTAGAAGTTTCTGATAATAATCAATGAGTATTTTTATTAAGTGCCTACTATGTGCCAGGTGTTATGTTAGGTGCTAGTGATACAAGTACAAAGAATGAAACAGTGGCTCAAGGGACTGAGAGCCAGGCCCAGAGAAGGGAGGTTCAAATCTGGCCTCAGACACTTCCTAGCTGTGTGACCCTGGGCAGGTCACTTAACCTCTCGTGCCTAGCTCTTACAGCTCTTCTGCCGTGGAAACAATATACAGTATTGATTCTAAGCTGGACAGGAAGGGTTTGGGGGAGGGGAGGAAGAAGGGTTAGGGGGATAATAGCTCATATTTTAGAAACATATAAAAACATGGATACCACGGTTTATTGGGATGTGGCTGCTGAGCACACTACCTCTGAGAGCCACAGGGGAGATCTGGGTGGCAAGAATAGCAGCCCTGAAAAAGGATCACAACAAGCCCTCCCGTCAGAGGTGCTTGTGGGCTAAGCCAGGTTGAGGGTCATCAAAAGGCCCAAAGCTTTCAGCCAGTGACCGAGGTGTCTACCTCAGGCCTGCAAAGACTTTCCTCAGGGAAGCAGTAGAGGAGAAGGATTTGTTCCATCAGCCATGAAGGCAGATGAAACAGGGCCTCTGGGGGCTTAGAGCTTGATTAGACAAGGAAGAAGCCAAGGTCATCCATCGTCAGCCATCTTGATTTTTGTCTCGCCCCTGGACTCGGGAGTGAGGCTGATGACTTTATGCAACTCTGCCTCACTTAAATCCAATTTATTCAAGAAACAAAAGGCATTAGGATATCATTTTGGTCTTCTTCAAGTACAAAGGATAACAACCAACTGACACAGCACAAATATAAAGTGAGTAAATAATATTAAATATAAATATCATATACTACAAACATATAAATATAAATAAATAATTTAAATAAATATAAATTATATATTAATATATAATATGTAAAAAGTAGTAAAATAAAATGTGGTTTGGGAGGAGAGTACTTGTAGCTGGGGCAATTAGGAAATGCTTCATGCAGATCTGAGGTGCATTTTAAAGGAAGAGAGAGACTCTTTGAGGTTGGTGTATTCTAGGCACGGGGAAGTCATTTCAAAGGTACAGAGATGAAAGATGGTATCCTGTGTGGAGAACAAAGAGAAGGCCAGTTTGGCTCTATCACGTGTTGCCAGAGGGAATGTAACGAAGCCAGAAAGACCATTTGGAGCCAGGTTGTATAAAGTACTCAAAGCTAAACAGAGGCGTTCTTAGTTTATCCTAGAGGCAAAAGGAAGGCCAAGGAAATGATTGAATAGGGTAGCCACATGGTCAAATTTAGGATGGATTGAAATTGGAAGTCTAGCAGCAGGGAGGCTAATCAGGAAGGTGGTACAAAGATGTAGAAGAAAGATGATAAAGGCAGAAAGTAAGTTATTAATTATGTAAGTGGAGAGAAGTCATCTTTTTTTTTTTAAACCCTTACCTTCCATCTTGGAGTCTATACTGTGTATTGGCTCCAAGGCAGAAGAGTGGTAAGGGCCAGGCAATGGGGGTCAAGTGACTTGCCCAGGGTCACACAGCTGGGAAGTGGCTGAGGCCAGACTTGAACCTAGGACCTCCGGTCTCTAGGGCTACCAAGCTTCCCCTTAGAAAAGAGGTCTTTGAGGGGGCAGCTAGGGTAGCTCAGTGGATTGAGAGTCAGGCCTAGAGACGGGAGGTCCTAGGTTCAAATCTGGCCTCAGACACTTCCCAGCTGTGTGACCCTGGGCAAGTCACTTGACCCCCATTGCCTAGCCCTTACCACTCTTCTGCCTTGGAGCCAATACACAGTATTGACTCCAAGACGGAAGGTAAGGGTTTAAAAAAAAAAAAAGAAAAGAAAAGAGGTCTTTGATGACCATTAGTCTGAAGCTGCACAGGGTGAACTACTGTTCTGGAAATTCATGAGCAACAGAGTACCAATTATTTTCCCTCAAAACCTACCCATCGCCAACAACAAAGGATTTGTGTTGAAGATGCTGGAGATTCTTTCAGTCACCCAGATTTGCAGTCTCATTTTTCCATAACTTCTCACTTTCCTTCATCCACATATGAAATTAGTTCTCAGGTCTGCCTCAACATCTCTCACAACCCTCCTCCTTCTCTCTAAAGTTTACAGGGATACCACCCCAATTCAAGACCTCACTCCCTCACATTGAGACTATTGCAACAGCCTCTCAATTGTTCCTCCCTGCATCAAATCTCTCCCCTCTCTAATGTTCTCCACACAGCTGCTAAAGCCATAATCTGAAAGTACAGGTTACTACCTTGCTCCATGTTTCCCTATTAATTCTAGCCTCAAATACAAACTCTTCTGGTATTTAAAGCCTTTCACAACATGACTAGAAAGTTTTTGACTCTACTCGGTTTCCAAAAATACCTGCTGCTCATTAATGGTGGGGAGATGACTTTGGAGTAATTTTGTTGACAGGTACTATCCCAAAAGTGGGAAGAAAGGCTCTTCTCTGTTGGACCAAAGGTGTCAAACCCAAAAAGAAATGGAGGTCATGAAACTATACATAAGGGTCCCTGCAGGCCATATATTGACTTAAAAGCCACATACTAACATTATCTATGTTTTGTTGAATTTTTATTAATTTTGTCAAATATTTCCCAATGATATTTTTAACTGGTTCTGCCATACTTAGAAGTGTTCTAGGCCTGCCAGTGTGTTTGATACCTTTGCTACAGAAATTGCTTCTTCTGAGAAAGAATTTTGGCTGATCTCAAATGATTGGAGAGCACCAAGAGTGACATCTCAGAGGAGGCCAGGAGGAGGAGAAAAAGGTGATTTGGGTATTATGGATACATTTTAGGCCAAGAGCAGGTCGGTGGAGAGAAAAATCTCTAGTACTAGAGATGAAAATTGGAAATTTTGGTTTGAATATTGTGAAGATGGGATTAAATCTCCCCTGCCCACTTTTAGATTTAATCTAAAATTGTATATGCCCCCACATTTCCTTAAGTGAGGGTAGGTACAAAACCCATGCACTAAACTGGGTGACAACTCAGAAATGACTAACTTCCCCCTGGACAGTCCTAAGAAAATTCTAAAACTATGATTGGTCCACAGAAAGTGGAAGGAAGGCACAGGAAGTGACGCAAAGAAGGGTCTTTAAAAGTAGTTACAACTTCCTGTGACCAGCACTTTCTCCTTTGAACTTAGCTTTGGGAGAGTTCTGGCTTGGGACCTCAGACTGCTCTTGGGCCTTCCTTTAGGATTACCACATGGGTGAGTGAAAAGTCTAGCTCATTAAGCTAGATTTCTTACTCTGCCCTCTTTCTCATTTCTCTACTTTCACTCTTTCCCTCTATTTTATAAATAAACTGCTATAGAAGTCATTTGAGATATATTAATTTTGGTGGCCACATTCTCATATATTTAGTCCAACCTTAAGTTTTTAACCCTTACAATAGGAAAGCATATCCTCTTAAGGGCATGAATGTAGCATTCAAAAGATATTACTGAAGTAGTCATTATGGGCAAAGGAGTTTCTTCTGGGCATTCACATCTTTTAAAAATAACTTCAAGTAAGGGCCTAGAATTGAGAGGTCCTGGGTTCAAATCTGGTTTCAGACACTTCCTAGTCATATGACCCTGGGCAAGTAAACTAATCCCCATTATCTAGCCCTCATTGCTAGTCTACATTGGAACCATTACACAGTAATGATTCTAAGACCGAAGATAAGGATTTTTTTTAAATACCTTCAATCTTTTGGAGAGTCAAAGTTCAGAATTTCATAGTTCTAAGTCAGATACATCTCAACCACATTGTCTAGTGTCTATGAAAAATCTCATCACAATTGGAAAAGAATTAACTTCCTTTCTCTAACATTCAATAAGTTCTGAGAAAAGCATGAATCAAAAGCTCTCTCAGAACAATTTTCTTACTTTTTGACTAAACAACTTTCAGTCAAATAATGAAATTCCTTTCTAATAAATGCCTATGTTTGAGTACCATGAAAATCTTTTTACATACTGTAATTATGTCATTGGAGTGTGTTTCCCAACTACAAAATAAATCCCGTAAATGTGATATGTGAACCATTAAAAAAATTTTTTTTATTTATTTACTTCCCTTCTCCACCCCATCCCTGCCAAAAAAACAATAAAGGACATGAGAAGACTTTAGGAAAGTGAGGCAGACAGATTAGCCTGAGATTAGATTCACCTGAGACCTTCAGAAAGTCTGAAATATTAAGACCCTTTTGGGGCCCCACTTAGCCAAGACACAGCAAAACAGTAAATTGGATCCATAGTCCACTGAAGCTCTAGGTTCTAAGATGACGTAGGTGGTGATGTCACAGAAACCTCAATCCTGACTATTTAATCAGCAGCATCCAGCCACCAGTGCTGGAAAGTAGTGAGCAAACTTAGCCTGCAGTTTGTTTCCATTGACAATCATTATGCAGAGCATTAAAAACATGGTAAGTAGTTGATTTGAATAGGTCTTTTTATGGACCTTTTCTTTGGGTGCCCTAAAAGACTTTGACAGGTTTAAAGAGGTTTTCTAGAATAGCAGTCAATGATTCTCATGGAAATGCATGTTATGGGGGCCTTTCACATAGTAGGGCTTCAAATAGTTGTTAAATTGAATCAAATGCTTTTTCAAAGCTATTAGTTCTGTAGCTGAGATCACAGAGTCATTGAGACAAAGCAAAGAGAGCTGTAGGGGCTCTCAGAAGCCATCTAGTTCAACTGCCTTCTTTAACTGACAATGAATCTGAGATTCAGGGTGCTTAAGTGACTTGCCCAGAGTCATACATCAAAGGAAGTATTCAAGCATAGGGCTTCTGATTCCAGACCCAGGGTTTCTTCCTATACCTTTATTTTTGATAGATTACCCAAAGGAAATGGTTCCCATGAAGATTATCCAAGAGGCAAATTGCCCAATAGTCATTTTATTTTATTTTTATTTTTTTACTTAAGTTTCTACTACATCAAATGTTTACTACTGATGACCACTAGCTTAAGGTTTAAGGCAAGACTGAGAGAATTAAATCTTGTTTTTGTTTCCTCCAAGCTAAAAATGATTCCTTTAGCTCCAATTTCTCAAAGCACTCTTCCTAGATCTTTTGTATTATGGTTGTTGTTGTATATCTTTTCCCTATAATCACCACAATCACTACCACCATCCTCAAATTCCCCCAATCCCCTGCATACCTCTAATTAGTTTATTAGCTCTTTGAGTCAATATATGTTTCATATCTACTTTTTGTAACCTCAGGGCCTAACACATTTTTTTATTTTATTTTAATGTGTTTTGATCTGGGCTTGTGATTTCTTTGGTGTGTGAGAAATCCCAGTTTAGAATATCCCTTCATCAGTGCAGATTTTTAGACATTCATCTACAAATTATGATTTTAGAGTTATCTGAACCACTGAGTTTATTATGTCATTGTAGGTATAGTGCTAAACTTGGAGTCAGAGAGACCCAAGTTCAAATCTAGACAAAGGTACTTTAAGTGTATGACAGCTGGAAAACGATATCATTTTTCTTAGTCTCTATTTCAAATAACATTAATAAGGCCTATAGAATTTATTTGGGAAGGCTTGTAGAAGTCAGACAAAATGAGATAATACATATAAAGTGCTCTTTATAATTAAATAGGGTCAAGACTTGAACATAGATGTTCATAACTACAAGGCTAGTGTCACCTATAATAAATAGTTTTCAAATTGAATGATAGAGCTCAACAAACTTGGGTGTAAATACTAAAGATCTATTTTCAAAATCCTACTCTCTACTATCTGCTCTCTGCTGCTAGTTGTCCAAGACTCTAAGATCACCTTGTGGTAATATTGACTACAACTATTTTGCCAATGACCTCCACCAAGCCCTCTACCAATATATAACAGGATATTTATAGAGGAACTAATTTGCCAATAATTACCATGTTGCATCTCTTTAAAAAAATGAATGAATGAATGTTTTAAATACTATCTCTGAAATATCACCATAGGAAATAGGAAAGAGAGTGTCATTAGTTTTCACTTCTGTTTCTTCAGTTTTATATTTTGCTGATTTCTTGGGGAAACTACATAGATTTCATTAACTATCTAAATTGATTGGAGAAATGTAAATTAAAATAACTTGAGGTACCACCTTAAACCTATTAGGTTGGTTAATATGCCAGAAAAGGAAAATAACAAATATTGGAGGGGATGAGGAAAACTATGGACACTAATGCCCTCTTGGTGGAGTTATGAACTGATCAAATCATTCTGGAGAGCAATTTGGAACTATGACCCAAGAGTTATAAAATGTTGCATACCCTTTGACCCAGAAGTGCCACTACCAGGTCTATACCCAAAAGGGATCAGAGAAAAAAGGGAAAGGACCTATATGTACAAAAATATTTGTAGCATCTCTTTTTGTGGTGGCAAAGAATCCAAAATTGAGAAGATGCCTATCAACTGGGAAATGGCTAAACAAATTGTGGCATATGAATGTGCTGGAATACTATTGTGATGACCAGGATGCTTTCAGAAAAACCTGGGAATAACTGATGCAAAATGAAATAAATAGAACCAGAATATCATTGTACATAGTAACAGCAATATTGTTCAATGATCAACTTCAAATGATTTGCCTATTCTCAGCAATACAATGGATCTAAAACAACACCAAAGGACTTAAGATAAAAAATATTATCTACCTCCAGAGAAAGATCTGATGAAGTCTGAATGCAGATCAAAGCATTACCTTTTTTTTAATTTTTAATTTTTTCTTTTTTTGGCTTGTTTTCTTTTGCAACATAGCTAATATGGAAATATTTTGTATAATTGTATATGTACGCTCTATATAAAACTGCTTGCCTTCTTAAGGAGAAAGGAAGAGAAGGAGGGAGGGAAAGTATATAGAAGTGGGCAGGCAAGTAACTCAGTGGATTGAGAGCCAAGCCTAGAGGCAGGAAAGTCCTAGGTTCAAATCTAGCCTCAGATCCTTGCTAGGTGTGTAACTCTGGGCAAGTCATTTAACCCCCCCCTCCCCCCCATTGCCTAGTTCTTAGTGTTCTTTTGCCTTGGAACCAACATATAGTATTGATTCTAAGGCAAAAGGTAAGGGTTTTTTTTTTAAATATATAGAACTCAAAATTTTTTAAAAAGAATTTTTTAAATGTTATGTATATGTAACTAGAAAAATAAAATAAAAATTAATGCAAAAAAAGTGAAGGTTGCAGAATGCAGAAGAATTTTTTTTTTGTAACAAGGCCAATGTGGAAATGAGTTATGATTGAATGTGCCTTGTAGATAACAGTTAAGTGATTCACAGTTGATCATATCATCATACACAATTGTTGCTACTGTGTACAACATTTTCCTGGTTCTGTTCCCTGCACTTTATATCAATTCATATAAGTTTTTTCCAGTTTTTTGTGTGATCAACTAGTTTATCATTTCTTATGGTACAGTAGTATTCACAACTTGTTCAGCCATTTCCCAGTTTATGGACATCCCTTCAGTTTCCAGTTCATTGCCACCACAAAATGAACTACTATAAATATTTTAGAAAATATAGTTTCTTTTCCTTTTTCCTTGATCACCTTAGGAAACTGACCTAATAGTGATATTATTGGATCAAAAGGTATACACAGTTTTTGGATGAAAAAATCCAAACTATATATAACTATAGTAAAAAAAAAAATGCTTTAAATCATTATTGATAGGAGAAATACAAATCAAAACAACTCTGAGATATCATCTAGCACCTATAAATAGGGACACTTAATACATTGTTGGTGGAACTATGAACTGATCTGAGCATTTTGGAGAACTATATGGAATTATGCTCAAAGAGATGTAAAATTATGCTTTTTAATAGATGTTTTTAAAAAGGCCTCCTCAAGTTCATATATTCAGTTAAAATAGAAATAAGTCTTGATAAAATGATCAAATTCATGGTTTTTATTGTCATTTGCATAATAGTGCAAAAAATAAATACATAATTGACTCAAAGCATTAGCTCTGTTCCATTTGAAACCTTTGGCACCCACTGGTAGCTGGTATATTTCACAAGTTCAGGGGAAGGGAGAGTGAAAATTTGAGAAGAGGAAAATGTTATTATTACTACTCGAAAATTGTGGCAGTGCTATATAATTGATAGTGTACTTCACTAAGAATAAGGAGAGGGGGCAGCTGGGTAGCTCAATGGACTGAGAGCTAGGCCTAGAGACAGGAGGTCCTAGGTTCAAATCTGACCTTGGACACTTCCCAGCTGTGTGACCCTGGGTAAGTCACTTGACCCCCATTGCCTAGCCCTTACCACTCTTCTGCCTTGGAGCCAATACACAGTATTGTAGACAGAAGGTAAGGGTTTAAAAAAAAAAAGAAGAATAAGGAGACAGATTCTAGCACCACTTTCTGTTCCCAAACACTTGTTACATACCTACTATGTGCCAGTTACTTTATGTTGGAATTTTACATCATGTGGAAGGAGACAAGAAGTACAAAAGTTTTGTATTCACTACCTGTGTGACATTGGGCAAGGCATATTACTTTGTGGGCCTCAGTTTCCCTAAATGGTGCAATACATAGAGCACAGAGCCTGGAGTGAGGAAGACTCATCTTCCTGACTTCAAATTTGGCTTCAGACACTTACTAGCTGCATGACCCTGGGCAAGTCACTTAGCTCTGTTTGCTTCAGTTTCCTCATCTGTAAAATGAGCTGGAAAAGGAAACAGCAAACCACTCCAGGATCTTTGCAAGAAAATGGAGCCATGAAGAGTCAGACACAATGCTCAATATGGCAAACCACACCAGTATCTTTGCCAACAAAAGATATGACTGAACAACAATCAAGGTCCTTTCCTGGAGTTCCTTGATTCTTTGGCTCACGTATGATAACTAAAATGCATTTTCTCATCTACATACTTGTTTCAGAATGAATTTGAGAGCTTTCTGAAGGATGCTGGTTCCAAACTTGTTGTCGTTGACTTCTCAGCAAAATGGTGTGGTCCATGCAAAAGAATTGGCCCTGTTGTTCATGTAAGTATCACTGACCTCTCACCCAAGTTCTTTTTATTCTTCTGTTTGTTTTTTCCAGTAAGCCCTTATCTTCTTAGAATTGATACTAGACACTTAGGATTGACGCTTGTGCAAGGGGTAGTGGCATACTGCATGTCCATTGCATGTAGTACGGTATTCATCCACAAAATCCTGCAATATAGCAAAAACTCCATGATACAGAATTAGTTGTTTGTTTGTTTTTTTAACCCACAATACAGTGAAGCCATAACTGAACCATAATATAGCAACAGACAACCGTATATCCAATATTCCATGCTGATAATTGCCTACTCCTTCAGAAAAGGAAAAGAGGCACATTTTTTTCAATTCTGCTCTGGGGTAAAGTTTAGTTATTATAATTACACAACATTTAATTTCTTTTTTTTGCTACTCTTTCCTATTACTGTTTTGTAGTTTTATATGATTTTCCTGGGTCTGCTCAGTTTACTTTACATCAATTCATGTCTTACCATTTATCTCTGAATTCATTTTTATATTTCTTATATATTAATATATATTTCATTATACTAATGTGCCACGATTTGTTTAGCCATTCTCCAGTACATAGGCATCTGCTTTGTTTCCAGATGTTTACTATCTCAAAAAGCTGCTAGAAATATTTTGAAGTTTGGGACACTTTTTCTTTGAGCTCCTTGGCATGCATTCCCAGAAGCTAAATAGCTAGGTCAAAGGTCCTTTCACTTTGGTGTATTTTATCCCCATTGATGAGGGGAAGGGAGCAGATAATTCCAAATTAAATGTGTTTGTTGGGGGGGGGGGGTAGGGGAGTTTCTGCAAAGAAATCCAAACTATATTACATAAGCTGATAAATTTATTCTCCCTTTCCTTCAAATCAGTATAATGGGGGTTTTAACATAACCCCAAAAGAAATGCTATAAAATACTAAATGGAGTTATAGACAGAGGTTATAAAGAGAGAGAGGGGGTGGAATTTACTTTCCTGGAGATTGTTAAAGTTAGAATTCATGCCTTTCTTGAGGACAGGTAGACGGCTCAGTGGATTGAGTCAGGCATAAAGATGGAAGGTCTTGGCTTTAAATCTGACTTCAGACACTTCCTCCTTGGGTGACCCTGAGCACGTGTGCCAGAGGGGGCACTCAGAGCCCTTTCTGTGGGCATAGCCATCACCCTCGCCCCACATAGAGTTTGCCAGAATGGGTTACTAGAAAGCCAGGGGTCTGGGCTGCTCCCCATACCCCTCTCCACAAGCACCTGAGGCCATTTCTAACTTCACCCATCTCTCTGCCCAGAAGCCCAATAGTAGAGCTTCCTCCCTCCCTTTTCTAGGGTAAACTTGGTCTCTAAAAGGATTACCATCACTGGTCTAGCCCTTATTACTCTTCTGCCTTGGAACCAATAAACAATTGGGATTGATTCTAAGATGGAAGTAAAAAGTAAAAAAAAAAAGAATTATTTTTTTCTTATTTATATATTAAAACCCTTACCTTCCGTCTTGGAGTCAATACTCTGCATTGGCTCCAAGGCAGAAGAGTGGTAAGGGCTAGGCAATGGGGGTCAAGTGACTTGCCCAGGGTCACACAGCTGGGAAGTGGCTGAGGCCACATTTGAACCTGGGACCTCCCGTCTCTAGGTCTGTCTCTCAATCCACTGAGCCACCCAACTGCCCCCCCAAAAAAGAATTCTTACCTTTTTTTTGAGAAAAATGTGAATGATCTTCCCTGCAGGTAGAAGGATAGGCCAGATAGCTTTTAAAATTTTAATAAAACCTTTAGGGTTTTTTTTTTAAATCATCTTCATTTCTAAATATATCCCTCCCCCAACACCACCACTCAGAGAGCCATCCTTTATACAAAGATTACAAAAAGAGGACAAGGAGTAATTGAGCAACACTAACCAACACATTGACCGAGTGAGAAAGTATACAGGATCCCACATCATCCATAATGTCCAAAGTTTAATCATCCCTCACCCCAGCAAAGGAGAAAGGTGAGTCCTTATATCTCTTCTTATGAGTCAAGCTTTAACTCTCAAGTGTGGTACATGCATACCCAGGAGAATTAATTTGGAATGCATGAAGAAAATATTAGAATTGGGACAGCTAAGTGGTTCAGCGGTTCAGGACAGGAAGTTCTGGGTTCAAGTGTGCTCTCAGATACTTCCTAGCTGTGTGACCCTGGGCAAGTCACTTAATCACAACATTAACCCTTATTTTTCTTACTTAGAATTGATTCCAAGATAAAAGGTAAGAGTTTAAGGGGGGGGAGGGGGGACATTAGAACTGAAAACAGCCCAGCGGTTCAGTGAGTGCAGTTTCTGCCTGACTTCCGCTCTCCTTCCACCTGCATGTATAATAGAAGGGCAGCCTAGCCGGAAAAGAGGAAGACGGGAAAGCACTTGGGAAAGTCCCCATTGCATCAGCACCACACACCTTTGATGTCCCGTGGCCAGGGCTCTGCAGACTACCCTCGCCCTAGAAACCATGAACTGCAACCGATTCCCCAGAAACTGGGACCCTTCCAGGGCCTCACCCTCACGGGAGGGGATGGGGCAGAACCAGCGCCTACACACACCAAGCTCCATCCCCCAGGAGAGATAGGAAGCAAACTGCTAGAAGCCTGGATGGGGCCAGGAGCAAAGGAAACTGGGAGACCCGCTTCCCCGGGAGCCATTAATCTAGGCACCCAGAAGTTAAATGGACTTTCTCTCTCCCCTCCCTTAGGTTCCATTTTAGAATCAATCCTGTATATTAGTCCTAAGAACGAAGAGCAGTCAGGGCAAGGCAATGGGTGTTTGGTGACTTGCCCCAAATCAAAAAAGCTAGGAAGTTGTTTCTTTAAAAAAAAAAAAGGAGTTTTTCCCCCTTTCCAGGGCCTCAGTAAAGGATGCATGTGCTTCCCAGCATGACACAAAAGGAGTCTGAGCATCCATAAGTACTCTGTGAGCCCCCGGAGCCAGGGAGGCCAAGGAGATAGCCAAGCTTCCGGAGGATACGAATTCCTTAGTGCACCTCCCCCAGCCACAGCCTAAGGGAGGGTCATGGCAGCTGACCAAAACCCAGGAGCGGAGACAGGCTGAGCCGAGCAGACAGCGCAGCAGCCACTGTTAGAGGGAGGGGGTGGCTGCTGCCTCTGCTATCGGAAAACTCCGGGGTCTTGCAATCAGCCCCAGAACTCTCGCGACTGTGCGGCTGTGCTCCCGACTTCCGTATAAACCCATCCGAAGGCGTGGAGGTCAACAATGGGCGCCTTGCCATCTTCCCCGCTGCTCCCTTCTCGTCTGAGAACGCCACCATGACCCCCTGGGGACCGGGCGCAGCCCTTCCAACACACACACGGAAAATGGACACTTCCTAGCAGAATTTCAACAAAAAAATCTTTGTAGCATAGATGGGTGGGATTGAAAAGGGCATATCATGATTTTAGTAAGCACAACTTTAACAGCTGACTTCCATTTTTATCTACAGACTGGGACGGCCATTAAAGCCAAGTATCAAAATAAAATCAGACGTCTTCACTGAATCACAGAGTTAAGCTACCGGAGGCGGGTGGGGGAGGGGAGGGAAAGCCCATGAATCCTGAAACCATGGGAAAATAGTCTAAATTAATGAACCAAATAACATTTTCCAAATTAAAAAAAAAAAGGATTAAGCAATGATTTTAAAATGAAGTATATTCAATAAATGAATATTAACTCATTAAACTTATTAAACATAGATTTTGAGGGCAAAACATTGTATAATAATATTTTAAAACTTAAGATTTATTTCATCTTTCTCTCATCCTTTATCTACTTTTTTATTTTATAGAGCCAAGTATTGGCTTTATGATTTCAGTCTGAACTCCAGAGTGAGGAAATTCCTTCTACCAATATACATTAGCACTCTCTGCAACATGTAGTCTTAAGAGAGTTGCCTGGATCACAGAGCTAGTGAGATATGTCAGAGGCAGCATCTGAACTCAGATCTTTCTGATACTCTCAATCCACATCAGTCTGCATTTTTAAATATAATGAATATAATATATAATAATATATTTAATATAATGAATATAATCTATAATGAATGAATGAATTTAATATATAATGAATTTAATGTAATGAATATAATATAATTGTACATGTATATAAATAAATTTCTCATTTGGGGATGCACACCCCCAGTTTTTGTTGATAGGATTACACAATTTTTTTAAAACTACCTTCTGCCTTAGAGTCAATACTATGTATTGGTTCCAAGGCAGAAAAGCAGGAAATGTAAGCAATAGGGGTTAAGTGACTTGCCCAGGGTCACATAGCTAGGAAGTATCCTTCCACTGAGCCAGTCAGCTGCCCCCTTACACAATTTTTAAAAAAATCTTTCCTAAGTAACCTTTCAAGGGCCTTTCCCGATTTGAGATTCTATGTCAGATGAGGAAGACAAAAGAATGTGCTGGCTGCCACAGTCTCTCCCTTCTTTCCATTGTGGGTTACTTGGTTGCAGGAGAGGTTAACAAGAGACATCTGCAGTGTGACTTGATTCCCAGAACACCGATACAGTATCTCCAAGGGGGCTGCCTTGCTGCAGCTCCACATTCCACAAGTAGGTGAGAGTATGTGAAATGAGTCAAGCCTAAGTGTTTCCTTCCAGTGAATGCAGATTGCTAAAAGGATCGCTCCTCTCCATTAGGAACCAGTGTGCTCTGTGGTGTAACCGGGAAAATAGTGCGGAGCCCAGCCCCTGTCTCCAGGGCATGCTGTATTTCACAACCCTTTCAGACCAGACCAGATGCACTCATTAGAGAAATGACCCACATGGCCAATACTTCTCAGCATTTCCTCATTAAAAAGACCACCCTTGATCTCCATAACTAGGGTAATGAAAACGAAACCAGGGTGGGGAAGAGAGAGAAAGGGGTAATTGACTTGGAATGCGACCTGGGAAGCTTAGCCAGCATCAACAGAATCCTCCCCAATGGTCCCAAGAGAAAATTCTGGAGCAAGGGTTCTTAACTTGTTGTCTCACAGGGCCTTTTGGCTGTCCGTGAAGCCTATGGACTCCTCAGAATAATGTTTTTAGATATATTAAGTAGGATGCAGAGAATTACAAAAGGACATTATATTGAGTATATGGAAATACAGTTATCAAAATCAATTTTTTCAGAGATTAAAAGCTGCTGATTTGGAAAGAAGAATGTAAAAACTCAGAACTGACACAATAGTCTGTTTGCTCCCTGAAGGAAAAAGATTTATAATTGAATGTGTACTAGATGGCACAATGGATAGAGAGCAGGAGATTTGGAGTTGGTTCAAACTCAGTGCTTACTAGTTATGTAGCTCTGGGCAATTCACTTTTTACAAATTAAATTAAATTAATTTTAATTAAATTAAAGTCAAATTAAATTTGTTTGTTCAGTTTAAATACCCAGGTTAGTTCTCTCCATCCCTCCATCTCTCCAAATTAGAGACATCATTTGACAAAAAAGTAATATATATATATATATATATATATACAAGTCTTCCTTGTTTCCATTTATCAATTCTTTCTCTAAAGATGGACATACACAAATTATTGTTCAAATGATATTTCTGTTGATTCTGCTTATTTCACTATTCATATTTTCCAAAACGAAGCTGTTTATCATTTCTTACAGCACAATAGTATTCCACAATCATATACCACAACTTGTTTAGCCATTCTTAATATTTCCAAACCTCATTTCTTCATCTGTAAAATGAGGATAATTATAGCACCCACTTCACAGGATTGTTGTAAGAGTTAAATGAGATAGCCTGTTTTGCAAACCTGAAATTGTAAATGTATATTTTGTAGGATTGTAGATTTAAAGGTGGAAAGGAATTTAGAGTCACATAGTCTAGGCCTGTCATTTTACAGATGAAAAACCTCAGAAGGTTTAGTAAATTGCTCATGGTTGCACAGCAAGTCAGTATTAGAGGCAGTAATTTGAATCTAGGTTTTTTTCACTTTCATGTGATATTCTATCAGCCATAACTTATTGCTTTTCTACTGATAAGCTATTTGTTTCTAAGTAGAGGAAGAAGGATGCTATAATACATTTGGTATCACAACTCATTTTCCCCACTGGCAGAACAGAAAATTGAACCCATGGTACCCCCTTATCAGCTTTCTACTGCTACCATCCCTTCTCTTGCACCAGGTTTCTGCCATGAGTTGGTTTAAGCACAGGAAAGGATGTGCTTTTTCCTCCTCTTATTTCTTAACCTGCTACCTGTCTTGATGCCTGAAACATCTCCAAGTTCCCTCTGTCCTTAAAAACCAGGACTAGACCCTACCATGCCCTCAGGCCATTATTACCTCTCCTTTCTTTCTTAGCCAAAATCCTAGAAAACACTTCTATTACTCATAGCTTCCTCTCACTTTCTTCTAAAACCCTCTGAAATAGGGCTTCCAACTTCCATCACTTGATTGAGAAACCTCTCTCCAAAGTTACCAATGATCTTTTTTTTAAGATTTAAAAATTTTTTCTCAATTACTTGTAAAAATAATTCTTAACATTCATTTTAAAATAATTTTAATCCATTTCTCTCTCTCCTTTCCTCCCTTATTGAGAAAGCAATCACTTTGATAGAGATTATACATGTTCATTCATGCAAAACATGCTTCCCATATTATCCATGTTGCAAAAGAGAACATAAACCAAAAACAACAAGAACAACAAAATAAAAGTTTTAAAAGTATGCTTTGATCTGCATTCAGTCTCCATAAGTTCTTCCCTTGGAAGTGGATATCATTTTTCATCATATCTTGTATTATTGTTTTGCTGAGAAGAGCTGTCATTGACAGATGATCATCATACAATATTGCTATTACTGTATACAATGATCTCCTGGCGCTACTCACTTCACTTTGCATCAGGTTTTTCTACCCAGGTTTTTATGAAACCATTTGCCTTAATTATTTCTTATAGCACAGTAGTATTATATCACAATCATATACTACAACTTGTTCAGGCATTTCATAATTGATGGGCATCCCACCTCGATTTCCAATTCTTTGCCACCACAAAAAGATGCTATAAATATTTTTGAACATAGAGGTCCTTTAATTTTTCTTTTACCTCTTTGAGATACCATTTGTGGTGGTATTGGTGTATTAAATAGTATGCACAGTTTTATAGACCTTTGGGTATAGTTCTAAATTGATCTCCAAAATGTTTGGATCAGATTACAACTCCACCAACAGTGCCAATTTTTTATATCCCCTCCAACGTTTGTCATTTTCCAGTGATCTTTTAATTGCCAGATTGAATAATGTCATTTTATTGACCAGTCTTCAGCATTTGACACTGCTGATCACCCTTTCCTCCTGTATATGATCTCCTCTCTAGGTTGTAGTGCCACTACTCTCTTCTGGTTTTCCTTTTCTCTATCTGACAACAGCAACTTAGTCTCCTTTGCATATCATCATACATATCACACCCAGTAACAGTAAGTATACACCAAATCTCTGTCCTAGGCCCTGTTCTTTTAAATTAAAATCTCCATGTAGATGAGTCACAGATTACTATAACTAGATTTGCCTAGTCTTTTTTTTTCCCCAAGCTCGAATCCTTTAACTCCAATTACCTACTGAATACTTCTAAGTTATGAGACCAAAAAGATGGACTAGACATTTTCTCATGACTTCATGAACTTTCCAACCTCTCTAAAATAGGAATTATGTACAAGAAATAAGTTGTCTTTACCCCAAAACCTATCCCTCTTTTGAACTTCAAGGTACCACCATTTTTCTGGTGACTCAGTTTTGCAACTCCTTGATTTCTCAATGTCATTACACATATCTAATCAGTTCAGTATATACTTATATATGTCTTTTTTCCTAACTCTCCCATTTTTTAAACACAACAGATAAACAGGGACAGCCCCAATTTAACCCAATACAGCATATAAATAGGATTGATTATAATTACTAATTAAAGGAAAAAGTTAATAAGGTACAGAAGTCTTATTAGTCACCCCTAATTCTATATGCTGCTATCATAAACTAGGTCTGACCTTTTCTTAGTTTTCTTCTTCATTTTTTCATAATTTAGCACCTTTCATTGATATTTGCTCAATTTGAATACTCTTGTAGGTAAGGTGCTCAATATCTCAGTTTTTTTGTAATCTGTTTCCTCTAATCTTTTGGGGAAGACCAGGGCCTTCCTATAACAGTCCCTCCCTATGCATACCACCCCCCCCATAAATACATATACACATAACACACACACACACACACACACACACACAACCAGTCCTTTATCCCGAGTTTCAAATTTTCTACCCTAACCTAGGTCTTAGGATACTGCCTGACACAGAGTAGATACTTAATAATGCTTGTTGACTTGACTTAAATTGGTAATGTCTCCTTATGGCAGACTCTTTGGCCAAAGAACTGGGGGAGTAATATTCATGTCCCATGGCTCTTTGGACAAGAAAGACTCTTTGCTATTTAGCCTCCTAAACCATCTCCTAATGCTGTGTGGTCAAACCTATGGCATACATGCCAATGGGGGCTGCTCCCCTCCCCTCTCCACTGTGCCTGAGGACATTCCTCACTTCACCCACCTCTCCACCCATCAACCCAATGGAAGCACTTCCTCCCTCCCCTGTCTGGTATAAGGGGGTGGTTCACATGTGGTAGGAGGGTGCAGTTTGGGCACTTGGTCTCTAAAAGGTTCACCATCACTGTCCTAATGCATCAAAGATATTGTGGGAATGGAAAAAGTCTATGATACTGCCAAATGGTTTAATATCTGAAATTCATATCATTTTAACAGTGGAAATGACATTAAAGAAGAGGCATTAAGATCTGCTTTGCTGCTCAACCCTAAAGACCACGGGATCTTTCCATATAACTTGTAGCTGAAACCTTACATATGTGTTGTTTCATCTATAACAATATGAGGTCCTTGATAAGAGAGATTCTTACTTTTCTATTTATATCCCCAATACTTGGCAAAATACTTTGCATATAGAAGGCATTTTATAAATGATTCATTCAATCATTCATGAAACCATAGACTTTTTCTTGTTTTTTTCCTATAACTTTGGCTATTGGAGCCATCTTTTTCTTGTCATTATTCATTAGATTAGAATAGAACAGAGGGGGTAGCTGGGTGGCTCAGTGAATCGAGAGCCAGGCCTAGAGATGGGAAGTCCTACGTTCAAATTTGGCCTCAGACACTTCCTAGCTGTGTGACCCTGGGTAAGTCACTTGTCCCCCTATTGCCTTGCCTTTAGGGTTCTTCTGCCTTGGAACCATTGATTCCAAGACAGGAGGTAAAGGTTTAAAAAAAAAAAGAATAGAACAGAACAACTATTCCTTATTGTTCAGACTGAAACTAATCCCCTGCTAAGTGTGTGGGCTAGTTCTGTTAGGCTCTCACCTCCTACCTACACTATCATCTAGGCTAGTCTCTGCTCTAGAGATTCTGGCCAAACCTCCATGATGCCTTTCCCTGGCCAGGCTTGCACTCTGTTGAGGGTATACAGTATAGTTAGATTCAAACTATTTGCAAAATAAATAGTAATTTAGGAGGGAGGCACTAATGCCTGGACGAATTAGGAAAGGCTTTTTATAGGAGATTAGCCCCTGAGCTGAAACTCCAAGGGAGAAAGGGATGCCAGGAGGTAGGGAATGAGAGCATTCCACAGAAGGAGCTCCCTCCCTATATAAAGGTATATTAGTAGGAGATGAAATGGCATGAACTGGCTAGCTCTTAGACCAATTTGCCCAGAATATAGAGTTCATGAAGAGGCAGGTATTAATCTGCCTAGAAAGATAGACTGGAGCCTGACTGAAGGGCTTTAAATGTCAAGGAGAAATGATAAATAGGGAACCACTTAAGCTTCTTGAGCAGGGGAATAACTTTGTGAGAACAGTGGCTTAGTAAGATGATTTGGTAGCCATGTGGACTATCAGCACAGGGAGAGGATCAAAACAGGAAGACCAATGAAAAAAATATTGTCTGGGCAGCCAAATGGCTCAGTAGATGGAGACCCTGGGCTGAAGATGGGAAGTACTTAGTATTGATTCTAAGGCAGACAGTAAAAGTGTGAAAAAAAAAAGGATATTTTCCCCAACCTACCCCTTCAGTGGAGGTGGGAGTTCTGCCAATGCTGTTAAATATTTGCATGTTTTCAGATTTGTTCAATGTACCAATAGCTTATGATGACTTTTTTTCCTCTAAAAAATATTATTTATTCTTTGGGATGGTTCTCTGGTTGGGAGAGGGGGAAAGAAGGTTGGGATAACTATGCTGATGTAAGAAACAGAAAATATCAATTAAAAAACAGAAATATATATATATACATATATATATATACACACACACACACACACACACACACACACATATATATATATATATATATATATATATATATATATATATATATATATATATATTCTGTTCATCTCAGCAGAGTACCTGCATTCAGCTGATCCTGGTGGGAGAGATTAAAAAGGAGATATGATATTTTACCTAATTGTATAAAGCAGGACATTGTACAACAAGAGTGATTTTAAAAAACAAACAAACACAACCCTTTGTTCTACTTAGGGCTCTGTAGATAGGTGCCACAGCTGTTCTTGCTATGTTGCTGAGCAACCAACCATTTTAAATAGAAGAGATCATTCTCTGAGGCTCTTACCATAAGCTAAAAAGAGACTGAGAAAGAGCAAAGCCTGAGAGAACAGACCTGGCTAATGAAGCCTCACTCTCTTGTTCGTTTCTGTACCTTTCAACAATAGAGGTTGGTCAAAACAAGAAAAATTGAATGGACAGTATTTACTTCATGACAAGTGAATCTTCCGAGATGATCTCTCAAGGAAAAAATTATATTGGCTAAGTCCCAGGCCCTTAAGTACTTGCTGATTCGATTTGACTTTTTTAATTGAACTTAATAGGAGCTGAATGTACCTTGTCAGAAAGCCAGTCTCCTTAGTTTAATTTTTTAAAAAGCTTTTCCCATCCATCCTATTGACCATGTAGTGAAACCTATTCCCCTAAATATGCTGCAACCATATTATTCAAAAACCCTTGGCTGGAAAGATTGGATGGTGCAATTTCCTGCTTTCCTGTGAATTATTGAACAAAAGATGCCAACTTTGATATTGGGATTGCTTTCTCAGTGGATATTTGTTCATAAGGGGATCATTTTTAAATTTCTTTAAGAACAGTACCATTTAGAGGGTAATTTACATGGTGTCTAACAAGGAAAAGAGAGTTAACATTTGGGGAAGTCAATACTGTAAAAAATTGGAATTTTTACCTGTATTGAACACATAGTTAATACTTGTCCTAGAATAGGGATAGTGAACCTTTTAGAGATGGAGTGACTGGCCCCACTCCAACACTACCCCCTAGACCACAAACCATGCCCACCCCTTACCCTCCCATGTGTTGTGCCTCTCCCCCCACTGCATGCTGAGTATACCCTGTCCCTCCCTTATCCCACAAAAGGGAGGGAGAAAGTACTCCTATTGGGTTGCTTAGAGGAGTGAGTGAAGTAAGGAATGTCCTCAGCAGGTGTAGAGAGGGGGAAGAGAGTGACCCAAGTGCTCTGCTCCCCACTAGCTCTGACACCTGTGAGCTGGTGACCTCACCCCAGTGAGCTCCCATTGGGCTGCTCAGCAGAGGGGCCAGGGATGTGAAAAAATATCCTTAGGCACAGTGGAGAGGGGGAGGGAAGTAGCTCCACCAGAGTTCCTCTGCCTTTCTGGTAATAAACTGGGGGGGGTGGCTGCATGCCCACAGAGAGCACTCCTTGGCACCTGTGCCATACATTCGCCAGTACTGACCTAGAAGATTGCTTCAGACTCTCCCTTCCCCTTCCTACCCAACCTGGTAGTGATCTCTCCCAATCAGAAACTTTTTACACCTCAGTTTTACAGAGCTGCTTCCAATGGGCAGAGCTCAGCTCCAAGCAAAGAAGTTCACATGAAGTTGGGAGAGGATTTTTTTAAACATAAACATCCATTCATATGCTAAGACCTAAACGAATAAACCTATTATTCTTTAGACCCTGAAAATCTTTGAATTCTTCTATGATAGTAAAAAAAGACCAAAAAACCTAGAAGTAAGTCAGATATACATCGACTGGGGACTGGCTGAAATAAATTGTGGTATATGAATATAATAGAATATTGTTGTATCCTAATAAATAATGAATATGATGAATTCAAATAAATTTGGAAATATGTATAAACTAAGTCAGGGTAAAGTAAGAAGGACTAAGAAAAACATGTATCATATATGGAACCCAATAATGTAAAGGAAAACACTAAATGGTATTAAAATTCAGATCCATACAATGACCATTCATTATTCTGGAGGACTAATGATGAAATATATTCCCCTCCCCTCAGTAGAAAGGTGGTAGACTATAGAAGCAGAACTGTCAGACAAAGTCAACATGTCCATGTTCTGTTTCACTTAACTTCGTTTTAAGTTACGATTCAGGATCAGTGTGTTGGGAGAAGGGGGTGGAATATTGAGAAGTGACACAATGCAAAAATTAAAAAAAAGCATAATTCCAACACAAAAGAAAGACAACAGATGCCATTATTATCCCAATTTATTAATCAAGAAAGCCAGACTCTATCATTCAATGAAAAAATTGATTCAGCATTTTGGTGTCTAATAGGAGGTGGAGATGGAGGGAACAGGAGATTAGGACTTAGGACAGTTGTCATGGTGTAGGAAACCCTCTGCTGGGAAAAGAGGGACAAGGTCTGAAACAGATTCTTCTCAAGCATAAATCAAAAGCCATGTTGGGTGGGAACCAAGGCTTTTCCCATGCACAAAAAATCCAAAAAATTCCTGAATGGAAATATGAGACTGGGTGCAGAAATAGCAGATTCAAGCTAGAGAAGTCAATACTAGATCAGAAAGTGTATCTGAACTGACCGCTTGACTGATTCAGTCTGCCCTTCTCAAAGCTCTGTCCATAAGGATGGGTCCCTCCTTGCCAGGCTGCCCCAGAGTTCTGGTGGGATTGGATAACTAGTACTGCTGAGTGAAATGTCACAAGGCATACAAAACCACCTTAGACCTAATCTGTAACCCCAGATCTTATGATCTCATTGGAGAAATAAGGCATCCTAAT
Source organism: Monodelphis domestica (assembly GCF_027887165.1). Taxonomy (NCBI): domain Eukaryota; kingdom Metazoa; phylum Chordata; class Mammalia; order Didelphimorphia; family Didelphidae; genus Monodelphis; species Monodelphis domestica. The sequence goes on from NC_077233.1 coordinate 191,400,893, forward strand.
ATGACATAGCTCAACCAAAAATGCAAGGCTTCTGGCAAATATTTTTTTATTTGGCAAATGCTTTTATACAATTTTTGTGGCAAATCATCAAAATGGCTGGTAAAGACAAGTGTCAAAGTTAGTTTGGCAAAGACAATAGTGTAAAAGGACATCATTGTAAGAAGAGATCCAAGGGGCAGCTGGGTGGCTCAGTGGATTGAGAGCCAGGCCTAGAGATGGGAGGTCCTAGGTTCAAATCTGGCCTCAGACACTTCTCAGCTGTGTGACCCTGGGCAAGTCACTTGACCCCCATTGCCTAACCCTTACCACTCTTCTGCCTTGGAGCCAATACACAGTATAGACTCCAAGATGGAAGGTAAGGGTTTAAAAAAAGAAGAAGAAGAAGAAGAGATCCATGTGGGTTCAAGTCAGTTAATTAGTACTGGTGTCAGAACCCGAATACAGATTCCTTGACATCCGATGTAGACCCTGAAAGCACACCAAATGACAGTTTGGCTTAAGATATCAGTGTGTCTTGTCTTAACAATGTCCTGAGAGAGCTATATCATTCTTGGGAAGTCTGTCTGCACTAGATAGTACTGAAATATCAGAATTATGTTTAGTAGATTGTGAGCTTCTCAAAGACAGGAACTGTCTTTTGGTTTTCTAGATCTTAGCATAGTACATGCACAGGCACATCCTTAATAAATGCTTATTGATTATCAATTAACTCTTTAAGATCATTTGATTGATTTATGTAAAAATCTCCTGTTAACACCTTGCCATTCATTAATATAAATATATAGTAGGGGCAGCTAGGTAACTCAGTAGATTGAGAGTCAGGCCTAGAGACAGGAGATCTTGGGCTCCAATCTGACCTCAGATATTTCCTAGCTGTGTGACCCTGGGCAAGTCACTTTACCCCCACTACCTATCCCTTGCTGTTCTTCTACCTTGGAACCAATATTTAGATTCTAAGACAGGAGGTAAAGCTTGTTTATTTTTTAAGAATTTTAAATTGATATATACAGATATATGTAAACTTACAGTGTATTAATTTTGGATTCTTCCATTTTGTTTTTAAGGAAATGGCTATGCGATATGAAAATGTGATATTTGCTAATGTGGATGTAGATGCTGCAGAGGTAAGACTTAGCTTAACCCCCTCCCCCTTGAATGATGTGCAATATAATGTGCACTGAGTATATTATAGCCTTATGTATCATAAATCCACAGAATCTCAGAGTTGGGAGGGCTGGCCTAAAGTTAAAGGGGGGCCCCTTCTACACAAACCATCCCGTGGTCATGCATCCTTTATTCAAAGACCTCCTCCCAGGAAGGGGAAGATGACTCGCTGCTCCCCAAGCAGCCCATCGTACTTTGGGACACGCTAGGAAGTTTTGTTAGGAAATGTTCCCCTCTCACCAAGCCTAAATTTGCCTTTTTGCAACTCATACCTGTTGCTCATAGTCCTGTGGTCAAGCAGAAAAGTCAACTCCCTCTTGCTCTTGAAAGCCCTTCAGATACTTGAAGGCAGTTTTTATGTCCCTGCTAATTCGTTTCTTCCTGCAGAACACCCTAATTACTAGTTACTAATCCAGCTAAGTTAAACACATTTCCCTGTGAGAAGTGAGATCAGCTAGTAATTAGGCTTTAGTTTGTTGGGTTTTTTTACCTTTACTTTCTGTCTTAACAGCTGTAAGGACGGGGGTAGGCAATTGGGGTTAGGTGACTTGCCCAGGGTCACACAACTAGGAAGTGTACGAGAGCCTATTTGAACCGAGGTGCTCTATCCACTGTGCCACCTAGTTGCCACTAGTAATTGGGTTGGGGTTTTTTTGCTATCTATTTTTTTTAGTAGTTAGTTATAATGGAAATGTTTTGGTTCAATCTTTATTAAACTGTAATCAACATTTCTGGAAGTGCTTGAGTATACATTGAACTGTACAAGGATAGGGCCCTTCCTCACCCATGTGATTTCATGGGTATGGAAACTCCTTATAGCGAGGAAAGTTGGCACCATTTATGCGACTTAGAGTCTTACTTAGAGCACTAAGAGGTTAAGAAATTTGCCCAGGGTTACGCAGTTGGTTGTATCTCTATGGCAGGACTTTAACTAAGATCTTCCTGACATGAAGGCCCCCCCCCACCACTAAGTAATGCATGCTTTAAGACCTAGGACATTCCAAGAAACAAAAATAATTCTATCACTTCCTGTCCTGTGGGAGACAGAGGAGGCGGAAGGTAGAAAGGGAAGAAGGGAGATGGTTGCTCATTGTATTTATTTTATACAATTTTTAAGATTTTTTAAAAATTCATTAGTCTTTTTCCCCAATTCTTGCCCTTGTACAAAAGCTAGTGTTATCTTCTCATCAAAAATATGATATTAGAGAGCCATAGAGAAGTCTCCATGAAACCCAATGTCTTTTTATAGTATCCTACTTTATATTCAATCATTTTAGCTGGAAAAACATTTTGACCAGTGATTTGTAGTTAATCTAAACAAAACAAAATAACTGAGTACATTTGTGAAAGTCTGTTGACTCATCGTTTGTGATGATTCATTAATTGAGGTTGGGAAATCTTTTGAAGTCTATAAAAGTCACTAATATAACTGGTTAGGATGTAAAAGGATAATCATATTTCAGGCTTCTTGTGAAGGTGCCACCCATTTACTGGAAAAAACTCAATTTTCCTCTGAGTCAGCCAAATCAAGTACTATACATTCAGTCTGAGTCTCTATCAGCATTGTTCCTTAGCCATTTGAGTGAAACCCTCGATATTCTCTTCTGCTGAATTTATTTGGTTGTTAATGTCAACAGTTGCTAACACTATGAAGATTCAATTCAATCCAACTATATTTTGTGCTAGACACAAAGGTTACAAACCCAAAAATCATCCCTGTCCTTGAAGAGCATCATTATTAGGCACCACCCATCCATCTCTCTCAGTTCCAATGGCTACCACTTTAGTTTGGGATCTTATATCACTAAAGGAAGCTCTTAATTCTTTTCTCCAGGGGCAACTTAAATGGCACAGTGGATACAGTGCCAGACTCAGAGCCAGAAAGACACCCTCCTGAGTTCAAATCTAAACTCAGATACTTAGTTGCTGTGTGACCCTGGGCAAGTCACTTAACTCTATTTGCCTCCATTCCTCATCTGTCAGATGAGCTAGAAAAGGAAATGGTAAGAAGACTCCATTTGGGTTCACAAAAAGTCTGACATGTCCAAACCACAAAGAAAATTAGCTTCCCTGGCTCTAGTTCCTCCCTACTCCCATTCATTCTCTGACATCTTATTTAAATCTTCATCTTTCTTTAACCTGCATTTAACACATTTGACCATCTTTTCCTCCTGGACACTCTCCTCTCTGCATTTTTATAACTCTTCTCTCTCCTAGTTCCTTCACCTGGCCAGTTTCTTTCTCCAACACTTTTGCATGGTTCCTCATTTCACACAACCTAACAGTGCCTATCCCTCATGGCTCTGCCTTAGATCCTCTCTTCTCATTCTACACTTTCCTTTGTTGACTTCATTAGCATCCTTGGAGTTAATTATCATCTTTATGGCAATGACTCATAGATCTAAGCATCTTCCTCAGACTCTCCCTTTAGCTTCAGTCTTGCATCACCTAATTCTTTATTAGACATGTCCATCTGAATGTTCTAGAGACATCTCAAATTTAGCATGTTCAAAACCAACTTCAACTTTCTCCCCAAATTCTAGATTTGCAATCTTGTAGTTAACCTTGTTTCCTCACTCTCCTCTCCCCAAGTATCAAATTAGCTGCCCTTTTTTAAATCTCTAAATCATCTATATTTGACTTCTTCTCTCTTCTCAAACACTTTAGTTCAGATCCTTATTTATCTCCTCCATTATTGCAATGGTCTCTTAATTGTTTTCTTTACTTCGAGTCTCTTCCTTTTCTATTTTGTCCTCCATATCAGTGCCAAAATGACTTTCCTTAAGAGCAAATCTGACCATGTTACTCCACTCTCAACTCCAATATCTCCCTATTGCTTCTAGTATCAAATCTAGCCAGCAATCATTAAGTGCTTACTGTGTACCCAGGGCAACTAAGGGGTACAGTGGATAGAGTAGACAGTCTGGAGCCAAGAAGACCTGAATTCAAATCTGGACTCATACATTTACTACCTGAGTGTCTCTGGGAAAGACACTTATCTCTGTTAACCTCAGTTTCCTCATTTGCAAAATTAGCTGGAGAAGGAAATGGCAGACCACTCTAGTATCTTTGCCCCAAAAAGTCAGACACAACTGAAACACCTGACCAACAACAACAATAATGTCCCAGGCACTGCCTGCCCTCAAGAAGCTCACAATCTAATCTAACAACAACATGTAAATCATGTGTACAAACAAGATATTTACAGAATAAATTAGAGATGATATAATAGCTAACATTTATATAATACATTGTGCTAGGCACTGAGCTCTGAGAAAATCTCAAAGAGGAAAATACTACCATTAAAGACCAAGAAAGGTTCAAATATAAACTGTTCCATTTAGCTTTTAAAACATTTCACAACCTGGCCCCAATCAGTCTTTCTCGTTTTGTTGGACATCATTCCCTCTCTTGTGCTCTCTAATCCAGCCAACCTCGTTTTCTTTCTATTCTTTCTTCTTGACCCTCTATCTCTCTCCTACATGACTTGGCATTGGCAGGTGCCTGGAATTTACTCCCTCCTCACCTCTACCTCTCAGAATCCCTCTCTTCCTTCAATACTCAGCTCAAGCACCACATTCTACATCTGATTCCCCAAACCATCATTGTCATCTCTCTCAAACGTTTTTTGAGGGGAGGTTTAGGCAGTTTCAGTCATGTCTGCCTCTTCATGACCCCTTTGGGGGATTTCTTGGCAAAGATACTGGAGTGGTTTGCCATTTCCTTTTCTGACTCATTGTAGAGATAAGAACACTAAGGCAACCAAGGTTAAGTGACTTACTTGCTCAGGGTCAGATAGCTAGTAAATGTCTTGTAGTTAACTGCTTTATAGTTCTATTTATTCTTATTATATTTATTTTACATTTATATATGCAGTAGGTATCTCTCCAGTTAGAATGGAACCTTTTTGTGAGGTCGGGTTGTTTAATTCATTGTATTTGTACATTCAAGAATTACCACCGTGCCTACGGACATTGTAGGCTATCCTCTCATGCTTGGAACTCTTTCCCTGGCTTCTTTGGCTTTTTTTAAGCCCTAGATAAAATCCTACTTTCTACAAGAAGTCTTTCCCAATCCCTCCCCACTCTAGTGTCTTCCCTCTGTTTATTATTCCCAATTTATTCTTTATATATCATGTCTGTACAGTTGTTTTCATGTTGTCTCCCCAATTAGACCATGAGCTCCTACAAAACAAGAACCCTATTTTTTGACCTTCTTTGTATCTCCAGCTCTTAGAACAGTGTTTAGCACATAGCAGGCACTTCATGAATTTGTGTTAAGGGACAGCTAGATAGCCCAGTGCATAGAGAGCTAGGTCTGGAGTCAGGAGTTCAAATCTGGCCTCAAACACTTCCTAGCTATGTGACTCTGTCTAGCCCTTGTCCCTCTTCTGTCTTAGAATTGATAATAAGACAGAAGGTAAGGATTTTTAGGGGGAAAAATGTGTGTTCATTGACTGATTTATAAATGCTCATTGATCAGTTTGGCCACTATAGCTTCCAAATTAATATAACTGAAAGATCTGACAATGTCAACTGCCCTATTCAAACACCTTCAAACCAATCTTTCCATTATTTCTAGATTAAAAACTCCTACCTAGCATTTCAGCCTTATTTCTTACTATCACCACTTCATACATTCTCCCTTCCAGTCCAGGTTGCCTGATAGCTATTATCTTTGCTGGGCATTCCATTTTCTGCCTCAGGCCTCCTCCTTATCTCTTCTACCTCTAAAAATCCCTCCTAATTCACTCAGTTATTTGTGCCTAATCCTTTCTCCTCAAATTATCGCATGAGGGGTCAGCTGGGTAACTGTGAGAGAGAGAAATCCAGAGACTCTTGAAATGGAAAAGCCTGGAGAGATTGCAAAGATTCCATCAGCAGTAGGGCTGATGGGCTGAGAAGGGTTGGAAGTTTGGGAAAGGGAACCACCCAGAAGGAGTCAGTTGGTCTGCTCTCTCTTGACTTGAGACTTCTGAAGGAGAGGGTCAATATCTGACTGGATCCTGATCCAAGAAATCACACAGGAGACAGGAAGTGCCAGGCCTGAAACCAGGAGGATGTGGGTTCAAATATGACTTCAGACGCTTCCTAGCTGTGTGACCTGAGCAAATCTTAGAGTTGTTACTAAGACAGAAAGGATAAGTTTTTTTAAAAAATCATTATATATGTACTTATCAATTTACATTTTATACTATACTCTCCCTCCCCCAAATCAACTCTTCTTGCCTTTAAGGCCAGCTTTCTTATCATAACTCTAAGCATTTCTGATAATTTTTAAGTAGCTGTTATTTTTTTAACTCTACTAGACATAAGCTTAGGTTGATTCTGTCTTGGAAGAAAGAACTCATTAAGTCTGTAATTAGAATGAGATTTAAGTAAAAAAAAATTCTTATCTCTCTTCATTATTTGAACCAACAAAAACCTTTAACTCTGAAAGGCATTTGTCTTGCTTTTTGAAAAATTTGTCATTCTTGTGTAAGATATTGTGTCTGTATTTCATCCATCAGAACTGTTCAAATAGGATTGGTTCAATAGAAGCTCTAAGGCTCAGTTTTGCACATCTGTAAAATGGGGTGGAACAGTGTCACTTGTGCTACTTGCCTCACAGAATGGTCAAGGGAGAAAGGACATGTGGTCTATACATATTTTTTATTATTATCAGACTTGTATGCATTCTAGAAAAACCTTAAATTTTTCTCACTTCTTACTAATTTCAAGGCTACATAGGGTATATCCCAGAAACCCTGAGCGGATCGGATAGAATGAAACTATCCATCTTCCCTCTTAGTCTCTTCTTGCAGGGTAACCCTGTCTTGTGCAGAGCCAGCTTGCTGGAAGCCTAAAGCATTAATATAGGAGTGGCACAGTTTCTTGGTTATCAAACTGAAGGGAAATCCTGGAGGGGAGAAAAGTCTGTTACAGTGTGCTATTTCCTGTCAAAAGAGATAAGTTCAAGTCCTTCAACAGCACATAGTTTCTTCTATCCCAAAGGGCAGTAATTCCTAGTTACTTCAGGGCATTCGGTACCATTTGGTAAAGAGTAATCTGGAGCATGGGATGCCCCATTAGAGATAGAGGAGATATAGCCAGTGACTGACATCAATCACTTTTTTCCTCTCTCCCAGGAGGTGGCTAGTTCGTGTCAAGTCAAATCCATGCCCACCTTTCAGATGTATAAAGAATCCCAAAAGGTATTTACATTCCTATGCTAATTGGTAGTGATTATGTTCTAATCATGGCAGGATAACAAGCAACTGTGTTTCCTTAATAACAATCTAAAAAAAGGCTTAGTGTGGGCTGGCTGTTGATAAAATACACTTCTGTATTTTGAGAAATTACTGCGCAGTGAAGAAAAGGCATTTAGATATGGCACAGCTTATTATGACATGATGAGTTCATGAATTTGTATGTCACTGGACCTCTCTGAGCCTCAGTTGCTTCTCTGTAAAACTGTAATAATAATGATTATCTACTTACCTCACAGGGTTATTATGAGGTTATTTAAACTATACAAATCTTGAAGCACAATAAATTGTGAATTGTTATATGTTGGTTTGTTTTTAAACCCTTAACTGCCATCTTAGAATCAATACTGATTATATTTTTAAATATAGGATTTTTCATTGACCTTCAGCTTGATATAAGCCAACAGTCTGATGTGACTATGAAGGACGCTAATGTAATATATTAATGATGGATATAGAATTAAGAGTAAAAGAACTCTCTTAAAGTTGTAAGTGGTGACTACAAAATATTGAATTGAGAACACAAGCAGAATTATCATTGCATGCTTTCCTAATTATATATATATCTATATATACATATATTAGAGAAAGATCACATGATCTAATAGTCCTACTATGCTTTCCTCCATTGTTCAGATAGATTACTTTTGGATTATTGAGATTAATTCCAGGTACCACTTTTAAGATGCAAATTGTAAAAATCCACTTTTAGATGGCAGATGGAGAATGGGGCAAGTGTCTTGTGTGGAAAAAGTGAGCAGTTTGGTAAAAGAATTTAAAACTATATTGTAGGATTGAAATTAATATCCAATACTCCAAGAATTATATTTTATAAAGTTTATTAATAATAATTTGAAGTAGAAGGAATAAAAAGGAAATAGAAGTAAAAAAAAACCTAATTATTTAACAAAATTAAAACCACATGAGCAACACTCTCCTGGCACTGACCCATGCCACCTCCACCAAATCAATCAGAGCAAGAGAGAGCAAGAGGAGGGGCTACACCAAATTTATATCCTCCCTACATCAGCATATAATGTGAGAAAAGGAGAGTGAGATGCTGGAAATAGTAGTTTAAGGGTACAGAAATTCTAATTGCACAATATAATGTCAGAGGCAGCTGGGTAGCTCAGTGGATTGAGAGTCAAGCCTAAAGAAGGAAGGTCCTGGATTCAAATCTGCCCTCAGACACTGCCTATCTGTGTGACCCTGGGAAAGTCACTTGACCCTATTGCCTTACCCCTCTTATGCTGTGGAACTGATACTTAGCATTGATTCAATGACGGAAGGTAAAGGTTTTAAAAAAAAAAACAAACCCTGTATCATGTCATATGATTTAAAGAGCTGGTGATTTTTAGCCTGGAAAACAAAACATTGAAGATATGTAATAGTTGTTTTTAAATACTTAAAAGATTTCAAGATTGAGAAAATCTCACCTTTTATAAGCGGTCTTTCCCAACCCCTCTCTTTGCTAGTTTGCATGTTATTTGCCCTATTATATTACAAAATCCCTGAGAGCAGGAATTGTCTTTGTCTTTCTTTGAATCTGCAACACATGGCACCATGTCTGGCAAATGTTATTCAGTTGTGTTCAATTCTTTGTGACCCCAGCTGGGGTCTTCTTGGCTGAGATACTGGAGTGGTTTGCCATTTCCTTCTTCAGCTCATTTTGCAGATGAGGAAACTGAGGCAAACAGGGTTAAATGACTTGCCCAGAGTTACACAGCTGGTAAGTGTCTGAGGCTGGATTTGAAATCTCGTCTCTCACCCCAGGTTCAGCACTCTATCCACTGTGCCACCTCCCTGTCCCTGGCATATAATAGTAGGTGCTTAATAAAAGCTTTCTGACTGATTATTACATAAGCTTCAAAATGTATGTTCTCACATTTGTTCTGTGTTGATCCAGAGGATAGAACTAGGACCAGTGAGTTCCAATTTCAAGGCAGATTTCAGATCCACAGAAAAAAGGACCTTAGAGCTCTTGATCAAGGAAAGGGTCTTCCCTGGGGGGAAATGACCTCCCCATTATGGGAGGTGTTCATTCAAGCAGGAGGTAGTAGAAAAAGGAGTGCTAGCTAACAAGTCACAGGAGAACTGGCTTTGAATGCTGCCTCCCAACAGTTACCAAACCAAGAGACCATGGGTATGTCACCAACCATGCCTAATCCCAGTTTCATCGTCTGTAAAAATAAAATAAGAATATCTTTTACCTTACCTTGATTCACATGACCATCATCCTAGTTCAAAAACATATCAACTTTCTTTTCTTTCATTTCTTTTATCTTTTAAAATCCTTACCTTCTCTCTTAGAATCAACACTAAGTTTCAGTTCCAATTCAGAAGACTGGTAAGGGCTAGGCAACTGGGGTTAAGTGACTTGCCCAGGGTCACACAGCTAAGATATGTCTAAGTTCAGATCTGAACCAAGGACTTCCTGTCTCCAAGCCTGATGCTCTATCCACTAAGTCACCCAGCTGTCCCAGGATCCTCTCAATTTTCACCAAGACTACTGAATAGTTTCCTAATAGGTCTTCCCACCTCAAGTATTTCCTCTCTCTGATCAATCTTATACATAGCTAGCTCCTGGAGTGACAGTCCTAAAAAAAATCTGTATGACCACATCATTCCTATAAATGCCAAGATATCCCTCTTACCTTTGGGCTAGTATCAAATACGAACTTCTCTGTATGACAGTTAAAACCCTTCACAATCTCACCCATTCTAAACTTATTTTTCTAGCTTTATTTAACAGTATTCACCTTCACACACTCTATGGCCCCCCTCACACTGGCCTCCCATGTCCAAGATCCATTATGGCAAACCTATAGCACTCGTGCTAAAAAGAGCACACAGTGCTCTCTGTGGGCACATGTACTATCCCCTGCCAGAGTACATTCCTAGAAAGGCAGAGGGACTCGGGGTAGAGCTGCTCCCTTCCCCCTCTCCACCATGCCTGATGACATTCCTTACTTCACCTACTCCTCTGTCCAGTAGCCCAATGGGAGCACTTTCTCCCTCCCCTGTGTGGGGTAAGGCAAGGGATATTGGGGGGGGGAGGCGGTGGGTGGTGTATACTTAGCACTCAGTCTGGAGGGGATGTGGAGCATGGCATGCAGTCTCTAAAAGGTTCACCATTACTGCTTTAGATAGACTGTTTTCCCTGCTTATAATGTTGTCCCTTCTTCTTAGAATTCCTAGTTTCCTTCAAAACTCAGCTTAACTACCACTTGCTACATGAGGTTATTCTTGATCCTCTCAGTTATCTGTGTCAAAATTCTTAAATTTATTTTATATAGATCTTTCTTTAAAACATCCTTACTTTTCATTCTAAAACTGAAGAGCAGTAAGGACTAGGCAATTAGAATTAAGTGACTTGTCCTGGGTCACATAATTAGGAAGTGTCTAAAGCCAAGTCCTCCCAACTCCAGGTCAGGAGGTCTATCCATTGTGCTACCTACCTGCCCTTAGATTTTCTACATATTTCTATGTATATGTATTCTTTCCCCCAAAAGAATAAAAGTTCTTTGGGGGACAGGATTGTGTTATTTTTGGTTTTGCATCCCTAGTGACTTGCCTATGTGACTGCAAAAATGTGGGTTTCAAGACTTTGAATTGCTAAAACTGTAAAGATAATTTTTAGTGTCTCGAGTTAAATCAAAAATAAGTGGTTGCCATGGGGAAAATTCCCAAATATGAAATACCCAAGTCAGCTGGGTTTTATGGAGATTTTAATTAATACAAATGAAGGAATTAAGGGAAGGGAAAGAGACAGAGTAAGAGGAAATAGTAGGAAAAGGCTAGGGCCTAGGCCAAATGGCATAGGCCTTTCTCTTTAAGAGAGAAACTAAGTCAGTCTTTAATCACTCACCACAAGATTTTGTCCCAAACAAAACTCCAATTCTTCACTGAAAATCCTGAACTCCTGAACTGAGTTCAGGGAGCCAGCTCTAACTCCTGACCTCCAATTCAGCTTCTAAAGCTGAAATAAGTACAGAGGTCTCAAACTCCTTCCTTTTAAAGAAAATTTTCTCTTGTGTCACCTCCCCTAAATTTTCACATCTACCAATCACAGTAGATGCTTTTCCCAGGACTGCCCATTCTTAGTTTTCACCACTCTTTAGTTCTCACCTTCTCTGGGTAGATTATATCTTCTGAGTACTTCAAACATCTTTGCTAAGCTTGCCCTTTGTAAATTGCTTGGCCTTTTAGTGATTAATTTGACCTTCATAGGTATTTAGCACCCTTTTGTATTAGATCTAAAAATAGACCTAGCTTAAGGTTCTAGCTTCACTATAAGTATGAGTTGGGAACTTTTCATTGTTCAGTAAGGAGTTTACAACTTTATCTTCCCCTAAGGCACTGTCTAAGTATGGGTGGAGTAATGTTAAAATTCCCAATACATTCCTGATCAAGTACCTCCATTGTTTAAATGGGGAATAACCTTAACCAAATCTTCTAAGTCTGAGCAGTTTTAAGATTCATACCTAATACATGTACATAGTAGGGGCTTGATATTTTTATCATGTGGATGAAATGAAAGAGGTAAAATCCCTTGCAAATAAATCTTAAAGTGATAAATAAATGCTAGCTATTATTATTGTTATGGACATCAGGCAGGAAAATGGATTGTACCGTTGTGTGCAAAATTGACCTAAGGGATTTAAAGTCTCTTCTAACACTGAATTCTATTATTTGAAGTTGCAGGTTGAGAGTAAAGATGTACCACAGACAACCCTCAGTAAAATGCAAAGTGACCATATTACCACCAATTACAATTCATTTGAGAGATAAAACTGACCCTTTACTTTGATGCTTTGACATATTTGGGCTTTCACTTCACCCATTTGTTCTGTGCCTTCTTATGGCAGAGTCCATATTGCACCATCAATTTCACTGAATCAGTCCTCTAAGTCTAAGTCATTCCATTAAGGAGTGTCCACCATAACTCATTTGAAGTCCTCTTCAGAGGCTGCATTTGTTTGATTTTTTCCTATGAATAAAGCTTTTATGAGGTGAATAATCATGACTGAGTGAACCTAATAAAAGGTGTTAAGCCAATCTAGAGTAGTAGACTTTCTATAGATTATGTGGAGAGAGATATATTTAGATTAATTTCAGCCTTATTCCCTCGATCTAAATGCTTCCTGAAACATTTTGGAAACCAATTAATTCGCAAAATTGTAGACTGAAGGAATCCTTTGGTGTACTGGTGGGATATCACAATTTAGCTCACTCTTCAAATACCAAGGCCACCTGCATGAAAGAACCTGTTGGCCATGGCTCACCCCATGCCCATCCATTCTCCCAATATCCCTCTACATCCCCCCACACCAGGTATGTGGGATTATTATAGACTTATTCAGAGACATTTTTATTCCCTCTCCGCTCCTCTAATGCTCATTCAGTCTATGAAACTGTTTTTTTCTCAGTGCAGTTTCTTTTTGTAGGTCTGTTGGATTACAAACTTTATTTACATAAAAAACAAAAAACAAAAAACAACCTCTTTGTCTCAGAGCACTGCCCATAAGAAACAAACCAAACCTATTGTGTGCAGCTGAAATGGAATAAACAATACCCTTTTTAGGCATAACTTCAGATTCTAATATTTATGTACAAAGTTCCTGATATTGGAATACCTGACTTTCACAAGTATTCCTAACATGGGAATGGTTGCTATAGCTAGAGAATCAACATGTCCTAAGATCACATGCAAATAGGTGCACACACACACACACACACCACTGCCACTGCTACCAAGGCCATATGATCTCCATCCTCCCTCACCACAGTGCTGCGGCAGAAAACCCTAGGTACCAAAGGAGAAGTGGTTAGAGCCCCATCTCTTTCTTCCAGTTTCTGTCTGTGTCTATCTCTGTCCTTCTCTGTCTGTCTCTGTCTCTCTACTTCTGTCTGCCTCTCTCTCTGTGTCTGTTTGTTTGTCTCTCTTTGTTTGTCTCTAACTGTCTGTCTCTTTGCCTGTCTCTGTCTCTATGTCTTTTTCTCTATCTCTCTCTGTCCTTGATATATCAATTTACCTTTTGGAACCTGGGACTGTTTTCACGCTTTTTTCTTTCTTTTGCTTAACACCTACTCCATATTTCTTCAATAAACTCACACAGAGGTGATCTGTTCATGGAAATCCCCTTCATCTGGGGCAGACTGGCAACTCTGGTACATTAGGAAAGAATATTGGCTTTAGAGGCAGAGAATCTAGGGTCAATCCTAGTTACTCTAACTGGGTGATGTTGGCCAGGTTACTTGGAACCTTGAGAGCTCAATTTCCTCTGTATAATAAGGGAGTTGGACTGGATGTCTTCTAAGATCCTCTTCAACTCTTAATCTCTAATTTCAGTAATTTAGAGTTTAAAGAATTACATGAGTCATTAAAAGGTCAAGTGAATTGCCTATGGTTACACAGTTAGTATATAACAAACAGGCAAGATTTGAACTCAGCTATGGTGGGAGTTATATCCTAACTCCTCGTCCACAAGCAAGTTGGGCTACTTCTTCCTTAAAAGGCCATTTTTGAGACTTAATTGACCTAGTCAACTAAACTGCTGATATCACTTCCTGAGTACAAAGCAACTACATTGAGTTCTAGGGGCTCTATGACCACCATAGACAACCAAAAGGCAAGGAAGTGTCACTTAGCTCAGTCAGCTAACTCTTGGTGTCCTTTCTTTCCTATGGCTAAATGAATCTTTTGTTAGCTATTGAATAGCCCATGTGTGTCCTTATTTTATTCCAATATCAGACAGGTGGCTTACTTGAGTTGGACAAGGACCAGAACACCTGAGAGGCCATCCCTCCATCCTCTTTGCTGTGATTTCCTATATTGCTATAATTCAACATTTTTTATGGATTACATAATAAACTCATAACACAGATCAGTTAGAAACCTAACCCCAATGAATACAATCAAATATCTTCTCCCTCAAACCATCTCTTTCTCTTGACTTTCCTTTTTCTAATAGAGGAACTAGCATCCTCCTGCTTCTCCAGACTTGAAGACTCAATGACCTTTAATTTTTCTTCCTTCATTCCTACACTAAATCAGTTTGGAAGCTCTACCGATCCTCGCACTGAAATGGCTCTTGCCTCCATCCCTTTCTTTCCATTTCCACTATTACTTGCTCCCTAATTCTGATCTAAGTTATTCCGCTGGTTAAAAATATTCATTGAAACATATAGCCTAAAATTAGTCAGTCAATCCACAAGTATTTAAGAGATCAAAAAAATAGACAAAGGACACATGCACAAAAATCTTTATAGTGACGCTTTTTGTAATCTAAAAAATACTGGACATTGAGGAATGACTAAACAAGTAATAATACATCAATAGAAGGGACCATTATCATCACAAACAAAACAGATTCAGAAAAACCCAGGTCCTCTCAGCTCCAGGTCTGGTACTTTATCTGCTATGCTTTCTAACTTCCTCTCAAACCTTTATTTCAATGAAGCTAAACTATTCTTCTAAATATGTCCTATTCTTTCCCACCTTCGCTTATGTAATTCCCTCTTTCTTATGTGCCTTTCCCTTGAATTTCTGTTTGTGAAAATTCTACTAAACTTTATTCTCACCTTTTTCCTTAAGCATTCTTTGACTTCTCTCAACTGGATCTCTATTTCTTCTCAACCCCTTTATCATGTCTCTTTGTATTCCCTCCCCAGTAAACTTATTAGTTGTGTATTATCTTATCCCCACTATCATTCCTGGAAAGTGGGACTTTTTTTTTATGATTTTACTCACTATCCTGGGATTTTTTTTTTAAACCCTTACCTTCTGTCTTAGAATCAATACTGTATATTGTTTCCAAGGCAGAAGTGGTAAGACCTAGGCAATGGGGGTTAAGTGACTTTCCCAGGGTCACACAGCTAGAAAGTGTCTGAAGTCACATTTGAACCCAAGACTTCCTTTCTCTAGGCTTGGCTCTCAATCCACTGAGCCACTTAGCTGCTCCCTATCCTGAAACTTAACCAGGTCAAAATATCCCTCCTAGCAAAAAAAAAACTTGTCTCAATGTATGATCTTCCCCTATTGAAATGTCAGTTTTGCTGGGGAAGATTTGCATAGGTATCATTATGGGACAGCAAGTTTTGTTGTGGGTGAGCAAATTTGGTTCTTGCCCAGAGAATTGCAACTCAGACCTCTGCATCTTAAGGCATGAAAGTGTTTATTCAAAGATATTATAGATAGTAAAGCCAGGGTGATGCAAAAGCCCAGAGGGTTGAAAAAGCCAAAGCAGGATTTCAAGTTGCTAGATTTATTATGGGTCTGGGAGACTGACCTTGTGAATTCTCTGTCCTCCCCCAGTTTATTACTCCCATGGGTGTCCCAGAGGAAGTTCCAAGGGCAGGGGCAGGGGCAGGGAAGGGGTACAAATATCCCCAGTCCCCCTGTGTGATGTTCTCTCCTGTGTCCTGTCTGCTGGACTTCCAAGGTTCTTTGGGTGCTTTGGTATATTTTCTCAGCCTTGCAAAGGGGATAAAGCTCTTCAGGTTAACTTGGGTGCCCTCTCCTTTATCCAGGCTTGACTTTGCAAACTCTTATCCACTGGGAGAAGTACACAGGGAAAGAATTAAGTTTAAGTCTATATTCTACCAACTAGTAAAAAAACATAAAATCTAAAAGAACCATTAAAAAAAAGGATTTCAAATCACTTCTGAGATTTAAAAGCACCATTTCTCATTCTTTCCTAATGCATATTCACATCAGGTATCCCTTCCACATCTCAACTTTTCCCCTTACGGAATCCATATATTGTGGGTTGGTATAAGAAATTAAATGGGACTTTGGGGGAAGTTTTATAGAAGCTGTACACAACACACAAAAAAGTTTAGAAACTCAGAAATGCATAAAATATATGCATAGCATAATGTATTTATCTTTTAATACCAGGAATATATATCCAATAAACACCCTAGAAAAGGAAGAGAAAAAATTCAGACTTCTCCTCTGTTGCAAAGGGAGGGCCAACAAATTTTCTGTGGATCTCCTAGATCTGTGATGGCAAACCTATGGCATGTGTGCCAAAAAGTACACACAGAACCCTTTCTGCAGGCATGCTTGCAGTCACCTGCTATAATTCATTACTAGAAAGCCAGAAGGACTCAGGGCAGAATTGTTCCCTTGTCCCTCTCCAAGCACCGGAGGACATTCCTCACTTCATTCATCTCTCTGCCCAGCCACCCAACGCTAGTGCTTCTTCCCTCCCCTGTTTGGGGTAAGGAACAGGGCTGGGAGGTGAGAGAGTATGTGGCATGGCACTTGTTCAGAGGGGAGGGGGGAGGGCCCAGTACTCCATCTCTAAAAGATTTACCATCACTGTCTTTGTTGGGACACCACTCCCCTAAATCCCATCCACCCATGTGGAAAGGATACCTATATTTGTATTTGTGCTTTGTATTTGTATTCACAAGTATAGTGTCCTACAACATAGTAAATACCTAATACCTTTTAATTCACTCATTCATTCCCTTCTAGTTTATCAACTCCTTAAGGGCAGGGACCATTTCTTTTTCCTGTTCTCTCCAGTCAAGTGTTCCAAATAACTTAATTATGTCAGTGGATTTGTACTTTCACTCCCCTTAACCAATGCAAATTACAACCTAATCATTTTTATCTCATACAATTTTTTTCATCCTGGTCTATCTAGACAAGTGCTCTAAAGAGAAACTTAGTGCACTGAAGGACTTCCTCTAGGTCAGTGTAAACCTTTTAAAGACAGAGCACTATTCCTACCCCCCTACATTGCCCCCTGGTCCCCCCTTACCCCAGAAAGGAGAGGAAGGAAACACTCCCATTGGGCTGCTGTGCAGAGAGGCAGGTAAAGTGAGGAATGCCCTCAGGAGCATGGAGAGAGGCAAGGGAACAACTCTGCCCTGAGTCCCTCTCATTTTCTAGTAATGAACTCTGGTGGGCAACTGTAGGCATGCCCACAGAGAGGGTTTTGTATGCCCTTTTTGGCTTGCACACCATAGGTTCGCCATCATGGCTCTAGGTCTTTTGATATTTCAGAGATATCAGGGCAATATTTGAACTTTCCATCTGTTTTATCTCACTTTTATTATGTGACCTGCCTACCTCCCTTTTGCCCTCAACTCTTTTATCATCATTGATGTCCTTCTTGCCACTCTTACATGTAAGTCAATGTTGGGGAAATGCTGGCTTTCTTTAAAGATAATATTTTATATTCAAAAGTCTACTTCATCTGCTAATTGATCTATGAGACTTCTCAAGTTTTGAGGAGATTATGGGGCTACCAAAAAAGTGAGTTAAACGTCAATCCTAACAAAATTCAAAACAGGAAATGTTTACTGAATACTTACTATGAATGATAATCAAAACTCTGTGTTAAAGAGGTAATAAATGAAATTAAATAGATAAGAGACCAGGTCATCATATTCATAGTAATAAGCAAAGAACAAGTACAACCAATGCCAGTGGATAATATATCCATTTGCTTACTCTGCTGTTCATAGTCTGAAACTTTCCATTTCTCATCTGAAAGACCCAGAAATCAAAGTAATTGGAACTTCCATAGAGTGCTGAAAGAAACTTTCCCCATCAAACCAACTGGGTTGGAATCATTGGCCTATTTCCTATATAACCAGTCCTTGCTTTCATTTCAACTAGCCTAATTATTTTAAATATTTCATTTCCCCCCCAAGTATATATAAAAGTAATTTTGACATTCATTTTTTAAAAACTTTAGGTTCTAAATTCTCTAGCTCCTTCCCACTCTCCCTCCCCAACCCCTGAGATAGTAAGCAATCTGATATAGATTTTACATGGGCAATCATACAAAACATTTTTTCATATGTTATGGAAGAAGTTTTAAACAAAAGGAGGAGGAAGAGGAGAAGGAAGGAAGGAAGGAAGGAAGGAAGGAAGGAAGGAAGGAAGGAAGGAAGGAAGGAAGGAAGGAAGGAAGGAAGGAAGGAAGGAAGGAAGGAAGGAAGGAAGGAAGGAAGGAAGGAAGAAGGAAGAATATAGTATGTTTGGGTCTGCATTCATACTCAGTTCTTCCTCTGAAGGCAGATGGCATTTTTCATCATGAGTCTTTAAGATTGTCTTGGATCACTGTATTGCTGAAAATAACTAGGTCATTCACAGGTGTTCATTTTAAAAATTGCTAAGGGGGCAGCAAGAGGCCTCAGTGGATAAAGAACCAGACCTGGAATCTGAAAAACCTGGATTCAAATCTGACTTCAAATACTTTTCAGCTCTGTGACCCTGGGCAGGTCACTTAACCCTCATTGCCTATCTCTTACCACTCTTCTTCCTTGGAACCAATACAGAGTATTTATTCTAAGATGGAAGGTAAGGCTATATATAGCCAAGCTTCCTTTAAGTCTTCAACTTAAGTGATCCTTCCTACATATAAGGATTTTTCTGGACTCCTTTTTTCTTTATATAGTCTGCCAATCATTTCACATATATTTTGCATTTTCTTATCATTGTACCGATTGTTTTCTCATAATAGAAGTAAACTTTTTAAGGGTAGGGAACACTTCCTTTCTTGTTTTTTTGTCATCAGCTCCCTAGCTCATCACTGGTAATTTTTCAGTTTTTGAATAGACTTGGGTATTTAACGGGTTTAGGGAGTTCCCTAGAAGAAAATGCTCCTACCAATAAAGAGTCGCAATTTTTCTCCAATTTACACTCTTAAAAGTGCTTAGGGCAGTGAGAAGTGAAGCAACTTGTCCTCAGTCAAACAAATAATATGTTTCAGAGGCAAGACTGGAGCCCAGATCCTCCTGAAAACGATCCTGGCTCTCTCTACTTGAGGTTGGGCTTTTTATCACATAGCAGATGGTTAATAACAATTTGTTGGATTGAATTGAATTTCAGGTTCTCTGTTTTACCAGTCTAAATATCTTCCACAGTTTCGCTCTTAAGTGACAATAAAGAAAATTAAGAAGTAGTTGAAATAATTGCTCCTGTTGGGGAAATAGAAATGGAAGATCATCAGTTTCAATGGTGGAGGTAGAAGGGGTTATAGGTTGATTTGAGGGGAGAAAGTAGTGCTTAAAACGCATCTAGAACCCAATTCACTCTCCCAGAGGGACAATTTTAGTCATGTGCACTTTTCAAGATAAAATTCTCCCCTTTCCAAGACCAGTTTTATGACTACATCAGATTGGGTAGACAGCCTCTGCCTGGATATTCCTTGCCTAGATTAGATAGGATTCCAAGCTTACCTGCCACATACTTTGTCCTAGAGGCAATAGGGCAATATTTGAGGTTTTAGGCAGAGTTTGACCTCAGTGTATGAAAGACGGGCTGGAGATTGGTAGGACAGGTTGCAGAGAGACCAGTTACAACAATAATCTGGGTTGTGAAAGTCCTGCTCTGCTGAGTCAGTGTGGGTGAAATAAAAGGTTCTATGATAGAGATAAGTGCAAAGTAGAAATTCACAAGACTCATTGAATATGGGTCAAGGGAGTGGGGGACTATAAGGGAAGATGACAACATAATACCAGGATCAGAAAGAGAGAAGTTTAATGAGTTCAGTTTAATATATTATTTACTTTGATGTGTCAGTTGTATATTCCGATGGCAATTAAACTCAGGGAGAGTTTGGGTTCAGAGACATAGACTTGGGAATCAACCATCTGGGGGGTCATCATTAATCAGATAAGATGGAGGTAAGATAGGATAAGGTCAGGAACAGATAAGATCTCTAAGGGCAGCAGCATGGCATTAGGATGACTGAGCAGTGAAATGGAGAGTGTTGGAGTCAGGAAGCCCTGGGTTCTAATCTCACCTCAGAAACTGAGTGGTCTATAACCCTGAGTAAGTCAGATCCTCTCTAAGCCACAGTAAACTCTTCTGCAAAATGAATGAGTGAGAGTTTGGACTCTATGGCCTCTACAATACATTCCAGGTCTAAATTAATGAAGTATAGCCAAGAAAAAAAAAAGAACATCCCAGAGTCACTTAGACTCTAAGAAGAATTCTACATTAGGCTTTAGAGTAGTTGTGTGTTTATACTTTTTTTTTTAAACCCTTACTTTCTGTCTTAGAATTAATACTAAGTGTCAGGGCAGCTAGGCAGCTCAATGGATTGAAAGCCAGGACTAGAAATGGGAGGCTCTGGCTTCAGATCTGGCATCAGAGACTTCCTAAATGTGTGACCTTAGACAAATCACTTAAACCAGCCCTTATTACTCTTCTGCCTTGAAACTGATATTTAGTATCAATTCTAAGATTGAAGATAAGGATTTAAAAAAAAAGAATTGATATTCATTATCTGCTCTAAGGCAGAGAAGTGATAAGGGCTAGGCAATTGGGGTGAAGTGACATGCCCTGGATCACACAGCTAGACTGTATCTAAGGACTTGTGCTTGTACTTCTAACAGAGATATTTATTGTATGTATCCTACTATGTGACAACTCTCATTCAAAAAGTATTTATTGAGGAGGCAGCTGGGTGGCTCAGTGGATTGAGAGTCAGGGAGGTCCTAGGTTCAAATCTGACCTCAGACACTTCCCAGTTGTGTGACCCTGGGCAAGTCACTTACCCCCCATTGCCTTGCCCTTAACCACTCTTCTGCCTTGGAACCAATACACAGTATTGACTCCAAGACGGAAGGTAAGGGTTTAAAAAAAAAGTATTTATTGGCTGCCTACTACATAAAAGGCACTGTTCTACATGCCACAAAAAATTTTTTTAATGATCTCATAGGGAATTAGGGTTCCAGGAGAGAATATTGATAATAACCTAGAAAAATATGTCAGATTTTTGTGAATTATTAAAAATCCTCTTCACAATCCATTTACCAATAGCTATCTTCTTCCTCCCCAGACCTATTCTTGCATGCATTTAAATGACTTGGTTCTACTAGGAGTCAGTCTAGATTTAGGGGTCTTCCTGAGTACAAGTCAGAAGATAGAGAAGGATTGGATGGGATTGCAGAACATGTCTCCCAGACCAGGCATACTGCCACATACCACAAGAATAATGAAGCAGTGACTGGTGATAATCCCATGATGATCAGAGAATGTAAGGGCAGAGTAATGTGCAATTTCATCAGTTTCATGATCGCATGGTAGGAAACTTTCTCCACCGATGCAGATTGATGAGTCTTACTCATTTCTGGTCTTTAAGTATTGCCTGAAGCTTGAGAAGTTAAGTGACTTGCTCAGAGTTGCACATCCAGAATGTGCTAGAGGTTAAACTTGAACCTAGGTCTTCCTGACTCCAAAGCTATCATTGTCTACTGTTGATGCTCATGTGAAATCAGTAATACTTCTGAGGTTTGCATCATTAGGAAATCAGGAAATATCCCCTAAACCCTCTATATAGATGCTTCCCTTCTACTTGTAGCCTCTTAAACTCTTTGGCTTTGTGGTATAGAGCCTAGAGTAGAAATCAAAGAGACTTGTATTCATATCCTAGTCTAGGCATTTTATAAGCTTTGTGGTGCTGGGGCATGTCCCTTAGCTTCTCATCTGTAAAAATGAAGGATTAGACTCTATGGCCTCTAAGGAGGCCTTCTAATTCCAAATCTGTGATCATGAGATCTCATGCAATCTCCACTTCTATCAGTATTAGAGGAAGGGAGAAAGACCCAGCTCCATGCCCATCTTCTTCCTGTGTGTGTCATCCTGCTACCAATTATTTGCTATCTTTTACCTAGGCAGGAAGAAAAATTAGGGAGCTCCCTTCATGCCCTATGTCAGTGATGGTGAACCTATGGTATGAGTGCCAAAGATGGCATGCAGATCACTTTCTGTGGACATGTGGCCACCCTACCACTCTCCACCCAAGAGTTCATTACTAAAAAGGCAAAGGGACTGTTTTGCAGCTATCCCCTTCCCCTTTTCCACTGTGCCTGATGACATTTTTTCACATTCCCCCACCCCTCCACCCAGCAGCCCCATGGGAGCACTTTCTCCATCCCCTGTGTGGGGTAAGTGAGGGTGGATGCACTTAGCATATGGAATGAAGGGACCCGGCACTTGGTCTGGGGGTGGGGTATAGGTGGAGTCCGGTACTCTTATCTCTAAAAGGTTTGCTATCATTGCCCTAGATAATCCCTCTGTTGATATGAAGTTAGAAAAAAGGAAAAATTACAAATGTCACAGTACCTTCTTCACATACCTAGGCAAAATAATACCAGGAAATGCAATAGCTTTTTATTTATTTTTGAGGCTGTAGAGGTATCTAGTATAACCTACTTTTCTGATGCTTCCACAAAGCCACACTTGAATAAGCCTGTTCTCTAATTTCTCAAGAATACTTTCCTATTTGGGGCAAAAAGAATGCAGCTCATTGTCACAAAGAAGTGAAATGTAATCAAAATAGATCTATAATTATGAGGTTGACTTACAAAACTCTCAGGGCAATATTGAGGGCCCATGCCTCTGCTCTTTGTTTAAAGTGAATATAGTCCTGGATTATCCAGTATTCACATCAGATACATGCTCATATGCTACTACTACTACTGCCACCACCACCATCACCACTACTATGAAAAAGAAAGGGAAGGAGGAGGTGCTAGAGAAAAAAGAAAAGGAGAAGAAATGTTTTCATAATGCTTTAAGTTTATAACATGCTTTACAAATATTATCTCATTTGATCCTCAAAACAACCCTGTGAGGGAGATGCTATTATAATCCCCATTTTATAGATGAGGAGACTAACAGAGGTAAAGTGATTTACCCAGTGTTGAACAGGTCAGAAGCTGCACTCACATCTTCCTGACTCCAAGTCAGTACTTTATCCACTGTCCCACATAGCTTCCTAAGGGTCCCAAGATCCATATGGTCATAGATTTAAAATTGGGAGGAACCTCAGAGGACATACAGGTCAACCCCTTCATTGAACAGATGAGGAAACTAAAACCCGATGCCCAAGATCAGAGTATTACACAGATTATCTACCTTAAGAGAAAGAATTGTTGGAATCAGAATGCAGATGAAAGCATGAGATTTTTCAGTTGTTTATTTGGGTTTATGTTTTGGGGTTTTGGTTTTATAAGATTATTCACTTAAATGAACAATACGGAAATATATATTTGCTTGATAATACATGTATAACCAAGATCGAATCGCTTGCCAGATCCAGGAGGGAGAAGGAAAAGGGAGGGAAGGAGAGAAGTTTGATCTTATAACTTAGGAAAACTTATATGGAAATTTGTTATTTCATGTAATTGGTAAAAA
This sequence comes from Monodelphis domestica, assembly GCF_027887165.1. Taxonomy (NCBI): domain Eukaryota; kingdom Metazoa; phylum Chordata; class Mammalia; order Didelphimorphia; family Didelphidae; genus Monodelphis; species Monodelphis domestica. The sequence continues at coordinate 191,424,478 of NC_077233.1, forward strand.
AATTTTTTTAATTAAAAATGTTTTTAAAAGCACTACTCAGATCATAAGGAACAGAATTGAGATTTGAATCAGATCCTCTTGTTCTAGGTAAAACACTCTCTTTTTTTTTTTATTGTATCATATTGTTTTCCTAAGGTAGTTGAGTGGTTAACCTGAATTATCCCTCCACCCCATCATTTGGCCTAGATGGAGAATTTTCAGCCTCTGGCTTCCTACCTCATCTTTCAACTGAAACTGTTCCCTCCAAAGTTACCAGTGGTCTCTTACTGCCAAAGCTAATGATTTTTTCTCAATCCTCATCCTTCTTGACTTCTCTGTGATCATTACAGTGGCCGGCCAGCAACCGCTGCACAAAAGAATTCCTAATTGGTAGTATTTTGAGGAGGAGAACAGAAGTCAGGAGAAAGGGTTGATAAACTGAGAGACACACAGATCAGAGTTTGGGAAGGAACGCAGTAAAGGAAGATATAAATAACCAAGAATACGTGGAATGTAGAATTCCTAGATAGGAATAGAGGTGGCCAAGAATGGCTGTAGGAAAGATGGGGAAACAAAAGATCAAAGGAAGAAGATCTTCAGAGACCATAGTAGAGCTCCAGAGAAGGAGCGATCCATATGGCCAGCAGCCAGGTTAGAGAGAGAGAGAGAAGAGGAGCAATGACAGTGAGGTACGTAATACATATGTAACAACACATATTGGATTCACATTGGTTTGAATTGTTAATGACGTACAAGATAGAGGCGTGGGTAAATTCAGCTTGCTTCTTCCAAACTCTTAGAACAAAGACTGCACGGCCTGCTCATAAATCATGCATTGGAATGCTGTTTGACCAGGCCAGAGTTGAGCCCTCTGTGGCTCAGGCCCAGAGATTCTTCTGGCCTCTGAGCTGTCTCATTAACTGCTCTGACCAAGTATAATATCATATCAATACATCAACCACATTTTCCAGATGTATATGCCTGGAATCCTACAATCATCAACACTGTCAGTCACTCTCTTCTCTTTGGGTTTCCATGCTGCTGCTCTCTCTTGGTTCTCCTTCCTCTATACCATTTTTTCTGTTACTTTTGTTGGATCTTCATCCAGGCTATACCCACTATATGGTTCCCTCCAGGCTCTGCCTTGAGACCTCTCCCCTCCCCTCCCCCTCTCCTGTACTCTACTCTCCCTCTCTTTCCTCTCCTCTGCTCTCCTCTGCTCTGCTCTGCTCTGCTCTCCTCTCCTCTCCTCTCCTCTCCTCTCCTCTCCTCCTCTCCTCTCCCCTCCTCTCCCCTCCTCTCCCCTCTTCTCCCCTCCTCTCCTCTCTTCTCTTCTCTTCTCCTCTCTTCTCTTCTCTTCTCTTCTCTTCTCTTCTCTTCTCTTCTCTTCTCTTCTCTTCTCTTCTCTTCTCTTCTCTTCTCTTCTCTTCTCTTCTCTTCTCTTCTCTTCTCTTCTCTTCTCTCCTCTCCTCTCCTCTCCTCTCCTCTCCTCTCCTCTCCTCTCCTCTCCTCTCCTCTCCTCTCCTCTCCTCTCCTCTCCTCTCCTCTCCTCTCCTCTCCTCTCCTCTCCTCTCCTCTCCTCTCCTCTCCTCTCCTCTCCTCTCCTCTCCTCTCCTCTCCTCTCCTCTCCTCTCTTCTCTTCTCTTCTCTTCTCCACCAATACTAACTCACTTGTTGATTTCATCAGTGCCCATAGATTCAATGACCTCTATGCATATTATTCTCACTATCTTTATCCAGCCCTAACCTTTCTCGATCTCCAATGTTAAATTTCCAACTGTTTATTGGGCATCTTAGGCCGAATGCCCCATACAAACTAAACTCATCTTTTACCTTAAATACTCCTCTCTTCTGAACGTCTGTGTTGCTGAGCAGGAACCAGCATCTTCCCAGTCATGCAGGCTCACAACCTAAGGGTTATCCTCAACTCCTTTCTCTCGCTCACCCTCCAGCCCCTCTATCCAATCACGTCACCAAGTTTTATCATTTCTGCTTTCATAACACATCTCCTATATCCCTCTCCCCTCCCTTCCTCTGACAGGACCGCCACCCTGCTCTAAGCCCTCGTCACCTTACACCTGTACCTGTAACTACCAAAATAACCTGATGGTTCATCTCCCTACCTTAAACCTTTCCCACACTGGCACATTTAGTATCAAACTGATCATGCTAAGACACAGATCTAACCATATCACCTTCTTTCTTCTCTCCACCCAGCCACCCCCACCAATAACCTGCAGCAACTACTTACCACTTCCAGAATCAAATATCCAATCTTCTGGGGCGGGGGGTGGGGGTGGGGTGGGGGTGAACCCTTACCTTCTGTGCATTAGTTCTAAGACAGAAGAGCAGTAAATATTAGTAAATTGGGGTTAAATGACTTGTCCATGGTCACACAGGTAGGAAGTGTCTGAGACTGGATTTGAACCCAAGACTTCCCATCTCTGGACCTGGTTCTCTATCCACTGAATCACCTCACTGCTTCAGGGCAATAGATTTTTGGAGGGAGGAGCAATTGCTTCTGGTTTTTTAGTTTTTGTTTTTTTAACCCTTAGCTTCCATCTTAGAATCAATATTGTATTGGTTCCAAGGCAGAAAAGCACTAAAGGTTAGGCAACCTTTAGTGATTTGTCCACTAATACATGTATAACCCAGATTGAATTGCTTCCAGGAGGGGGAAGGGAAGAAGTGTGGGAGACAACATATAACTTTGAAAAACGTATGTGGAGATTTGTTATTAAAATAAAATAAAGACATTTTTAAAAAGTGACTTGTCCAGTGTCACACAGCTGGGAAGTGTCTGAGGTCAAATTTGAACCCAGGACCTCTTGTCTCTAGGCCTGGCTCTCAATCCACTGAGCTACCCTGCTGCCCCCAGGGGCAATATATTCTTGATGGCTATGGGTCCAAAGAAGGCTCACTATCTCTCTATCCAAGATGTAGCATTGGACTATTTTGTTTAAATAAAAGCATTTTTAAATGGAGAAGATTTCATTTGGCCTTGTATAAAATTATGAAGTCAGTGAAGTTTATAGAAGGGACCTCCCAAGTACCACCTCTGATGAGACAATAGGCTGAGGCCTGGGAGAGTCCCCAATTTATGTCCTGCTACAGACACTTTCTATTTGTGTGGCCCCTGGACAAGTCTCATACATTCCAGTCAAACTGGCCTCCTTCTGATTCTCCTCTGTGCCAGGAATGCATTTCCTCCTCACCTTGACCTCTGAGAATCCTATGGATTTCCAGCTGGAAGGGACCACAGACATCACCTGTTCTAATGCCCTTATTTTACAGATACAGAAACTGAGGCCCAGAGAAAGTGACTTATACAAGCAGTAAATGGCAGGAGTGGGATTCAAACCCACATCCTATGACTCCAAATCTGGAACTCTCTTTACCTTCCTTCAAGGTCCCACTAAGCTGCTCTCTTCTACGGGAAGCTTTTCCTAACTTTACCTCGAATTTGTCTCCCTGTGTGCAGGTTGCTCTCCCTGCTCTGCCCTCTCCCTCATCAGGTAGAATGTAAACTCAAGGGCAGGGCAGGCTTCATTTTTGTATCCCCACAGTCTAGCTTGGGACGTAGCACATAGTAAGCGTTTCTTTTAACCCTCACCTTCCATGCTGGTTCCAAGGCAGAAGAGTGGTCAGGGCTAGGCAGTGGGGGCTAAGTGGGGGCTAACCCCCACTGCCTAGCCCTGACCTCTCTTCTGACATTAAGGTGGATTACTCAAATACAGGGAAAAAATAATTGATTAGGTAGTCTTTAAAAAGTTTTTTACTAAATAGTGTATTCTTCATCTTTTTCAGATATTAAAATTTAAACTTGTAAAATGGTGAATGGAAAGGGGGCATTTGGGGATCATTCAATTAATTATCCAATTTGGAACAAAAATGAATCCTCTAATTAATACAGCCTGCACAGGACCTTACTCATACAAATAATTGAGCTAATCATTTTTTTTTCCATTTTTAAAAATTTTGCATACAGATATTTGAATTCAGCGGTGCCGATGCCAAAAAGCTGGAAGAAAAGATTCAGGAACTAATGTGAGCTGAACTACAAGCAAAATTTTTGTTTCTCAGTTTTAAAAAATAACTAAAAATTGTGTTTGCGTTTTTATGTTCTTGCAGATAACGAACGGATTGCTCCATTAATTACATCTTCATCATGACTTAGAGCTTTACTTGTATGTTATCAGCTCATTTAAAAATATTCCAAAACTGCTCAGAAATACAGACTCATTTTTCATTTTCTAACCTGGTTGTTCCATTCTCTTTCAGTGGATTCATCAAGAAATGGTTAAATGACATCCATGACAAAAATAACAGCTCATGTTTAGATGTTTTACTATTACTAAGTACTTTCACATATATAATTTCATCTGATCCTTACGATAAACTAGTGCATTACTAGTATTATTAACTCCATTTTTCAGATAAGAAAAATTAGGTTTAAATCAATTAAGATACTTGTCTAAAGGCACATGATGGGGGCAGCTGGGTAGCTCAGTGGATTGAGAGCCAGGCCTAGAGATGGGAGGTCCTAGGTTCAAATCTGGCCTCAGACACTTCCCAGCTGTGTGTTCCTGGGCAAGTCATTTAACCCCCATTCCCTAGCACTTACCACTCTTTTGCCTTGGAGCCAATACACAGTATTGATTCTAAGATGAAAGGTGAGGGTTTTAAATAAATAAACAAATAAATAAAATAAAGGCACATGACTAGGAAGTGCCAGGATTAGAATTTAAATCCATATTTACTGATTCCCAGTCCAATATTCTTTCTACTGTAGGACCTGACTTCCATGATATTAGCCTGTTATATTCCTGGTATTCTAGGTAGGGCTTCTATGAGCCTGGGGCCATATTATTTCCCATCAATCTATCAACAAACATTTATTAACAGCCTATTATAGGAAGCACCTAGATGGTTCAGTGGATTGAGAGCCAGGCCTAGAGACTGGGATCTTCCTGGGTTCAAATCTGAACTCAGACACTTCCTAGCTGGGTAATCCTGGATAAGTCACTTAATCCCCATTGTACAGGTCTTACACCCTTCTACCTTGGAACCAATGCACAGTATTAATTCTAAGATAGAAGGTAAGGGTTATTTTTTTTAAAGAGCCTACTGTGTGCCAAGTATTCTACTAAGTCCTGAGTAAATAAAGGCAAAAATAAAGCAGACACTGCCCTCAAGGACCTTATATTCCAAAAGGGGAGAGAGAAAACATACCCATAGAAGTTATATAACAGAATATGTGCAGTCTTAATTCAAAGTAATTTTGGAAGAGTTGGGCCCTCAAAGCTGAGGGAATCAGAAAAGGCTAATGGACATGGTGGAGCCTGAATCTAGTCTCTATGGAAATCAAGGATTCTAATAAGCATGGGTAGGGAGAGAATGTATTTCTCCCTTGGGGAACAGCTAATGGGAAGATATAGAGATGGAAGGATGGAATATCATATGAGAAAAACACCAAATAGGGGTCAGTATGGCTGGCCCAGAGAATGAATGTAGACTAGTAAAATATAATAAAATTGGGAAAAGATCCAGATTTTTAAGATCTCTAAATAAAAACAGAAGGGTTTATATTTGATCTCTAAGGTAATAGGGAACCATTGAAGTTTATTGACTAGGGGATGGAGGGTTTAGATCTGATAGCTATGTGGAGGAGGGATTCAAGTGAGCCAAGACTGGAAAAAGGAGCCAAATTAAGAGGCTATTGCAATAGTCCAAGAGAGAGGTACTGATGGCCTAAAGCAGGATGGTTGCTATGTAAGTGGAGAGAAGGAGAAATTTGTGAGAAATATGAAAATAGAAATGATGTGGTTTAGGAACTGACTGAGTATATGGAAAGAAGAAGAGGGAGGAGTCAAGGGAAACACCAAGGTTATAAACTTAGGAAATTGTGTTGTTCTAGAAAAATGCAAAGCCAGGTCTTGAAAGCAGAGGATTTGAGTTTGGTTCCTGCCTTTTTGATGATTAGTTAAATGGCCATCGTCAAATCAATTCATTTCAGCTAGTTTCAGTTTCTTCATTGTAGAATGGGTATTATGAACCTTGTGTGGCTATTGTAAAGGTGGTGCTTTACAAAACTTTAAGCATTATATGAATAAATTGCCATGGACATTATTGCTACTATCATTATCCCTTCGTGGGCTAAAGAGCAAATGTCTTTATGGTACTTTGGGATAGATAGTACAGCAAGATCTTTTCCCATAATCCTGTCTCTACTGATGGGAGTTTTCTCCAGTGCAGCAATAGTATGCTGCCAGTACTGTATGAATTCAACTAATTTTCTCCAGCCTTTTAAAAATAATGACTGGGGGGGAAAGAATCTCTTGATTTTTTATAATGTCTATAATGTTAGTCATCATAAAAGCAAACTGGGTTTGCAAAGGTTCTACCTTAAAGAATGGTTCACTCCTTAGGCCTTCTGTCTGGGAAGCCAGGCTTTCCCTACCAGCTTCCTTGAGTTACGGACTGCTGCCTTCATGGTTGAAATGTTTCCCATATACTGAAGACTGATAAGTGATAAAATTTCATGATCCAAGCACTTAATAGGCTTTTTTTTTTCTTTTTTCCCCATTTAAAAATATACCATGAAAAAATCATTACAATAGTGAATGGGAAAGCTAACTACATTTGTTGCTTTACTTTGATGAATATGCAATGTTATGTGTCATTGCTTTCCTTATCATTAGGTCATCATTTAAAGCCTAGAAGAACCTTAGATACTATCTGATCCATTTTACAGATGAGAAAACCAAGATCCAGAGAGATAGCACAGGGAGTAAGAGATAGAGATACCAGGTCCCCATACTCCTAAATCTGTTTTTTATGAACAAAAGCAAATATTCATTAAGAATTGAATATTAACCTCCAGGAACTGATGCAGAATGAAAGGAGCAGAACCAGGAGAACCTTATACACAGAGACAGATACACTGTGGCACAATTGAATGTAATGGACTTTTCTACTAGTAGCAATGCAATGACCCAGGATAATCCAGAGGAGCTTATGAGAAAGAACACTATCCATACCCAGAGAAAGAACTGTGGGAATAGAAACAGAGAAGAAAAACAACTGCTTAATTACATGGGTCGATGGGGGTATGATTGGGGATATAGACTCTAAGAGATCACCTTGGTGCAAATATCAATAATATAGAAATAGTTCTTGATCAATGACATGTATAAAACCCAGTGAAACTGAGCATTGGCTATGGGAAGAGGGTGGGAGGAAAAGAACATGAATCATGTAACCATGGAAATTTTTTCTTAATCAATTAAATAATTTTTTTAAAAGAACTGAATATTATAGGAACAGTAGTGTAGTGTTGGTGGAACTATGAAGTGGTCCAAACATTCTGTAAAGCATTTAGGTACTTAAACCCACCAACACCAACACCAGGAATATACCCCAAAGAGATCAGAGAAAGAGAAAAACCACATGTATTAAAACTCCATAGCAGCAGTCTATTTGTAAGTAAAGAATTAGAAACTAATGGGGTACCCACCAGATAGAGAATGACTAAACATTTAAATAATGATATATTAGTTCAAGGGAACATTATTGTGCTCTAAGAAATGATGAAAAATATTCAGAGAAACCATGGGAAGACAATTGAGCTGATACAGAGTGAAGTGAAGAGAATCAGGAGAAGAATTTGCAAAATAACTACAAAAATTATAAAGAAAAACAAACTTGAAAGACAGAAGAACTCTAATCACTATTGATGATAAAGCGTATTACCCAACCCCTGACAAAGAGGCCAGGGAGTCAATCTCAGACTAAGATACACATTTGGAGACATTACCAAGGTTTGATTGATTTGTTTTTCCAGACTGTTTATTAGAGTGCTGGTTCATAGTTGTTGTTATTGGGTTTTTTTAATGGGAGGGAGATTTGGAAGAGAGAGTTAAGACTATCAGTTTTGATGCAAAAAGAAAAAAAGGAAAAGAGGTCAATGTAACAATAAAAAATGCACAGCAAAGGGCAATAGGAGGTTCAGAAAGATACAGACAAACATGATAGCTTTGAAACTAACATATTAACATTTTTCATGTATGCAAATTTTGTATAATATTCGTTGTTCCATACAAAACTCCCTCTTTCTCTGTTCATTCTGTGTATGTGGAAATGTTTGTTTGTCAAGTTCAGAAGGACATGAAAAATAAAAATATATTAAGCACCTGTGTTCAGAGTACTATGCCAAATGCTACATAAGATAAAAAGTAGGGATAAGATACTGTCCTGGCCAAAAACAATAGATATCCTGCTCAGAATAAGGGAGTGCATTACAAAAATAATAATTAAGCAGGGGGAGGAGCTAAGTGACTCAGTACCTAAAGAGCCAGGCCTAGGTAGGGGAGGGCTATACAGTTCAAATTTGGCCTCAGACACTTCTTAGCTGCACAACTCTGGATAAGTCACTTGAAGCCAACTGACCAGTCTTCTATCTTGGAACCAATTCTCAGTATTGATTCTAAGGCAAAAGTTAGGGGTTTAAAAAAAAAAAAACTCAATCAGATGGATAGAATGCCAGACCTGGAGTTAGGAGGACTTGGGTTCAAATCTGGCCTCAGGCACTTCTTAGCTGTGTGACCCTGGGCAAGTCACTTAACCCCAATTGCCTAGCCCTTACTATATCTCTGCCTTGGAACCAATACTCAATATCAGTTCTAAGATATGTAAGACTAAAAATGAATGAATACTCCAAGTATTTAAATGTATAGGATTTAATAACAACAAAGTGAGAGAAAAAGGGGTTCCTTCAATCAAGTGAGCAGAGCAAAGAGCCAGAGACCCACACCTGCCGGGCTTGAGCTAAAGCAAAAGCCCAAAAGCCCCCCGCAGCATGGATTTCAGCAAATTTATAAACAAACCCATGCAAGGGCACAACACAGGGGTGCAAGACAAGGGGACCCTGGGAAGAGTAAAGAATGCTGGGAAATTAAGTCCCCAGCTACAGTATTTTTTTTGAAAATCACAGATGGAAAGTAAGAGTTTTAGAAAAAAAGGAAAGAAAAGACAAGAAAGGGCACTATCGAGATAATAGGACCTCAAGTTCTTCAAATATATGCTATATGCCCTACCTGGTTTCAAATCCATATGAAAGCTCTGCAAGCCTATTTCTGGGTATGCTCATTAGAGAGCCACTTACCCCACAACATGGAAAAGCATCTTTGACTGCTTCCTGTCAACATATTACCTGGCGACAAAGGCCCTTTAATTAGCTGCTGCGCTAGAATTAAATGTACACCCCGAAAAGTTCCAGGGATGATTTCTGACTCTCTTCCCTGGTCACTTTCTGGGAGGGAGGCTTGCTGGGTGCCCCTGGGCAGAGGAGAGACAAACTGCTCCGTGTCTGCCCTTGGTCTCCCCCTCTCCATTGCTAGATATCTATGAATACAACCTGCCTGTTATGTCTCTTTTATGTTTATTCTTTGCTGTTCAGAGGTAAATGAGGACTTTGAGATGGGAGTAAACAGATGACCAGTGATTCCTGGAGCCAGTGACAGAAGCAGCTATCTGATGGGTAGCCATTGGGATTCCATTCCCTGAAGAATGGACCTGCTTGACCCAATAGTCAAGCAAGGGAGTGATTCATTCATTGGCTTTGCCATCTAAAAGTGAACTTGGTAGGGACTCAGAGAAGAGAGAAGGGGATTTACTGGACCAGGAAGTGCCTCCACTCTTTGAGGGAGATGTTTTATGTCTACCATTTTAAGTCTGAGCCCACTTTCCAGCCTATCTTCCAGTATGGAGGCCTGCTTTTTCAACCTCTGTCTTTGCTATCCCCCCCTCAGAAAATATCCTTTTAAAAAAAGTTAATTGAAATCAACTCTTTAATTTGTTTGGAAAAATACACAAGATGGAGGCTCATGAACAAATGTTCTTGAAAACCCCCAATCCCTCAAGGAAACTCCAAGAACCTTGAGGAGAGGAGTCATTGCCTTCTGGATATCCAACCTAGAATCAATGAGATAGTAAGTTCTGAACTGTGACCATGTTAACAGAATTGGGCTAAAAATCATTGGAATTAATGAGTTTTAAGAATTATGTAGTAAAGTTGTTGAAAAGATAATGGCCATGGAGGGCAGCTAGGTGGCTCAGTGAATTGAGAGCAAGGCCCAGAGATTGGAGGTCCTGGGTTCAAATATGACTGTGTAACACCAAGCAAGTCAACTCCATTGCCTAATCAATCTTATTGCTCTTCTGCCCTGGAATCAATACACAGTATTCATTCTAAAATGGAAGGGTAAGGATAATGATCCTGAATATTCAATCCTGAGGAGGGATTAAAAAAAAAAAAGATTCCCTAAGAGTCTTATCTTTGGTGGTCTTCCTTCTGCTTTCTATGCTTTCTCCATAGAGGAGAATTTATTCTTTATATTCTCTCTTGAAATCAACCCTGCTTCGCTAGAAGGAAATCTAAAGCAACACATGGGGAAAGCCCTTTCCCCAAATGAGATGGTACAAGTCCAGCTTTTCTGCCCACTCCATCAAAGCTAAGTGAAAGGAAGATCTATAATGTTCTTAAAGAAAAGCAGGAATTGAATCTCTAAGAACCAAATTTCTCAGAGGTACCACTATACAATTAACCGGTCACCTGTCCTATCTACCCCCAGTCATAGCTGGAGATCAGAAAACTGGCTCCTCAACATTAAGGAGTACTGGTAGCATCTCATTTGGGGATGAGGGTTGGCAGAGAAATGCCAAAATACCAGCACTTACAAATCTATTTCAAACTCTAGAGCTAATTAATTCTGCTAGAGTTCTACTTATTAAATCGATCTGTAAACACCAAAGTTCTACCTAGAGTGGTTGGATGGTGCAATGGTTGGATATATGACCTGGAGTTCGGAAGACCTGAGTTCACATCCAGCTTCAGACATTTATTAGTTGTGTGATCCTGGGCAATTCACTTAACTTCCTATTTGCCTCAGTTTCCTCATCTATAAAATGGGGATAATAATGGCACCTATCTCCCAGGGTTTTTGTGCAGATTAAAGAAGATAATATTTGTAGAGTGCTTAGCACATTGCTGTTGTTTAGTTGTATCTGACCCTTTTTGACCCTGTTTGGGGTTTTCTTGGCAAAGATACTGGAGTAGTTTGCCATTTCCTTCTCTAGCTCATTTTACAGAGGAGGAAATGAAGCAGACAGGAGTAAAAGACTTATCCAGGGTCACATAGCTGTAAGTGTCTGAGACATGAATTCAGGAAGATGAGTCTTCCTAACTTCAGGCTTGGCAGTCTATCCATTGCACCTCCTAGCTGCTCTCTGGCACATAGTACATGCTATATAAATACTTAGCCTCTTCCCTTTATTATGGGGTATGCCTTTCTACTAACTCCCCCATTCATCATCCCAATCCTACATAGGTGCAAGTGAGATGTCTCGCTGCTATTTTAGTCATCCTCACCTCTCTTTCTCTTCTATCTGGATCATCCATGCTCTGATTTATCATTCCACTATGACCTCAGTAGTATCAGCACATTCTCCTACATCTTTGAAATTTTCAAATATTTCATCACCTTAACTAAAACCTGGCTACCACTACACTACTGGGGCTCCCCATGCCTTTGGACTGATATCCACTGGAGCTCCCCCCTTTTCCCCTTCCTATGATTTCTATAGCCAAAATAAGATTGGGAATATGGCCACACTAGTTTGTCCTTAGAATGACCGCTCCCTAGAGGTAGCATAGTATAACAGACAGAGCTCTGGATCTGGAGTCCAACAACAAAGGTACCCATCCTAACTCTAGGGACCTTAGACAAACCATTTAACTAACTCTCTGTTTCCAATTCATCTCTAAAGTTTCCCCAAATATGGGTAACAGAGCCCCTAACGCCTACATATGCCCTGAAGGTACTAAATGTTTATTGGTTATGAGAGTCTTTGCTTGACCCACAAAAAATATAAAAACCTATATGCCCAGGATAAACTCCAGACAAACCTAGAACATTCAAATAACTCCAAGCAGCTTCCTGAAGTCAAGAGAACCAGTGGTTCTTGCTTGTCAGCTTTGGGAGGGGGAGGAAAGACTGGGGGGTGGTGGTAAGATCATGAATCATATAACCATGGAAAAATATTCTAAATTTAAAAAATTATTTTAAAAAAAGAGAGAGAACTAGTGATTCTAGCTCTGTGCTATCAGGACAACACATTCTAGTGAATTCCTTTTCTCCCAGAGGGTCATATAGATATATAATCCTTTCCAGATACAAAGTGCAACCTATACCTAAGAACTCCCCCTTCAAAGTGAACATATTCTAGGGATTGATGAATAATTTTCTTCCCAATGGACCTACCCTGTCCAAGTAACTCAGTGGCTTTGCTCCTCTTTTTTCCAAGAAACATGCTGCATGAACTCTTAGAAAGCATGGTATGTTTGGTTTTTTTTAAGCCCCACTGGCTCTAGAATTAGGGGACCAGAGTTCAAATTCCACCTCTGACACTTCAGCTAAATCACTTAACCACCCTAGAACTCAATATCTTCATCTCTAAAATAAGGGAGTTGGACTAAATGACCTCCTGAGTTTCCTCTCCTGATCTTATGATGATGATTCTGTGGTCCTCTCAGAAATTCTTAACCTTGGGGTTACCCACAAGGCAACTTCCAAACCTCGGATTCTTCTTCAGATTGAGCCCAGGGTCCTCACATGTCTGTTTTTGCCATCTCTTTTTAAGGAAAACATAAGTACCACAGTTGCTACTCTCTGGTTAGCTAGGAAAGTCTATTCAGTATTTATTCTTTCAAGCTGTATTCAAGCATGTCTACCATCACCATGTGTTTCTGCCACAAGTTGCTATGGATGATGGAGAGAGAGAGAAATCACCTTTGCCCTGTTTTGACATTCTCTGTATGAGGCCATAAAGAAGAAAACAAGGAAAGTCTAAAGACCATAAAAATCAAAATAGCTCTTTTATAGACAATAGAACGGGTGGCTCATCTTTGAAACCTGATCTGTATAGTCCTGGTGGGCATGCTCACAAGGCTATGTTCTTTAATTTATACTCACAACTGCTTGACTGAAAAATTCCTGAAATTGATTGTTTCTCCTGATTATCACCTTTCCTTGCAAAATAAAGGGCTTGGATTAGATGACCCTGTGAGACCTCTACCAACTCCAAATCCAAGATCCTATGATCTTTTGAAATGAATTCAACCCATATAGATAATTTTCTCCTCTTTCTGGTCACTGTTATCCATAGAGCTCTAGATAATCTCAAATTTTGTCAGTGATCCTAGTAATTAGCACAGGGTCTACCTTTTCTGCCTGTACCCTATCATTGTCTGAAGGGGGTTCATATTCCTAAATTCCTTGCAATGTTCATATTGAAGACTTCACTAAAAATACATCTTGTCACTTCTTTAACCAATGCCAATTCCAACATCCTCTTCTGTATTACTCCATCCACATACTAGCAACTTCAGCCATTACCTCATCATTTTGTAATGGTACCACTTCAACATTCTGAGTTTTGAAATTCAGGTCTCTGACTACAACTTCCTATTTTTCCACCTCTCATATCCTTATACACTAAATCTGTTCAACATACACAAACAAACACACACACACAAAGCAGAAATCTCTGGACCTAGAGAATACTCAATTGTCTTCTTCCTTTCCCATATCTAAATTCTCAAGTGGTTCTAACTCCTGAGGAATTCAAAGAAAAATCATATCAATTACAAAGAACCAAAACCCAATTGCAGATTGAGGCCTAGAAATTGTTCTATAAATGTACTATTTCTTCATTCCTCCATTATACAGAAATGGAAAGAAGTAAAGGAAAAAGAAGACTAAAAATATAAAATTAAAATAACAAAAGCAGGAAAACAAAGATAGGCTTCATAAAATTTAGAACTTATAAATTTTATGATATTTTATTTTTTATTTTAGTTTTTATAACCTTTTATTTTAATAACAAATTTCCAAATAAATTTCCCCAAGTTATATGATGTAATTTGTTTCCCTTCCTTATTCCTCCCCCTCTCACGGAGTTGGCAAGCAATTCAATCTGTTTTATTTTCACACAAAACTTTTCCATATTATTTATTTTTGTAAGTGAATATTCTAATAAAACCAAAACCCTAAAACATATACCCAAATAAGTGATAAATACGCTTTCATCTGCATTCCTAGAATGACATCTTATTTTTGCAAAAGCATTTTGACCTCCAATCCCATTATTTATTTCTCTTCCCCAGTTCATCTAGACTATTGGCACTGTATAGTCAAATACAGGACAATCTCTGAAATCAGAGAATTTGCTCTCAAACTCCACCTCTTCTGTGTACTTCAGGACTTCAGGCAAGAATCTTAGGCTGCCTGGGTATCAGTTTACTCAATTACAAAATGAGGGAATTTGGATTAAATGAAATCGGAGGGCCTTTCTAAATCCATAACCACTCACCTTCATTTACATTTAAAAATAGGAGCAAAATATTGAAGATCCCTGCCAGAGGGCTGGCTAAGTGATTTTTTTTTCTCCTAAAAGGCAATAAACTAATCCTCAAAGCTTAATTGGCCCAAATGGATAAGGCTTAAACCACTGACATACCTTCCTGGTCACTTACGTATAAAAGTTGGCACAAGAGGAGCCAAAATTCCTTGAGTTTTCCATATGCTTCTAACTAGGCCTACCATACGGTGGCAAGTGCAGAGATGGGGTAACAGAACCTAGTTAAATTAATCCTGTATTCTTGTTGAATATATTTTACATGCTATTAAGCAGACCTCCTTCTGTCAAAAGTAAAATGGTTAACAAATGCCTTATTTTGTCCCAGACACAAGCTGAGCTACCAGATGAGCCCAAGGTTGGACTGGCCCAGAACATCCACCTAGTTTTGACCACATGGCCTAAAATTTTATGTTTTCCTAGCTGCTATCCTAATGAACTCTTACCCCTATGGCTTTCAGTTCTTCTAGACCGGCAAATCCTTATCCCTAGATAAGCCCCAACACCTGATTTTTCTATTCCTGTTTTGAGTGCAATGGATCATTGGCAGAGAAAATCCTGAAACTGAGCTGCCTTTACATCACAAATATCTTGTTTCATAATCTCATCTGAGCCTTTGCTGCTATTTACCAATTATTTTACTTTGCTCTGTAATTTTGGTGGACTCTTACTCCTTAGATGGAGAAATAAGGGTTGAAGGCAATGAGGAAAGGGTTGATGAAAATGGCTTCCCTCACTACAACCTCCTGGAGTCCCTGAATTACTTGAGGGGGACAAAATGGAGATCTCCCCTTGGTGAAGGCTTGCCCTTTGAAGGCAGTAGGGAAGTCTCTACTAGGAGAGGTATGAGGGACCTCAATCCGGATATGCATTATCTGACTGCTTATTTGATTTAATTGTTGATTAGGGCAAAGGGTAGAGGTTAGAGGGGTTTGGGGTTGCCCTAAATCTCTTTCTAAAATAAATCTAATTACTGATGTACAAGGTTTTAGCCAGGGGAGAGGTAGAAAAAGGGAAGAGAGCAATTTGAGTCCACTATCTCAATAGTTCATGGAATGAAAGTCTTTGAAGAAATTTAGGTTTGTTTTCAAGGTTTGTTGACAGGAACTAGACATGTTTTAAATAGGAACCCTCCATGTCAGGATTTCTGTCAGTGACAGCAATCTCCACAAGTGTCTTAAAATGACCCTGAGAAACAGCTCCTCCTTCCACTCCCCTCTGTCTCCTCCCTCAAGACCGCCTCCTCGGGAGAATTTCCCAGAAGTCCTTATTCAGTTTCCAAATGCTGTTTCTGCCTCAGTCTTTGTACAACTCTCCCAATGGTTCTTTTTTCTCCCTGCAGGAAAATGTCTGGTCCTAGATTCCAATGTCTAAAAGAAGAAATCAGGTTCTGCACAATTTGGAATGACTTTGTTCAATGCTTTTCAATGCAAGAGTTGAGGACTCTCTCCTGCTATTCACAGACACACCTGGCATTCTTATTTACTGGACAAGATAGAACCCATAAGCTCACTTTGCTATCACCCTACAATGGGAGATGCTCTGTTTGGAGCATTCCTTGAATTTACTGGAAACAAAGACATAAATAAAGAGGGATAAACCTGAATCTTAATTCAAAACCCAAAATTAGTAATAATTCAATATATTAGAAATAAATCTTCTCACAATTGTGGTCGACTGAAATTTTCCTTTAGTTCATCATTCAAACTAATTCTACTTCCATCATATCTCTCATACATGCAACCCATCAAATATCGATAAGACCTTAATTACCATCTACCAAGACTGTTGCAATAAATTCCTAAAAGATTTTCTTTTCCACTCTCTTCTCCTTCCCATTCATCCTTCATACTACTTACAGAATCATTTTTCTTATACATAAATCTGGCCAACTCATTCCCTTGACCAAAAATCTTCAGAGTTTTAGTTTTGCCTCTAAAGTTTGAATTCCTTCTCCCAGCATTCAAGGCTCTCCACAAGGTTGTACCATCCCACTTTCTCAGCTTCACTGTATATTACTATTCCATATACTTTCCTCTCAAGACAAAGAGATCCATAGGCCCTTTTCCCTCCATTCCTTTGCTCATACAATTCCCTATGTCTGAAGCTCCATCCTGTCCTATCACAATTTAGTGAATGGTTGTATATCATTTAAAGTCTAATTCAAATGTTAGCTCCTCCATGAAGCCATCCCTTATCCACCAAAACTATAGATACCTTCCTCTCAGACCTCAGATATCACTTTCTTTTTGCAGCTAGAGCAGTGAATAGAAAAATGCCCTTGAAGCTGGAAGGACCTAGATTCAAGTTCTATCTTTCACAAATATTGGCAAATCACCTAATCTTCCCATGTTCTAGGCAACTCTCTCAGACTATAAATTGCAAAGACAGTATAGACTTGCATTGTTCTAGGGAGTTTCATAGGACTTAGAGTTAGAAGGGACCTTAAATGCCTTCAAATTAAAATCCTCTCATTTTACAGAGGACCAGATAGGTTAAATGACTTGCCCAAACTGCTACAAGGAATAGACACCGGAGGGAGGATTTGGTAGGGTCCTCTGACTCCATTGGCAGTATTTTCCCAACATATGAGAGTTTTCTCTCTCAGGAGCTAGTGTACTAGTCCAATAGTACTAGTATACTAGAGTACTAGTCCAATCTAGTTCACTAAAGAAGGGATGCCATGCATTTTAATTATTTGTGTTTGTATCTCTATCCGATGAAGAAGGAAATGGCAAACCACTTCAGTTTCTTTGCCAAGAAAATGCTAAATGGGGTCATGAAGAGTTAGACGTGAGCAAGATGACTGAAAGCAAAACCTTTATCAGAATTTCAAATGAGCTAAATAAAGGCCAATGGGGGGAAATTTGTTGGGCGTACATAGACTAGGATATATTTCCACTGATGACCAATAAGCCAAGAAGTAATACAATGGATATTATCCAGGATATGTATGATCAGAAAATTAAAAGAGATGATCAAAGGCTATCAGATGTAAGTAACACTGACTTACAAAAAATTTAAAAGGAAACAAGTATTAATTATTAAGCAACTACTGTGTACCAGGCACTGGACTACTTAGTATTACCTCACTTGATCTTCACAGCAACCAACCCTAGAAAGTGCTATTATCCCCATTTTAGAGTTGAGGAGACTTAAGCAGATAGAGGGCCCCACAGCTAGTAAATATCTGAGGCTGTATTTGAACACAGGTCTTCCTGACGCCAGTTTCAGTGTGTTATCCACTGCCCTACCTAGATACCTAAAAGAAGGTCAGTCATTAGCATATATGAGAGATCTTTTATGCAGGATCTATGGGATAATATAAAAGAGTTATGCAGAATGTGAAGATACTCTCTATTGATAATCCATATCTGTGAAGAGAATGTTCCTGTCTGTGAGATCACCTGTCCCCTGAAGGACATATGAACGTGGGTTTTATCTCCATTTGGGGGTGTTAAGAAGGCTATTACATCATGCAAAGGCAGGAGGCCCAGCTATTGTCAAGATGGCTGAGGAGATCAGTTATTCCCACTTCTGAAGTTTATGAGATATCTGGATGCCACAGTGCAAACATAGAGTGTTACACTTGAAGTCAGGAAGACCTAAATTCAAGTTCTGCCTCAAGTCACTTCTCTCATTTCTTTATCTATACAACTGATATAAAAGTCACATCTGCCTTGAAGAGTAACAGTGTGGATAAAATGCAGAAATGTGTATGCTGTGGGAGCAGCTGGGTAGCTCAGTGGATTGAGAGCCAGGTCTAGAGATGGGAGGTCCTGGATTCAAATCTGGCCTCAGACACTTCCCAGCTGTGTGACCCTGGACAAGTCACTTGACCCCCATTGCCTAGCCCTTACCACTCTTCTGCCTTGAAGCCAATACACAGTATAGACTCCAAGATGGAAGGTGAGGGTTTAAAAAAAATTTAAAAAAAATTTTTTTTAATGTGTATCCCGTGCTTTGCAAACCTTTAAAGCGCCATACAAATACTAGCTATTGTTTATAATACACTGAAATCACTGTATTCGCCTCAGCATAAAATGAATGTATTTCTTGTCCTGGTTTTATCTAGTAATATTATCAAGGAGACACATCCTCAGCTGGCCACTCTCAGTGAGGATGAGACGTGGCTGCCTTTGTCCTCCCAGTAACAGATATTGCAGTTCCCTGGGGCTTAATTCTCCTGAGCTCATGTGCTGGCATCAATACAAAACACAAATCATGCGCAGGCAGAGCGGTGTACCAAGACTGGCCTGGTCTCCAGGGATGTTTATGTCTGAAGTCCTCACCTCCGTTCTTTCCAAGGTTGTGAGGTGTTCTTTATCTCTATTGCCTACATTCAAGATCTATGCCTCAGGTTGGTTGGGGTTTTTTAGTTTGTTTTCTAATCAAAAGTGGTTATAGGTCTAAAAAGAGGCTGGCCTGACCTAGAGTTACCCATGAAGGTTTTCACATATACACCTGCAAAGTCTTTGTCTTCAAGGGTTTCTTGGAGCTCTTTATCATACGCTCACATGAAGTCCTAAGGGTGGACCTATTGCAGAATTCTAGATTACGGTAATTGATTAAAATATGACTTAATAATGTACAAATATTCCTGTCTTTTTTTAGTGTACTCTCCTATGTAGGGTTATGCTTAAAATTATAGTCTATCAATCATCAAATCATAAAGAATTTTATTAATTGGGTGCTACATTCCAGGTATTAGGTATACACATATTTTAAAAAAGAATTAGTCCCTTTTCCCAGAGAAATTGCAAATAGAGGAGGCCAAATATGTAAGCATGTATAGGAGAAATACAATAAATACAAAGTAGTTAAATAATAAACATATTCAAAATAGTTTAACAAGATAGAGAAAAAGAGTGAAAGGGAGAAAGAGGAAGAGAAGGAGGGAAGGAGGAAGACAGTGATATGGGGGTACAGGCTTCCCCTAGACACCCCAAAACCCCAGATTGTGTCCCAGATCAGAAAGTACATAAAAGACTTATTTTTCTTTGCAGTCTTGCAATGCTAAGGGAAGGTGATTTTTGAGCTAAGAGGAGGATTGCCTCCAGCCTCTCCCCTCATGTTTGATGAACATAAATAGGCACCTACCATCTTACTCTTGAGAAACAACTATTTTATATCCCAGATATCTGATTATCCTCTAAAATGGACAGTTCACTCCCTTTTTACTTTGAAGCATAGGATATAACCACATGACCCATCTTGGGTTCCAAAGACACAGTAATATGCCATCATGCTTCTCTTTTTCTCTTCCTCCTCAAAGTCTCTTAACTCAATCCCCTTCTCTCCATATAGAAATCCACTACCTAAGCCTGTGATGGCAAACCTATGGTAGCCATTTTTTATAACAAGAGGCCTCATGTGGACTCAGCACACCTTGAGTCAGGAGCTGCCTGGGAGCCATGCCCCTTCAGCCAAAACACCTGGGGGGGGGGGGTGAGAAGAGGTGGGGAAAAGGGCTGCTCCATGCACTGACCTCAGGGACAGGGGGTGAGCTGTGCCCCACAGAAGGAGGTCAAGGATAGGCAGGCTGACAGGCCCCAGCAGCTGCTCTTGTAGCACCCGCAGGCCAGTCAGCTGTGGAGGGGTGGGGAGGGGAGGGGCCAGGCCTATATGCAACAGATGAGTGCCTAAAACCTATTACCAGACACTTTTAGCACCCTGAAAAATATAGCAATAGCTTTACTCACAATTTTTCCCTCCAAGTACTTTTGTGAGACCTTATTCTCAGCATTAAATAATATCAAAACCAACAAAAGAAACAGATTGCAGATGAAGTTAGTAGTGCTTGCTTGGACTTGAAGTGTACAAAATACCAACCTTCAACTGAAGATTTAGTCAATGAAATTCAGCAACAAAAAAGTCACTAATAGGCACATTAGTTAAAGAATTCCCCCCTCCCCCTCACTTATCTCAGTTCACAGCACCTCACACAAGTTAAATAATATCAAAACCAACAAAAGAAACTGACTGACAGATGAACTAAGAAGTCATTTAGCAGGTAAATTCAATTGTTTTTGGTTTATTAAATACAGTTATATATTACAATTATACATTTTGTTATTTAAATGATAAATATGGCAAAATTATGTTGTTTTTTTCTCAAAGTAACACACCATCCAAGTTATGCTCTTTTTTTGGCAAATTTTGACACACCAAGCTCAATCACTGATATAAGCAGACCTTACCTCTAATCTGTACCTACAAGAAAACCAATCCTAATTGGTTCTCTTGCCTCCAGTCCCCCTCCTTCTGATATATTCTCTACATAGATGCCAGATTGATACTCCTGAAACACAGTTCTAACCATATTACTATTCTGCTCAAGAAATGTCAGTGGCTTCCTATTGCCTCAGAAAAAATTTTAATTTCTTCTGTTTGGTGTTTAAAGGCCTTTATAATGACTCTCCATCTTATCTTTATAAGCAGTTTATATTCCTACTTCTTATACACACTATACTGCAAGCAAAATAAACTACTTGCTGTTCCACCTATTTACCCTTCCATCTCCTGCATGTTATTTTCTTGATCTCATCTTTTTAATTGCCAAGGCTACTTCCTCATATGCTAATAATGTCTATTTATATAACACATTAAGGTTTACAAAATAGTTTCCTTCAAGGTAGTGTAAATCATATTAATCCTACCTTACAGAGGAATAAATTGAGGCTCAAGGAGATTAAGTTATTTTTCCAGGAGGACTCAGCCAGCAAGTATCAGAGATAGGATTTGAAACCAGTTCTTTTGAATGGAAATCCATTATTTTTCACCACTAGGCATGCAGCACATAAAACTGATATGGTAGAATTCAAATAGAAGGTATCAATGAGACTAAATCACCACAGAAATGCCAAGATATCTGTTTCATCTCACCCCTATCTGTAGTTTCTCTTTTACTCTCCTCTAGAAATGCTCTTCTAGTTACTTGGCTTAGCTAGATCACATGCCTATCTTTGTTCAAGCTCATTTTCACCACTGTTCTCAGCTACTTTGCCACCAAAAGTTTGAAATTTTACAGCACATATCTTCAAAATGTGTTCAAATGAGCTCGCATTCTAAAACAAGTTTGTCCTTAGATTCTGTGTTCCTAATTTGCAAGAAGCTAAAGTACCTGCTGGTGGAGAAGGTTTCTTGGTTCTTTGGACCTCCTCCTTGTGATGACTCATTGCTTAAACTTTTCTAAGGAATGGTAATATGGTTAATGTGTTTCTTTTAGGCAATTTTCTATTTGTTCAGGGTTTAAACTTATTAAAACAAGTTGAAATTGCTGTAATTAGAGACAATGTCTTCTTTATCCTTCTATTTAAGAATTGAATTTTACTTTTAAGCTATTCAATAATCTAATTCCATATAGTTCTTGTAAAATGACTTCTTACTTAAACCAACCATTTTCCATACATTAAGATATGGTGAAGTTCATTTTGTTTGAGGGTGTTTTTTTTTTTTAATTTGGTCAATTTCAAACACTATTCCTTGGTTACAAAAATCATATTCTAGTCCTTCCTCCCTTTCCCCCGCCCTTCCCATTGCTGACGAGCAATTTCACTGAGTATTACATGTGTCCTTGATCAGAACCTATTGCACTAGAATGTTCCTTTAGGGTCTATATCCCCAATCATATCCCCCTCGACCCATGTAATTAAGCAGTTGTTTCCCTTTCTGGTCCCTCCCTTTTTGTTCCCTTCTTGTTTTTTTTAATCTGTTAAATTCCCTCCCCCCTCTCTTTCCCTCCCTTTTTGTACTCCCTCCCCCCTACTCCCCTTAGTTTTCCCTTCTCACTTTCCCTGTAGAATAAGATAGAATTCAAGACCTCAATGGATGTAGATGTTCTTCCCTCTCAGAATTGATTTCACTGAGAGTAAAGTTTAAGTATTACCTATTACCATTCTCTTCCTCTTCTTCTTATAAGAGTATTCTTCCTCTCCCCTTCTCATGCATATCTTTGTGTGATAAAGATCATCCTATTTATTTTATTTCTTCATAGTATCTCTTAGTGCCATCTTCGATTCCCTCCCCTCTCTTTTTCTTTTTTTGCATATCATCTTATAGCACTTATTACCCCAATCTCTTCCTGTGAATGATTCTTCTAATTACTATAATAGTGAATATAATTTTTGAGAGTTACAAATAACATTTTCCTCATATATTAATATATATAATTTGATCTAATTGTAGCCCTTAAAGAAGAAAGTTTGAATAAAAAAAATTTTCCCCTTTTTCCTCTCTTTCTTATTTACCTTTTCATGTTTCTCTTGATCTTTGTGTTTGGATATCAAACTTTCCACTTAGTTCTGGTCTTTTCCTTACAAATACTTGGAAATCTTCTATTTTGTTGAATGTCCATACTTTCCCCTGGAAGTATATAGTCAGTTTTGATGGATAGGTGATCCTTGGTTGAAGACCCAATTCTCTTGCCTTTCTGAATATCATGTTCCAAGCCTTGCAGTCCTTTAGTGTGGAAGCTCCCAGGTCTTGTGTGATCCTGATTGGTGCTCCTTGGTATCTGTATTGTCTCTTTTTGGCTTCTTGTAGAATTTGCTGCTTAGCATGAAAGTTCCTGAATTTGACAATTACATTCCTGGGAGTTGTCTTTTGAGGATTTAGTGTAGAGGGTGTTCTCTGAACTCTTTTAATGTCTATTTTTTCCCCTTGTTCAAGAACATCAGGGCAGTTTTCTTGGATGATTTATTGTAGTATGATGTCAAGATTTCTGTTTATTTCTGGCTTTTCAGGTACACTAATGATTCTCAAATTGTCTCTCCTTGCTCTGTTTTCCTGATCTGTCATCTTCTCGATAAGATATTTTATGTTTTCTTCTATTTTATCAGTCTTTTGACTTTGCTTTATTAATTTGTGCTGTTTTGCAAGATCATTATCTTCCAGTTGCCTAATTCTGGTCTTTAAAGACTGGTTTTCCTTTTTCAGTTTGGTCTGTCCTGCTTTTCGTGGTTTCCAGCTGTTTCTCTAATTGGGAGTTCTTGTTCTTTAAACTTTTATTTTCTCTTTGAACTATTTCCCACTTTTCTTGCCAGAAAGCTTGCATCTTTTTTTTGATATGCTCCCATTTAAATTCTTCAAGAGCTTGTGGACAAGTTCCATTGTTTTTGGAAGGTGTGGGGTTTATTTGAATTTCCTCCTCTATTTCCTCTTTAGCCTAGGTTTTCCTCCATAAAAATTTTCCTGGGTTAACCCCCCCCTCTTCTTGGTTTTTTGTTTGTTTGTTTGTTTGTTTTTTAAGTGGAGGGAGGTTGTTGTGCCTGGGCACAATTTGCCATCACTGTGGAGGTTTTTCATTCCCTTTTAAGTCAGAAATCTGAGTGAGATGAGCAGCCTCTCTGTGTATGGAGTTAAGGAGCAAGGATTTTGCCTGAGGCAAGCTCTCGAATCTCCTCAGCTTCTGCTGTTTGTTACCCTCCTTTTGCTATCTTCCCGTGAGCACCCACGATATGCGCTTTTCAGCCTGATGGAGTTTCAGGTTAGCTGTGTGGTCTTAGTCAGCTCCCAGGGACGTAGAGGTGCCCCTTACTCACTCTAGAGGTGCCCTTTGCTCACTCACTGATTCTGATGTGTACTGGCTCTGACTCTGACTCCATAGGTGGAGTGGGGAGGGTAGATCAGCTCATGCTTTGGTGGGAGCCTTTTCACCCCCTTATAGTGTGGAAATGCCCAAATCCTACATACCTTCAATGCTATGCCCTATTGTAAAGTTCCTTTGTTCTTAAGAATTTGGTCTTTTTTTTTGGCCTTTTGAGGTAGTCTATGTCGGTGGGTGCTGAAGAGAGGACGAGTCTTGTGTCTAGACTGCCACCATGTTTACCCAGAAAATGTTTGACTTTGAGATTTTTCTAATTGTTGTGAGGTTATTATTCTCCATGCTAGAAATCTCTTCACTCTAGTGCTTCTTCCATACAATTTCCAGTGATATTTTTAAAACACAAGTCTGCTCATATCACTCCCATACTCAGTAAACTCTATTAGCTCACTATTAACTCTAGGATAAATACAATGCCTTTCACCACCTCATTCCAATCTGTCTTTTCAGCACTGTTTTACATTAGCAACCTTTACACTTTCTTCAGTCCAGTTAGACTGATCTTTTTGCTATTCTTAACACAAAAAATTCTCCCACCTCCACATTTTTGCAGTGGATGTTCCCCAGGCCAGGAATACACTCCCTCCTTATCTCCAGTCTTGTAATCATTAGTTTCCTTCAATGTTCAGCTTGGGTTAGGTACCACATCCTTTCTGCATTAGATCTATTTCAGTCCTCCCAGCTTCTAGCCTCCCTCCTCCCACTACCCAATTTATGTGATATTTACTTTGAATATATTTTTATATATTATCCTTATAGAATTGTCAACTATATTTTAGAACCCTCAAGTTTGCCCTGTCCCTTTGGAACTTGCCTTAAGGGAAGTCCCAGAATGACCTAGTCTCTGACTGAACAATAACCTTAAAGTACTTAATGATCTCAGCTTAGGTAGGATTAGTAGATATAATCAAATCTTAAGTATCCTTTTGTCTTAGAAGTTTCTCTCATTGTATCAGAGACCTCTCCCAGGTAGCCCAGTCCCTGACTAGAATCATCCTTTTATATCCATTATAAAGCATCAGCCTCTCCCAGATAATTCAGCCTAGGACTCCTTATTCCCTTATGGCCATTGTAAAGCTAATCAATCATACTTTCCTGTCCTTTATTCCCCAAAAGTATATAAGACCAAGTTCTATTGCTCTTTGGAAAATCTCCTTTGGTGGTATGTTTTCCCAGAGTCCAAAAGTTTGGCTCTGTGTGGTATTTAGTACTTTACTCTGTGTGGCAGATGAATCCTGAGGTTTGTCTCTCTTGTCCTGATTAAAGGCTTGTTCTTTCTAACAACTTTAGTGGTTCTGTGTTTTTCAAGGTTGATAGAATGTATGCCCTTGAGGGCAGGATCCATTTCTTTTCATCTTTGTATCTCCAGTGCTTGGCACAATACACACTAGTTATTTAATTGTTTTGTAAAATTGCCCCACTTACCACATCCAGACCCCTTCAAGTGTTTTCTGGAAGAAAGTGCTTATAATGTATGGGTATAAGGGTTCTATAAAGTGCACAAGACTTTGTTCATTCTCATTTCTAAATAATGCATACATAAATAAATCTAAATCAAAAATACATTTTCCAATTTTCCAGTCTTTTTCTTTTTAAATCTCATTCCCTAAGACTTCACATTTAAGTTTTAATATATCAAGTGATGACCCTGTTTTATGAAACCCCAAATTTACCTTTGTGCCATGGGAACTTATCTTCAAGGAGCTCCCATACTAAAACTTGTCTCAGACTGAACAATAACCCATCAAGCACTCATTAGGTACCCATTAAGCACCCTAAATAGGAATGATAGAAATAAATACTTAAACCTTAATTACTCTTTTGTTTTAAAAGTTTTTCTCATTCTATCTAGACCTCTCCCAGGTAATCCAGCCCCTTGATGGAATCCTTCTTCCCTAGTCCCCATGTAAGCCAATCAATTGTCCTTCCCTTCCTACATTCCCTAGAGGGTATATATAAGACCCAAAGTTCTTCAGTTCAATGGAAATTCCCCATTCCTGCTGCATTTTCCTAGAGCCAGAGACATTGTTCCCTAAGTCTCAGAACTTCCATCTATATGATATTGGTTTTGCATGTGCACATGACTCTGTGTGGTGGCCATAAAAGTACTGTACATCCAACTTGTCCTGATCAAAGATTTATTGTTTTGTAACTACTCTGATGGTTCTGCATTTTTCCAGGATGACACAAAGTAAAGCTGAATTCTTTGGAGGATCCCACCAAGTTCTTCATAGAATCCCACTGCTTCTTCAAGCTGTGATAAATGTTGGCTCAGAAGTCACTATTCTCTTACTGGTGGCCTATTTCCTTCTGTTCATCAAAAGCACTGCCAGGAGAGATGATTAAATGAGGCAGACTGGTTAAACCAAGTCCCTTCTCCCAGAAGGAGAAGAGACAAGTAGACAGAAAGACCTTGAATGATTTAAGAACTTATAAGTGCAACCTCTGACACCAAAAGAATTCTTTACCATGTCTTATGATCATCCTTATGTAGCTGACTCATTATTGATGTATTCAAGGTCACCTGGGATCTCTTTATCCTGGATGTGTACATGGGTAAAGGGCTTCGTCTTCTTTTGTCCTCCAAGGAACCAAACAGGACTATCTTCAACTGTTATGAGCCACTTAGATGCAATTTCCTTTTCTGGGAAGAGTGTTATCTCGTCTCTTAAGATCAAAACCCAATGAACCAAAACCTGGGATGAATGGCAAAAAAGTCAAGGAACATAAATTCTTTTTTAGTCAGATCTAGCAGCTATAGGAGAGGGAGGAGCAAAGATCTAGCAAATTTTTCTGAAGAAAGTAGCACTTGAGCTGAGTTTTGAAAACTAGAGATTTAAGGAAAGAAGATATGATGTATGGGAGGAGGCACAGCCTATGCAAACACACAAAGACAAGAGACAACATGTCTTGTGTGAAGAGCAAAAAAGGCCAGCCTCACTGAACTGAAAAGACCACCAAACAAGAGTATTATATAGTAAGGCTAGAAAGATAGATTAGAACCCATTGATCAAAAACATTTAAAAACCTACAAGCTGAGCATTCAAATGCTGGAGATACAAAAAGAGACAAAAGACAGATTCTGTCCTCAAGGAGCTTACAATGTGATGGACCCTAAATGCCAATAGAGGACTTTGTGTTTCTAGAGAGAATAGAGATCCAATGTACTTTAAACAAGGGAATATCATAAAAAGATCTAAGCTTTAGAAATATCGCTTTGGTGCTGTTTGGATAATAGACTAGAAAGGGGAGAGATTTGAAAAGATAAAAGTAGATTAGTAGATTCATGGAAGGGTAGCTCACAAAGTTCTACTTGGATAAACAAATAAGGGAAGTATTGTCCTTGGTTTTATCATGCATCCAAAGGCAATAAGAAACATCATTTCATGCAACATTTGGTCATCTGTATTGAAGAACTCATTAAAGTATTTGAAAAACACTCCATGAAAATTATTACAACTCATGAGCTAACATCTGTTTCAGAGGGCAAAAAGGTAGAGAAACTCTTTTAAAAAGGACTTGATAAGATCCTTTAAATTAAAGCAACATCCATTTTAATATTCACTGTCTGTAGGACAAAAGTAGAAATGGGCAAAAACAATTTTAAAAAGGTGGAAATAAGGAAGAAAGAATTCAAAAATTTTTCAGCTATACACAAGAATCATAACCATATACCAATGAACATTTCTCTTCAAGAAAAGAATGACAAAGGGGACAGGTTGGTGGCTCAGTGGATTGAGAGCCAGACCCAGAGATGAACTCCTATGTTCAAATCTGGTCTCAGATACTTTTTAGCTTTGTGACCCTGGGCAAGTCACTTTACCCCCATTACTTATCCTAGTTCTGCTCTTTTGCTGTGGAACCAATACACATTGTTGCTTCTAAGACAGAAAGTAAGGTTTGTTTAGTTGTTTTTTTGTTTTTTTTTTTAAGAAAAGAATGACAAGGTACTAGATGTGTTGAGCATTAATAACATTCTCCTGTAAAATTGAAATTAATTATATTTTAATGGATGGAAAATGACAATTACTCATATAAAAGTTCTTCCTGAATCATCTGTTGGAAGCCTGTCAGAATGCTAACTTGTTAGAGCAAAAATTACAATTAATTAAAAAGAAAAAGAAAGAATACAAATTAGAAAAGACATGACATGCAATTAAAACAACTCCAACTGAACATATTTAAATGAGTTGCCGATTCAAAGAAAGAGGGAAAGGGGGAATATGCATGGAAGAAATACATTACACTGATTACAATAATTTCATTAAAGAATTTAACTGATATAAATCAGTTTGCTCTAATGAGCACACCTAAACAACCTAAAAAGCATCTGTCATCACACAATTGACTTCCTTGCCAAGCAGAGGGATATGGCAGCCAAGGGCAACATAGTTTTAGAACACAAATGTGTTTACAAAATCTTACAGGGAAGAAGAGTAGAAGCTTATGAGCAATGTTGCCTCATAAAACAGAGAGAAGCAATGGAGAGTAAAACTAGTTTAAAGAAAGATTGTTGAGGGACCCGACAGAGCAAAGTCATTCTAAGGGCATTTAAGAATGAAATTGAAAGAAGTACAACAAACAAACCGAAGATGAAAAATATTTACCATGATTTTTATAACAAAACACTGTCCAACAGTAGAACCACCACACTTGGACTCTAATATCACAGTACCAGACATGCTTAAGGAGGCAAAGATGCAATTGAAAAGAACAAAGATGGGAAATTTAACTGGATTGGGTCAAGTATATTCTAAGAAGATGCTATTTTTTTTAAACCTTTACCTTCTGTCTTAGAATTGATACTAAGTAATGATTTCAAGGCAGAAGAATGGTAAGGACTAGGCAATAGTGTGGAGTGACTTGCCTAGGGTCACACATCTAGGAAATGTCTGAGGCTATATATGAACCTAGTTCTGGCACTCTCACCACTGTGCTACCTAGCTGCCCCAACTGTACATTTTTAGAGAGAAAACAGTTCTGAAAGCATTGAGGGACCAATTCTCAAAGTCTTTGTAGGAGGGGTAGATATCAATGCAATGTAAAAAACTGTAGTTATTACTACCAGGAAAAGGTAACAGAGAAAACTACAACTACTCACTTCTGTGCAATGGTGTGTGTGTGTGTGTGTGTGTGTGTGTGTGTGTGTGTGTGTGTGTGTGAGTGTGTGTGTGAGTGAAAGAGAGAGAGAGAGAGAGAGAGAGAGAGAGAGAGAGAGAGAGAGAGAAAGAGAGAGAGAGAGAGAGAGAGAGAAAGAGAGAGAGAGAGAGAGAGAGAGAAAGAGAGAGAGAGAGAGAGAGAGAGAGAGAGAAGAGAGAGAGAGAGAGAGAGAGAAAGAGAGAGAGAGAGAGAGAGAAAGAGAGAGAGAGAGAGAGAGAGAGAGAAAGAGAGAGAGAGAGAGAGAGAGAGAGAGAGAAGAGAGAGAGAGAGAAAGAGAGAGAGAGAGCGACAAGTCCATAAGGACACTCTAGGCCTATTGAGGCAAATTCTGGCAAAAGCAGCCAGAAAAGACATATTTGCAGACCTTCCTCAAGACTTTGGCAAGAATCAGTCTAACCCTGCATGTCTACAAATCACTGTCTGTCTAAAGAGCACCTGGCTTTCTTAATTGGCTCTGAACATTCTGACTAGCTAATCACAAACCTTGAATTCTATCTCAGGGACAAATAGCCTTCTGCATATCAGCTGTACCCTGGTACTTTTGTATTTCTAAAAAAATCCTTATGTCAGTGATAACAGACCAAAGAGGACTTTGAAGATCACTATTGATGAAGTGTATGCAGCTGACTCCTGTGTACTTTAATTGGCACCAAGGATGTACGCTCCTCATTATTATTTTCCTTTGATCTTTGTAGAAATTGTATACATATTGGAGTTATATGCTCAATAAATTAGAATCTGTGATTTCACTCGCAACCCCCTAGGCTCCCGTAATTCTTGACTCAATTGCACCTGATGGACTTTGTGCATTTCTCTTGTCTCTCTGCTCTCTAAGTTCTCAGCCTTCTGCTCTTCACAGCAGGTCTCACTTCAGCAGTCTCTGCTGGCCATGACTTGCTGAAACTTGACTCCCAGCTGCTGTACTGCCATGACCAGCTAGGGGCTAGGCTCTCCCTAAACACTCACTGCAGCTCCCCATGAACTCACTGATGGGCGTTTCCTGAGGCCTGTTACAAGAGAGAAAGCTGCACACACAGAGGACATTCTTGATGAATATATCAGAAAGGAATAGGCAGATTTTTACATGTGATATTCCATTCTAGATCACATCTTTATCCTCATACAACTGACAGGGAAAACAAGATTTTTCTTAGTTATTTGTATGTTTTCTATAGAGAACTATTTGATTTGGGAGAGTAAAACCCTATCTCAAAGTCTTTCATCCTAATAAGGCATCTCATATATATATATATATATATATATATATATATATATATATATATATATAAATATATATATGTAAATTATGCAATGGGACAGCAAGGTGGCTCAGTGGATAGTCAGGCCTAAAGACAATGTCCTGAGTTCAAATTTTATCTCAGATACTGCCTAGTTGTGTGACCCTGGGCAAATCACTTAATCCCAATTGCTTCACCTTTACTACTCTTCTGCCTTAAAACTGATACTTAGTATCAATTCTGAGATAAAATGAAAGGATGTTTAAAAATCAAAATTGTGCAATACTCCCTTGAAAGATAAAACAAATATGGAAATATGTTTTGTATGACTTCACATGGACAATTAATATTATATTGCTTGCCTTCTCATGAGTGGGAGAGAGATTGGAGGGAGAGAATTTGGAATTCAATTAAAAAATAAATGTTAAAAATAAACTACTCTAAAAAATTCAACTTCTTAATCACACACATATACCTCAATGTGACATTTTCCCCCTCACCCACCCATACACACAAACATACACACACACACACACACACACACACACACACACATATTAATATGGAATAGGGTAGTACACTGGAAAGAGTGTTGGATTTGGAATCAGAAATCTGGAGTTCAAATTTCACTTATTCTACTTTCGTGTAACCTTGGATAAGCTGTTTAACTTCTCTGGACTTCAAATCCTTATCTATAAAATGAAGGGGTTAAACTAGATGAAGTCTAAGGTCCCTTCCTAATGTCAATCTATATGCTATGATCCTGTAAGGCATAAATCCAGAAAACTTTGGCAAAGATATTTGCCTTGGAATCTCAGTGCAGAAACTAAATCAAAGAGGGATTTCATTTTCTTTCTTTCCTTCTTTGTTTCTTTCTTTCAAAATCTTACAATCGATACTGTATATTGGTTCCAAGGCAGAAAAGCAGTAAGGATTAGAAAATAGAAGTTAAGGGACTTGTCTTTCTTGGGCGGGGTCTGGCCTCACTCGACACTCCAGGGTTCTCAACAGGTGTCAAGAGATCAGTCAAAATAAATAACAAACAGAAGACAGTTTAATCATTAAGGCCATGGGACTGCTTTGCATATGACAGCTGCTCCGCCATTCCCAGGCCTGAGATTTATTTTTATACCCATTTTCTTGGCATGCAGATACATTACCTAACACACATGTTCAAAGAGAGATAATTGGAAAAGTGATACATTGACTTTTAACAAATCATTTAATTAACATTCTCTATTTTTGTATTGTGATTATAGACAGCATACAAGATAAATGATTTCATCACAGGTGGCTTAATTTTCTCACTACCCTGTGAGAAGTTTTGAGTTTACAAACAATCAAGGAAAATTACTTATTGCTTTTAATAAACTGGAATAATTAATCAGTAGTTCTTAAAAGACAATTCAACAACCATACCATTGAGGTTGAGGGGTACTGGGAACACAATTCAAATTTAGGCTGATCATTTCTCAGGGTTCTTACTAGGGAGTTCCTGAGTTACTGGTTTGTGAAGCCGAGTCACTGAGGCATATTGAAGCTTGATGTACTTGTACTTATTGTATGAGCCTCTATGATTGATTTGTGTGCTGGCTTCATGAGAAAGTTTTGGGCTTGGCCTGTAGCTGCGGTTTTGCAGTGGAATTATGTACCTAAATAAAAGTTAACCCATGATAGTCTTTTTGGGATTGGGTTTAAGGGTCTGATCTTTTGATAATGTTTTGGAGAATTAGGGTACAGATGTTTGTTCTTACATTATTTCTTTTGAGACTAGGGGAAATAATAATCATGTCAATTCATAGGTAAGGGGCATTGATGAAAGAGGTCATGTAAAAAGAGATTGGGTGGGCAATCACATCTCACCAAGGACCACTCTGTGGTCTCCCCATTTACCATGCATGACTGTCAAGGCGTCATGACCTGATGGCTCCCAGCACTTGTCAAGGGTCACACAGCTAGGAAGCATCTGAGGTCACATTTGAACCCAGGACCTCCTATCTCCAGACCTGGTTCTCAATCCACTGAGTCACCTCCCTGAAAGAGGGATCTTCTCTTAGTAGATAAGATCATACTGATTGCATCAAACCCTGGAACCTTGCAAAAATTTCTAAATAATGAGAGCCTTAACCATTCAAAAGAGTTTTATCTAACTATCCAAACAAGAATAAAACAAATAGATGAAAAATACCTATTATTTAAGCTATAGTATACAATTTTATGGGCAGACTGTAGCACACACACCTGAGAGTAGTTGTTATTGATTCACTGTCAATATCGCAAAATGTCTCCAGTATAGTACTCCAAGAATTTCTACTTGGGCCTTGGTTTATCATTTTCATTAATGACTTAGATAAAAAAAATTGCTCATCAAATTTGCAAATTACAAAAGGGGAGAGAGATAACTTAATACAAGATGAGAAAGAAAGGATCCCAAATCATCTTGACAGGCTAATACACTGGGCAGAAGATAATATGATAAAGTTCAATAGGGATAAATTTAAAGATGTGCTTAGGGACAAAAAATCAACTTCACAAATAAAATATGGGGGACAATAAGTTCAATATGAATTAGCAGTGTAACATGGGAGCCCCCCCAAAATCTGTCTGTGTCTTTGTAACATTAACATTTGATAATGGCATGTTTTATAAGTTTAATTTTAACTTTTGCTTTGGCCACCCTGTTCTCAAATATGTTAGTGCTGCTTTTAATTGTTGCTTTTGTATTTTTATGCTGATTTACACACTAATGATTTTCATCATTAACTTTTCCCAAGATTCCTTAACTGCACTCAGTTCCTCATTTATTTTATCTCATTTTTTTATTGCTGACTTCATTTCCTTGTGCAATGTATGCTTGCTTATCCATTTTACTATATCTTTAGGAATTGTTTCTGATTTAATTTTTGTTGCTTTTTCAGCATCTTTTTGTCTGATGTTTTCACCTCTGCATGTTTTATTATGAATGAATGGGTGGCATTTATTAAGCACTTATGAGACAAGCACTATGCTAAGGGTTAAAAATATATCTATAAATCAAGACAATCTCCCCTCAAGAACTTACATTCTAATGGGGAAGACAAAGGAGTTAAAGTTTGGGAGGTCATGAAGGTGGTAAATGAAACAGTGGGCTGGCATAGAGGCAATGGTAGCATACATTTGATTTACAGTTCTCAGGATAAGATGGAAAGGGGTGGGCAAGAAAGAAAGGGGGAATTATGGCAGTAACAGAAAAATTGTGAAGTAAAGATGAGGCTTCATGGTCCTAAGGAGTACAGTGAAACTACTTACTCCATCCCAGATATGGTCCTTGGTGACTTGGCTTTGCCAGTGAAGGAAAAGCAAGAACTGGATCATCAGGGCTAAAAAGGTCAGGATGAAGATGGGGCTATAGGGATTCCAAGAGTACAGAGTGCAGTGGCCTAGCTCATCATTGTCAACACCATTATCATCATAGTAACTTCATCATGACAGCTGTTTATATAGCAATTGAAAGTATGCAAAGCACTTCACGTTATATGTTTTAATCCCCACAACAACACTGTGAAATAGATGCTATTATTATCCCCATTTTACAAATTAGGAAGTTGAGGGCGAGAAAGATTAAATCATTTGCCCATGGTCACATAATTAGTAAGAGTGCATGAATCAGAAGTCTGGGTGAACAAAGGGATAATGGAAAGACCAGTGGTGGGTGTAATTAGGTTGCAACATATTACTAACACAAACTTAAATTCAAGAAGTGGTAAAATCCAATCATCCAAAAACATAGAATCAGAAAAAGAAATGGATTGTACATATACTAAGAGCAGGAATAAAAGCATAAACAATCTGCATATTATACTGGTAGTCGGTAGTTTTTGTTTTTTCAACAGGCAGAAGGGAAAGGGCAAGGCAAATTAAGTTGTGACTAGACCAGGATCACACAGGTAGGAAATGTCTGAAGCTAGATTTGAACTGAGGTCCTCCCGATTCCAGACCTGGGAAATCATGTAATGTTAAAATACACACATGAAGGTCCCAGGATGGCTCATAGATAACTTCTGAAAGATTTATGGGAAAAGATATCTAAGAATATCAGAAATAGGAAATTGGAATCATAAAATAGGTTAAAGTCTGGCCCACAAAAGCAATATCCATATAGACGACATCATAGATGTGCTGAAGTAGGGAGGAGGTAGGCAATTTCTGGCCTCTCTGCTCTATGGAACTGCAGGTTCTTGAGTTAAATATCCACTAAATAAAAACAGTACTTTAAGGTTAAAATCTAAGTTCTACATCTCAGCGCAGACTTCAGGAAGGGCCACTATGTCCCCTCCAAAAAAAATACTCTCAGCTAGGCTCATTTCTCATACAACAGACTAAGTTGTTGATCTTGAGCAGATTTGGGGGTTTAAATTGTTTAAAGAGAAAGTCTAGGGACCTTTTTACTTCTCAGCAATGATTAAATCAAAATTTGGGAAATGTCCTTAACCTCCTGCCACCAAACTATGTTTTTGTGCCATAGATGATTTTACTATTTAAGTTTTATTGTTTGGGGAGTTCGGTTGTGGTATTGTTCTCCTCTTCTAGCTTTCTTCCAAATAACTAAGAGGGACTGCTTTCCCCGAGGCATTGCATTTTTCCAGCTATGAGTCAGATTTGATTGAAACATTCCTGAGGAAAAATCCTAAACAAAAATAGCCCCCTCGGATCTTGGTGGCACCTGTAACCTTGTAACACTCAAATCAAAGGCAAATTTTCTGAGCTCAGAGGAGCCAGGGGTGACCCATCCTTCCAGATCTTTACTTATTCCCCCCTCATTTCCTCTCTTTCACTTCTTATCTCTCCTCATTCTCCTCACTTACTCTCTACCTTCTCTTCCCAAACTACAGTGGCTAATCCAAAACACAGGTGACTGGTTTATGGCAAATTCAATTTAGGACCTGAAGGGAAGATTGGTAAAACAGCTGGCGAGGCGCTGAAATCATGACAAGTTTCACCATGGTCTTCCTTGAAAGGGCAGAATCTCCTATAAACCTATTTACACAAATTCTACTTGAATACCATCGTCATGGACATCATGATAAATTAGCCACTTTTTGTCTTCCCTTCAGTTTTGTTCTGAGAGAATTAATGAGCTTTCTCTTAGCAGCATTCCCCCCACCTCATTTTAGAGATTTAGAGCTCAAAAAAGACAACAAACAGCAGATTAGATTTCTTAAAACTAAAACAATGGGGGTAGGTGGCAGGCCTGGGGATGAGAGGTCTTGGGTTCAAATGTGACCTGTGGGACTGTGGACTAGTTATTTGACCCCGATACTTAGCTCCTGACACTCATGTCTTAGAATTCATGCTAAGAAAAGTGTAAGAATTAAAAAAAAAAAAAACAAAGTAATAGAAGGTAGGAAACCTCTGAATTTCTCATATACTGAAAGGAATGAGTCATTTCAGCACATTCAGGTTTCTACAGAAGGGCTCTGCATGTTGAGACAGCTTTATTATACTTTTTCTTCATTGACAATTGAGTCATGGAAAACTCAGGAAACTAAGCAAAACATGAGAGAGAGCCAGGAGGTAAGACACAGTTAGCATTAGTACCAAAGGTTCACCTGACCTGGGCGTAGCCTCTCTCCAGGAGAACAAAGGTATCTTAAAATGTACAAGAAATAAAAAAAGTTTCTCACTTCTTGTAATGGGAAGCCTGAAAAAAAGGACATTTTTCTTTGGGCCCTGATGATGAGCTTCCTCATCATCATGTTAGAAAAGCACTTCCCCCACCTTAAAGTATTATTTAAATGTAAAGTAATAATAATAAGGACCTCATTTGTAGAAACTTAACTTTTATTTCACTAGGAGCTTTTAATCTTTTGTAAGAGAGAGTTAACCCCACGGGGGAAATGATTAAAGACTGTGGAGCTGGGGGGGGTGGGGGGAGGGAGTAAAAACAAGAAGAAAAGTTGACAATATCCTCATAACAGGACATTATCACTCACTACAGAATGGCCTAATCAGGAACTTAACCTTTTTTAAGGATGGATCCTTTTGACTCCTCAGAATAATGTTTTTAAATGCAAAAAACAGGATCACAAAGGAAACAGATTCCACTGAAATACAATTATCAATATATTTCTTAAAGATTCATGGATTTGATGAAATCTATCCATGATTACCTGGGCTGGTAGGTCAAGGGAGAAAGAATGTTCATGAATCTCAGATTAAGAACCCCTGAAGTATTGACCTTGAGTCAAGAAGACCTAGTTTCAAGTTCTGCTTCTTACTATCTCTGTAAACCTATGGTAGTCATTTAATATCTAGGTGCCCCTAAGACTGTAAATTGTGGAGAAAATACTAATCTGCCTTGGTTCAAGGAACTCCCCACAATAATAAAACCACAAATCTGCTAAAAAAGAAAAAAAAATCACTCAAAAGAATTCACCCTAAATATCTACATAGAAAACAAGAAACAGAAGAATGCTTACTTTGCAGATTTGGTTATGTGGTCAGATGAACAAACCACACATAGAGTTGGTCTATCATAGTATATGGCTAGAGAAGACATTGAGGATGGATAATGAACTTGTCCCATGATTGAAGAGAAGGGGTGGGCTAAAAAGCAGCTTTGGGAAATTTGACTGGGAATTTAATGGCCTAACCCAGTGATGGTGAACCTTTTAGAGACCATGTGCCATGTCCTGCCCCCTGCCAGAGACTGAGTAGCTCACTGCTCCCTCATTCCCTCTACCATCCCACTGCTTTACCCCATGCAGGGGAGGTAGAGCTGCCCATTGGGCTGCTGGGCAGAGGGATAAGTCATGGGAGAAATGTCCTCAGGCCGATGGAGAGGGGGAGTGGGACAGCTCTCCCATGTCCCTCCATATTTCTAGTACCAAACTCTGGCAGGTAACATGCACATGCCCACAGAGAGGTCTCTGCATGCCCTTTTTGGCACACATGCCATAGGTTTGCCATCACAATCCTAACCTCTCTGAAACAAAAGACTATCTTTTTTTTTTAAACCCTCATCTTACCAAGATAAACTCAGAATGGGTGAATGACTTGAATATGAAGAAGGAAGCTATAAATGAATTAGGTGAAAACAGAATAGTATATGTGTCAGATCTTTGGGAAAGGAAAGATTGTAAGACCAAGCAAGAGTTAGAGAAGATTACAAAATGTAAAATAAATAATTTTGATTACATTAAATTCAAAAAGTTTTGTACAAACAAAACCAATGCAACAAAAATTAGAAGGGAAGCAACAAATTGGGGAAAATTTTTCTTAACAAAAACCTCTGACAAAAGTCTAATTACTCAAATTTATAAGGAGCTAAATCAATTGTACAAAAAATCAAGCCATTCCCCAATTAATAAATGGGCAAGGGACATGAATAGGTAATTTTCAGATAAAGAAATCAAAACTATCAATAAGCACATGAAAAAGTGTTCTAAATCTCTTATAATCAGAGAAATGCAAATAAAACAACTCTGAGGTATCACCTCACACCTAGCAGATTGACTAACATGACAGCAAAGGAAAGTAATGAATGTTGGAAGGGATGTGGCAAAGTTGGTACATTAATGCATTGTTGGTGGAGTTGTGAATTGATCCAACCATTCTGGAGGGCAATTTGGAACTATGCCAAAAAGGGTTCTAAAAGACTGTCTGCTCTTTGATCCAGCCATAGCACTGCTGGGTTTATACCCCAAAGAGATAATAAGAAAAAAGACATGTACAAGAATATTCACCTTTCTTAGAATATTATTCCACTGATGGTGAGTTAAATGGTAGGTATGAGTAGACTGAAACTAAAAATTATATTGGAGGGCAGCTGGGTAACTCAGTGGATTGAGAGTCAGGCCTAGAGATGGGATGTCCTAGGTTCAAATCTAGCCTCAGACACTTCCTATCTTTGACCCTGAGCAAGTCACTGGAGTAAGGGGATTGAGCAAGGCAGCCTGACAGCATGAGATGCTGCAGGCCAGGATTCCACAGAGTAAGGACTAGGTCAACATTCCAAGGCACGGAAGAGGAGAGAGGCAGTTGGGGATTGAAATAGACTCTCTCCAGGAAGAAGACAGAGAGGGTTTGGAGGTGTCTCTCTGAAGGGAAAAGGCTTTGGAGCTACCAGGAAATTGGACTATCTTGAAGGAGTGGTTGAATGGGTGATTATCCCACACTGGTGGACAGTATGAGTGTGTTAATCCTTATTCCCTCCTGAATCCTGTGAGGACTCTGCATCCTGAGACTGCTTGATCCAGTGTTGTGAGAATCTTGGGCCCTGTATACTTTACAAATCCCTCTCTAACTTTAATTACTCTTTTAATTAATTAGGATAATTTAGAAAGTTTAGGGTTTTAATATCTGTGGTGGGGTTAGAAGTTAGTCCTCCCCTGATTCCCTCCTTTTTTACCTTTATCTAAATAAACCTATTATTTTATATATTTATAGTCAGTTAGATCACTTCTTTTACCCCTCACATAACATCACTTAACCCCCATTGCCTAGCCCTTACCACTCTTCTGCTTTGGAACCAATATATAGTATTGATTCTTGAGAAGGATAGTAAGGGTATTAAAAAAAATTGTGTCAACATGTAATTTGGAGAGCTCCCACTCTGCTCCAAGAACTGTACTAAGGGACAGAAATACAAAGAAAGGTAAAAAGGCTGTTCTTGCCCTTAAAGAGCTCATAATCTAAAAGGGGAGACAACATGCAAGAATATATGTACAAATAAGCTATATGCAGGATAAACTAGAATATAAGAGATACCAGAATTAAGAAAGATCAGGAAAAGCTTTTAAGAGCTGGGGTTTTAATTGGGCCTTGAAGGAAGCCAGGAGGCAAAGCTGAGGAAGGAAAACATTCCAGGCATGAGGGACATTCAGTGAAAATGCCCAGTGTCAGGAGATGGAGGTGGCTACGTGGCCCTGTAGATACAGTGCTGGGTCTGGAGTCAGGAATATCTAAGCTCATGTCTAGTAGCAGACTTTAACTAGCTATGTGACCTTGTAAAATCACTTAACCTCTGTCTGCTGCAGTTTCCTTGTCTGTAAAATGGGGATAATCATAGCATCTACTTCCCAGGATTGCTATGTGCAGATGGAAAATTTGCAACACCTGAGCTACATTCCCAGCATCCTTTTAAGTTACATCCTCATTTTACAGTAAGGTTGCTTAGAAGATAAATTTGGCTGAGATCCACGCTGTGGGGCTCTTTTTTGGGAGCTGGTGCTTTTGGTAAAGTGCTGCAGGTATGAGTCTCTGGCTCTCTTTGCTCTGCTCACTTGACTGAAAGAACCTCTTTTTCTTTTCCCTCTTTTTTGATTTAGTATTAAAATAATATATATTTTTAAATACTAGGAGTATTTATTCATTTTTACTCCTACAGCTATGAAGATAAATAATATATATTATATATATGAAGACAAAATGAGATATTCATAAAGAGCTTTGCAAAATCACTCCTACCACTTTTTTTCTCTGCCTTGAGGCACACCTGATTTCCTTCAAGTCCCAGGTTATGGGAATGATAAACCTGGGAGAAAGCTAAGGAGTTTTGTGCTTTTAAAATAAAGTGTACCCTCTTATTCCATTTGAAAACCCCTTACCAGCCCATGTATTATGGCAGGACACAAGGTCACGGGGCTTTCTGGCTTCCTGGAAGAAGTTGGCTAGAGTGTTGTGTGGCTACATGGAGTCCTGATGGGTGCATGTCCAGAAGTCAGGACTGGGGACCGAGACTGAAGTTAAGCCTGGCCAGTCCAAGAAACAGAAGGAGAGATATCATTGGCCTTATAAAAAAGGGGATGGAGCCCTAGTCAGCTCCCTGCTCTGGAGCATTGAAAGCTCAGCTGACACTGGCATTATCTGCTGCTTGCAAGCTTCTGGGAGCTGCTCAGTTTGGGCTGGAGCTCCAACCAGTAGCTAGAGCCCAGAAAGCCTGGCACAGGTTGAAAGCTTTTTAGTTAGGGTGATCTGGTGATCTTTCTCTCCCTCTCTTTTACTAATAAATAATTATAAATTAATACACAGTCTCCAGAGAATTTTTAACCACTACATAGTGAAGGGAATAGAAATCACAATGTGCTTGCTGTTGGGAGTCATGACAAGGACATGAGTTATTCCACAACAAGCTTATGGACAAGAATAGTATAGTCGGAGAAGGTTTGGATAAATTGCAAACAATAATCAGAAATAATGAAGACAATAGAAAAGATCAATGGTTCTCAGCTCTTGGCCATGAGCCTTTGGAGCCTGAGTAGTGATTACAAGGGGGTCATGAATCCATATTCTAATCTAAGAATAATCAAATGTAATTTAAGGTACATGGAATAACTCTACCTCATATTACGATTTCAAATATATGTAGATGCCATGAAGAGTTACATAAAAGATAAATTCGCTTCAAGGTAATACTGAATGCATAGTAGCTTTTTGTCAACATGTATTTTCTCAGTTGTTCTAGACCTGTGCTTTTATTGGTAGAAAAAATTCCTAGGTAGGGAGCTTCCTCTGCTAAAGAAGATTGGCACCTACTCTGCCATCTAAATCTTAGTCCAGTTGTCTGAACCACTGAAGGGACCAGTGATTGCCCAGAGTCACACAACCAGACTGGGTCAGAACCTAGGCCCTGATCCCCAGGTCAGCTCTCCATACAATATACTACAACATACTCTGTTGATTTCCTTGATAATAAATACTAATATTACAAATATTATCATGAAGGTGATTGTCAAACCCTTTTTTTTTTAACATGAAAAAGGTGTCCTCATCCTTAAAAAAACTGGAAATCTCTGGATTAAATGCCCTCTCTTGTCCCTTTCATGTCTAAAATTATTTGCTTCCTCTAAAACTTTATGAAATTAACTTTTGTCCTAATACTTCTTCCATAATTATGGGTGAATATTTCAGGAAACCATTCAAATATTAATAACTTATTTGTAGAGATCATTATAGCTGAGAAATTATTTCTCTCCACAACCATCCTCTAAAGAAAATGTTAAAAGAATATATCTGTTTGAGGGGGTGACTAGGTGGCCCAGTGGATTGAGAGCCAGGCCCAGAGATGGAAGACCCTAGGTTGAAATCTGGCCTCAGACACTTCCAAAATGTGTGACCCTGGAGGGGCAGAGTCAAGATGGCAGCTTAGCAAGCAGCAAACATTCAGACCTCGTGGAAGACCCTTCCTTAACCAATACAGACTGAATGCTCCTATGGCACCGAAATTCAATCTGAACAACAGGACAGAAGCGGGGAACCCTCCTTCTGGACTCAAATCAAAAGGTACGACCCCCAAAAGACAGAATCCGAGAATACTTAGGGCTAAGGGGAAGGCAGAGGATAAGTCCCAGGACCCCTCCCCCACAACCCAGAGGGCTGAGCCCCCCGCAGCAGTGGGAACCTCTGAGCGGGCAAAGGTGCTGTTTTGCAGGGTCTACCTTGTGAGCAGCGGGGCGCCGGGGTTGGAGCATCCAGATTGAACAGCAGGGAGGAAGCCAGGGAGAAACGGGCTGTGGCTGGGTCCCTTCATTGGGCTCCAGTCTCACCATTGCCTTGGGGCACATCCAGACCAATCCAGTTGAATATAATCCCATCAGAACTCCTCAGAGTTTAGGGAGGTGGGCAAAGGCACTTGCAGAAGCGGAGAAGCAGCTGGAGAGAACTGGAGAGAGCCTGGGCGGCCCAGCCTTCCAGGAGTCTTCAGAACCTCAGAGCTTCATACCACATAGAGCCCAGCCATTTGAACTCAATTGAATCAGTTGAAATCAATCCAATCAAAAGCCTCCAGAGGTCAGGGAAGCTAACATTCCTCCCCTAGAGACTGTACCAAGAGATCTGACAAAGCTCCAAGAGGGGAGACTGACAGCCCCAAAACCAAAACAAAATGAGAGTAGCAAGAGCACAGCCAAATACGGGGAGCAAAGAAGGGGTAAACTCGAGCAAACAATAGAAAAAGAAGAAAGAAATTACAATAGACAGCTTTTGCACAGGTAATGAGCAAAGAGCGAACGAAACAGAGGGGGAGGGATCAGCAAAGGAAAAATTAGAAATCCCAGCAAATTGGATACAGGCTTTGGAAGAACTCAAAATGCAATTCAAAACACAATTAAGAGAGGCTGAAGACAATTGGGAAAAGAACTTAAAAACTAAGATAAGTCATCTGGAAACAGAAAATAGTGTCTTGAAAGCCAAAATCAACCAGCTGGAAAATGAGGCAAAGGAGATAAAAGATGAGGTGAAGATGATGAAAGATGACCTCCAAAGAAAATCAGACCAAAAGGAAAAGGACGACCAAAAAACTAAGGATGAAATCCAGTCTTTAAGAACCAGAATACAGCAACTAGAATCGAGCGACCTCACAAGGCAGCAGGACACTATAAAACAAAACCAAAAGAATGAAAAAATGGAGGAAAATATGAAGCATCTCATTCACAAAACAGAGGATTTAGAAAATCATTCAAGGAGAGACAATTTAAGAATTATTGGTCTACCAGAAGACCATGACAAAAGAAAAAGCCTGGACACTATATTACAGGAAATTATTAAAGAAAACTGCCCCGAAATCCTTGAACAAGAGGGAAAAGTGGAGATTGATAGAATCCACAGATCACCTCCTGTACTTAATCCCCAACTGACAAGAACCAGGAATGTTATAGCCAAATTCAATAACTATCAGACCAAAGAAAAGATATTACAAGCTGCCAAGAAGAAGTCATTCAGATACCAAGGAACCACAGTGAGGATAACTCAGGATCTGGCTGCATCCACACTGAAAAAAAGAAAGGCATGAAATATGATATTCCGGAAAGCAAGGGAACAAGGTCTACAATCAAGAATCAACTACCCAGCAAAACTGACTATATTCTTACAGGGGAAAGTATGGTCATTTAACAAAATAGAAGAATTTCAAGAATTCGTAAAGAAAAGACCAGACCTGAACAGAAAATTTGATGTCCAAGCACAGAACTCAAGAGAATCATCAAAAGGTAATTAAAAAAGAGGGAAAAAAGAAAAACAAAAAAAAAATTTAAGAGACTCAATAAGTTAAAATGATATGTATCCCTATAAGAAAAGAGGTCATTGGTAACTCTTAAAAACTGTTGTTATTACCTGGGCAGCAAAAAGAAGTATACTTAGAGGGAACAGCAACAAACTGTATAGGATGAAAGGACAAGACATAAATAGGTATATAGATATATGCATACAAAAATACATACGCATGAGTATGCGCATATATATATATATATATATATATATATATAAAACTAGAGCTTAAAATAGGTTAATATTAAAAGAAATGGGAAAAGAAACAAATGGGGGTAAATTTATATGTCATAAAGAAACTCATAGTGGGAGGGGGGAGAACATAAATACACTGGAAGGGTAAAGAGGTCAGAGACAGGAAATACTCAACTTTTACGTGCTTTGAAAGTGATTCAAAGAGGGAAAAACAATCCAATCCATTGGGGGCAGAGAATAGATTTGCACCCTATAGGGGAGTAGAAGGGTAACAAACAGTCTGGTGGGGAGGGAAGCA
Source organism: Monodelphis domestica (assembly GCF_027887165.1). Classification (NCBI taxonomy): domain Eukaryota; kingdom Metazoa; phylum Chordata; class Mammalia; order Didelphimorphia; family Didelphidae; genus Monodelphis; species Monodelphis domestica. The sequence continues at coordinate 191,468,450 of NC_077233.1, forward strand.
GTACAAGAGAGGGAGGGAGCAGGGGGTTAATTTTAGAAAGACTACAGTGAAAATAAGGGGGGGGATAAGAAGGGAGGGGGATAGAAAGGGAAGTAAAATAAGGGTGGGAACAAGAGGGACTGTTCAAAAGCAAAAATTGGTGTAGAATGAAATAGTGAAAGAAGAAAAGGCAGGTAAAGGAGCAGAAATCAAAATGCTGGGAAATACACAGCTAGTAATCATAACTCTGAATGTGAATGGAATGAACTCATCCATAAAACGCAAGCAAATAGCAGAGTGGATTAAAGTCCAAAACCCTACCATATGCTGTCTACAAGAAACACATATGAGAAAGGTAGATACACATAGGGTGAAAGTAAGAGGGTGGAGCCAAATCTATTGGGCATCAACTGACAAAAAGAAGGCAGGAGTCGCAATCATGATATCCAACAAAGTCAAAGTAAAAATAAATCTAGTTAAAAGAGATAGGGAAGGTAATTACATCCTGATAAATGGCAGTATAGACAGTGAGGAAATATTAGTACTCAACATGTATGCACCAAATGGCATAGCATCCAAATTTCTAAAGGAGAAACTAGAGGAACTCAAGGACGAAATAGATAGAAAAACTATACTAGTGGGAGACCTGAACCTTCCTCTATCCAAACTAGATAAATCAAACCAAAAAATAAATAAGAAAAAGGTAAGAGAAGTGAATGAAATCTTAGAAAAATTAGTTAGTAGACATGTGGAGAAAAATAAATAGGGACAAAAAGGAATATACCTTCTTTTCTGCAGCATATGGTACATTCACAAAAATTGACCATGTATTAAGGCATAAAAACATTGCAAACAAGTGCAAAAGAGCAGAAATGATAAGTGCAACTTTCTCAGATCACAATGCAATGAAAATAATGATTAGTAAGGGAACATGGAGAGGTAAATCGAAAATTAATTGGAAATTAAACAATATGATTCTCCAAAACCAGTTAGTTAAAGAACAAATCATAGAAACAATTAATAACTTCATTGAAGAAAATGACAATGATGAGACATCCTTTCAAAACCTGTGGGATGCAGCCAAAGCAGTACTCAGAGGGAAATTAATATCCTTGAGTTCATATATTAAAAAATTAAGAAGGGCAGAGGTCAATGAATTGGGCATGCAAATTAAAAAATTAGAAAGTGAACAAATTAAAAATCCCCAGATGAAGACTAAATTAGAGATCCTAAAACTCAAAGGAGAAATTAATAAAATTGAAAGTCAAAGAACTATGGATTTAATAAATAAGACTAGAAGCTGGTACTTTGAAAAAACAAATAAAATAGACAAAGTACTAGTCACTCTAATTAAAAAAAAGGAAAGAAATAAACCAAATTGACAGTATCCAAGATGAAAAAGGAGACCTCACCTCTAATGAAGAGGAAATTAAGGCAATCATTAAAAACTACTATGCCCAATTATATGGCAACAAATATGGCAAGCTAGGTGATATGGATGAATACTTAAAAAAATATAAATTGCCTAGACTAAAAGAGGAAGAAATAAATTACCTTAACAACCCCATTTCAGAAAAAGAAATTGAACAAGCCATCAAAGAACTCCCTAAGTAAAAATCCCCAGGTCCAGATGGATTCACAAATGAATTCTATCAAACATCAAAGAACAACTAATCCCAATATTAAACAAACTATTTGATGGAATAGGCCAAGACGGAGTTCTACCAAATTTCATTCTACGACAAAAACATGGTACTGATCCCAAAGCCAGGCAGGTCAAAAACAGAGAAAGAAAACTATAGACCAATTTCCCTAATGAATATAGATGCAAAAATCTTAAATAGGATACTAGCAAAAAGACTCCAGCAAGTCATCACAAGGGACATCCACTATGACCAGGCAGGATTCATACCAGGAATGCAAGGATGGTTCAATATTAGGAAAACCATCCACATAATTGACCATATTAACAAGCAAACTGACAAAAATCTCATGATTATCTCAATAGATGCAGAAAAAGCCTTTGATAAAATACAACACCCATTCCTATTGAAAACACTAGAAAGTATAGGAATAGAAGGGCCTTTCCTAAAAATAATAAACAGTATATATCTAAAACCATCAGCAAACATCATCTGCAATGGGGATAAACTAGAAGTCTTTCCAATAAGATCAGGAGTAAAACAAGGATGCCCATTATCACCTCTATTATTTAACATTGTACTAGAAACACTAGCAGTAGCAATTAGAGAAGAAAAAGAAATTGAAGGTATTAAAATTGGCAATGAGGAGACCAAGCTATCACTCTTTGCAGATGATATGATGGTTTACTTAAGGAATCCTAGAGAATCAACCAAAAAGTTACTCGAAATAGTCAACAACTTTAGCAAAGTTGCAGGATACAAAATAAACCCGCATAAGTCATCAGCATTTCTATATATCTCTAACCCATTTCAGCAGCAAGAATTAGAAAGCGAAATACCATTCAAAATCACCCTAGACAATATAAAATACTTAGGAATCTATCTGCCGAGACAAACACAGGAACTATATGAACTCAACTACAAAACACTTTCCACACAGCTAAAACTAGATCTGAACAATTGGAAAAACACTGATTGCTCATGGGTGGGACGAGCTAACATAATAAAAATGACAATCCTACCCAAATTAATGTACTTATTTAGTGCCATACCCATTGAACTACCAAAAAACTTCTTTACTGAATTAGAAAAAACCATAACTAAGTTCATTTGGAAGAACAAAAGATCAAGGATATCCAGGGAAATCATGAAAAAAAAAATGCAAAGGAAGGAGGACTTGCAGTCCCAGATCTCAAACTATACTATAAAGCAGTGGTTATCAAAACAATTTGGTACTGGCTAAGATACAGAAAGGAGGATCAGTGGAATAGACTTGGTGTAAATGATCTCAGCAAGACAGTTTATGACAAATCCAAAGACCCCAGCTTTTGGGACAAAAATCCATTATTTGATAAAAACTGCTGGGAAAATTGGAAGACAGTGTGGGAAAGATTAGGTTTGGATCAACACCTCACACCCTACACCAAGATAAATTCAGAATAGGTGAATGACTTGAACATAAAGAAGGAAACTATAAGTAAATTAGGTGAACACAGAATAGTATACATGTCAGACCTTTGGGAAGGGAAAGACTTTAAAACCAAGCAAGACTTATAAAGAGTCACAAAATGTAAAATAAATAATTTTGATTACATCAAATTAAAAAATTTTTGTACAAACAAAACCAATGTAACTAAAATCAGAAGGGTAGCAACAAATTGGGAAACAATCTTCATAAAAACCTCTGACAAAGGTTTAATTACTCACATTTACAAAGACCTAAATCAATTGTAAAAAAAATCAAGCCATTCCCCAATTGATAAATGGGCAAAGGACATGAATAGGCAGTTTTCAGATAAAGAAATCAAAACTATTAATAAACACATGAAAAAGTGTTCTATATCTCTCATAATCAGAGAGATGCAAATCAAAACAACTCTGAGGTATCACCTCACACCTAGCAGATTGGGTAACATGACAGCTATGGAAAGTAATGAATGCTGGAGGGGATGTGGCAAAGTAGGGACATTAATGCATTGCAAGTTGAGTTGTGAATTGATCCAACCATTCTGGCAGGCAACTTGGAACTATGCCCAAAGGGCGATAAAAGACTGTCTGCCCTTTGATCCAGCCATAGCACTACTGGGCTTGTACCCCAAAGAGATAATAAGGAAAAAGACTTGTACAAGAACATTCATAGCTGCGCTCTTTGTGGTGGCCAAAAATTGGAAAATGAGGGGATGCCTTTCAATTGGGGAATGGCTGAACAAATTGTGGTATATGTTGGTGATGGAATACTATTGTGCTAAAAGGAATAATAAAGTGGAGGAATTCCATGGAGACTGGAACAACCTCCAGGAAGTGATGCAGAGCGAAAGGAGCAGAACCAGGAAAACATTATACACAGAGACTGATACATTGTGGTACAATCAAAGGTGATGGACTTCTCCATTAGTGGCAATGCAGTGTCCCTGAACAATATGCAGGAATCTAAAAAACACTATCCACAAGCAGAAGATAAACTGTGGGAGTAAAAACACCAATGAAAAGCAACTGCTTGACTACAGGGGGGAAGGGGATATGACTGAGGAGAGACTCTAAATGAACACTCTAGTGCAAATACCAACAACATGGAAATGGGTTTGAATCAAGAACACATGTGATACCCAGTGGAATGGCGCTCGACTATGGGAGGGGGTGGGGGAGGGAAAAAATGATCTTTGTTTCCAATGAATAATGTTTGGAAATGACCAAATAAAAATAAAAAAAAAATGTGTGACCCTGCCTGGGCAAATCACTTCACCCCAGGTACCTAACCTTAACTACTCTTCTGCCTTAGGGCCAAAGCAAAGTATGGAATCTAAGATGTAAGGTAAAGGTTTTTAAAAAAAAGAATACATCCATTTAACAGATGAAGGAGATTAGGTTAGAAGGGATTAAGTGACTTTCTCCTGATCCTCTTCTATTGTGTGCATTAAACAACCCATTAGGCTCAGCTTCCACCAAAGCAATAGAAATTGATCAAGGTCAAGACCTCACTTACCTACCTTGTAGCCTCAGGTTTCTCATCCCTAAAAGGAAGTGAAAAATATTTGCAGTGCTAGTTTTCACAGGGCTATGAAATTGTGATTTGCAAATCTTATTGGGATAGATGAATAGCAATTATTATCATCATAATCATCATTGTGGGTGACCACTTAACATTGATAAGATCGGATTTTGACTGTTAGCTTCGTGTAGAAGGAATATACACCCTCCTAATGAATACAAGCACCCCTGATTGGATCTTGAAGAGCTGTGTGACAACCAAATAATTTTTGCCAAAGATGCAGACTATTTTTTAATGTCTTTCCCCCCCCTTTTTTTATTTAGAATATTTTTCCATGGTTACATGATTCATGATCTCCCCCCCTCTTTTTCCTCCCCCCTTCCGAAGAAGCAGCTCTACTGGGATATACATCTAGTGTTGTTCAAAACCTATTTCCATGTTATTCATATTTGCAAGAGTGATCTTTTAGCATCAAAACCCTATTCACATCCCTATGGCACTACGTGGTTGGTCATATATTTTCCTTCTGCGTTTCTGCTCCCACAGTGGATAGCATCTTTCTCATCAGCCCCTCTGGATTGTCCTGGGTCATTGCACTGCTGCTAGTTGAGAAGTCCATTATGTTCGACTGTACCACAGTGAATCAGTTTCTGTGTACAATGTTCTCCTGGTTCTGCTCCTCTCACTCTGCAAAGACGCAGATTTTTTAAAGGAACTTTAAAAGATATCTTATTGGAAGACAAGAGCCTTTTTATAATGCAGAGACACAAGACCTGCCTCCTCACCTTTAAGTGGCTCCTTTGGTCTTGGATTGGGGGATGGCAGTGGAACACTCTTGTTTACTTATTTACATGTGAAGTGCTTAGTGGCCAGAAGTGCTTTTGTCTTTCTGAGGATCTCAGGAGCTCAGCGTAGTATATTTGCTGACTGACCTGTGTTGGTACTTATCCTGGTGCTTTGATCTGTCTGGGTAGGAGGCAGAGAAAAGAGTGATCACTTTCATTGCTCCCAGATGATAAACACAGGACGTGTGTGAACAGGTAGAATGTGGACCCGCCCAGTTGGGTCATCAGTGCCCTCTGCCTCTTAAAGTTTAGGGCCTCTCCTGGGCAGGGTAGGACTCCTATGCTTGGCTTTCTGTGTGAACGCCCAGGAAGAATGAGACATCAGCCAACACATTCACTCCCTTTTCACTTTCCCATGACAGTATATGCAGTTCATAAATCTGTGATCTCAGCAGATATAAGTTTATACATATTTTACATCTCAACTCGTCCATGAGTTCTCATGTAGAACAATTCTCCTTATAAACCCAGCTCTCATTTTATAGAATTTTAAAATTTCTGAAGCAATAAGAATAGTATTATGATCCTTAACCTGTCTTAAAGATCCTTCCAAATCCCTTTATTAAAATGCAAATACCCCTAGTCTTGGGTTTTAGATGTCTGTTTACAAATAGTTGATGATCTGGTCAAACAATCAACTAACATTTATTAAATGCCTACTATGTATTAGGTGGGGTGTGTTAAGGGAAAACTAGAATTTCTGGTGTGAGGGCTTGCTGAACCTCTTTTAGGGCTGCTTTTCTTTTCTTTTTTAAGACCTTTACCTTCCATTTAAAAATCAACATTACAGAAAAGGTGATTGGGATTAAGTGACGTGCCCAGGGTCACATAGCTAGGAGGTGTCTGAGTTCATATCTGAACCCAAGTTCTCCTGCTTCCAGATCTGGGCTCTCTTCACTGGGCTACCTAGCTGCCACACCTCTGAAGTTAATTTAAACTGCCCCTTCTGCTGTACTGGGCATTCCTGTACCCCAGTGTTGTGTGGTAACCCTGAATTGCAATTCTTTTGTCCTGATTAAAGAACCTTGTAGCTACTGTTAATCTCTGTTTCAGGTTGACAAAGGAAAACAAAGGAAAAAGCATTAGAATGAGAAGTAATCAATCAAGCATTTAAGTGTCTTCCTTGTCCCAGACATTAAGCCTAGGAAACTGAGGCACAAATTCAAAAGAAGGAATCTTACACTCTGCTAAGGCATTGAGAATATCACAGATGAGCAAACACAGAATATAGGCAGAATGAGTTCACAGTGATGGAGGAGGACACTAACAGCTACAGGGAATCACAAAAAGCCTCCTGAAAGGAGATGGCACCTGAGCTAAGATTTAAGGGCATAGGTAGATAGGTGACTCAGTGGATTGACAGTCAGGCATAGAGATAGGATGTTCTGGATTCGAATTTCATTTTGGACACTTTCTAGCTGCATGACCCTGGTCAAGTCACTGAACCCCCAGTGCCTAGCCTTTACCATTCTTCTGCCTTGGAACCAATACACAGTATTGCTTCTAAGGCAAAAGTTAAGGGTTAAAAAATATGATTATGCATAATAATATATTAATATCTAAATAAATATTTGTTGATGATATATATAATTATATGATATAATAAATATTTAATTAAAACATATAAATTATATATATATATATATATAAATGAAGGGCATAAGGGTTCTAAGAGGCAAATGGGAATAGGGAGAGTTTTTTAGGTTTGGAGACTTACCTGTGTAAAATGATAGGAGGGATATAAAATGCATAAGGAGAAAAGCAAATAAACTACTTTGGCTAGAATGCAGAGTATATGAAGGGGATTCATGTGAAATAAGCCTGGAAAGACAAAGTAGAAAAAGATTGGGAAGAGTTTTAAATACCAAACAAAGGATTTTGTCTCTTATTCTAGAGTTGATTAACATTCTCTAGAGACTGTATCTTAATTTATAATTATTTATTATAATCAGGCCTTGCTCTTAACTCAAGCAGAAGGTGGGGTTGAATTGCAACCTCAAAAGAATAGGAATTCAGAATAGTAAGTTCTCACAAAAGACAATAAGAAACCACTGAATCTTCTTGTACATGGAAGTGGCAAGGTCAAACCTAGGCTTTAGAAATGACAATTTGACAGTTAAATGAAGGATGGCTAAAAGAAGAGAGACTGGATGCATGAAAGTCCAATTGGAATGCTATTGCAACAGTTGGGGCAGAGCTAGGCTTTGAATAGTATGAATACAAAGAAGAAAACAGGTGTAAGATTTGTTGAAGAGTTGAAGACTTGGAATTGGGAAGATCTGGGTTCAAATTTGACCTCAGATATTTCCTAATTGTGTGACCCTGGGCAACTCACTAACCCTAACCCTAATTGCCTAGCCCTTGACCTTCTTCTGTCTTAGAGTTGTTACTCAGAAAGAAGGTAAGGATTTTTAAAAAAGACTAGGCAAATAGTTAAATATGGGAGGTTCATGATGGTAAAGAGTAGAGTTCGATGGATAATGAAATTGGATAAAATGGAAAAACGAGTATTGATATAATAAAGTTGGCAAAGCACTTCTTGTTATCTCACTTGATACTCATTGAATCATTTCAGTTGTGTTTGACTCTTTGTGACCTGTAAGATTAAAAATTAATATCCAAATACTCCAAGTATTATATTTTATAAAGTTTATTAATATTAATGACTGCACATGTGGGGGCCACAAGAGTGCAGAGCACTGTCCAAAAGAGAGAGAGAAAGAGAGAGACAGAGAGAGAGACAGAGAGACACAGAGAGAGAGACACAGAGAGACACAGAGAGACAGAGACAGAGAGAGACAGAGACAGAGAGAGAATGAGCCCAGGATGGGGCTACACACACCTTTATCTGTACAACATAAGCATTCAACTTGGGGACAAAAAAGCAAGGGATGCTTGGTAATGTAGTTCAACGGTACAAAATTTCTATTTACATAGATCCTATTTGGGGTTTTCTTTTTTTTTTAAACCCTTACCTTCCACCTTAGAATCAATACTATGTATTGGTTCTGTAAAGATTGAAATTAATATCCAATAACTAAGTATTATATTTTATAAAGTTTATTAATAATAACTAAAGTAAGACAACTACCTAAACTCATCCAGGTCATGAGTAAAAGAGAGTATGGGAGGAGTAACAGCAAACTTAAATACCATCACGCAAACGTGAGGATGCAGGAAAAGGGAAAAGAATTCTAGGTAATACAGAAAGGAATTTTGAGTAATGTAGTTTTAGGGGTTCAAGAATTTACAACTATAGTTCCAAAGCAGAAGAATGGTAAAGGCTAGGCAATGGAGGTTCAGTGACTTGCCCAGGGTCACAAAGCTAGGAAGTATCCAAAGTTAGATTTGAACCTGGGACTTCCCATCTCTAACTCTGACTCTCAATCCACTGAGCTACACAACTGACCCCCCTCATCCCCCATTTGGGGTTTTCTTGACAAAGATACTAAAGTGATCTGCCATTTTCTTTTCCAGCTCATTTGACAGTTGAGAAAACTGAGGCAACCCAGGGTTAAGTGATTCATCCAGGGTCACACAGCTAGTAAGTTTCTAAGACCAAATTGGAATTTAAGTCTTCTTGATTTCAGGCCTAGTGTTCTATCTGCTTTGCCATCTAGCTACCCTATGAGGAAAGACTTATTAATGTCTTTTTACAGATGAAGAAATTGAGGCAGACAAAAACTTATTTAGGGTCAAACATTTAGTCTAATTATCTAAGGGAGGATTTGAATTTAGGACTTCCTGACTTCCAGTCCAGCATTCTATCCATTATACCGCACACTAGCTGCCTAAGAAGAATATTAATGTTCTGGCCAGAAATAAGGAAGTTAAGATGGTTTTGAGGGGAAAGCTGAGTTCTGTTTTGGGTATGAGGAGTTTGAAAAATCAATTTAATTTTGTTTCCAATATTATTATTCCCCAGCTGCCCTCACTCTGCCACCATCCATACAATACTCAGTAAGGAAATATCTTCAAAGGGCTAAGTAAGAATAATAATCATAGCAGTTACAATAATAAGGGGATGTGAATAAGGAAAGTCACTTGGGGGGGGGTATTTCAATGGATATTTCCATCCTTCCTGGGGGCTGCTCTGTAGTCCCCAGTTTCCATGTATGACCGTGTCAAACAGCATGGTCTTCGATGGCATTAAATAATTTACTCCACTACTGTGTAAAGGATTAAATACAAGCAAAATTTAGGCCTTTCTTCAGCTCAGAGAACAAAGCAGCCTCACAACTCTTATCAAGGCTAACGACAGTTTTGCTTAGTGGAAAGGGCACTGGACCAGGAAATAAGGCATGTAGAGATTTTAATCCTGGTTCTGCTGCCAACTAGCTATATGTGATATTGGACAAATTGCTTAATTTCCTGAGTTTCTCCTCTGTAAAAAGAGGAGGATTAAAAATTAAATCAACATATAAAAACATTTTTAATGGAATTTTTGGAATTAATTAATGGAAGAAGGTTGAATTCAACGATCTCTAAGAACTTGTAAGAAGCCAATGGTTAAGCCATTTATTTGTTAAAATAAGTTGTAACAGTCCACTAAATTAATAATTGACTGTATATAGGAAGGTGGTTTATGGATTTAGCTCTTACATATAATGTAGGTGATCTACAGCAAATGAAAGCTTTTGCATGGCTTTGCTTTCTGTTCTGCAAAGATGATACTGTTTTTGCTTTTGTTGTCTGACCTTGACTTAACATGACTTACTTGCAAAGGATTTTTTTCTCCTTCCCATAAGTAGCTTTAAAAAAATGATTACAGTAGCAAGGATATTTGATAGATTTTCAAAGAACTGTAGTGGACCTGAAAATCAATCAATAAATATGAAGTACCTACAATGTACCAGGAATTGAAAAGAAAATAAAGGTTTTTATTTATTTTGTTGTGGTTTTAAAGCCTATCTATGATGTTCTCCTAGGACATCAAGCTACACCAAGTCAGAGGATCAGATTCATAGGGAAGAAAGAGCTCTCAAAATGAAGAACTCTTCCCTTTTTAAAGTCTCTTTTGGGGGACAGCGAGGTGGCTCAGTGAATTGAGAGCCAAGCCTAGAGATGGGAAGTCCAAGGTTCAAATCTGACCTCAGATACTTCCAAGCTGTGTGACCCTGGGCAAGTCACTTAACCCCCATTGCCTAGCCCTTACCTCTCTTGTGCCTTAAAAGCATATTGATTCTAAGACATGTGGCTAAAAAAAAAAAATCTCTTCTCTCAGCTACATGGAATTAACTGGGTCCTAATCTTATGCATAAGAAAGCTAGTTGGTTCAGTGGATAGAGTCTGGGGCCTGGAGACAGGAAGTCTCTTTCTGAGTTCAAATCTAGTCTCAGACACTTACTAGCTGTAAGACTGTAAGTAAGTCACTTAAACTTACTGTCTCGGTTTCCTCATCTGTAAAATGAATTGGAGAAGAAAATGTCAAACCATTCCAGTATCTCTGCCAAGAAAACCCCATAGTCAATATTACCCACGGAGTCACCAAGAGTCAGACAAGACTAAACAACAATCTCATGCATGTACAAATCTTGGGCCTATAAACCCTTGGTAAATATGCTACAGCTGTTTTACAAGTACAGATTGCTGTTATTTGAATGAATTTAAATTCTGTGCATTTAAATCAAAAGAAACTCCCAGTTGAAGAATTTGTGGTTTGCCAGACAAGATAAAGGTTAGAATGTGGTGCTGTAGAGTCTAGGATGACCTTTCTAAGTCTTTACTTAGTTTTGTTCTTGTCTTTTTCCCACCTGTTAAATTGCAGATGTCAAATGCAGCAGCACTCCTCCATCTTCCTGGGCTTCTGACCCACCTTCCCTAGCTTTATAAAGCAGCTTGTAATCTTTCTCAAGACTATGCCTTCTAAATTTTTAAAGCATCCTGTGCCAGGAAGATACTCCCAGTCCTGTGCTTCTGTGATGCCAGGCTACAAACTTCTTGCCTTAATTAAAGACCATTTTATTATTAGTGCTTTAGTAGTTTTGCTTTATTCAGTTTGACCCAGGAGAGATCCAAAAAAGTATCTTGGGGGACTGACGAAAATCATAGAAGGGAGGGAGCATGCCACAGAAGAAAGATTTTTGGATCTAGTCAGAAGACCTGGGTTCAAATTCCATCTTTTCTACCTTATTTGCATGATCTTGAGATAGTCATTTTTACTTTTCTAGGTTTCATTTTCTTCATTATAAAATGGGGATTAGACTAGAGATGGAGTGCCGGAACCACCACACCCCAGATGGAGAGCCATGCCTCGGGAGGAAGTACTCCCATTGGGCTGCTGGTCAGAGGGGCAGGTGATAAGAGGCACATGTGGAGAGGGGGAGGGGAGTGGATGCAGCGCTCTGCTCCCCTCCAGCTGTGTGCCACAATGTGAGCTCTGCTCCCCTCAAACCCAGCTCCACCACAGGAATCACCTTCACCACAGATTCAACAGGCTGCATGTAAGGCTCCTCCCCCTCAGCACCTTACCCCAGACAGAGGAAGTAGGAAGCACTCCCATTGGCTTCTGGGCAGAGCAGCAGGGGAAGGGAGGAATGTCCTCAGGCATATGGAGAGGGGGAGGAGAACAACTCCTTGGGCTTTCTAATTACAAACTCTAATGGGCTACTGTAGGCATTCAGAGAGAGGGTTCTGTGTGCCCTTTCTAGCATATAAGCCATAGGTTCACCATCACTGGACTAGATGAATTCAGAGGTCCTTTTTAGTTCTGTAACTATGGTTCTATGCCCACATGCATAGTCCTTTTTTATTTGTTGGGAAACAGTACAGGAAATGAGTTAAAAAGGTATCTGTTGGTCATCAGGAATTGAAAGGGAGCTACAAAGGACCTCTAACTCTAAGTTATCTAGTTTACTGGGAAAGTGGACCAAGATTAAACTCAAGATATGGGAAGTCCAAAGAGTAGAAACAGTTTTAGCTTGGTCACCCCGCCCACCTTTTATCTGGCAACTTGTATTTAGGTATCCTGACTCATAGTCTCCAATATAGGCTTTCAGTCTGTCTTTATGAGGGAAAGGCTTTCTAGTTCCCACATTTTAGCATTCAGGAGGAAAGATGACCAGCAGGTGACCTTGAGAAATTAAAACTTAATCTGTGGGCTCTAAACTAAGCATGGCAAAGTCAACTCCCACCTCCAGTTATGGGGAAGAAGTAATACCTCAGCTATGTATTCCAGATGAAGACTATTAGATATCAGCAATGAGAACAGCCCAGGAATAGCAGATAGCAATAGACACATGATATAACTCCCAGGTGTGGGCCTAGGAGGGAGCAGCACCCAGTAAGGAGTAGGCCCAAAAGAGGCAATGAAAAAAAAATCACCAAAAGACAGTGGTGACTCTATACCATCAGAAATGTGCCTCTTCACATTCCATGTGCCCTGATCACATGACTTCTATTTTTAATAACCCCCCATACATGTATGCTAGCCATACATGCTCCTTACACATATATCTCATGGGTTTTACATTCAAGGTCCTTCACAGCCTTGCTTCAGTCTACCTTTCTAGGCTTATTACAATATTATCCTCGTCATGCATTTTATGATCTTGTCAAACTGGTCTACTTGTTCTTTGTTTTTGACATTTCATCTCCTATGACCATGCTTTCCCAAAGGCTGGCCTTCCTGCCTGGATTGTGCTCTTTCTCTTCTAAGCCTCTTAAAATCCCTCTTTCAAAACTCAACTTGAGAGTACCACCTGCCACCTGCAGCCTCTCTGGCCCTCCCCTCTCCTCATTTGCTAGGGCCTTCCCTCATCCAAATTAGTATATAGTTTCTTAGTCCATTTACATGTTTCTCAGATAGAATGGGAGTCCTTGAGTGCAGGGACTGCTTCATTTTTTACTGTATGTATCCAGCACAGAGCCCAGAATATAATAAGCATTTAATAAGTGTCCACTTGCTGTTGTTTGATCCCTGTGTGCGTCTATTCTTCTAAAGAGTAGTGTCTATTTGGGGGAGGGGAGAGGGAATGAGAAGGAAGGATGTTATATCCATACCTGTCTCCTATGCTATTCATTCCATCTCTTTTCTTTGAACTAATTATGTTCTCGGGCTATCCAGTGAAACAGTAATACACTGAGAGGGGCTCTTGAACTCTGTTTTTAGATGGCTGCAGACTCACAGAGTACAGTGAACCTAGGGTAGCATATCTGGCGAATCCACATGCACTGGCACCTCCTTGTGCAGGTGTTACACAAAGAAAACTTCACCAAAGATGGTTCTCCACCCAACCATTTTTTAAAAAATATTTTATTTCACCCCCACTTCATTATAAAAGCAATTTTAACATTCTTTTTCTTTAAAATGTTAAGTTCCAAATGCTCTCCCTCCCTTCCCTATCCCTTCCCATCCTACCCTCTCTCTGAGACATAAGCAATCTGATAAAGATTTTACATGTGCAATCATGTAAAACATTTCTCCAAATTAATCATTTTGTGGAAGAGAAGAATAGGAGGAGGAGAAGGAAGAAGAAGAAGAAGAAGAAGAAGAAGAAGAAGAAGAAGAAGAAGAAGAAGAAGAAGAAGAAGAAGAAGAAGAAGAAGAAGAAGAAGAAGAAGAAGAAGAAGAAGAAGAAGAAGAAGAAGAAGAAGAAGAAGAAATATAGTATGTTTTAGTCTGCATTCATACTCAACCTTTCTCAAACTCTTTCCTGACAAATGACCAAAATGCTAAAGGTTCTTCTTCTTTCCTCAGTCCTGTAAGCACTGCCTTAACTTTGGTGATTATCTCTAATTTATCCTATCAGTCTTTTGTTTGATATCTTAGTAAGTAGGTGGTCTTCCCCCATTAGACTGTGAGTTCCCTGAGAGGGGTAAGGACTGCCTTTTGCCTGCCTTTGCATCCTCAGTGATTAGCACAGTGCCTGGCACATTGTAGGCACTTAAATGCTAGTTGCTTCAGCCAAAGCAGCACTTGTAGGTGAAACTGTCCTTTTTTTTTTCTTCTTAAAGCAGACACACCTGTCATGCTAACCCTTTTACATTTCCTTGAACTGCTTAATAAATCCCCCATTGTTATTTTCCTCTGGGCACATATCTCTTTTATTGGTTTCCTTCTGATTAATCTAAGGAATTTCTTGGGTGTTAGCCATCCTGTTGTTAACAACCAAAATAAATCATTATTGGGAGGATCTCCATTGAGAGGTTAAACCACAAGTTAACTAATAATTGAGTTAAGGGAATATGAAGAGTCAGGAAAGGTGTCTGTCTAATCTCAAACAGTGTCTCTGCTATCCATAAATGCACGTGTTTGTACACTGAGCCTAATCCTCCAGCTCTCTCTGTATCATTCACTTAAGTACTCAACAAAATACTATGTTGCTATTTAAATGTTGCATGGGTTTATTGACTAAACGCTCAACGTGAAAGCAAGAAGGCTACATTTGGGGATTTCGAATCCTAGACTCTTAGAAGGTTGGAGCTAGAAAAGCCCTTAGAGGTCAGCTAATCTTAGTCCTCTCACTTTTTACTTTATTTTTTAATTTTCTTTGAATTATCATGCAAAATACACTTCCATATTGGTCATTGTTGTAAGAGCAACAAATATAAAGCCAAATAAAATAAAAACCCAAAATAAAGCCATAAATACATTGATGTGAAATATAGTCTGCTTTGATCCATCTCCATCCAACTCTAACAGTTCTTTCTCTAGAAATGGATAGCATTCCCCATCATATGTCTTTCAGTATTGGCCCAGATCATTGCATTGCTGTCTTTCACTTTTTTTTTTAACATTTACCTTCCATCTTAGAATCAATACTATGGATTGGTTCTAAGGCAGAAGAACAGAAAGGGCTAGGCAATGGGGGTCAAGTGACTTGCCCAGGGTCACACAGCTAAGAAGTGTCTTAGATCAGATTTGAGCCTAGGACCTCCTGTCTCTAGGGCTGGTTTTCAATCCACTGAGCCACCCCTTTCACTTTTTAAATGAGGAAATTGTTATACAAAAAAAGTGGATGCTCCTGATTCCCAGGCCAGTGCTTTTTCTACTGACATTTTTTATAGTTTTAAAAGTTCCAATAAAGTATTGTGTACCTAGTAGATAGTCAGTAATCATTTTAAAGAAAGAGTTTTAAAAAATAATCTCTAACTTCTGTCTTAGAATCAATATTCCTTATTCGTTCTAAAGCAGAAGAGGAATGAGGACTAGGCAAAGGAGGTTAAGTGACTTATTCAGGGTCACACAGCTAGGAAGTATCTGAGATCACATTTGAACCCAGAACCTCCCATCTCTAGTCCTGGCTCCCAAATCCACTGAGTCACCAAGTGGCCTCTGAGTTTTAGTAGACTTCAAAAACTTGACAATGTTATTGTTGTTGGTCCCTGTTATTGTAAGAGAACCAATGACATTACAAGGTGATGTCCTGACTTGTTCATGAATTGGATTTAAGTGAGGCAGAGTTGCACAAAATCAGCAGCCTCACTCTCTCTTCCAGACTCAGGGAAGCCCAGAGACAGGACAAAAATCAGGACCAGGATGGGGTAGATGACTTTGGCCTCTTCCATGTCTAATTAAGCTCTAAAAACACCATAATGACTACATTCCCTGTTTTCATGGTTATTGGAATAAATTGTTCTATCAGCCCCTTCAACCTGAGAAAGTCTTCACATGCTTAGGGTAACGCTTCCCCCCCAACTTAACCTATCAGTTGATGTCAACCTAGCTTAGCCCATCTGCCAAGATGGTTTACCAGAGTGTGGCCACTCTTCCTGCTATAGCTTCTTGGAGCCATAGGTGAGACCTGGGTGGCAGATAGATACCAGAGGAGGATGAGCAGCCTTGAAGAGGGCTCAGCAAGTCTTCTCCCCAGAGGTATTAGTCTTCTCTGGACACCTCATACATAAAAACCAAATTGTTACCAAGAGTATTAGTAACTATGGTAAAATCAAAGAGGAGAGCCCCAAAACCTGGTGTCCATGAACTTGTTTTTTAAACATATTTTGCAATCTTTACTTTGACACAGTTGTTTTCCTTTGTAATTCTACGTATTTTATTTTATGTATTTAAAAGGTGTCACAGGCTTGACCAGACTGATAAAAGGAGCCTTTAACTCATAAAAAGCATTAAGATTAAAGTTTGTACATAAGGAAAGACTAACTCTTTGCTACCAATGAATTACTCTGGTCACGCTAAATTCAGGAAATAAGGAAAATAAAATGAAGAGGCCACTTCCTTCTTCAAAAGGCAAGATATTAAAATGACCTTGAAATTCACCCCTTCTTCTTGGGAATCCTTCTGTTGACATGACTTTCTTACTCAAGCTTCCTTCTGGAATGTCCTACCAGGCTTTGTGAGGAAGCCATCAATACTTTCCTAAGCTCCCTGTCCTTCTGAGATCATTGATCTAGAGTTGTGTTGGCAAACCTAAGGCACATGTGCCAGAGGGGGCTGCTTCCCTCCCCTTCTCCACTGTATCTGAGGACATTTCTCACATCACCTACCCCTCTGCCCAGAAGTTCAGTGGGAATGCTTCCTCCCTCTCCTGACTGGGGTAAGGAGGTGGTTCACATGCAGGGTGAGGGTTTCAGTTTGGGCCCTTGGTCTCTAAAAGGTTTGCTACCATCACTGGTCTAGAGTAAGGTTTCTTAAGAAAGTAGAGTATGGTTTTGCCTTTCTTTGTATCCCTAACACTTAGCACAATGCCTGGCATGTAGTATTGTTCTGAATTCCATTGTGAACTTCTTCGTAACCCCATGAATCATAACTATCAGTGAGGTTTTCATGGCAAGAATACTGGAGTGGTTTGCCATTTCCTTCTCTAGGGGATCTGGCAGATCCTTTTTTCAGGCATTGGTTAAAGTGACTTACTGAGGGTCACTTGACTAGGAAGTATCTGAGACTGGATTTGAACTTATCTTCCTGGTTCCAGGCCCAGTGCTCTCACCACTGAGCCACAGTTGCCTCTGGCACATAATAAGTGCTTATAAATGCTTATTGATTGACAATCTTAGCACTACAAACTTGAAGCCATAAACTTGGATGCAGGAAAATTATATCTTTATTTTTACTAAACTTTAACTGAAATTTAGTGTTTCTACCAAATATGAACATAAGTATTGTTGGAAGAGAATTTCTCTCTCCATTATGTTACTTTTTTTGATATCATCTCTCAATGACCTGGAGATCAAAGACCACCGAGTAAATTCAGGTGTAGAGAAGCCCTCAGAGAAAAGAAGTTAAAGAACCAAGAAACCAATAAGACAGGAAACTGATTCCACAGGCTCTGACCCCCACCCACAGCCTAAGCAACTTAAGAAACTATGATTGGTTCCTGAAATGTGACATGTGAGAGCTAGTAGGTGGAGAAAGGAGCTTATAAATGGGGACTAGGAGGTCTTTAGGTGTCTTCTGGCTAAAGCGAAGGAACCTAAAGGAACTCTTGTCTGTGCTTAGCTTCAGTCCATCATGGTGGCCAATAGAGTAGGAAGCTAAGTAACCCTCTACCTCTTTCCGACCTTTCCCTCTCTTTACTATGACTTTTTTGATTTAATAAAGTTATTAAGCTACTAGTAGCCTCATAATTTTAATTATTATGGTAACAAATATTATTCTGAGAAGAGGGTCTTGAAGACTTTACCAAACTGTTAAGAGAACATACAACACACACAAAAAGGGTTAAGAACTCTGGGAACAGAGTTTTCCACTAGCTACTTATTCATCAGACCCTGAGAATCACAGATTTAAAGTTTGAAGGGACCTCAAAGTCATCTATTCCAACCTCTCATTTTACAGATGAAGAAACTGAGACTGAATGACTGCTCCAGATCATACAACTACTGTGTCAGAGGAAGGATCTGAACCCAGGTCTTTCTGATTCCAAGTACTATACTCTAACCAATACACCACACTGCCTTTCCTCTCCTATCCTTTACTTATATGCCTTTGGTTCAAGGAATATTTCATATTTTACTGATTTCTAAACTTGCTGAATTATAGAACCCCAACTCAAGGCACTAATTCTCCTGAACCTTCCTAGTGGCTCAGTCTGCTTAACTCTCTGATTTCAGATTCGATGTATGTTGCGTCCATTCCTAATTTTCTTTCACACTATCTTGCCACTGCCAACATAACTGAATGCCTATCTGCTTTTTCTTTCCCTTCTTCCTTTTATTGATTTAGGTCTATATAGTTTAATAAGTGCCCCCTTGGGTAATCTCATTCTGAAATGGAAATTAAAAGGGTAGCTCAGAGGCCTATGATTCAGAGACACTGTCCCCTGTACCCCTGATTTTATAGTTTTTCATCATTCTTGATAACTATTGCTGTGTTAGAAGGATTGGGTAGGGAGAATACAAATGACATGTTCACAGCATAGCCAAAGTACAATCTCTATTTCTCCCATCATTCATCTGGCTCAGACCCAAAATGCATCCCAGATACTCTAGGTCTTGGTCCCACTTTCATTCCCAGGCATTTAAAAAAAGTCTTTCCCTTTAGTCTTAGAATCTTATGTGCCTTCTTGGCCCAAGTAGAAAGTGATGCCAAAATACATCCACATGGATTTTTAAATTCTCCTGTTAGGTGAAGGTCACACAACATTTTCTAAAATTTCACTCAGCCAGTTAGGATGCTGGTACTCACTCATATGATTTATTTCAAATCGCTTTGCTTCCTAGAAATCTCTTCTCTCTTCCTTCAAAAGAAGGAAAAGAATTAAAAAAAAAAGAAAACCAAAACACTTTTAACACATTCACTTAGCTTTTCTCATCACCTCAGAAAAGTAAAACACACCATCATCCCACCAACCATTTATAAAGTAAGAGGCAACTGAATTGTTCAGTGGCTAGATCATTGGGTCTGAAGTCAGGAAGATTTGAGTTCAAATTCTACCTTGAGAACTTCCCAGTTGTGTGACCTTGGACAAGTCACTTAAAAGAAATGGAAACCCACCCAGTATCTTTGCCAAGGAAATCCCATGGGGTCCAAAAGAGTCAGACACAACAGAAAACAAATGAACAATAACTCACAAAGTACACAAAGACACCTACCTATGAAGGTTATAGACACACTCTACACACAAATGCAGTATTATAAACTGATAGATCATTTCTAGTTCTTAACTCCTTACCAAATAAAGAATCTCAGAACTGTCATGAAATTCCAGAGCAAATTCACACTTTCCACATGCAATCCATTATCAGACCTTGCCCCCGCTTCCTTTATATCATGACCCCATTATACGTATGCTTTAATAATCATTGTAATAGCTGAATATCTAGTCCAAATTCTGATAAATCAATCTTTCTCATCTTTCATAGCAGCAGGGGTTAGACACTCATTCTGCTTTCGGCAGAGCACATTATCTGATTTGGAACGAGTGGTCTCAATTCTTTGAGACGAAGAGGCAGACTCCTTGTTGACCCCTGGCTAGGAAGATCTAATGACCCAGTGGATATTCTTCATTAATTATTTTAAAAATTAATTTAAGTAATTTGATTTAACTGTTACATTTAAATATCCCATTAACTCCCTCCTGTCCCTTTCCTCCACCTGTTAGAGAAGGCATCATTTGACAAAAGAGGTATACGTATATCTAAAACTAGGTCTTACCTTTCTATTTATCAATTCTTTCTCTGGAGGAAGATGTACACAAGAACTGAACCCAGTTTGGGCCATAGGCATGAGTCCAGAGAAAAAGAGTCCCTCAGTGATGCCTTAATGTTAGATTACCATACCACACCTCTTCTCAGAGCTATCAGAGCTCTGAATTAGGAACAGATTCCTTTTCTTTTTTTTTTCTGTAAAATCTAATCATTCTGCTGCTCATCTTCCCAGATCTGCCCCCTCCCTGTCCATCCCTACATAGAGACATGAACAAAGCCTTCACAATACAAATGTGGATTCAGGACAGATTCAATTTCTGCTTAGACAAATTCCCCTTCCTCCCACTCACTCTCCAAAGGGACACATTTCTCTTTCTTCAATGGGACATATTTCTAGAGACGAGCGAGTAAAGCTGCCTTTGGGTTCACAGATGGAAGGAGAAGTTCTCTTAATCATTCAGACAGGTAATTTCTGCAGTGAATAATATGACTCACAGTCAGCAGATGTCCCATCCAGCAGATGCAAATTTTATCACACTTAAAAATGTTAACTGGGGTACCATGTACTAAAAGCTGTAGCACTCGTTTGTTTCAATTTTGGATATATTTTTAGTGCTTTTGAGCATTTGTTTTAATATAACAAAGATATAAAATAATTTATTCATTAAGTCCGCATTTTACTTCTGTATAATGCTGTCCTATAAGGTATGGCTGGCGCAGAGATTCATACACCTTTGAGCTTCTCCAAAGGGTAGGGTGACATGTGCCCAGCCCTCCAAAGTAAAACATGCTTATTTCAGTGTGTGCTGGCTTGGGTTCCCCAAAGCATCAAGCACCACATTTCATGTCTTTCATTATATGAGCTCCACCACAGAACTACACTCTTCCTATGCCGCTTAGATGGCTCAAATGACTGCAAAATGAAACAATATGACTTTTTCAAAGGCGACACCTTGAAGTGATCACCAGGTTAGCTACTTGGTACTCATATATGTACTCGAATTCCCTATCCCTGTGTTTTTCCTTCGATCCACATGCTTGAAATATATTCTTTCTTTACATCTGCCTTTTGGATTGCTTGGTTTCCTTCAGTACTTGGGCCAATTGCTACCTTCTACATGGGGCCTTTCCTGAGCCCCCTGATTACTAGTGCTCTCTTCCATTCCCATCTCTGTATCTACTTATATGGGTATGTAAGATGTTATATGTTATCATAACATTTTGTATTATATATGTCATTATATATCACATGCCACATATATAACATATACCGTATATATTATAGATTTTTAAAAGAGATCTCATTTTCCCAATTACATATAATTTTCAACATACATTTTCAGAAATTATAAGATCCAGAATGTCTCCCTCCTTCTCTTCCCTCCACTCTCCTAGAGATGGTAAGCAATTTGATCTGTTATACACATATTATCATGCAAAATATACTTCCGCAATGGCTATTAAGATCATAATAGCTAACATTTATATAGCACTTGCTATGTGCTAAGTGCTTCACAGTTATTATTTCATGTGATTCTCACAATAACCCTAATATTATTCCCATTTTACAGGGGAGTAAACTGAGGCATACAGAGGTAAAGTGACTTTCTTAAAGTCATACAATTAGTCAGAGCATCATATGGAATGTAAGCACCTAGAAGAGAGGTCCTGCTTCATTCTGTATTTTCAGCTCCCAGCACAGTGTTGGACACATGCTAGGCATTTAATAAATGTCAATTGGTTGTTTGCTTAATTGATTGATGGTTAACTGTGGTTCATCCCTCAGGAAACTTAGCACCTTTGACCAGAGTTCACAATTTCTTTCATTTTCTTTCCCAAGGTTCATAGGTTTAGAGTTGGAAGTATCCTTATTCATTTAAGTTGGACCATGGTCATTTAGTCCAACTCCTCTCATTTTATAAGTGGGGAAACTGAGGTCCCAAGGGGTTAAGGAGTTTGTCCAAAGTCACAGAAGGATTAGAGGGCAAAGCAGGGATTTGAACCTGGGTGTTCTGATTCTATATCTAGCACTCTTCAGCCCTTTATAATTGTTCTCATGTAGGGCCTATTATGAACTGCCAATGTTAAAAAAAAAAGTAAATATAAAAAAACAAACAAAAAATATGACTTGAGGGAGGCTTCTTGTTGTTTAATTAGTATCCATCAGCTTAATTAACAGAGGATAGAAAGGAGGCATTTGCTAAATGTATCTTCTACCTACTCTGCAAATGATAGTTCTGCACATATGTTTATGTCATGCTTGTTCTATGGAAGAATTTGTACATAATGACAAAAAAGCAGTTCATACAGTAAAAAGTAGATATAAATTGCCTTTGTCCATTAAAGGAATGGCCATATAAAAAGGGATGAGTACATTTTAAAAAATATTTTGCATTGTAAGAGGTTATTCAGTTTCTAGAAAATTTATCTGGTTATTTATAATAGTGCGCTTATTATGCATTTTGTTGGAGCTAAATAAGGTTAAAATGGCATTGCTTGGTAAGCATATACAGACATGTCTCACTTTATTGTGTTTTGCTTTATTAAGCTTCAAAGACTGTACATTTTTTATAAACTGAAGGGCTATGGCAACCCTGAGTCGAGCAAGAATATAGGTCCCATTTTCCCAACAGCATGTGCTTGTATTGTGTCTTTCTCTCACAATTTGATAATTCTTGCAATATTTCAAATACTTTATTATATGTGTTGTGGTGATCTGTGGTCAATGATCTTTACTGTTACTTTTGTAATTGTTTGGGGGTGCCACAACCTTTCCCACATAAGATTTAACTTAATGTGTTATATTTGTTCTAAGTGCAGCCACTCTCTCATTCTCTCTCTCTCTCTCTGGACCTCCTTATTCCCCAAGATACAAAAAAATTGAAATAGGGCCAATAAATAACCTACAATGACCTCTCAGCCTTCGAGTGAAGGATGAAAGGAACAGTCAATCCATGCAGCAAACTTCAGTGTGGCCTTATTTTAAGAAATTGCCACAATCATATCAACCTTCATCAACCTTTAGCACTCTAATTAGTTAGGAATCATCAACATGGAGACAATACCCTCCACCATCAGACTACGATTCACTGAAGGTTCAGATGATGGCCAGCATTTTTTTAGCAATAAATTATTTTATAACTAAGGCATAAACATTGTTTTTTTAGACATAATGCTTTTGCACACTTAGTAGACTATAGTATAATGTAAGTAAAGCTTTTACAGTGTTAAACGTTGCTTTCAGAAAGGGCTACCTTGATCTCAAGGACTTCGTGGTTGGAGCAGATCTTGTGATATCTGTGGAAACTTACTACTCCTACAGCCTTCAATTTGAAAGGGTTTTAATCACTTCTAGAGCCCTTGATATTATCAAATGTTAGTCACCCCTCCTCATTGCTGTCCCCTCTGATCACTCTTGCTTCTTGAAGCATATTTAAAACTGGCTCCTTCGTCCTCATGGTAGACACTATTGTACCATACACCTTGTGTGGTGACTCCAAACTGCAGTTTCCCTTCCCTTGTTATTGGTGTTTTGATAGTCTTCTTTATTTGAGGTTGACAATATGCATTGGGAAACCAAAAAATTCATGTGACTTACTTTATTGCAATATTCATTGTATCTTGGTGATCTGGAATGGAACTAGTAATATCTTCAAAGTCTTCCTGTAGATTTTGTATTTTATTTCTTAACCCTTACCTGCTCTCTGTGTGAAGTGGAAGTTTAAGGGGATCTTGAGGTAACTATAAGATAAACCCTGTCTAGCCACTTTTCAAAACAAGACCAGGGAGAACTATCATTTAAAATGCAATGCTTTATTGGGATAGAAAGAGAGAAATGTGGGACACTGCCTCAAGTCATTGACCTAAAACAAATGCCCAAAAATTTATAGAAAAATCCCTTATTTATAGGAGAATCCTAATACAATCAAGCCTCCTTGAAGGGATTATAATAGTTTTACAAGGATTGGAGACAGGTTTTAATCTAGAAGTAAAGGATGAGAATATTATTCAAAGAGAGGATGATCAGGGCTGGATTACCTGGGAGAGGCTGATGCTTTACAATGGATACAAGAGGATCATTCCAGCCAAGGGGCTTGACCAACTGGGAGAAGCCTCTGATATAATGGGAGAAACTTCTAAGTGTAAAAGTTAAATTTAGTGGTTGGACTTAAATTTTATGAAATAATGTGGTTGCCAAAATTATTATATCTCAAGTCAGAAGTTTGTTTACCAAATTAGAGGAGAAATAATAAAGTAGAGAAATGTGAGAGAGGTTAGAGAAAATACCTATACTAGTCCTTTGCCAGGATGGCCAGTTGTGAGTAACTACGAGGCCTCCTCCAAGATGGAATCTAGTCTCTTAGGAAACTCTAGGAAAGGAGTCAGACCTTTTCACTCACCCAACGAAGTAGTCCAGGAGTCAAAATCTAAGTTGAACCCACTATCCAAGATGCAGGCTCCAGTGAAGTTCCCTCAAAGACTATCTCTAGGAGACATTCTCCATGAGACTCAACTTCATGAGACTTCCCCAGCTGAAGGATTTCTTGGCTTTTATGGTGGTTTACTGTCCTTGACCCTCTTCACAAGGGCCAATCACAGTTTCCAAATTTTCTGGATTGACTTCTCACCTCTAAAAGTGTTAAATCTCCTCCTAGGATTCACATGTTTCTGAGTTATCACCCAGTTTAGCATGTGGGTTGCAGATCTCCTCACACTTAAGGTTAAGTAGGGGTGTCTTCATTTTGGAGGTATAAACTCCTATGGTAAGAGTTTGTGGACTTCCCTTACTTTAGGGTTAAGTATGGGTGTATTCAATTTTGTTGATTAATTCAAAAGTAGACAAAAGAGAGTTGTGTGTCCTCACAATCTAGTGGGGTACTAAACAAGGGTACTTAAGTTATTATTAACCAAAGTTTTAACTCCAACTAGGCAAAGAGAATAAAGGATTCCCTTTTCACAAGTGTAAACTCAGAATAAACAAAGAGAACCAAGAATTTCCTTTTACATAAGACAAAAGGGTACTTAAGATTTGATCATTGGGTACTACAGGGTCTAAGAGAAGGTTAGTCTGGGACTTCCTTAAGTCAAGTTCCCAGTCAAACTCCACAGATCCAACCCCAAACACTTATAAGCTGTAAGGTCTTTGTCCTGCAGGGAGAAGGTTAAAGAAGAGGGACAAGCTTTCTACTGGGATCCTAGGGGTAGATATTAATGATTAATAATGAGAATAACACTAATTTCTCACTCCACACATCTAGTAACAACTCTTAAAGAAGAAGGGCAAGGGCTAAACAAAAGGGGTTATAGAAGGGCTGGGAAATAGTTACCTTGACTCTTGTATGCAGTATTTTTTTCCCCATAATATTCCTTCCAAGCCCAGGCATCAACCATCATGAAGCTGAAATACAGAGAATTCTGAAAAAGAAGTTGCACTGATCTTCAGTTAGTTGAAGGCAGAAAGGATTCTAAAGAGTAGCCTTTGGGGTGACTAATGTACAAATAGTTTGCAGAATTATGTAAAGCTACCATTAGATTTTTGTTGTTTTGTCTTAATCATGTCTGACTCTTCTTGACTATATTTGGTATTTTCTTGGCAAAAATACTAGACTAATTTGCTGTTTTCTTTTCCATCTCATTTTATAGATGAAGAAATGGAGGCAAACATAGTTAAAGGACTTGCCCAGATCACCCAAAGCTAGTAAAAGGATTTGAGACAACAAGGCTAGATTTGAACTCAAGTCCTCCTGATTCCAGGGCCAATACTTTATCTTCTGTGCCACTAACGTGTCCCAATCAACAAGTGAACAAACATTTATTTATCACTTACTCAGCACCAGGCACTCTGTTAATCACTGGGAATAAAGACACAAGTAGGAAAAAAGATAATTCCCGCCTTCAAATTTACATTTTGTTTTTTAAATTTTACCTTCTATCTTAGAATCCATACTAAGTGTCAGTAAGAGCAGTAAGGGCTAGGCAACTGGAGTTGTGACTTACCCAGGGCTCACACAGCTAGGAAGTGTCTGAGGTCAAACTTGAACCCAGGACCTCCTATCTCCAGGTCTAGCTGCCCCTAGGAATTTACATTTTAATGGAAGAAAATAGCATAGAAAAGAAAGTAAAAAAATATGGAGAATGGGGAGAAAAGGTGCACACATAGAAAGTCTGGAGTGTCAGGAGTGGAGACTGGAGAGGAAGAAAGAGTGGTTGGCCTGGGTACCTTTCTTAAAATGAGTTTCTGAGGGGAACACACCAATCAGAGGGAGGAGCAAGGGCAGAGTGAAGTTTCAGGCTGAGAAGGTTGAAGTAATATGATAAAGTCTATGTAAATTTGAAGGCGGAAATTGTCTTGAATATGATTGTCTTGACAATCCCCAGGAGAGAAATGAAGCATTTTAGTCAATAGAAATTGGTAGTAGTTGGGGAGGGGTCTTTTTCCATGCTAACAGTGGTCAAGTCCAGATAGCACTTTTGCAAGTACCAAGGCAAAAGGTAAATACAATTAGTAAAATGCTCATAGAGCATTCATCTAAAAGCTAGATGTTACTTCCACATCCAACTTAATGTTAGTGCCTAGGTGCTTGGTGTCTCAGTATCAGACCTAGAATTGAGAGGACCTGGATTCAAATCTGGCTTCAGATACTTCCTTCCTGTGTGAACCTGGACAAGTCACTTAACCCCCATTGCCTACCTCTTACTGCTCTTCTGCCTTGTGTATAATTGAAACATTTCCCAGGAACCCACTGACTTCCTGTCATTATGTACTTCCTGTAGACAAAGGATATTAGCAAATGGGCGTTCCTCTTGGGCCTGCAGCCAACATGGTGGCAGTGATAAGCTGAGCTTGGGGATTTTTAAATGGCTAATTAGTCATGGGCACATGGTCTTTATTTTGTATCTTCTTTATTTCTAATGATTTCTAATGATTTCTAATGATATTTAATAAACCTCCTAAAATATAATATTTATTTTTATTTTATTTTATTTTATTTTTTATTATTAAGATCTAATTTTAATTTTTACATTGATGGCAACCAGAAGATGGAGAAAAAAATCAGTTGTTTGTTTTTTTTTTTAAGATAGCCTAGATAAATTTTAAGCCATGTTTCTCCTCCCAAGGCTTTTCACCCACCCACCCAAGCTGTTGCCTTTTTCTTTTCCTCCTCTCTTCCACTTGCTCTCCCTACTGACCGAGCTATTTTAGCTGGGTGACTCTTGGTATAGAAGAGATAAGCCACTTTTCTTGCCCATCTGCTTGAGCCCATGTCCTTCAGTTCCTTGCTGTTGCCTCTGGCACTGCTGATACTGCTGCCAGTCCAGCCTCTTGGGTTGTCCCAGCCATCCCCTCCTGACCTTCTTGATCCCAATTGCTCCTACTCCTACTCCTGCCACTCTCTGGGCAACTGGTAAAAACTGGGGTATATTTTCCTTAGGCAACAATTAGCCTCCTAAATCCTTCTCTCCATGGCTGGGGAAAGTAGCATTTTATCTTGGGGGGAAGGAAGAAGGAAGTTATTCTTCCAAACAGGAAGTATATTCCAAACAGGAAGCATGGTACATTCTATGAAAGAGCAGTGCATTACCTATTTCAAACAGCTTCCAGCTATAGGATGTTTTTTCCTGAGTACACTGATCCTTTTACTTATCTTGCCTGAAATTCAGGGGAGAAATTCATCTCCATACAACCTTTTGCCCTTTGGGCCTGCCCAGCCTCTAAGATTCATCCAGTTTGAGATTCCTCAACGCCATGTTCACCCTCACTATGGGAGATTCCAGAGAAGGAACTTTAAAGAGGTGAAAATTTTAAGCCTTTTAGGACTACATTGTTTTATGAAAGTTGCTGTATTTTGTTGTATTTTGCTGATTGTCTGCTTTAAGATTTAATTTTGTTGTTTTAAGTTCATATATTAATGTATTCTATACTATTCTGTTACACTGAATCAGTTTAATCTACTGTGTTTTAAATATTAGATATATTCTATTACCTCTCCCCTATAACTATACTGAACAAATTATTATTGAATAAGCCCATAAGAAACAGCTTTTTCTTCCATTTTGGCTTTGTAAATTGTCACATAGATGATGAATGGACTTCATCAAAACTGATTACAATTGTATAACAATCTTTGGATAATTTAATGAGCTAAATATCTCAAATTGATTGTAAGGGGTCTTCAAACATGAATTTTTAGATTTTGTTTTTTTCTTCAACAACTCTGACTGATCATTTTGCCTGCCTCTGAGTTATTTGTAACAAGAGGTAAAGGTCCATTTTAATAACTGAAGTAAAGCACTATTATAATCCCTACCTCACACATTTGTAAAAATGTGAATGGATGGGACATAACAGTCTCATACCAAAGGAGCTGGGAAGTTGATCTCAGGGCATGATACCCCTGGATGGCTCCCAAGAGGGAGTATCTCTCATTTGTAACTCCTCAGCTCACTTTACCCCTCCACAAAAATGATCTAAATTCTTGGTGACATTTTTAGACCCAACATAAACAGTATAGAGGTTTGGTTTTTTTCTAGACTACTCTGTCACATTTTTGTAACGATGGCAGTAATAGATTTTTAAAAAAATATCTCAGCCAAGGCTGAAACATTGCTACACCTGAAAAACTTGTGACAAGTATCCATTGACTTCTAAGGTTTTTTTAAATGTCATATAGCAGATTCATGTAAAATATGATAGTGGGCTTGTTTGCTATTGTCATTAAATGGGCTATTATAATTTGAGGGTTTTGGTACTTATTGAATGTGCCTTAACTGTCATATTACTATTCTTTATAAAAAACTGTTATTTTGTGAAAATCATTTGCTTTGTACTCACAGTGGATCATGGCTAGGTTTGAAGGAGGACATGGATCTCATTTTTTGGGTGAGAAACCTTTGTACTCTACCTTTCCTTAGTTGACACAGTGTGTCAATGATTGTAAGCTATATGTTTTTTATTTTAAAACTTTTATTATTGTTTTTGCTTGCATGTGCAATATACTATTTCAGTTTTCTTTTTTCTCTCCTTTTTGTATTTAAAGCACATGTTACCAGTATTGGGAAGATTTTCTTTAATTTTTTTTTTATTTTGCAGTAATATAAGTTTAAAATACATTTGCTATAATATCAATGCCTACTCAAAAAGCTTTAGACTATAAAAATGATGCCATTGATTGTTTTAAAAAAGTTATGGGACTTTGCTTAATGATTCTGTCTGATTCCAGGAGAAGGGAATACAAAAGAGCCATTTATATGGTGCCAAGAAATACAAGATAAAAAAGGACCAAACCAATCCAGGTAGGATTGATGAACTTCTAAGCCAATATGAAAGGACTTGACCCTAGTGTATGACTCAAGGTTGTGGCACTTCACATTTGTTAATATGTAGGACACCTTGTACCACACTCTTTGTGAAATATTCGCAGACAAATACTGAAGTTTGGCTATCATCCTGGCTCCCCCAATCCCTGAGAGTGAAGGTAAAACCAGATACTTCCCTATCACACAAAAATCTAGTCCTTTTTTCTCTCTTATAATATGGCAACTTCTTATAGTCTTGGCTGTAAATGGGTAAGTGAAATATTACTGCAGTTTGTCCTACAGATTTGTGGGACAGAAATTAATTGGGCCCTGATTGAAGGACCTGTTATAAATTTATTTTTCCTTTACTTACAATTTTTACACATTAAGACTTTGATAGTCTATATTTCCTCCAGAAGTTCTTTTTTCTCTTTTATTTCATTTTTTAAATGTATTTGATTTCTCTGGTCAGTTGATTCACGTACCTCATAACTCAGCCATTCATCTCTTAAGTGATCCCTGTGTTTTTCAACACCCTCTTCAGGAGGGATGTATTATTATTCTAAAATGCAAAGTTTAAATTCTTTTTAAGAATATTTTTAGGATAAGAAACATGCTACCTCTCCGAATCCAGAAAGTGAACTGTTTAGAGAAGGCACCATAAAGATGTTTCCACAGACCACACATTGCACCAGAAGATCCAGAGTGAACTTTGGGATGTGGTGATTTGAACTGTGTGGGGTTGAATGTATTTGTTTTTGTATGTATGTATGTATGTATATATGTATGTATGCTGTTTGTTTGTATGTTGGTATGTATACTGCCCCCTAACTGGTTTTTTTGTCAATGTACCTAGCTTTAATTTCAAAGTTGGTTTTGTTTACAAGATCCATTGTAGAGACTAGTCTTCCACAGATCTCGGGGGAAATGTATAATTGAAAATCTGTTACCCTAAAAAAGAACTACATTTCCTAGGAGCCCTATAGACAGAGGATATTAGCAAGTGGGTCCTCTTGGGCTTGCAGTCAGCATGGTGGCAGTGGTAAGCTAAGTTTGGGGATTTTGAAATGGCTAATAAGCTATGGGCACATGTTCTTTATTTTGTATCCTCTTTATTCCTTGATTTCTAATGATATTTAATAAACCTCGTAAATATAATTTTTTATATTTGAGACTAATTTTAATTTTAACACTTGGAACAGATACTTATATCAATTCTAAGACAGAAAGTAAGGGTTTTGGGACAGCCAGATGACTTAGTGGATTGAGAGCCAGGCCCAGAGATGGGAGGTCCTGGGTTCAAACACAGCCTGAGACACATTCTACCTGTGTGATCCTGGGCAAGTCACCTAATCTCCATTGCCCACCTCTTACCACTCTTCTGCCTTGATACCAATCAATGTGCTGATGGTTTTGCTTGACTAAATTCATTTGTTAAAAAGGAAGACTTCTAACTGGGGTGGGAGATATGAAGTGACGGGTAGTAAGAGAAAATAGAAAGAAACATCAATAAAATATTTTTAAAACACATAAAAGAAGGTAGAAAGGGTAACAAACTAACAGGATGATTTTATTATTACTTTGCTAAAATAAATTCATATTTCTAAAATATAAAAACACTTATGTTGGATAGAAATCAGAGTCCTGTTTTTGTTTTTTTTTCCCTTGGGACCATTCTCTGCCTCCAAATGGTGGTAGGACTCCTCCATCCTCCCATACTCCACCTTGCTTAGCAGATATGGCCAATTATTCTGCTTGAATAAACAGGAAGTCACCAACTATAATCCTTCCAGAAAGATTGAGGAACATGGGACTTTACCTTCCCCCTGCTACTGTATACTAATATCCACTAAGCATTACCTACCTGTCGGTTGTACCCTCCAACCACATAAGCCTTACTATCTAACCCACTATCATACCTACATTGCTATCTGACCTGTGTAGCTTAGATTTTAACTAATAAAGAATATGAGGCCATTTCTCTAAGAATAATATTGTTTAGTAATGGGGGCATGTGATCCCATTAATGAAGAATGGATTTTTCATCAGCTTCCTTTTTTCTTTTGAAATTTTTATTTAATTAGTCAATTTAGAATATTTTTCCTTGGTTACAAGAATAATGTTCTTTTTATCCCCTCCCTCTCCTCCCTCCTGGCATGCAATTCCACTGGGTTTACATATGTCTTTGATCAAAAACTATTTCCATATTATTGATGTTTACACTAGGATGCTCATTTAGAATCTATAACCCCAATCATATCCCCATAGATCCATGTGATCAAGCAGTTGTTTTTCTTTGGTGTTTCTACTCCCACAGTTTGTTCCTCTGAATGTGGATAGTGTTCTTTCACATAAATCCCTCCAAATTGTTCTGGATCATTGCATTGCTACTAATGGAGAAGTTCGTCACATTCAATTATACCACAGTGTTTCAGTCTATGTGTATAATGTTCTCCTGGTTCTGCTCCTTTCACTCTGCATCAATTCCTGGAAGTCATTCCAGTTCACATGGAATTCCTCCAGTTCATTATTCCTTTGGGCACAATAGTATTCCATCACCAACATATACCACAATTTGTTCAGTCATGCCATAATTGGAGGGCATACCCCATTTTCCAATTTTTTGCCACCACAAAGAGTGTGGCTGTGAATATTCTTGTACAAGTCTTTTTCCTTATTATCTCTTTGGGGTATAAACCCAGCAGTTTTATAGAATTTAAATATTTTGATGTTCATAAACTGTAACATTTAAAAGAGTTAAAATGGTTGAAGATATAAATTGTGATAGATATAAGACAGGGTGAGTAAATTTGACCGCAGAAAATATGTTTCACTACAGTGTCTTGGTTTTTAAAATCAAATATAAGGTGGTCGCCAGGGAATATATTACCAAATTATGAATATGCCCAAGTCAACTGGGTTTTATAGAGAATTTAATTAATAATACAATGAGTAATCAAAGAAAGAGAGAGAGAGAGAGAGAGAGAGAGAGAGAAAGGTATAAGTATGAAGGGCCTTAAGCCAACATGGCCTAGACCTGAGTCTTAAGAGAGAGAGAATCAGTCAGTTTTTTATCACTCACCACAAGATTTGTCTTAAGCAAGGATGTCTGGGGAACAGAGTCTCCCCAGAGGGAGTTCCAGCCAGAGTCAGCCTCCCAAGGGAATTGATCCAGCCATAGCACTGCTGGGTTTATACCCCAAAGAGATAAGGATCTTTTTCTTATATAGGGTTTTTTTTTCCTATGTCACCTCCCCTAAGTTCTTCCATCTACCAATAATCGTAGATGTTTTCTAAAAGACAGCCCATCTGAATTCCAGCTAAGTCGACTAATCCCCTCAGTAAATCTGAACCAGAAAAAACACAGCTGAGTCAACTAATCCCATCAAGAGAAAACCTGCCCGACCTTTATAGGTACCTAGCATCCCATTGTATCAATTCTAAAAACAGGCATGGCTCAAAGACCTCCCTGCCTCATCATAAGCATGGGTCCAAGTACTTTCATTGTTTAGCAAGGAGTTTTCTCCCCTAAAGCAGTCTTAAGTACGGGTGGAGTAGAGGTCCTCCCATTTCTGATCCTGGCAAGTTCTCACAGTCAAAATGGGGAATGTTCCCAGTAGGGAATTGTTCCAATGGAGGAGGCTTCCTCAATGTGGAAATTTTTAACATTCACAAGTCTGAGAAATTTCAAGATTTGCAGTTTCTAGTACAATGTTAAATACTAGAGGTGATAATGGGCATTCTTGTTTCACTCATAATTTTATTGGGAAGGCTTCTAGTTTATCTCCATTACAGATGATGGTTTTAGATATATATTCTTTATTATTTTTAGGAAAGACCCTTCTATTCCTATACTTTCTTTTTTTTTAATTTTAAACATTATTTTATTTGGTCATGTCCAAACATTATTCACTGGAAACAAAGATCATTTTCTTTTCCTCCCCGCCCCCCTCCCACCACCTTTCCCTCTCCCATAGCCGCCACACGATTCCACTGGTTAAAACATGTATTCTTGACTCAAACCCATTTCCCTGTTGTTGGTATTTGCATTAGAGTGTTCATTTAGAGTCTCTCCTCAGTCATATCCCCTCCAACCCTGTAGTCAAGCAGTTGCTTTTCATTGGTGTTTTTACTCCCACAGTTTATCCTCTGTTTGTGGATAGTATTTATTTGATCCCTGCAGATTGTTCAGGGACATTGCATTGCCACAAATGGAGAAGTCCATCACCTTTGATTGTACCACAATGTATCAGTCTCTGTGTACAATGTTTTCCTGGTTCTGCTCCTTTCGCTCTGCATCACTTCCTGGAGATTGTTCCAGTCTCCATGGAATTCCTCTACTTTATTATTCCTTTTAGCACAATAGTATTCCATCACCAACATATACCACAATTTGTTCAGCCATTCCCCAATTGAGGGGCATCCCCTCATTTTCCAATTTTTGGCCACCACAAAGAGAGCAGCTATGAATATTCTTGTACAAGTCTTTTTCCTTATTATCTCTTTGGGGGTACAAACCCAGCAGTGCTATAGCTGGATCAAAGGGCAGACAGTCTTTTATCATCCTTTGGGCATAGTTCCAAATTGCTCTCCAGAATGGCTGGATCAATTCACAACTCCACCAGCAATGAATTAGTGTCCTCACTTTGCCACATCCCCTCCAGCATTCATTACTTTCCATAGCTGTCATGTTACCCAATCTGCTAGGTGTGACAACCTCAAAACAACCTCAGAGTTGTTTTGATTTGCATCTCTCTGATTATAAGAGATGTAGAATACTTTTTCATGTGCTTATTAATAGTTTTGATTTCTTTATCTGAAAACTGCCTATCCATGTCCCTTGCCCATTTATCAATTGGGGAATGGCTTTATTTTTTGTGCAATTGATTTAGTTCTTTGTAAATTTGAGTAATTAAACCTTTGTCAGAGGTTTTTATGAAGACTGTTTCCCAATTTGTTGTTTTCCTTCTGATTTTAGTTACATTGGTTTTGTTTGTACAAAAGCTTTTTAATTTGATGTATTCCAGATTATTTATTTTGCATTTTGTAACTCTTTCTAAGTCTTGCTTGGTTTTGAAGTCTTTCCCTTCCCAAAGGTCTGACATGTATGCTATTCTGTATTTGCCTAATTTTCTTATAGTTTCCTTCTTTATGTTCAAGTCATTCATCCATTTTGAATTTATCTTGGTGTAGGGTGTGAGGTGTTGATCTAAACCTAATCTTTCCCAGCAGTTTTTATGAAATAGTGGATTTTTGTCCCAAAACCTGGGATATTTGGGTTTGTCATATGCTGTCTTGCTGAGGTCGCTTGCCCCCAGTCTATTCCACTAATCCTCCTTTCTGTCTCTTAGGAGTACCAGATTGTTTTGCTGACTGCTGCTTTATAATATAGTCTGAGATCTGGGACTGCAAGGGCCCCTTCCTTTGTATTTTTTTTTTCATTATTTCCCTGGATATCTTTGATCTTTTGTTCTTCCAAATGAACTTTGTTATGGTTTTTTCTAAATCAGTAAAAAAAATTTTTGGAATTTCCATGGGTATGGCACTAAATAGATAGATGAGTTTGGGTAGGATGGTCATTTTTATTATATTGGCTTGTCCTACCCATGAGCAGTTAATGTTCTTCTAATTGTTCAAGTCTAGTTTTAGTTGTGTGGAAAGTGTTTTGTAGTTGTGTTCATATAGTTCCTGTGTTTGTCTTGGGAGGTAGATTCCTAGGTATTTTATTTTGTCTAAGGTGATTTTGAATGGGATTTCTCTTTCTAGTTCTTGCTGCTGAGCTGTGTTGGAGATATATAGAAAAGCTGATGATTTATGTGGGTTTATTTTGTATCCTGCAACTTTGCTAAAGTTGTTGATTATTTCGATTAGCGTGTTTATTGAATCTTTAGGATTCTTTAAGTAGACCATCATGTCATCTGCAAAGAGCGATAATTTGGTCTCCTCCTTGCCTATTTTGATGCCTTCAATTTCTTTTTCTTCTCTAATTGCTACTGCTAGTGTTTCTAATACAATGTCAAATAACATAGGTGATAATGGGCATCCTTGTTTCACTCCTGATCTTAATGGGAATGGATTTAGTTTATCCCCATTGCAGATGATATTAGTTAATGGTTTTAGATATATACTGTTTATTATTTTTAGGAACGACCCTTCTATTCCTATTCTTTCTAGTGTTTTTAATAGGAATGGGTGTTGTATTTTATCAAAGGCTTTTTCAGCATCTATTGAGATAATCATGTGGTTCTTGTTGGTTTACTTGTTGATGTGGTCAATTATGTGGATGGTTTTCCTAATATTGAACCAGCCCTGCATCCCTGGTATAAATCCTACTTGATCATGGTGGATGACCCTTCTGATCACTTGCTGGAGTCTTTTTGCTAGTATCCTATTTAAGATTTTTGCATCTATATCCATTAGGGAGATTGGTCTATAATTTTCTTTCTCTGTTTTTGGCCTGCCTGGATTTGGAATTAGTACCATGTTTGTGTCATAAAAGGAGTTTGGTAGAACTCCCTCTTTGCTTATTATGTCAAATAGTTTGTATAGTATTGGAGTTAGCTGTTCTTTGAATGTTTGATAGAATTCACTGGTGAATCCGTCAGGCACTGGGGATTTTTTCTTAGGAAGTTCTTTGATGGCCTGTTGGATTTCTTTTTCTGATATGGGATTATTTAAGAAATCTATTTCTTCTTCTGTTAGTCTAGGCAATTTATATTTTTGTAAATATTCATCCATATCACCTATGTTGGTATATTTATTGCCATATAGTTGGGCAAAGTAGTTTTTAATGATTGCCTTAATTTCCTCTTCATTGGAGGTGAGATCCCCCTTTTCATCCTTGATGCTGTTAATTTGCCTTTTTTCTTTCCTTTTTTTAATTAGATTGACCAGTACTTTGTCTATTTTGTCTGTTTTTTCAAAGTACCAGCTTCTAGTCTTGTTTATTAGCTCAAAAGTTCTGTCACTTTTGATTTTATTAATTTCTCCCTTAATTTTTTAGGATTTCTAGTTTGGTTTTCTTCTGGGGGTTTTTAATTTGTTCGTTCTCAAGTTTTTTGATTTGCATTTCCAATTCCTTGATCTCTGTCCTCCCTAATTTGTTAATATATGCACTCATGGATATGAATTTTCCTCTAAGTACTGCCTTGGCTGCATCCCATAAGGTTTGAAAGGATGTCTCGCCGTTGTCATTTTCCTCAATGAAATTATTAATTGTTTCTATGATTTCTTCTCTAACTAACCGATTTTGGAGTATCATATTATTTAATTTCCAATTAATTTTTGATTTGGCTCTCCATGTACCCTTACTGATCAATATTTTTATTGCCTTGTGATCTGAAAAGGCTGCGTTTATTATTTCTGCTTTTCTGCATTTGAGTGCCATGTTTCTGTGACCTAGTGTATGATCTATTTTTGTGAATGTGCCATGTGGTGCTGAAAAGAAGGTGTATTCCTTTTTTTTTAACTTTACATTTTTATTATCTTTTTTATTTTTTTAATTTTATAGTATTTTATTTGATCATTTCCATGCATTATTCATTAAAGACAAAGATCGTTTTCTTTTCCTCCCTCCCACCCCCCATAGCCGACGCGTGATTCCACTGGGTATCACATGTGTTCTTGATTTGAACCCATTGCCATGTTGTTAATATTTGCATTAGAGTGTTCGTTTAGATTCTCTCCTCTGTCATGTCCCCTCAACCACTGTAGTCAGGCAGTTGCTTTTCCTCGGTGTTTCTACTACCACAGTTTGTCCTCTGCTTATGGATAGTGTTTTTTCTCCTAGATCCCTGCAGATTGTTCAGGGACATTACACCGCCACTAATGGAGAAGTCCATTACATTCGATTATACCACAGTGTGTTTGTCTCTGTGTACAATGTTCTCCTGGTTCTGCTCCTCTCGCTCTGCATCACTTCCTGGAGGTCCATGGAGTCTCCATGGAATTCCTCCACTTTATTATTCCATTTTGCACAATAATATTCCATCACCAACATATACCACAATTTGTTCAGCTATTCCCCAATTGATGGGCATCCCCTCATTTTCCAATTTTTTGCCACCACAAAGAGCGCAGCTATGAATATTTTTGTATGAGTCTTTTTGTCCATTATCTCTTTGGGGTATAGACCCAGCAGTGCTATGGCTGGATCAAAGGGTAGACATACTTTTATTGCCCTTTGGGCATAGTTCCAAATTGCCCTCCAGAATGGTTGGATCAGTTCACAACTCCACTGTAAGACTCTATGGCTTACAAGATTCATCCACAGGGTCGGCCAGTCCTGTGACATCCTGTTTGGGGTAACGAAAAATGAAGAGTAACAAAAGATGAGGTGGAAACTATATGAAAAGAGAGAAATAAAGCCAATTTTATTTGCTTCACACAGAACTTTTATAGGCAAAGACTACTTAGACAAAACCCACAAGAATTTATGATTCTTCATTCCAGAAACCCTAATCTTGATCCAGGGATAGGCAGGTGTTCAAAGGTTAACCTACATTCTTCCTTTATTACAAATACAAACAAAGGGAAGAGGGGCAGACAAGGGGATAGGCACCCACCTAATCGCAATTTGCCCTTCATAAATGTTATCCTGCATCCTTCATGTTTACTGTTCCATCCTTGGTCCCAGGATGGGTGAAGGTCAATCCTCATCTTTGTCTGAAGCAAAGATAAGTAAGCCCACAACTTTATCTTAAGCAAATACAAATAAAGAAAAGAGGAGGTATTCCTCGACTACACTCCACCAGCAATGAATTAATGTCCCTACTTTGCCACATTCCCTCCAACATTCATTACTTTCCATAGCTGTCATGTTAGCCAATCTGCTAGGTGTGAGGTGATACCTCAGAGTTGTTTTGATTTGCATCTCTCTGATTATAAGAGATTTAGAACACTTCTTCATGTGCTTATTGATAGTTTTGATTTCTTTGGCTGAGAATTGCCTGTTCATGTCCCTTGACCATTTATCAATTGGAGAATGGCTTGATTTTTTGTACAATTGATTTAGCTTTTTGTAAATTTGACTAATTAAACCTTTGTCAGAGGTTTCTATGAAGATTGTTTCCCAGTTTGTTGTTTCCCTTCTGATTTTAGTAACATTGGTTTTGTTTGTACAAAAGCTTTTTAATTTGATGTAGTCGAAATTATTTATTTTACATTTTTGATTCTTTCTATGTCTTGCTTGGTTTTAAAGTCTTTCCCCTCCCAAAGGTCTAACATGTATACTATTCTGTTTTTACCCAATTTACTTATGGTTTCCTTCTTTATGTTTAAGTCATTCATCCATTTTGAATTTATCTTGGTGTAGGGTGTGAGGTGTTGATCAATTCCTAATCTCTCCCACACTGTCTTCCAATTTTCCCAGCAGACTTTAACGAATAGTGGATTTTTGTCCCAAAACCTTCGATCTTTGGGTTTATCGTATACTGTCTTGCTGAGGTTGTTTGCCCCCAGTCTATTCCACTGATCCTCCTTTCTGTCTCTTAGCCAGTACCAGATTGTTTTGATGACTGCTGCTTTGTAATATAGTTTGAGGTCTGGGACTGCAAGGCCCCCCTCATTTGTGTTTTTTTTTTTCATTATTTCCCTGGATATCCTTGATCTTTTGTTCTTCCAAATGAACTTTGTTATGGTTTTTTTCTAAATCAGTAAAGAAATTTTTTGGGAGTTCCATGGGTATGGCACTAAATAGATAAATAAGTTTGGGTAGGATGGTCATTTTTATTATATTGGCTCATCCTATCCATGAGCAGTTAATGTTTTTCCAATTGCTCAAGTCTAGTTTTAGTTGTGTGGTGAGTGTTTTGTAGTTATGTTCATATAGTTCCTGTGTTTGTCTCAGGAGATAGATTCCTAGGTATTTTATTTTGTCTAAGGTGATTTTGAATGGGATTTCTCTTTCTAGTTTTTGCTGCTGAGCTGTGTTGGAAATATATAGAAAAGCTGATGACTTATGTGGGTTTATTTTGTATCCTGCAACTTTGCTAAAGTTGTTGATTATTTCAATTAGCTTTTTGGTTGAATCTCTAGGATTCTTTAAGTAGACCATCATGTCCTCTGAAAAGAGTGATAACTTGGTCACCTCCTTGCCTATTTTGATGCCTTCAACTTCTTTTTCTTCTCTAATTGCTACTGCTAGTGTTTCTAATACAATGTCAAATAATATAGGTGATAATGGGCATCCTTGTTTCACTCCTGATCTTATTGGGAATGCATCTAGTTTATCCCCATTGCAGATGATATTAGCTGATGGTTTTAGATATATACTATTTATTATTTTTAGGAATGACCCTTCTATTCCTATGCTTTCTAGTGTTTTTAATAGGAATGGGTGTTGTATTTTATCAAATTCTTTTTCTGTGTCTATTGAGATAATCATGTGGTTCTTGTTGGTTTGCTTGTTGTTTGTAAGACCAAGCCATCAACAAAGCCAAGAAACAGATCAATGGGCACATATTTTATGCTTCTGGGTATAATCAGAGTGTTTTTATTTTGTTTTGCTTTAAATTTTTGCATTAATATCCTAGGGATCAGAAAGGTTTCCTGGAATATACTTTGGAGCAGGCCTGTTTCCACAGCCTAGAAGATAAAGAGACCATGAATAGGAGGATTCCTATAGCTAGAGGAGATAATTTTTGAGCATTCCAAGTTGGAATTCTGCAAGCATTTTCCCATGGAAGCATTGTTGTATATAATACAAAGAGAGTTGGCATGGTTTAGTTTAAAAAAATACTTAGTTCTGTCTTAGAACTGAATCAGTTCTAAGGCAGAAGAGGGTAAGGGTTAGGCAGTTGGGGTTAAATGACTTGCCCAGGGTCACATAGCAAAAAAGTATCTCAGGTCAGATTTGAATCTAAGACCTCTCATTTCCATGCCTGGTGCTCTATGGACTGAGGAGCCTAGCTGTCTCTATAGCCATGGTGGTTAACCTATTGCACATGTGCCAGAGAGGGCACTCAGAACCCTCTCTGTGGGCGCATACACCATTACCCCAGCACAGAGTTTGCCAGAGTTTGTTACTAGAAAGCCAGATGGTTGTGGGGCCTGGATGCTCCCCTTTCTCTCTCCACATGCTCCTGAAGACATTTCTTATATCACCCATCCCTCTAAAAGGTTCACCAACACTGCCCTATGGTATAGCTTTTAGAATTCTAAACGTGGCATTAATAAATCTTGGTCTTGAGCCTTGTTTCTAATCTTTACTGGCTATATGACCAGGACCAAAACCTTAACCTTTCTGGAACTCAGTTTCTTGTTCTGCAAAATTG
This sequence comes from Monodelphis domestica, assembly GCF_027887165.1. Classification (NCBI taxonomy): domain Eukaryota; kingdom Metazoa; phylum Chordata; class Mammalia; order Didelphimorphia; family Didelphidae; genus Monodelphis; species Monodelphis domestica. Next base: position 191,509,023 of record NC_077233.1, read on the forward strand.
GTTAATAATAATACTAGTCATATTTACCTCTGTTATGAATAGAAATAAGCTAATAATATTCCTAAAGTACTCTTTAAATGTTGAAACACCATATTAATGTCAATTATTATTATTATTCTTTTAGAATGTATGTTTCTTGAGTACAGAGACTTTTATTTTCAGCTTTACATCTCTAGAGCCTAGCTCAGCATCCTATATGCAGTTATGTGTTTAATTACTACATGTGGAATTGAGTTGAACCATATTTTCTCATTATTATTTATTAATTATCATTCATTAAGATTATGGATTAAATAGGCTTTTCTCAGGATTAGCCTGAGAATATTGTAACAGAAGGAATGTGTCCAGTTTCCAATATGTCCAAATATGTCCAAAGGTAGACTTGCAAATGACTTCTTAGAAGATTATCAGTTAGTAAAACGAGAGTTGCCTGCTTTAAGTTCACAGTTTCAATTTTGTTTTTAATCTTACCTTTCTAGAACATTTTTTGAGTGCAGTCCATGATTGTATTAATTTCTATAACTATCATACTGTACTATGATGAAATCACATAATTTTAACAGTAAGCAATCCTAAAGCTATTCTGCAGAACCATAATGAGGATATTGTGATTTGAGCTTTGATCCAGGATACAATAACCATTTCAGTTCTATTCTATATGAACAAATGAACTGAGTATTTAGTTAAGAAGTTAAAATAAGGTAGTATGGAATGGTTCTAGCTTCTTCCTCCACCCACATCTAGCTCTTGTACCATATGTTGAGTGTGAAGCTCCTATCACACTCCTACTCCATAGTGGAGTGACCTGATGGGGCTGTAGTAGATCCAGATCTTACCAGTTTGAAGCAGCTGATTATTAAAACTTCTCTGTGAGTATTTACAGCTCAGAATTCAGCAAATGCTACAAATCAGGGCTTGATTTATTGTTTTGTTGATTATCTAGCCTTAAATAAGTAATAAAGAAAATGTTAATACCATATAGTTTAAACTTAGAAGACTGTCATGGACATATTCTCTTCCCCTCCCCTACAACCCCAAACTAGTTTTTATTTTAATGTGAAGTTTCTGGGAACTTACATGCATTTATTTTTATTCTTAAATTTATTTTTAAAAATACTTATTTGTTACATTAAAGTTCTCAGATATCTCCTTCCCTTTCACTCCTCCCTGAACTAGAGAAAGCATCATTTGAGGAAAAAGAAAAAAAAAATATATATATATATGCATGTGTTTATTTTTCAAACAGTGTTTCTTTTACTATATATACTCATTTCATTCTTCACAGTTAGGAAGTGCCTGAGGCCAAATTTGAATTTAGGACCTCCTCCACTATAGACCTGGTTCTTTATCCACTGAGCCACATAGGAGCACTCCACCCCCCACTGCACTTTATGCCATTTATTGCTATATCACTGCAAATTTGCTATTGCCAACTTATGTCCACTCTGTGTCTCCCCATTAACCTTTGGGCCACCCACAACTTTGATTTTTCCGAGTCTGTGGTGTTCCAAGAATGGCCATTACATGGGATCTCTTTGAGAAAATTTGTGCTAAAAAGATAAGTGTTTGTGCTAGGGAAAGGCTTAGGATAGTAAACAACATTGCAAATTTTCCAAATAAAATCCAACCCACTTCCTTCTATTCAATTCTAGACCTATTTAATTATCCATATATAATTTATTATCCAAGACAGATGTGCTGATTTACTAACTAAATGGACTGGTATTCTGACTTAATATTTGAACAATAAGCATTTTTCATAGATTAATTTGTCCTTTGTTAGGATAATTTCCCTTAAATAATCATTGATCACATGGAGAAGGCCAGACAATTCTGAGTCTTGTCATAATATCATCATCCTATGAATGAGAGACTCCTTAGTGAAGAAAGTCTTTAACCATATATATTGCTTTATCAAGTAAAACAATCTAAAGAATAGTCAATGAAAACAATACAGCAGGATGTTGTATTCTCTGTATCTTTAGATCAATCTATAGATTTACAGACTTTCAGAATTAGGAGAGACCCTGGTAGTTTTTAGTCTCACTCACAACTTAAAAATAATGTTGTTTATAGCACTCCTCACAAGTAGTTCTATAGCTTCTGTTGAAGGAAGAACTTATTACCTTTCAAGGACTTGTTTATCCAGAGAAATTCCTAGGCAGACATTTATGCTCTCTACATGAAAATGTCTCTTCTCTTCTTATATTTTCATGTATGATAACTTCAATACACCTACACATCATTCACAAAAAAGTTTCAGATGAGAATGTAGGGATAGTTTATTGATATCCTTTCAGTAATTTTTTAGGTAGTAATATTTTCTGTGATATTTTTCTACTTTTGATATCTTTATCTCCCTTAGATATAATTATAAAAATATTCTTTGATGCTTTTAGATTGTATCACCCATAGGACAGATTTCTTTAGAGTGTATTTGGTCTAGTATAGTCTCTCTTCATGGCTTTGTTTTCTGTGTTACTATCCATATATGGTAGTTCCACTTTCACTGATAATAAAAATAGGTCACTAAAGAAATTTGACTTTATTTTGCTTTTATTTATCATCCTCTTGTAAGCTTCATCTGAATGTTCTTGGGATAATAGCATTTAGTTGAATTTTATGTCAAGTTTTCCACAGATTTGTTTTAACCTGTACTGCTTTAACTATAATTCCCTGCTTATAATCTCCCACTACTTTCTTCTCTGGTGTTTTATAAGTAAGTTTGTACTTTAAAACAGTACTACCTTTGCCTGCCCTCTTTTCACTTGGCAAGAAGATTAAGTGTTTGTTGGCTAATGCAGTTTCTGAGCTTTTTTGTTGGCCTTGTGGCAGAACTATTTTACATCAAACGTTTTTGGGAAATTGTGATGATCAAGGCCAATATTTTTGTCTTTTTTCATTTTTTTCATATTTTGGCATCAATAATTTGTTTGAAAATGGCAGGATGAAATGTAATTGTACTTAGTATATTCTCATTATCTTTTTAACTTGATGTCAGTTTTGACTTTTGCTTTAACTAGTAGCTAAAATGACTACACAGAAATAGTTGTTTCTCATGACTCCTACATCAGTATCCATTCATTTTCTGACTCTCAAGACAGCCTATGAACTAAGCTTTCATTTGTTTGCAACTTCCATTTGTCTTCTGGTTTCATTTTATTTGCTGTAAGAACATCATTACTGATATGATTCACTTCCAAGGATAACAATTCTTTACTCAAAGACTGGGCAAAGATTTCATATTTAGAAGTCCAACATTTAAGTTATTGCTTATAGTCTTTGTGATTCTTAAAATCCTCTTTGTCCTTTTCTACCACTCCATCATTAACACGGAGAAAAAATAGACTACAGAGGAATGAGGGCCTTTTCAACTTTTTTTTCCCCTCTAGTTTTCATGGGATGTTAGAACAAGGGAATTCATCATCTAGTGTTTATGTATTACAGATTTCTCTATATTTAGCTGGACTGGTCCTTGAACAGTAGGCTCACTCTGTTGTTGGGACAATATCCAAGTCTCTCCAGTAAGGTAGAACTTGCCTGAATTTATGCTTTATTGGCAGAGTCTTCTAGGACTTAGGGCTATCTCCATGCCATGATGAGATGTTGGAGAAGGATTTTGTATAGACGGCTTTCCAAATATCATGAGATTCTTGAATGGCACACTATCTCTCTCTTTCTTTCCTTCTCTTTCTCTCTCCCCTCCCACCAGGGGATATGCATTGTTCCTGAATCATCAGGATAATAAGCCACATCAGACTTGCATAAAGTTTAATTTAATAGTCTCTTATTTTTGTATATCTGTGTTTAGAATATATTTTAATATTCAAAATAGCTTTCTTTCCCCCAAGACTTCACTATTTTAGAAGTGGCTAGGTGGATCAGTGGATAGAGTGCCATGCCTGGGGTTGGGAGATCCTGGGTTCAAATGTTGCTTTAGATATTTCCTAGTTGTGTGACCTGGGCAAGTCACTTGACCCCAAATGCCTAACCCTTGTGCCTTGGAACTGATACTCATTATATAGTATATTGTGTATATATATAGTGGATGTGTATATGTATATGTATATGTATATGTATATATATATATATATATGTATAGTGCTATATAATAGCAATATATGTTATCTTTTAATACCATACATATTTGCAATTTCTTTACTGCAAACAACTCCATAAAAGAAAAAGAAAGAATTCAGACTAAGATCTGTAAACCTTAAAATTCCTTAGACTTATAAATGTTGGAAATTTCACCATTGGGAAATTTCATACTTGGAAAATTTCTTACTGATAGTCTATTGGAATGTGAACCCCATTGGCATGGGAGGTTCCTCCTCCTCCCTTCTTAAGATTACTTTAGGACAGAAACCTTTTGCTGAACAATGGAAAGGACTTTGACCTATGCTTAAGCATAGAACAGGAATTTCTTTGAGTCATGATTGATTTTAGAATTGATACAATGGAGATACTTGGAATCAATCTCCACCCTACTCAGTCCTAACAGGATTGAGGAAGGGCTGCAGCATAGATCAAAATTTAATTATTCCAATCTCTACCCTACTCAGGTTAACAGGATTTAGGAAGGGCTGTAGCAAAGGATCAAAGATTTAATTATTTGAAAATATGACCTTCAACAGACATGTGCAAAGCCAGAGACCTCTGGGCGGTCCTGGGTTAAGCTAGAGCCTCCATTGGCACAGGGAAATTAATGGACAGTGATTGGTAGATGTGAGAACTGAGGGGAGGGAACTTGGATGGTTTCCTTAAAGAGAGAGGGGTCTGAAGACGCAGGGTGGTGGTTGAGGAGTTTGTCTGAGTGGTTGGAGTGTGCTCTGAGAAGCTTGCTCTGAAGGAAGCTGAAGGTGGGGGCCTTTGAGACTGTTTCTCCATTTTGGTCACGTGAGTAATAGGGACTGATCTCTTTCCTTTGCCTCAGCTATCTAAGGGCTTGGGCCTTTTGGCCCAGCCTAAACAGATGGTATTTAAGCCCTATTCCCTTCTCTCCCCTTTCTCTCTCCCTCTCTCTCTATATCTCTAATTCCTTTCTTCCTCCTGTTTGTAATTAAACTCTATAAAAGGCTGACGGCTGATTTGAGTTTTCATTTAGGAATTACATAGCTGAATTCCTTGGTGACCTTAAATTAATATATATATCAGTCTTTTAAAGTGATTTCCTTGTCACAGATCTCTGGGACAAAAGAAGTGCCAAAAATATTTACTTGGATTTTCTAGATTTCAGTAGGTACTCATCACCTAATTCCTGTGATATAGAAGGGATATTTGTAGTTTGGGAAGACATGTCAATTATTTCAGAGTAAAGTAAGCAAAATTAGGAAAATAATACACACACACACATACACACACACACGTACACACACACACATACACACAGTACTGCAATATTTTAGAATTTTTTCTTGGTTTCTGACCTCCTTGGGAATATTTGACCAGCAGTAAGAAAGTGGGATCTCTGGGTCAAAGGATACAAACATTTTAATTACTTTTTTTTACAGAATTCAGAATAATTTTTTAATGGTTAGCACAATTTGCAGCTCTACCAACTGTGTATTAGTTTTTCTGCCTTCCTTGAGGCCTTCCAATATTGACTATTTGCCACTTTATAAGGTATGAGCTGAAGTCTCAGTGAAAAATAAATTTTATTAATATCTTTTGTTTTTATTTCACCTATATTTCACAATATACATCCATCCCAGAGCTATATTTTTTGATAAAGGATAAAAAAAGAAGGGGAAAAAACAGTTCAATAACATCAATATGTCTAAAAAAAGTTAACATTATGTGAAATGTTCTTTCTCATACCTCTTCTTTGGGGTCAAGCTTAGTAATTCTAATTTTACAGGGTTCAGTCTCAATTGCTTTGTAGCTATTGTTCTTTTTACTTAAAGTTTGTATTCATCTTCTGGGTTGTGTTTATTTCACATTGACTCTGTTCATATATCTTTGAATTTTTCTCTGTATTCATTATATTCCTTGTGTTAGCTAAGTGGCACAGTGGATAGAGCACTGGGTCTAGAGTCAGAAAGACCCAAGTTCAAATTTGACCTCATATACTTATTAGCTACGTAATCTTGAGCAAGTCACTTAATCCCTGCTTACCTCAGTTTCCTCATCTATAAAAGGGTTTACTTTCCAGAGTTGTTATGAGAATAAAAAGAGATAATATTTGCAAAGCACTTAGAACAATGCCTGGCACACAGTAAGCAATTGCATAAAAGCTAGCTGTTATTATGATTTCTTACAAAACAGTAGCATTCCATTCTATTCGTGTGCCCAAAAAGTGTTTAGCTGTTTGACTTTCTGTTTCTAATTCTTTTCTACTTCAAAAAGTACTGCTATGAGGGTTAGGTGGTTGGGTAGATGGAGAACCAGGCCTGGAGACTGAGAGTTCCAGGTTTCAGAACTGACCTCAGATACTTCCCAGCTATGTGACCCTGGACAAGTCACTTAACCCCAATTGCCTAACTTTTACTGGTCTTCTGCCTTGGAACCAATACAAAGTATTGATTTCTAAGAGAGAAGGTATGGGTTTAAGAAAAAAAAAAGTGATTCTGTGAATATATAGTCTTTCTTTTAATCATAACCTCTCTAGGGTATGTCTACCAGTGAAATCTCTGGGTCAGAGCATAGACATTTTAGTCATTTTCTTAATATAATTGCAACTTGCTTTCCAGAATGGTTGAACCAATACATAGTTTTACCAACATGCATCACATCTTCCCTACTCTCTAACACTGACTGTTCCCTCTGGCCTCAGACACTTTGTAGCTGTGTAACCCTGAGAAAGTTGATTAACCCCAGTAAACAAAAACAACCACTGTATGTTCCCCTGTTTCATCATGTTTGCCAATTTGCTGGATATAAGGTAAAGCTTCAGAAATATACCGATGTGTATTTCATTATTAGTAGTTGAGACCATTTTGTCATATTAATAGCTTGCAATTCTCTTGAAATAAAGTCTATTCATCTTTTGGTCACACCCCCAGGAAAGGGGATTTTGTTCTTATGTATTTATGTTAATTCTTTCTTTATAGGTTGAATATTGAATTCTTATCAAAGATAGTCAATGCAAAGTTTTCTCCCAGTCAGCAATTTCCCTTTTTTATCACAGATGAGGAGGTTTTGCTAATGGTATTTTCTAATTCTTTAGGATAGACATCCATAGAAAATATTATATGACTTCAGTATTATTGGGTTTGGAAGTTCTATTCTAAGATATGTAAATAACATAGAGATGACCATACTTGTGAAGAGCTTAAACTCTGATAAATCCTACCAAGCTGGAAAGATTTTAAAGATAGGTCTAGCGATTGACTGGATGTAGGTGATTTGAGGACTAGTTTAGCTAAACTTTAGAAATTCAACAGGTTTGCAAAAAAATAAAGAATTTTTTTGCCCACTGAAATTCTCTACCAAGAGATAAAGGGGCTGTAAACAGCATACCAGTGAAGCAAAGAATCCTTGAAGTATTGTTAATAGACACAGTGGAGGCAGGGAGGGGACCATCTCCACCTGAGTCCCCCTTCCTTTCTAATAATGAACTGGGGGTGGGAGGGGAATGGGGAGGGCAGCAGTGTACCCACAGAGGGTGTTCTATGTATCATTTTTGGCACCTGTGCCATAGGTTTGCCATCACTGGCCTAGCACATATAGTTTGTGACTTGCACAGAATATTAGTCAGTATGTCAGAAAGTGAGATTAGATCCTTCTACAAGAAGTCTTTACCAATCCTCCTGAATGCTAGAGCTGTCCTTCTGTGACTCTATCCAGTTTATCCTATATATGTATAGATAGATCTTATTTGTACCTTAGTTTATATATTATCCCTCCCATTGGATTGTGATTGTTTTGAGAACATGGACAGGTAATCATTGTTGTTGGCTTTCTTTGTAACCCCACCACTTAGTACAGTGCCCAAAACATAGCAAGATCTTTTTTTTTTTAAACCTTACCTTCTGTTTTAGAATTAATACGAAGTATTGGTTCCAAAACAGAAGAGTGGTAAGGGCTAGGCAATGGGGGTTAAATGATTTGCTTAGGGTCACACAACTAGGAAATACCGGAGACCATATTTGAATTCAGGATCTCTCATTCTATGGGTTTTAAAATGAAATATTCAATAACTATTATATTTTTTAAAGTCTTATTACTAATAACTAAAGTAAAAAGAACTACCTGAACCCAGCCCAGATGCAAGAGAAGAGAGAAAGGGGAGGATTTGCAGCAAACTTATAACCAATCACATAACCACATAAATGAGGAGGCTCAGGAAAAAGGGAAAAGGATTCTAGGTAATACAGAAAAGAATTTTGAATAATGTAATTTTAGGGGTTCAAAAATTTCCAATTATACAATTCCCATGCCAGGCTCTCAATCCACTGAGTCACCTAGCTGCCCCACATATTACATTTTTAATAAATGGCTGTTGAGTGAATGGGCCTAGCTTTCTATTTACTATACCATATTGTTTCTAATTGTCTTCTAGGACTGAGGAATTAGGTAGGATTGTAAAGACTTTTTATAAGTTTTATGATTTTTTTTCCTTTTCCATTTATTTGACTTCTTCAGAAATGCTAATACTCTCCCAGGTACCTTTTGGGAAACAGAGATTGAAAATTATATGAATACCAGTAAAAATAAACAGAAATTCTATCATAGCAAAGGCCAGTTTAGAGGAAAGGGAAAAATATATGGAGATAGATCCATACTCTGTCACTTCTGATGATACATGCAGCATACTTGTAGCATTTCTCCAGTTCCCATGCGTTACCGCCCCCTATCTCCCACCCTACCCAGGAGAACTTTCATCCAACTGAGGATTGCCACTAAACAGCAAGAGCTGTCCTTTCAGTGGACTTTAAGAGACAATTTCATTTCCATTCAAAAAGAGCTTTTGTCTCCTTGTCACCCTGATTTACCCCCTCCACCCTGCTTGTATTTGGCCAGTGTCTGTCTGCTTCTCTAGGTGAGCCTGAGATAGCATGGCCCCAAAGCTCTAGCTATCATTTTTGCTTTCTACTCTTTCTCCTGAGCATTGATTACCAGAAAGTGACTGTTCTTGTCTGATAGCTTTTTGGGGAGTTTGGTAGTTCCTAGGTTTCTCAGTTGATGCCAGCTGCCCTAAAGGAATTGTTCCCTATAGCTATGGTAATACTTCTTAGAGGAAAATGAGTCATGTATGCCAAAATGGCCAGAAGATAAGAACTTTGAGTTGCATGAAAATATTTTTTCAGTATCTAAATCATGCTTTGAGTATGTCAATGAATGATTAGGAATCTTCTGTGTTTTAAGAATTTCTTTTGTAGTGGAAAAAATAGCTGGTTTATGTCTGATCTACTTTGTAAACTGAATACCTTTAGAGAAGGGACTCGGGGGCACTGTAATTCCCTTTTCGGGAGACCTAGACATGAATCAAGTCTAAATTGTTTAAGGAAATGTTTCCAGAGTTCTGTTCTAGGATAAGGTCACAATGAATTAGAGAATATGAGAAGAGGCTGACTCCTCTCTTTAGGGCCAAGTTCCCCTAGGATTGTATGTGGTCTATGGGAGCTAAGAGTTGGACTTCATAGTGTAACCAATGGGTCTATTACATGGTTCAGAATTGTTTACATACCAGTGAATGACAATGAAATATGTTATCTATGCCATTTAGAAAGCAGGTTTTCTAGTTCTTAGATTCATTAAGGGAAATTAAGCCATGTTAAGTTACAAAGAACTATTTTTAAGCAGGTATTAAAATAATTTTATTTCTCTAGCTTTGGAGAAGCTAGATCTGGATGACACTGAATAAGCAAAGAAAGATGCCATTGCAACAAATATTAAAGCCTGAAAATCCATCTACCTACCTTATCCTTAGATGAATAAATAGTGGGGAGACTCTAATGAAAATAGAAATCACAATAATTCTTAAAATGTTTTCTTTTCCAGGGTAAAAAATCCTTTTGTGTAATACCATTGAAAATGTTTCTACTTGGGGTAGCTAGGTAGTTCAATGGATAGAGAACCAGGTTGGCTCACTAAAGGAACTGGGTTCAAATCTGGCCTCAAACATGTCCTAGCTGTGTCACCCTGGGCAGGTCATTTAACTTCAGGTGCCTTCTTAGCATTCTTTTGCCTTGGAACCAATATTTAGTTTTGATTCTAAATCAGAAGGGTTTTTTGAGAAATGTATATATTTGACATATGTATATTAGTATTTCTCTAGATATAATCTGAATCAGTGGAAAGACCTCTTGACTTAGGAGTCAGGAAGCCTGCATTTTAGTTCAGTTCTGTAAGAATTTAAAATTAGGTTTTTATGCTAATATGAGAATTCTAAGGTAATATTGTGGTCGCCGATTTAAAATATTATAGCTCATCAACACTTCACACCCTACACCAAGATAAACTCAGAATAGGTGAATGACTTGAACATAAAGAAGGAAACTATAAGTAAATTAGGTGATCACAGAATAATATACATGTCAGACCTGTGGGAAGGGAAAGAAAGACTTTAAAACCAAGCAAGACATAGAAAGAGTCACAAAATGTAAAATAAACAATTTTGATTATATCAAATTAAAAATTTTTTGTACAAACAAAACCAATGCAACCAAATTGAGAAGGGAAGCAACAAATTGGGAAACAATTTCCATAACAAAATCCTCTGACAAAGGTCTAATTACTCAAATTTATAAAGAGCTAAATCAATTGTACAAAAAATCAAGCCATTCTCCAATTGATAAATGGGCAAGGGACATGAACAGGCAGTTTTCAGCCAAAGAAATCAATACTATTAATAAGCACATGAAAAAGTGCTCTAAATCTCTTATAATCAGAGAGATGCAAATCAAAACAACTCTGAGGTATCACCTCACACCTAGCAGATTGGCTAATATGACAGCAAAGGAAAGTAATGAATGCTGGAGGGGATGTGGCAAAGTTGGGACATTAATGCATTGCTGGTGGAGTTGTGAATTGATCCAACCATTCTGGAGGGCAATTTGGAACTATGCCCAAAGGGCAATAAAAGAATGTCTGCCCTATGATCCAGCCATAGCTCTGCAGGGCTTGTACCCCAAAGACATAATAAGGAAAAAGACTTGTACAAGAATATTCATAGCTGCGCTCTTTGTGATGGCAAAAAATTGGAAAATGAGGGGATGCCCTTCAATTGGAGAATGGCTGAACAAATTGTGGTGTATGTTGGTGATGGAATACTATTGTGCTAAAAGGAATAATAAAGTGGAGGAATTCCATGGAGACTGGAACAACCTCCAGGAAGTGATGCAGAGCGAGAGGAGCAGAACCAGGAAAACATTGTACACAGAGACTGACACACTGTGGTACAAGAGAACGTAATGTACTTCTTCATTAGTGTCAATACAATGTCCCTGAACATTCTGCAGGGATCCAGGAGAAAAAAACACTATCCCCAAGCAAAGGACAAACAGTGGGAGTAAAAACACCGAAGATAAGCAATTGCTTGACTACAGGGGTGAAAGGGACAGGAATGAGGAGAGCGTCTAAATGAACACCCTAATACAAATACCAACAACATGAAAATGGGTTTCAAGCAAGGATACATGTGTTACCCAGTGGAATCGTGCGTTGGCTAGGGGAGGGGTGGTGGGAAGGGGTGGAGGATAAGAAAAGGCTCTTTGTTTCCAAAGAATATTGTTTGAAAATAACCAAATAAAATAATGTTTAAATTGGGGAAAAAAATTATAGCTCAAATCAAAATGACTGTTAGTAGTGTGTATTTACAAAGAGGTGGAAAGAGTAAAAGTAGAGAAATGTAAGAAGAGGATAGAGAATATGTCTAGCCTATAACACTAAATGTTGCTCTGGTGTTCAGCTTAGCCCTGGCAGGGCTTGTTAACCCTCAGCCAGAGGACACAGTGGTGCCTTATGAAAGGGTTCCACCTATGCAACCTCCTCCAGGAAAGGAAGACATCTCTGGAACTACTCTCTCCAGAAACCAGGAAAGGAAGGCCAGCTACTCACTCACCCAAGACAAAGTCCAAAGAAAAAGATCCAGGAGCAGTCCTCCAAGAAGAAGTCCAAGAGCCAAAGTCAGGGTCCAGGTCAAAGGTCAAGTTCAATGCTACCTCCAAAAGCCAAGGCACCAGGAGAAGCTCCTTGGAAAGGAAGTTCAGGGATTTTTATAGTTCTTTTTCCATGTCACTTCCTGTCCATTGCTCCACTTTACAGGAACCAATTGAAGTCTTTCAATTTGCTTAGCACTGCCCAGGGGGTGACCCATGGTCTCTGGAGTCGTCTCTCACTTTAGTAAGTGACTTGGGAACTCCCTTGCTTAGTGTTGAATAGGAGTGTTTAAGTTTTTGGTTGATTAATTTTAAAATTGCTGATTGGTAGACAAAGTTTGATTCACTCTTCACAGTTCTGTCACTAATTATATAACTTTGGGTTGGTCACTTCATAGAATTGTAGGCTTTAAATTAATGTCCAATATTTCAAGTAATATTTTATAGTTTATTATCTGACAAAAGTAGAACCACAAGTTTTTCTAATTGTTCAAAAATCCCCACTCCACCAAAACCACCATAAGAAGGAAAAGAGACCGAGAGAGACAACTCTACCCAATTTATATCCTGTCTACGACAGCACAAAAAGACAGGAAGTAAGTAGGGTGCTGAGAATTGTTGTTTTGCTGGGGATTGTAGATTTTAGGAGATCAGATTCAAATTACACAGAATCAAGTTGAAAGAGACCTTGGAGATCATGTAGTCCAACTTGTACCTGAACAAAAATCCTGCCTGCTCCAAATGATCATATACCTTCCATTTGAAGAGATCCAGTGATAAACAGCTCACTATTTTCAAAGGCCGATCATTTAATTTTTTTAATCAAGCCAAAATCTGCCTTTCTATATAGTCTCTAACCATTACTCCTAATTCTGCCCTTTGGGGCCATGTAGAACAGGACTAACTCCTAATCCATATGGTAGACTGTCAAGTAATAAAAAGAATAACAATATTAAATTACTTCATTAAATTTCATCTTGTTACATTAGGCCATGATTCTAACCTTCCAAGACCTATTTTTGCAATCCAATTTGTTATTCAACTGGTGAATTATAACTTCCTGGTTATACTTAGCTTCTCTACCTTTATGCAGGTAATTGTTAAAAATGTTGAATGAAATATATCCCTGAAGCAATTAACTTAAAGACTTCCTTTAAGTCTGACATTGAATAGTTAACTGCTCACTGGTCCATTATTCAACCACTTCTCCATCCCCCTTAACTATACTTGGCCTTCACCACTTTATTTTGCTCACAAGGATTTTGTGAGAAACTTTGTTTCTTATGAGCTTCAGTTTCCTGAAGTGTACAGTGAAGGAGTTGGGACATACAATGTATATGATCATAATTAGTCTATTTTATTGTTACACACCTGGCTCTTTGATTTCTTAAGTAGTTAATGGTTATACAGGGAACAGTGGCTAAATATCCAGACATGGAGTCAGGAACACCTGGGCTTGCATCCTTGCCTCATTTACTACCTTGTGTGACTCTCAAATTTTCCTCTGACTCCAATTAAGCTATTTAACCCTTCCAGGGCTCACTTGTCTCAACTGCAAAATGAGCATTAAAATGGCATCTTCCTTTTTGTTTGGATCATGTATGTGTGAGCTCTATAAATGTGAACTATCATTTCTACTTATTGTTATTGTTGTTTGGCAGTGTCAGTTAAATCCAACTCTTTGTGAGCCCATGTAGGATTGATTTTCTTGGCAAAGATATGGGAGTGGTTTGCCATTTCATTTTCCAGCTCATTTTACAGATGAGGAAATTGAGGGAAACTTAAAACAGTTAAAACTGAGGTTAAGTGACTTGTCCATGGTCACACAGTCTCTGAAGCTGAACTTGAACTCGTCTTCCTGACTCCAAGTCTGCCACTCTACCCATTGTGCCATCCAGCTCCACTATTATTATTAAAGAAATGCTTATTGAAGGTCTTCTCTATAGAATGCCCGAGCTGAAAGACAACTTGGAGATCACCTAGTCCAATTTCATGTTACTGATGAAGAAAGTAAGGTCCCAAATGAGGAAATCATTTGACTAAAGACGTACAGCTACTGAGAGCTGGTAACAGAATTAAGACACAAGGCCCAGGTCTTTTAACTTTAAATCTAACAAGAACAAGATTTCTATTCAAGGCATGGTTTTGTGTACCAGTGGTATAAAACTCAAAAAAAATGAGGTCCATTAAACCATACATAGGTGGGCTGCACATTGACTTAGTTTTAAAGTGTCATATAATCTCTATTTCATTGTATTTTTATTTATTTTGTTAAATACTTCCCAATCACATTTTAAATCAGGTCTCACTTGTGGGTCACACATTTGGCAGACAAACAAAAAAAGATTTGATCCTTATCTTGAATAAAATAGCTTAAATATAATAGGGAAGAGATCTCTCTTGTGCACACACAAATAGAGGGCAGTATTTCATGACTCCTAGAAAAAAGTTAAAATCAGTATGTTATGGGAACTCAGATTAGGGAGAGGTTAGACTTCTGTTGTGGGGAAGAGAGATAAGGAAGGCTTCATGGGGGAGATGACATTTGAATTATGAGTAGAATTTTGACAAGAGCCAAAGGGAGAATTCCAGGCGAAGTAAATTGTACTTTGAAGAAGTCAGGAAAGCACACTGTCCTGGGACTGAGGATTAATATAGTTTCTTTCAAAACAAAGTGTGTAGGGGCAGCTAAATAGCACAGTGGATAGAGAGTCAGGCCAGGAATTAGGAAAATCTGGGTTCAAATTTGACCTCAGATACTTCCTTAGGTATGTGACCTAGGCAAGTCCCTTAACCCCCACTGCCTAGCCCTTATTGCTAGTCTACATTAGAACCATTAACAGTATTGATTCTAAGACAGAAGGTAAAGTTTAAGAAAAAAATAAGGTATGTAGTAGAGAGGTAAGGAGTGGGTGATAAAGCTAGAGAGGTTTAAACTAAGATATAGGAGGTCCGGAGTTACCATACTAAATAGTCTGTACTTTTATTTGGCATAATAGGGAATCATAGAAATTATGAGAGAAGAGCTATGATATTATTTGAAGGAATGCTATACTTTGCTCCTAAAACAATCCTTTTAACCATTCTATTTATACTACCTCACATCAGATTAAGAGGGGTTGGATTTAAGTTGATGACCCTCCTTAACTTTCTCTAAGTTCTTCAAAAATGAACTACCAGCTCTTGGTGGCAGACTCTATCAGCCCTTCCCTGTCCACAAGAAGCCTCCACAGAACGTGAATTGTTACCGCGGACGGCACAGGTAGCCCCTCCTAACTTGGCGGTTTTACCTGGCCATTTACCATGGTTTGTGCCGATTGACGTGCTCGAGCAGCCAGGGCTACCCAAACCGAGGCCTGGACCGATCGTGGAAACGCGGAGAAGAGGCTGGTAGAACGAACAATAGAATTGGAAGGGCAGCCTACGTGGGAGAGGCAGCTCGAGAAAGTTCTTAGAAAAGGCACTCTCAAAGATCTCTGTTCGGAGCATGCCCGCCTCCTCGGAGTTCCCATCTAGGCCCCAGGGGGACAGGCCCTTAGCTTTCCCCGATCTTTCCTGTTCCCCGGCACAACCACTAGGCCTAAATCTGCTGTGTCACCGGCAGTAGTTTACCGGAAAATGAAAAGGTTTTTTAGAAAAGGAGGGAAGGAGAAAAAGAAGGCAAGTTCCGGGAGGGGGTAGCTGGGGGGGGAGGCACAGCACAAATACTTCCTCGTCATCCTAATGCAGCATTTTGTGCCTGTTTTTCTGGGCACTGGTGACCAGGGACCACACAAACAATGAAGTAAGAGTGACTCTTTCACTTTCCCCCCGCCGGGTGGAGGCCCAGGCTCCCTTTTGGGGCAAAGATGCCCATCCCCCTCAGCTTTTAAATGAAAGACTTGAGTCTCCTCCCTCTCCTCCATTTTCTCTGGTGGCCCTAGGGCGGGGGCTGCGTCCTTTCCCACTGGCAGCACAGCCCACGAAATAGATTGTTCTAGCACTCATCCACTTGGTGACCGCCTAAATTCTAACCGCGGGTCTCGCCACCACCTCTTTGGACCTGGGCCTGGGAGTACCTTTGCGCATAAGGACTCGTTTGGGTCTGAGCCTGGGCCAGGGAGAGGGAAGTGTACAATCCTAGGACATCAAGGCCCCTCCCCCTCCAGGGCTGGCCTAGGAGAGGCGTGGGCGGTCGGGTGCCGTGGCTATTTTCCGAGAAACAATTTTTAAGTATTCTAAACTTAAGACGCAGAGGCTTGATTCGTTCGTGTAGCAAAGAACTCGGTCAACTTTTCCTACCACTCCCAAACAGATCCTCGTGGGCAGTGGGGCGAGTAGGGAATCCTAAACCCAGAAAGGGAGCAGGGAAGGAAGGGAAGGCGAAACCCACGCAGAGAGAAGAAAGGGACGTGGCCTCCGCTAGTCAGGGGCGGTCTGGGCCCAGTACCGTTTCCATGGCGAGGGGGCGGGGGAAGAGAGGCGGGGCTATGCAGTGCTAGCCCCAGGAGACGTGACGCTAGAGACGTGGCGCGAGCCCGAGGCAGCGAAGGAGGTGAGGTGAGGGGAGGGCGTTCCAGGAAGTGTGGCTTCGAGGCGCACCGCCTCCTTCCCCCTCCTTTTTTCCCCCCACCCTGCTTTCCTGTCTCCTCCCACCCCTGGTTGCCATAGACTTGGCGCTTCTCCGCCTCTGTTATAAAAAGGCCCATGAGGCGGAGCCTCCTCTAGTTCTTACATTCCCCGCAGACCGACGGATCTTCTACGAATACCAAGTCAACCAAAACTCCCAGGACCTCGATCGCCCAGTCAAGCGTCCCTTCGCGTCCCAGGATCCCCGCGCATCCGGTACCGGCCCCTCGTCCGGTGCAGCCCGCTCGTTCGGTGCCGCCCGTGCGTCCGGTGGCGCCCCTGCGTCCGCCACTGCCCGGGTCTCGGTTACCTCCCGTGCCTCGGTTACTGTCCGTGCCACTGGTGCAGCCCGTGCCTCTGTTGCAGCCCGTGCCTCCGGTGCAGCCCGCGCTTCCCGAGCAGCCCGCGCCGTCCGAGCAGCCCGCGCCTCCCGAGCTGCCCACGTCTCTCCAACCGTCTGCGCCTCCCGAGCAGCCGGCTCTTCCTGAGCAGCCAGAGGTTCTCGAGGAACCAGACGTTCTCGAGGAGCCAGACGTTCTCGAGGAGCCAGACGTTTTCGAGGAGCCAGACGTTTTCGAGGGGCCAGAGGTACCCGAGGAGCCCGAGGTTCCCGAGCAGCCCGAGGTTCCCGAGCAGCCCGAGGTTCCCGAGCAGCCCGAGGTTCCCGAGCAGCCGGAGGTTCTCGAGCAGCCGGAGGTTCCCGAGCAGTCCGAGGTTCCCGAGCGGTCCGAAGCTCCCGAGCGGTCCGAAGCTCCCGAGCAGTCGGAGCTTCCCATACTGTCGGAGCCTTCCGAGGAGTCGTTGCCTTACGAAGAGTTAGAGCTTCTCGAGCAGCTTGAGCTTCTCAAGCAATTTGAGCTTCCCGAGCTTTCCCAGCAGTCCGAACCTACCGTACCGCTGAATACGATGGTGAAAACAATCGAGAGCATGGTAAGGAGTCGGAGTGCCCTTGCGTTGCGAGCATGGCCCCTGGGCTGGGAAGGTGAGACCAGAGAAGGCCCAGATCCCTGGCCCTACTTACGGCCGAGGATGGCTTTGCGTGTTCTGGGCCTGGTTCCCCACACCACCTGGCGGGCTGGAGAGTCCCCCTAGACTGTGGGTGTACCGTGCCCAGTGCTTAGCCCTAGGACTGGCATTTCTGGGTGCTTATTGACTTGCCTTTTTACCCATTTTCGTCCCTCCCCCGCCCCTTCCCTAGTACTTTTCCCAGCCTGCCTAGGTGGGGTGGTCTTTTCCATGTGGCCTAGGCTGTCTGCTGGCGAGAGAATGTCTGGGCGGGCCCTGGCTAGGGAGTTAACTGCCTTTGGGCCATTTCGTCCTCTCCTTCTCCACTTAGCCCCTCTGTTCCTGATCTTTTCCTTTGCGGTGGTGTGGCTCTCCCTGGCTGGGGGCTCCCGTTAAGAACTTTTTTCTTCCCCTTGTTCCAGAGACCCGGACCAAGGACGCAGTGGAGCTCAGGGCAAGGGAGTGGTCAGCAGTAAAACAAGCTAGCCCTGATAATTGTCTTCAGAGCCGTGCTGTGGGCTATACTGTGCTCTCCAAGTGAATTTCCAGAATAATCTGGACTTTCTTCCGCTTAGTTGTAGAGCTAGTCTGCAGAGAGGAGGCAGGCATATGACTCGGTTGGAATTAACAACTGACATTACTTTTGTCTCTCACATTTCTTTCCTTGGCTTGTAGGGTTTTATGATACTCAGGACTGGCTAGGAAAGTCATAGATGAAAGACGAGAGAATTCAGCTCAATTCAACAAGTATTTGTTTAAGGGTCTCTTATGTACTAAGTGGGAAAACAATATAATGCCTTTGAATAGAAAAAACTAAATATGATACTCGGAGACAAGAATAAAATAGAACACTAGGAAAAATGCCATGAAAGCGATGAAGGATCAATTTCAGCTAGGGAATGGTCTTGAAGGACCAGAGGTTAAAAAGTAGAAATGTAGAAGTGCTTTCCAGGCCTGGAGGTTGGAGGTGAAAACAGAAGATAGTAGCAAGTTTTTCATAAATACAGGGGTATTTCATAAATGCAGGTCATAAATAATGGCTAGAAATGTGGGGTACAGCAAAATTATTAGCAAGCATGTTGACTGAAAAAGGCCAGAGTTTTTGCTGTTTCCTTTTTACATTAGAGAACTCTGAAGTCAATTTTTGTTTGGGTACATCAGACAGTTGAAAAGGTAGCTTAATTTGGCCATCATCATCCTGTGAGACTCATTGATATTTGTTAGTCCTTTACCTCATATTTTGTATACTGGTCTGGTAATTCTTATATCTGGCTTTTGCTGGAGCAAGGCCTACCTTTTGGCTCTTACCCAG
This sequence comes from Monodelphis domestica, assembly GCF_027887165.1. Lineage (NCBI taxonomy): Eukaryota > Metazoa > Chordata > Mammalia > Didelphimorphia > Didelphidae > Monodelphis > Monodelphis domestica. Next base: position 191,527,992 of record NC_077233.1, read on the forward strand.
TGGTATGCTGGTAGATGTTTAACCACAATTCACTTTTAAGTGTAATCTGCATTATTAACATCTTCTTCAAACCAAGCACTCATTTGTATCATTCATCTGTTTCCTACATATATAAAATATAAGTCAGCTCTGAGCTTGTTTGAACTGGCTCCAGCACACTCAATAGCTGACTCATAGTGTTCTTGATGATCTCTTGCATGTCACTTCATGGCAGGATACCAGTTATAATATCCTTTACCTCACATTTACACTGCCCTTGGATCATCTGTAATTTTTATTCTTCTAAGATTGTGTTGTTTTCTTACCCATAGCCACATATATAATCACCAAGAGAATATTAATGTATTTTTAAAAGCTAGTTAGGATCTTTGAAATGAAAGGATTCTGCAACTGCCCAAGTATGATCCAGCCTGTTTTCCTCTTATATAATTCTAGGCCCAGCTCATTGTCTGCAGCACCCGTCAGAGAGACCAAATCTCTCTTTCTCTTTCTTCTCCCCCCCTCCCCCACCATAATTTAAGCAATATATATTCGTCATCCACTGTTTATTTTTATTTTTTTTCTGTCTGAAGGGCTAATCAGGTCTTGTGCATATAATAATGATTTCTCTGAGAAGGCCTAGTAGTTCAGAAGGGAGGGAACAACCACCAACTACATACCAGGCACTATGCTAAATAGTTTCATTTGATTTTTAAAACAATTCTGGAAGGTAGGTGCTATTGTGATCCCCATTTAGAATTGAGGAAACTGAGGCAGAAAGGTTAAAGCAAGGTCACATAGCTAGTAAGTGTCTGAAGCAATGTTTGAGGTCAGGATTTCTTGATTCAAGAGTCCACTGCTTTATCTACTGGGCCAACTAGCTGCCTCTAATTGAAGCTCCAAAGGAATACATTTGGAGAAGGTCAGTGTTTATAGGGAATTAACTTCCCTTTGGATTTTGTTTAGGAAATAATGACAGTAGTGAACACTTGATAATATCTCCTAGTTTAATGCTTTATGTTGATGCTCAGTACATGATTGAACCAGGTTGTCTTAGGGTAGATATATTATGGAATTTCACATGAAATTAACATGTACCCCAGAGACACATTTAATATAATGTCAAACTTGTTATGCTCTTGAAGTGATAGTATCAGTGTTATTTTATTCCTCAGACAATTTTGTATTAGAATACAGGATCTGAAGTAGAAAACTGAAAGCCTTTGTCCCTTTCTCAATTTATGATGGATGTCTAAATGAAGAGACCAATTTCATAAAATTCATTTGAGAAGAAGCGATACCTTTCTTGGTCACCTTTACTGGTACTGTCCATGATCTTTTCTATTCTTTGGGGATCTTTCTCTCTTTAGGATCTTAAAAATCTGTTCTTAAAACTGTGTTAGTAACTTCCCTTGGGTGTATTTGTGCATATATTAACTACTCTTCTAAGTTTCGTCTTAATGCCCATTGGTGTAGCCCCTCCAGTTTTAAACAATAAATGCTCAGTGAAAGTTCTAGATGAACTGGGTGTTCCGCAGATTGACTTCCCTGCCTCACTTCCCCAAGTCCTTGCTGTTTTGTCAGACAAATCATTCTCATTAATGTTTTGCAAATTGACTCATATTCTAAATAGATGTTATCCATGACTGATCATAGGCTATAAAGCTAGATCTTCAACATGATCTAATTGAACTCAAGCATACCTGAGTTTGGTTCCAGACCACCACAATAAAGCAAAGATTGCAACAAATCAAGACACAAGTTTTTTTGTTTCCTAGTGCATGTGAGAGTTATGCTTATATTATGTTGTTGTCAAAAGTATTATGTCTAAAAAACAATGTACATACCTTCTAAAAGACTTTTTGCTAAAAAAAAAATGTTAACCATCATTGGAGGCTTAAGCGAGTAATAGTGTTTGTTTTTTTTTTTTTTGGTGGAGGATCTTAACCTCCATGTTGATGGCTGCTGACTGATCAGGATGGTGGTTGCTGAAGGTTGGGTGACTGTGGCAATTTCTTAAAATAAGACAACAATGAAATTTGCTGCATAGATTGACTCTTCCTTTCACCCTTCACTTAAAGACTTTAGAGGGCACTGTAGGTTTATTAATTAGCTTAATTTCAGTATTATGTCACAGGGAATAAGGAGGCCCAAGGAGAGAGAGAGAAGACAGGAATGACAACTAGAGGAGCAGTTAGAACAAATACAACATTTATTGTTACAGTCCTTTGGAATAAACTTTCCTATATATAGCTGGTCAAAATACTTCTTGCTCAAAACAATTAGAAGTTTAAATTCTTTTATTCAGAGCTTCCAGTCTGGTTCTTTTCTACTTTCCACCTATCTTAGATTGGTGTTCAGCTGTTTTCAGTCATATTCAATTCTTTGTGACTCCATTTGGGGTTTTCTGGGTAAAGATACTGACATGGTTTGCCATTTCCTCCATCTCATTTGACAAATGGAAGACACTGAAGCCAACAGGATTAAATGACTTGCCCAGGGTCACAGAACTAGTTAGTATCTGAGGCCAGATTTGAACTCAGGAGAGTCTTCCTGACTTCAGGCTTGGCACTCTTATCCATTGTATCATCTCCCTGCCTTCTTAAATTATTCAGCACTTAAGGAAAGTTGGAATTATTCTGCCACTTGATGCTGTGTATTTCCTCTTCTGTGCTTTATATCCCTGGAAATTTCTCCCTTCTCCTTTAGCCCTTTTAAGTCCTTTCCATCTTTTAAAGCCCAAATCAAAATGTGACTTCTCAGAAGTCTTCCATGTTCACCTTAACCTCAGATAAGATGAAAACATCTCCCCTCAGACTACATGTAACAGTTTTGTTTTGTAACTTAGGTACTTAGATGATACTGAGTATCATGCCAAGCTATGTGTAAACTCTTTTGGGGCTGGGACTATATCAGCTCTAAACTTTCTAACTTCTCTAAAGCATAGAATACAATGCTCTGTAAATAATGGTTGTCTAAAAAGCATTGTTGTATTCTGTCTAGGTCTCTTGACATTTTTATTGTGCTCAGTTCTGAATGTATCATTTATAAACGCATAGACAAGCCAGAACTTGAACAAATAGGGTGACCAGGATGGTGATAAGGCTTCAAATTCTGCTATACTGGGATTAGATTTACACTTATTGGCTCCAGAGGATAGAATGAGGAATATCATGGTAGAAAGTAGCAGATAGGCGGGTGTTGGTTCAGTTAATGAAAGTCAAAACTTCCTACCAATTAGAGATAGATAAAATTTCAGATGGGTTGTCTCAGTAAGGGCAGGAAGGAGTTATTATTAGAAGTCTTTATTTAAGCAGGGCATTGGCAAGTGGCATAGCATAGAAGAAAGCCTTGGCTTTCAGGTTCTTAAACTTTTTTCTGTCACAGACCCTTTTGATCAGAATGTTTTTGTCTATAGAAATACATACAATAGGATTATAAAGAAAACCAATTATATTGAAATATAATTGTGGGGGGAATTTTTTTTTTTAAGTTAAAGAGTCTGGTTTAAGAAATCCTACCCCAGAGTCAGAGGTCCTAGCCTCAGCTTGCTTTTGCTGTTACTTTAACCTAGTTGGGCAGAAGTTTCACCCATAAAAGAGGGTTGGATCAGTTGGTCTTTGTTCTTCCCAGCTTTAGATGCGATCCTACATCCTGATGTTGTAGGTCTTACTCAGTTATGAATGTTGTAAACCAAAATATTTGGATATTGTGAGTAATCTGCTGGCGATATTATGATTATTACCCAGGACAACACTGGGTATTTATTAACATTTCAATTATGTGGAATCTTGGCTTTTAGGCCAACTCTTTCAGAACATACTGCATCCACCAGTAAAATAGAAGGTTCTTGAGGTTTTTGGTCTTTTTATTCTCAGTACCCAAGCACATTGCCTTGTACATTTGTTGTCATCAAGATATTTTTCTGACTCTTCATGACCCCCTGTTTGTAGTTTTCTTGGCAGAAATACTAGAGTGGTTGGCCATTTTCTTCTCTAGGTCATTTTCAGATGAAGAATTGAGACAAACAGGGTTAAGTGACCTGCCCAGGGGGAAGATGAGTCTTCCTGTCTCCAGATCTGGCATTCTTTTGCCCCATAGTACATGCTTTAAAAAATATATATGTGGTGAATTGAATTGAACCAGTGGAGGAGCAGTAAGTAATAAGAAAGGCTTCTGTGCAGTCAGTAAAAATCTGAATAGTTTCCAAATCAACAGTAAAATGAAAGAAAGAAGCATGACAAATACATAAAGAAGTAACAACCAACAATACAGCAAGGGAGGACTCAGAAAAACTTTAAAAAGCAGACACAAGTACCTAAAGAAAGAACATAGCCATTTGGGGTTATTTAATATAGGGGGCAAATAGCCTGCTGTACTTGGAGAGCACAGTATTGCAGCATGGAACAATATGTAATGAAACCTTTTATCTTCAAATGTGTGGGAATTTTCAGCCATTCTTTCTTTTGAAACTTTAGCTATATAATGTAGTTGTGTCTGTGTGTGTTTTAAAGTGTTCCCAGTATTTATAGGTGCTCAGAATTGAGAGAGGAGGTAATTTTATTGCATGGGGACTCATGCTAGATAATTAGGTATTGATTTTCCACTATAGCTGTAGTTTATTTGCCTGATAATTGCATTCAGATTTTTTTTAAACCTAGTTAACCACAAACATTTATTAAGCATCTACTTTTATGTTGGGCAGTGAGAGCGAAGTGCTAGAGAGAAAAAGAAAGGCAAAGAGTTGTTGCCTTCAAGAAGTAATCTAATAGAAGACAATATGTAAGCAACTTTGCACAAATCTTACATCACAGAATCAAAGCCAGGATTATGGAACATGAATCTAAAGCTGGCTATCTTATCCAATTCCCATTATCTTACAAATGAAGAAATTGAGGCTTGAAGTCACCCTGTTCTTTCTTTAGTTAATTTTTTCTTTCCATGGCTGTGGTGTCAATGGCCATCAGTAAATAATTAACAAGGATTAGTTGTTGAGAAATTTCTTGGTGTAAGGTGTTGTTTTCAGCTTCATTCCTAGTAAAAACACCTGAATAAAATACTTTTTTAAGGAAGGTTGGCATGCTGTGTTTAAAAAAAAAAGTCAATAATATGCAGAAATAGTATGGTACCAATGTGCAGTTTTGTCAAAGCTAAAATTTGAGATTAAATTTTAAAAGAAAAAACTGCATCTCATTAAAATTTTCATCTAAAAGAATAAGAATTTGATCAGAAGTTAAGAGAAATAATGGACCTCATTTTTACAGCCTTTATTCTAGTATAAAATGTTAAATGTTGCCTTTTAAAACAGTTTAAATTTAAGTTGTGGGTAGTTTAATGATATTGGAAAATTTATTAGGTGAATTGTCTTTTTTTTACCCTTTGGAAGGTTTGTTTATACTATGTAGTAATTGATACAGATACCGTAATGATACTAGTCAGTAATTGCAGATGACATCAGAAGCCTGAAGCCACACTTGGGTAAAATGAAGAAGCATAACTAAATTAATAGTTTTTAGAAGTACTGTTGACAGTACTTCTAAAGACTCATTAAAATGATCTGAGCATTTTACCTTTAAAGCTGATGATCCTGGTGACTTCCAAGTGAAAGTGGAAATTGTACAGGGGAAGGAGTTTGTCTAAAGACAGCATAAAGGGGACTCTTTGTGGAAGGTCTGAGTTTATATCTCCTTTGAAGAACTGGGAGATAAAGAAGAGAGTGCCTCCTAGAGCTGACCTAAGTAGAAATAATATGATTTATAAGAAAGGTTAATGAAGAAAACTTGTATTTGTGGAATTCCATATATCCATGAAACCACAATCCAGACCCAACCCTCCTACTCCCAGTTTCTCCTTGTAGAACTACTAGTGGTAGGGGCAACTAGGTGGCTCGATGGCTAGAGCAGGTCTGGAGTTGGGAGGACCTGGGTTCAAAAATGACCTCAGACACTTCATAACTCTGTGATCTTGGACAAGTCACTTTACCTTCTTGCCTAGGAGCTCTTACCCTTCTGTATAGAGTTGTTATTAAGAGAAAATGTTAAAAAAAAAACTCACTACTACTAGTGGTAGTGATAATTTCCTGCCATTCTCTTAACTTGAAGGTTTATGTGGAATGTACTTACATAAGAATGTAAGTATGAATGTAATGGTGTTCTTCAAGTTGAGCTTTATCTGAATTCCCAATCTTCCTAAATAGCATATAAGGAAATTGTTTATTTATGTAGAATAGTGAGGGGTGTTTTTTTTTTCTCCTTCTATAGGAAAACTTTTACTCCGAATTGAAAGAGGCTGGAGAAAAATTGGTAGTAGTTGACTTCTCAGCCACATGGTGTGGACCATGCAAAATGATCAAACCTTTCTTTCATGTGAGTATTAAGCACTTTCTGTTTAAAAGAGGAATATTAAATATCCATGTTAAGTGTTTGTTCTACCACTGAACCCTATGTTATTTAAATATTTTGTTTCCTAAAATTTCTTGATAAGAATTTTGAAATAAAATGACTGGCACAAATTGGTATATAATGTAGCCAGGAAAGGAGAAAAGTTGGGGGGGGGGGGTTGTAGGTGTATAATAAAAGCTAAAATATAATGGCCTCTTGCTATTGTCTCTTTTTGAAGCCTAAGAAATAGCTTTTGATTTAGCAATTCATGTAGCCTTGAAATAAAACTTAAAAATTAGGATTGACCTAATTTGTGGTTGATTTTAGAAATTGAGATTTTCCTAAATCAACTGGCTTTTAAAGCTTGAGATTTAGCATAATTTAGAATCCAGCCCATCATTTTGTCTCTCTGGTTAGAAATCAATTCCAAGACAATTTAACTACTTGGATCTAATATGAATCTTAGTTGGATTTTTTTTTTTTAATAAAACCCTTACCTTCCGTCTTGGAGTCAATACTGTGTATTGGCTCCAAGGCAGAAGAGTGGTAAGGGCTAGGCAATGGGGGTCAAGTGACTTGCCCAGGGTCACACAGCTAGGAAGTGGCTGAGGCCAGATTTGAACCTATATCCTCCCATCTCTAGGCCTGGCTCTCAATTCACTTAACTACCCAGCTGTCCCCTCTTCTTAGTTGGATTATTGAAGAAAGCTTAATTTATTATTCACTTTATCCAGACTTACAATTGTTTTGCTATTATCTTCAGTAGGCTAATACTAAGATCACCTCCATATTCATTGTTATTGTTGTTGCTGTTATCATTGTTATTATTTTCATTCAACAGTCACTTTATGAAAAGTACCCAGATGTAGTCTTTGTAGAAGTGGATGTTGATGACTGTCAGGTAAGTAGTTGAAGGTATGGTATGGTGGCTGAACATAACCACCACCTCTTGTTTCTCCAGATTTGTGGTAATATTTAAGCCATGACTAGTCTTATTAAAATACCTATATTCGTAAGATCAGATATTTGTACCTGCTACTTTTTCAGGAATATTGGAGATCATATTCCTAAAATTGGTATAGATTTTTGTCCTGAAAAATATATTCTATAAAACTTTAAGAGAATATATTTTCTAAAGCATCTAAGGAGTATATGGGGTTCAAGAAAAAGATTGGTAATCACTAACTTACATAAGTTAAAGAGATCAAGAACTCCATATTTCTCCCTTAGAGAGCCCCAAGATTTACTAAATACCTTGTTACTTGGTAAAATGTAAATTCAATTATGAGCCTTAAGTTTTATTTTTTGCTCTGCCCCTGAGGATCTGCTCTATAACTGCCTTAACTTCAGAGCAATTAGAGACCACAGTGGCATGTTTTGGACCTGTTTGAAAGTTATTAAAATTCTTGTAGGAAAAGTAAGAGATGGCCTAGTAGTCAGCCTGAAGAATCAAATATTTGGAAGAATAAAGATAAGAGTCACAGGCAGGAGGTGAACATAGGACATCTGGAGAAAACAGAACACTGGATCCTGGATTAGTCATTTTTTTTTAAAGCATCATTCTCTATTCTTATCTATAGTTTGCCTTATACTGCTTACTGGGCTAAAATGGAACAATTCTGGAACAAGTCCTAGAATCAGCTTTAGAGCATTAAGTGATGTTAGACATCATCAGCTCTAACTCTTGCTCCCCGTCCCTCTGGTGACAGGAGAGATTTGAATCCAAGTTCTTTTCATTTTAAATTAATGTTCTTTTCAGTGTACCAGTTGTATCTCCCCTTGTAAGCAATAACAATCGCAAGTCACTTTAAACTATAAATCATAATTTAAATTATATTCTGTTTTGTCAGAACTCTGAATATTGTTGATGTAGCTAAATCAAGAATAGGTTGCTTTTTGAAAAACATTTATTAAGCATTATGTTCTATGGAAAGGAACACCTAGGCATTCTGTAGAATCTACATATAGGGGATAACTTCTTTTGAGTAGAAAATTCAGCATGTGAATTTAAGAGAGTTTTTGTGACAGGGAAGACACTGAATTCTGTACATAATTAATAGATGAACAAATAAAAAAGCATAGGTAAAAGTGAAATTTTCTTAAGGTAAATACTTGATTACATTCCCAGGATATAGCTAGTGCCTAAGATGAAATAGAGTTAATTGCAGTATTTTGAAGTACCTATCACACTCACTTTGGTAGGTAAAGATCAAGCCTTGGGCATGTTTGTCCACATATTTGTGCTCTATTTTGGTTGGCAGTTGAAGTAATTTGATGTCGCAAGTTATAGAAAGCTTGCCTAACTTGGCAATGAGTAAGCTTCTCATTTTGTTGGGGAAGATTTTTTTTTTAACTCATGTATCATTGTTTAACAAGATGAAATTTTAAGAGGATAAATATAATATCTTGTTCTTTGACCTGGTCACTGCAACATTGCTCAATATGACAAGGAATATTCTGAGTGATATTATACAGAGTACCCTGGGAATACCTTATCACAAAAGACTGAATTATTTTCAAATTTTACATGTGCAGCTAAAATCTTTGGAAAAAAACAAAGCTTCACATACCTTCTTAAACCTCTTGTTATAGGTATAGTATTGTCAGACGGTGCCAACCAAATGTGTACTGTTTTGTTTAGCTGTACTTTGTAAAATTATATGGGAAAATCAAGAAGAGAAAAGTTGGAAATAACCTAGAAATTTAGAAAATGCATGTTTTTAGTGGGGAAAGTCCCCAGGCCATAGTGATAAGAAAGTGGCCTAAAAGGAAAGTCAACTATTACAGGAACTCAGGATGGATTTTAAGGTCTCCATCTTGAATTGCATACTAAATCAATCACCAGCTTTAAAGGTAATCTATAGTAACTGATTTGTAAGACTTTATTGCAGTGACTCCCCTCTGTTTATAAGTTGTTATTCCTTTGATTTTACAACATTCTTCCAACTTTTTTCCCCTTGAAGCATATTAAAATTTAATTTTGTTTAAAAGAATTTTGTGGCACTTTTTGAGATAATATCTTTATCATCTTTACATATGACTGAAAGGTAATAGTGATAGTTAATATGATGGATGACAGGAACAAAGATATGAGGATCAGAGAAAGGCTAGAATTCAGCAATCAACTAGAAGAAATGGAACAACACAAACAGTTACATAGGAGGTAGAGTCTAGATGAGAAAGAGGTCACATTTTTTGACTCGAAATCGAGTGCTTTTTTTTAATAGAAATTACAGCTTCTTCCTCCTCACCCCCACATTAACCTGACTAAGGTGTAGGTATAGTCCTTTTTTTTTTATAATCTCTTCTTAGTTCACAAAAGAGTTAGGTTTTACCAAAAAATAAAACTAGAAGAAATAAAATCATAGCTAATATTTATACAGCATTTTAAGGTTTGCATGATGTGGGTGTTCTTATTGTCCCAGTTTTATAGCTGAAGAAATGGAAGCTTAGAGAAGTTAAGAGATTTGCTCAGTCACATACAAAAATAGTAAGTGTCCATGGTAGAGTTTGAACTTGTTTTTTAATTCCAGGTTTAGTCTAATTCTTAACTTCTCAAAAAGGGAATTTTATAGGACCCTTTCTTGGGCTATATATAAGCAAAAATGCTCATCAGAATAAACAACTACATTTTTGTAGGTGAGGATACAAGTTTAGAGATCACATCGATTTCACTCATTAAGTAACAAAGCTAGGGCCTGAAATCAGTTTTAATAATTCTAAATGAAGTATTCTACCTTTTCCTCTAGAAGGTGAAACTTGGCTGGAAATTAGAGATACTAAAAACTGTCCAATATCCTTTTTTTTCCTTATTCCATCTTCATCCCTGCTCTGGAACTTAACTTGAACTAAAAGCCATTGTGACATGGGTCTTTTTTGTGATATGGCTTAGTTTAGCAAATACTTATTAACACCTTTTGAACAAGGCACTATACTAGGTGGTCAGGGTTTTCTTGCAGATTCTCTCTCAGATTATTGTTTTTCCATAGTGAGAAGAAGGGACAAAGGTTATAATTACAATAATTAAAGTTTTTTGTTTCTTTGATAGCTTGACTCATTTATCATTGACAATAAGTATGTCAAGGGTCAAGTAAGCTCTAACATTATCCTGGGGATAGCAATTTGATTATTCTCCCTTGTGTAAAGTGATTTGAAAAAGCGGGGAGGGAATATATTGGTAAACATAGGTGGGAAATAGGTAGGATAACATTGAGTAATTTGTAAAACTGTCTCTTTCCATGGCAAAATTAGTGGAGTCATTTATCTTGTAGTTTGTCTTAAGAAACTATTCTAAAGTTCTTGTCTTACTATGTAAGGTTGATGCTGCATGTATTGCCTGTTAAAAATGTTCACTTAATGTCCCATAAACAAAAAGGGAAGCCAGTCAGTGGGAGAGAATGCACAAGTTATGCTCCTTTTTTCAAAACTTACCCTATGAAATAGTGGAAAATTCCCATGTAGAAAGTGATTTGCTCTAAATATGCAAAGTAATGTTTATTTGTGGTGGGGTCAGGGAAAATGTCAAGAGGAAGCAGTGTAGTCTGAGAAAGAATACTATAAAGAGAGCACAAGAGATGAAAAAAAGGACAGTGGCAGGGGCAGGGGGAGTAGTCATTGCATGTCACAACGGAAAGAAGATGCTAGGTTTCAAATTCCAGCTCTGCCACTTTTTACATGTGTGTAAGCCAGTAAGCCAGCTTCAGTGGGCATTCATTTCTTTACCTATAGGCAACCAGCATTTTTTACCATCTACTATGTGCCTTACATTGAGAACAAAAAGACAAAAACAGTTCTTGCCTTCAAGAAGTTCATATTCTAATAGAGGAAAAAAGGGAGTTGGATGAGATGACTTATGAGGTCCCTTTCAGCTCTCAAGTCTGATTATTATGTATTTCCTATTTAGAAAAATAAAAGTGTTGTTAGGTTTGCCTACAAGGTATAGGTATACACGCAGGCTCAATAATTATGTGGTAACCATCTAGACAGAAGATTTATAAGCTGCATCCTCCTGTTTTCCTTTGTAAAGTATCATAGGTAAGTCTGGTATTTTGCTTGTCAAAGATACTACTTAAATGAAAGGATTTTTTGGAATTTTTTTAGAGGGGGGAACATGTAGTTAGAACATATATCATAACCAGGTGGCTCCTGATTGAGAGCTAAGATTCAAAAGTAATGGGGAAGACCCTATGTTGGATTAGAGCCCTTTTCCACTGCTCAGAGATAGCTGTTTAGGGACTAATTGAGGATACCAGTAGTTTACTCTCTCATCTTCTGGCTGGATCATTCTGAAATCTTTTAAATTAAAAGAAAAAAAATGTTCAATTACCATCATTCTTTTTGTGGCTTCTTTACTAGTCTTTTGAAGTCTAAATGGACTATAGCAGTGTGATCCACCTTCCATCCCCAGTCCCCACAAAACATGCTTGTTTTCCTTTAACAGACAGGAAAAAGTAAAATAGAAACTCTTCACAAGGGAAGGAGAATTCCTTATTTGACAGTTTAAAACATTTTGTTATTTCTGTTAGGTACATGGAAAATAAGAGGTTAATATATTTTATAAAAATGACACATGAAGCTCTCCTGGATTCAAGGATGGTTAGCTAAATTCTAGAATTATATATAAGTGGCAATACCATTTTTAAAAATCAGTTACAGCTTTGTTTATTATCACTTTTCTAATTCAAGGCAGGGACTATTCCTAAAATATAGGCGTTAATATCTACAAAAATTTGAGATGTGAGAGAATTGTTGAAGCACATATCCTCTTTACTGATTTTGTGTAGACTGAGACAGTGCCAAAGTTTGAGATATGGGGTTTAAGTGAGATTCGGTACTTGTTTACTCATAATTAACTAATCTCTCTGTTTGCAGGATATTGCTGCAGAGTGCGAAGTGAAATGCATGCCAACTTTTCAGTTCTATAAAAATGGTGTAAAGGTAGGTCATTGCATCTTCTCATGAATTTTACCTATATCTAGTTTCTGAAGGGAAAAGGAATGTTAAGCAAAAGGTGGCTTAGACCAGCATTGAACATGTGGGGTTCCTTGCTGAATGAGGAATGTTCTATAAGAAATGACTCAAGTAGATGAGTCAGAGCACAGGCAGTAAATCAACATCACATCTAAGAGACACCAAAAGTTTGCTGCTTCACCTTATGGCTCGTGGAAGGCTTTGAAAACTCCTTGGACAAGAGGAGCTGAATTATAACTGGGCAAATGTATTTAAAATCAGTTGCGCCCTTTTAAGCATAAATCTGCTTGTTTTGGGTTTTTTTAAGTTATTGTTCTTCTTAGGTTTCATTTCCAGAAAATAAATTATATAACAATCCTCCTTTTCTGCCCAAATTCCATGTGCTTCCAATATCAAGAATACAAAGCCAGTGCTGTTCTGTATGCCATATCACCTTCTGAAATTGTTATGTACTTTGAAAAAACTATCATTCTACAAGAGGTTTTTTGAAAAATTCATTCTAAATCTTGTTAAATAAAAAACTGTCTTATGTTTTGTTTTAATGGAAATTTTCAAAACTCTCAACAGGTGGGTGAATTTTCTGGAGCCAACAAGGAAAAGCTCGAATCAACCATTAATGAATTGAAGTAATTGTGGATCCTGTGAACAGTGTGAACAACTGTCAGCTATCTAAATTATATAGCTTATAATTTTTTTTTCTATTACCCAAAAAAAAAAAAGATCAAGTGTAACAAGAGTATGTATCCAAATAACATTTGATTGTAAATGACAATAAAATGTAAATCCTAACCTTTTGAAAATTTTCCAGTGTTTTAATTAGCTTGTCAAGGTCAGTGAAAAGATATAATGCCTCATTAGTGACTTCTTAAGCCTAAGGATTAGGCTTTTAGAAACCTGATGCCTTTTATTTTTTTGACCTGATACCTTTGGTATGACAGTCTCCTTTTCTATCTAGGTACAAATATTTGATTTCCTCCTGAATTTTTGTTCCATATGCTAATCATCTGAGATATCTTTTTTCCCCCTATCTCTACTAATAATAGACCAAAATAATATTTGTTTACGGATTAACATTAAGATATGTGGAAGCCTTTATAACTTAGGATGTCATAACTATAAGATACATGAGAATGTCAGTCACTTAACTATACTGGGCCTTATCTGTAAAACAGAGGATCACTTAAGTCCCAGTCTCTCCTTGATTCTCCCTTGGCTTCAACACCACTAATTGGGGTGGGCAGTAGTCTCTGGAGTCATATTGATAAGCAGTCTTGAAAGGAATGACTAAATGTTATTAGAAGTGGGAACAAGGATCCTGGAATATAGAAGAAAGTATTAGGTCTAGGAATTTAAAAGGTTGGGAGAAATTTCAAGAAATGTGGGCAGTGGTGATTTCCTTATTCCAGAGATAAAAGACTCCATTTAGGGGCAAATGCTTTCTCCCTTTCTAGAGACTGCCTATACCTACAGGTTCAGATATTGCAAAATGATATGAGCCAATACTGCCTCTTTGTGGACTCAGCAGAACGTCACTTTCCTATTATACTATAACATGTTTCCAAGTAGATATTGACATTTTTATCTCTGTATGTTAGGTGTGTGGAACACAAAGCCTGGTATAGAGAAGGTAAGCGCTTAAATGTTGAATTGAAGTCAAGACCCTAGAAACCCCTTGAATTGAAGTCAAGACCCCTGAAAATTACCAAGTCAATAATAGAAATGATTGTTCGTTCCAAAACTACCACCTCTTCCTACCCAAATTAATCTTACTCGGTGCCATAAGATTCAATTAAATTTAATCTTATAATGTAGATTATATTAAAAAGATTTATTAAATGATCATTAAAAAGGAAGGAATAAAAGGGATACAAAATAAAATCACATGACCATGGCTAATCAGGTTGTTCAAAAACAACACTTACCACCATTAAGGTCATGACAGGAAGTAAAGAGCACAAAGAAGTGGGATCAGCCACCCCATTGCCTAATATCCTCTGTCTACAGGAAGTACATAATGACAGAAAGTCAGTGGGCTCCTGGGAAATGCAATTTTTAAAGCAATATTTCCAATTACACATTCCCTTGATGATCGTTTTGGGAGACTAGTCTCCCCAAGTAGTCATTTAACATAATCAACTTTTAAACTACAATAATTTGGGGATAAAAGGGAAAAGAACAAACCAATGACTGCTAGGTGCATTGACAAAAAGCCAATTGGGGGCAGTCCCCTTTGGCATAAGAGTATAAATACAAAACAAATGCATTCAACCCTACGCAGTTCAAGTCACCACATCCCAAAGTTCACTCTGGTCTGGCTTGTCTGTGCAGGCATCTTCATCGTGTCTTCTCCAAACAGTTCACTTCCTGGATTCAGAGTGGTAGTATGTTTCTTAGTCTGAAACTTCTCTCAAAAGAATTTAAACTTTGCATGTCAGAATAATATATTCCCCCTCTGAGGAAGATGTTGTAAAACACAGGGATCACTTAGGGATGTATGGCTGAGTTATGAGGTATATGAATCAGTTTGCAAGAGAAATAAAAAACAAAATCCAAATAAGAGAAAAAATAACTTGTGGATGAAATATAAAATATCAAAGTCTTATTTGTAAAAATTCTAAGGAAAAATAAGCCTATAACAGGTCCTTGAATCAGGGCTCAATTAAAATGATTTAAGCAATTTTGCATTTACCCAATCAGTAGCCAGGTCTACAGAAAGTTTGCCACACTGTGAAAGACAGAAAAAGGACTAGATTTATGGGAGCCAGGTAGGAGCCAAATTGGGATACTTGGTAGAACAAGGGACAAGGAAGACCTGCCTTTGACATGTCAAAACAGTTGCAACCTCAAACCCCAAACAAGTTCAAGTCCTCTTGTCTTGGCTCAAAATTACATCAATCCTGGGATTGTCTCTTTGACTTTGTGCTTGATAGGCACTATGCAGTTTAGCTTTGTGCTCCTTTGGTGCTGGGCAATGACTTCTGGAATCTGACAGAATCATTAAGCAAAGTCCTATATTTTTAAACAATCAATGGTATTTTATAGTTTAAAGCTTTTTTGGGTATGCATTGACATTAGGGTAAATGCATTTTAAACTTATATTACTGCAAAATAAAAAATAAAGAAAATTTTCTTAATACTTTTGATATGCTTCAAATACCAAAAGGAGAGAAAAATAAAACTAATACTATATTGCACATGCAAGCAAAAACAAAAAATTTTAATAAAAAATATATAGCTTATAATCATTGACACTGTGTCAGCTAAGAGAAGGTAGAATAATAAAGGTTCCTCACCCCAGTGAGATCCGTTTCCTTTTTTTTATTTGGCTATGAATCACTATGTGAGTGCAATTGATTTTTTTTTTTTAGAAAAAAACATTTTATAAAGAACAGTAGTACAACAGATAATGCACGTTCAAGAAGTATCAAAATCTCCAGTTATAATAGCCCATTTAATGGCAATAGCAAATGAACCCAGGATTCACAAAAAAACAAAACCAAACCTTAGAAGCTAACGGATACTTGTCACAAGTTTTTCAGGTGTAGCAATCTTTCAACGTTGGCTGAGATATGCTTTTAAAATTTTTATTACTGCCATTATTTCAAAATTTGGCAGGAGTCTAGAAAAGATACAAACTTCTGTACTGTTGATGTTGGATCTAAAATCGTCACCAAGAATCTAGATCGTTCTGGTGGAAGGGTAGAGTAAGCTAAAGAATTATAAATGAGATGCTTCCTTTTGGGAGCCATCTAGCAGTACCATGCTCTAGGAGCAACTTTTTAGCTCCTCTGGTATGAGACTGTGATATATCCCATCTGTTTACATTTTTACAAATGTGGAGGTAGGGATAAAATTGCACCTCACTTCAGTTACTAAAATGGACCTATTACCTCTTGTTACAAATAACTCGGGGGCAGGCAACATGATCAGTCAGAGCTATTGAAAAAAAGTCTAAAAATTATGTCTGAAGACCCCTTAAAATCTGAGTGAGATATTTAGCTCATTAAATTCTCCAAAGGTTGTTAACCAGATTATAACCAGTTTTGATGAAGTCCATCCATTATCTATGTGACAATTAACAAAGGCAAACTGGGAAGAAAAGGCCATTGTGTGGGCTTTTAAAATGATATTTGTTTAGTTATAGGAGAAAGATAACTATCTAAAAGCTAAAACAGTAGATTAAAATGATTCAATGTAACAGAATAGTATTTATCAGATAGTATAGAGACCCCCCACGGGAGTCCTATAATATTTACCTGTGGGTAATAACCTGAAGTGGAGAGAGGAGTCTAAGGAAATGGAGAATAATGACTCAAAGGCAAAAGTTGAAACACGGGGAGTAACACGAACTCCAAGGAAATAAGAGGAATAAGAGAATAGGTGGGGAGTACCAACTCCTTGATACTCCTATAGACAAGAAAGTCTGAGCATGAGTAGGAAGCACTTGGGGGGATTGTGTCAGTAGAAAAGAGATACAGTGAAGTGAGAGAGGTGAGAGGAAGGGAAGGGAGAAAGAGAAAGGGCAAAAGTAAGAGCTAGTAAGAGTTTTGTGCTAGTTCCCCAGGTTTTAGGAATGTGGATTGGGAGGAGATCAACAAATACATAGCATGACATAGGTTTTAACATTGGTTGAATTGACAATGAGGTGGAGATTAATCCAACCCATGCTAATGAATGTACTCAGAGCTGAGGGCCCTAATTGTGCTTTGCAAATGAATGTACACAGGAGTGGTGAGGGGTAGGCAATGGGGGTCAAGTGACTTGCCCAGGGTCACACATCTGGGAAGTGTCTGAGGCCAGATTCGAACCTAGGACCTCCCATCTCAAGGCCTGGCTCTCAATCTACTGAGCTACCCAGCTGCCCCCATTTTTTTTAAAATTAAAAAACCCTTACCTTCCATCTTGGAGTCAATACTGTATATTGGCTCCAAGGTAAAAGAGTGGTAAGGGCTAGGCAATGGGGGTCAAGTGACTTGCCCAGGGTCACACACCTGGGAAGTGTGAGGCCAGATTTGAAACTAGGACCTCCCATCTCTAGGATTTTTTTTTTAACCCTTACCTTCCGTCTTAGAGCAGAGGGCCCTAATCTAACTGTGCTTTGCAAATGAATGTACTCTGAGCCAAGGCAGCGTGGCCGCCAAGTCCCAGTTCATGAATTTGCTATTCTAGTGCCTAGGACTGAGTCTTTCCATACAATGAACATCAAGAGGTCTGACCATGTGTCTGGTAATACAATATCAATACATCAATCATATCTCCCAGATCCTAAGATG
The DNA here is from genome assembly GCF_027887165.1 of Monodelphis domestica. Lineage (NCBI taxonomy): Eukaryota > Metazoa > Chordata > Mammalia > Didelphimorphia > Didelphidae > Monodelphis > Monodelphis domestica. Next base: position 191,545,594 of record NC_077233.1, read on the forward strand.
CCTGGTATGCTACAGATAGAAACTTAAAACAACAAAAGTAAATCTTAAGGCAAATCATTAGTAAAATACAATAAGATAGAGACATTTATAAAACAATGGAGTCTGAAGAGACTTAAAAATTTCATCTCCAGACCCTTTTAAAGTTCCTTCCCCATCCATTCAGGTTCCTTTTGTTGCAGTGAGGGAGAATTGAACATAGTGTGGAGGAATCCCAAATTGGATGAATCTTAGAGACTGGGCAGGCTCAAATGAATTTCAGGCAAGAGAATTAAAAGGACCAGTGCACTCAGGAATGGTAGGAAGAAAAAGCATCCTAAAACTGGGAGCTGTTTGACATAGGTAATGCACTGCTTTTTCATAGAGTGTGCCATGCTTGCAATTTTACTTCCTGTTTGGAAGAGTAATCTTCCTTTCCCTTCCCCCTTGAGGTAAAATGTTAGGGGGCAGCTTGCTTAGGAGGCTAATCAGTGGCTAAGGAAAACACATCTGGGCTTTTACCAGATGCCCAGAGAGTGGCTCCAAGAACTCCTAGCTTTGCAGCAGCAGCAGCAACCCATAACACTAAAAGGAACAGCAACATCAGCCAGAGCTGGGATTGGGATTGGGGCCAGAACAGGAGCAGGAACAAGCAAGATCAACAGCAGCAGTGCTTCTCAAGCAGATGGGCTCGAGAATCGGCTTATCTCTTCTTCACCAAGAGTCCCAGGCTAAGTCCTTCAAACTAAAGCAGCCAGGCCAGTGGGACAGGCGAACAGCAAAAAGTAGAGGGGGAAAAAAAGTAGGGCAGGAACTCCTAAGAGTTTGGAGTTCTCTCATGAGTTCACAAGTGGGGGTGGAGGTGGGGGGTGAAAAACTGGCAGGAGAAATGTGGCTTAAAAAATTATCTAGACTATCTTAAAAAATTGAGAATTCCTTCTCCAACTTCTGATCACCATCATTGTAAAAATTAAAATTAATCTTAATGTAGAATATCATATTAAAGAGATTTATTAAATGATTATTAGAAAAGGGATACAAAATAAAACCACATACCTATGGCTAATCAGCCTGTTTAAAAACTCCACTTACCACCACCATAGTTGCAACAGGAAGTAAAGAGTGCAAAGAGCCAGGATTAGCCACCCCACTGCCTAATATCCTCTGTCAAGTACATAATGACAGGAAGTCAGTGGGCTCCTGGGAAATTTTTCAGGTAACAAATTTCCTATTACACAATTATTATAAAAAATCATAAAGTTAATCTGGAAGAACAAAAGATAAAGAATATTAAGGGAAGTAATAAAAAAAATGTGAAGGCTAGGGGTATAACAGTACCAGATCTTAAACTGTACTCTAAAGCAATGGTCATTAAAACAATATGGTACTAAGAGACAAAAGGGTAGATCAATGGAATAGACTAGGGGTAAATGATCTCAGCAAGATAGTATTTGATAAACCCAAAGATCCCATCTTTTGATACAAGAACTTATTATTTAACAAACTGCTGGGAAAATTGGAAAATAGTATGGTAAAAATCAGGTTCAGATCAACATCTCATACCCTATACCAAAATAAACTCAAAATGGGTAAATGACTTAAATATAGAGTGAAATCAGAAATTAGGTAAACATAGAATAGTATACCTGTCAGATCTTTTGGAAAAGTAGGAGTTTAAAAACCAAGCAAGAGATAGAGAACATTACAAAATGTGAAATGAATGATTTTGATTATATCAAATTAAAAAGGTTTTGTATAAACAAAACCAATTCAACCAAAATTAGAAGGAAAGCAACAAAATAGGAAAACATTTTTATAATAAAACTCTGGCAAAGATTTAATTTCCCAAATATATAAGGAACTAAGTCAAATTTACAAAACTACCACATCTGTAAAAATTAATATAAACTAACTTCAAATACTATATTTTATAAGATTTATTAATAATCACTAGAATTAACAAAATAAAACCATATACTCATGGCTTATCTACCTGCTCAGACAGCCTGCTCCACCAGTGTCCTGATCCAGGAAAGAAAGAGAGTTAAACATGGAACTCCACCCAATTTATCTTCTATTTATGTCAGCATGCAACAACAGGAAGTGAGTGGGGTCCTGGGAAATGTAGTTCAAAGGCACAAGATTTCGAATTACATATTCACCTCTGAGATTCCTTAGAAGACTAGTATGTCCAATGGATCTTGTAAACAATCAATTTTTAAATTACAATAATTTGGGGATAAAAGGAAAAGAGAACAAAACCAATCCAGGTGGGATGAATGGACTTCTATGCCAATTCAAAAGGACTTGAACCTAGTGTGAAATGTGGAAAAGGATGACAGCAAAAAGGAAATGGGGAAAAGGACTTGGGAAAATTGCATTGACATACAATTTGGGGGTCCAAAAGCACAAAACTAAAGGGCAGATAAAGGAAGAAATCCAATTAGATAATGATGTAACAGATTAGAGACAAATTTTTTGGAACAGTGGAACAAGATACAAAGAAAGGGGAAGGAACAGATCTTGCAACAGCCTAACACAAACCTTAAACTTATTAGGACATTATAATTTAAAAAGCAAAGAACTCGAAAGATTAAATCCAAGCAATAGCGAATTGCAACAATTCTCAGTGTAAGACAAAAGTAACATCAAAATTAAAATCAAAGATGGTAACTCTAGGGCCCCTAACAGAACACACATTCTTGTTAATCCTCGAATGCTTAATCAACCTTCTCTGGAGAGATTTTTTTTGTGTAAAATTGGAGCAACCATTCAATGTGATAAATCGTGGAAAATCTTTCTACATCTACCTTTAAAACTCTTTAAAACATCATCCATCACTTTTCATGGGGCAAGTGGATGAGGTACAAGATCAGAATGAAGGTACAATATCTGAAATACCAAGTGATATATCAGAAGGGCTTTGGGCATTCTACAGATGTAGAGATTCTAAAGTCAGTGACACCAGTAAAAGTAGAAGTTAAAGAAGGGATAGCACCTGAGATACCACAATACAAATTAAGTAAAGAAGCCATAGATGGAATCAACCTGATTATCCAAAGCCTGTTAGATCAGAAAATTTTAATCCCAACAATTTCAGAGTACAACACACCAATCATACCCATAAAGAAAGCAAAAATGTGACTCTGAAGGAAAAGTTCAGTGGAGACTGGTCCAAGATTTAAGAGCAGTAAATAACTTTGTAAAAAAGTCCCATACAGTCATTCCAAGCCCATCTAAAATAATCTCAGAAATTCCAAGTAAATCTAGATATTACACTGTCGTTGATCTGTGAAGTGCTTATTTTAGCATTCCAATTGCAAAGGAAAGCCAAAAAGTCTTTGCTTTCACTTGGAATGGGACTCAGCTAACCTGGGGAAGATTACCAATGGGTTTATGTGATAGCACAACAGCATTTTGTCAAATCTTGTAATAAGATTTAAAGAACATACAATTCAAAGAGAGCAAAATTGTGCACTATGTGGATGACATTCTTCATGCATCCCTATCTGCTAAAGTTTGTTACCAAGACAATAAAAAACTCCTCTTAGAGCTATATAAGAAAGGCCACAAAGTTTCCAAATCAAAACTACAATGGGTCATGCCTAAAGTTCAATACCTAGGATTTATCTTGGAAAGGGGGATGAGGAAGATTTCCAAGAAAAGAGTAGAGGACATACAAAAGCTCAGCATGCCAAAGACTAAGAAATAGCTGAGAGCCTTTTTAGGAGTAACAGGTTTCTGTAGACAATAGATCCCAGGCTATAGCCAAATAACAAAATCCCTGATGGACTTAACCAAAAACACAGTCACAGAACCTTTGAAACTAACAAAAGAACATCACCAAGCCTTGACATAGCTCAAAGAAGCAATCATAACAGCTCCAGCCTTAGGTATTCCAGACTACAAGAAAGAATTCCATCTCTTTGCACATGAAGCAAGAGGCATAGCTTCTGGAGTGTTAGTAGTGGCATATTACAGTACACAGCTGGATATAATTGAGTAAGGAATCATTCCCTGTTTGAGAGCAATTGCATTCATAGCATTCATGATTCAGAAGTCATCTGATTTGGTACCAGGATCAAAATTTAATGTCTACTCTTCACACCAACTAGAGTCCATATTGAAGAAATGTCTTTTACAAGCTTGCATACAGCAAAGACTTTCCCAATATGAAATTGTGTCACTAAGCAACAAAGACATCATTTTAAAAAATTGTCAACCACTGAATCTGGCAACCTTGATTCCAGATCTGCCATTTGAAGGGGAACCCATATATAATTGGGGAACCAATATAATTGCCAGGAAACAATATCATTAGTAGAAAAAAACAAGAAATAATTTAAAAGACACTCCCCTGGAACAACTCTACATCAAAATTTATACAGATGGTTCAAGTATGATAGTTAATGGGGAAAGGTACACCGGAGCAACAGTAGTAACACAGAGACATTATGGTATGCATCCTTACCAAAGCATATGAGCACTCAAGGGGCAGAGTTCATTGCTTTATTAAAATTTTGTCAAGTTGAGAAAGATAAACAGGTCAATATTTACACATATTCCCAGTACACATTCTTAGTAACTCATGCCACAGCAGAAATTTGGAAACATAGAGGATTTTTGACAAGTGCAGGTAAAGAGATCACATATGCCAAAGCCAAAATGCAATGTCTTGAGGTCATACAACTGCCCAAGGAACTGGCAATAAGCAACTGCAGATCACACATGGGGGCTAAAGATCATGTGTCCTTAAGAAACCATAGAGCTGACATTATCGCAAAATTTGTAGCTAGAGAAGGAACTCTACATGTATTGAATTTCTCACTAGTTGAAAAGGACAACCTAACTAACACCTACAATGAACGGGAAATTCAATCATGGATAAAGAACTTAGAAGCAAAACAAATGAGGGTAATATGGTTTTCACAACGAGGCAAGCCCATCCTGCCTAAAACATTATTCTATCATGTGTTCAATGCAATACATGCACAAGGACACTATGGAACCCAAGTCAGGATTGATGCAGTGAAATGATTTTGGACTGTGCCTGGAATATCCTCTTATGCCATAACAATCTGTCAAAAATGTAAAATTTATATGCAGTGAGGGGGAGTCAAGATGGCTGCTTAACAAGCCGCAAAAGTTCAGACCTGGGAAGACCCTTCCTTACCGATTACAGACTAAATGCTCCTAGGACATCGAAATTCAAGCTGAGCAACAGGACAGAGGCGGGGAACCCTCCTTCTGGACTCAAACCAAAAGGTATGCCCCCCAAAAGCTGGAACCCGAGAATACTCGGGTCTAAGGGGAATGCAGAGGGAAGGTCCCAGGACCCCTCCCCCCAACCCAGAGGGCTGAGCCCCCAGCGGCAGCGGGAACCTCTGAGTGGGCAAAGGTGCTGGTTTGGAGGGTCTACCTTGTGAGCAGTGGGGTGCCGGGCACCGAGTAGACAGCAGGGAGGAAGCCAGGGAGAGACCGGGGCTGTGGCTGGGTCCCTTCATTTGGCTCCAGTCTCACCAATGCCTCGGGGCACATCCAGAGCAATCAAGTTGAACCTAATCCCATCCGGACTCCTCAGAGCTCAGGGAGGCAGGCAAAGGCACAGGGGAACCTTGCAGACAGCGGAGAAGCAGCTGGAGAGAACTGGAGAGAGCCTGGGCAGCCCAGCCTTCCAGGAGTCTTCTGTCTCAGAGCACATACAGCCCAGCCCAGTTGAACTTAATCGATCAAAAGCCCCCAGAGGACAGGGAAGCTAACATTCCTCCCCTAGAGACTGTACCAAGAGATCTGACAAAGCTCCAAGAGGGGAGACTGACAGCCCCTAAACAAAAAACAAAAAAAAAATGAGAGGAGCAAGAGCACAGACAAATACAGGGAGCAAAGAAGGGGTAAACCCAAGCAAACAACAGAAAAAGAAGAAAGAAATTACAATAGACAGCTTCTGCACAGGTAATGAGCAAAGAGAGAATGAAACAGAGGGGAGGGATCAGCAAAGGAAAAATCAGAAATCCCAGTAAATTGGATACAGGCTTTGGAAGAACTCAAAATGCAATTCAAAACACAATTAAGAGAGGCTGAAGACAATTGGGGAAAGAACTTAAAAACTAAGATAAGTCATCTAGAAACAGAGGCACTTGAACTAAAACAAGAAAATAGTGTCTTGAAAGCCAAAATCAATCAGCTGGAAAATGAGGCAAAGGAGATGAAAGATGAGGCAAAGCAGATGAAAGATGAGGTGAAGATGATGAAAGATGACCTCCAAAGAAAATCAGACCAAAAGGAAAAGGATGACCAAAAAACTAAGGATGAAATCCAATCTTTAACAACCAGAATACAACAACTAGAATCTAGCGACCTCACAAGGCAGCAGGACACTATAAAACAAAGCCAAAAGAATGAAAAAATGGAGGAAAATATGAAGCATCTCATTCACAAAACAGAAGATTTAGAAAATCGTTCAAGGAGAGACAATTTAAGAATTATTGGTCTACCAGAAGACCATGACAAAAGAAAAAGCCTGGACATTGTTTTACAGGAAATTATTAAAGAAAACTGCCCTGATATCCTAGAACAAGAGGGAAAAGAAGGAGATTGATAGAATCCACAGATCAGCTCCTGTACTTAATCCCCAACTGACAACACCCAGGAATGTTATAGCCAAATTCAAGAACTATCAGACCAAAGAAAAGGTATTACAAGCTGCCAAGAAGTCATCCACATACCAAGGAACCACAGTGAGGATAACTCAGGATTTGGCTGCATCTACACTGAAAAAAAGAAAGGCATGGAATATGATATTCCAGAAAGCAAGGGAACTAGGTCTACAACCAAGAATCAGCTACCCAGAAAAACTGACTATACTCTTACAGGGGAAAGTATGGTCATTCAACAAAATAGAAGAATTTCAAGAATTCGTAAAGTAAAGACCAGAGCTGAACAGAAAATTTGATGTCCAAGCACAGAACTCAAGAGAATCATCAAAAGGTAATTTAAAAAGAGGGGGGGGAAAGAAAAACAAAACAAAACAAAACAAAACAAAACAAAACAAATTTTTAAGAGACTCAATAAGTTAAAATGATATGTATCCCAATAAGAAAAGAGGTCATTGGTAACTCTTAAAAAATATTGTTATTACCTGGGCAGCAAAAAGAACTACACTTTGAGGGAATAGTGACAAAATGTATAGGATGAAAAGAAATGACATAAAAGGGTGTATATATATATATATATATATATATATATGCATGCAAAAATACATACACATGAGCATGCATATATATATATATACATATATATAACTAGAGCTTAAAAATAGGTTAATATTAAAAGAAATGGGAAAAGAAACAAATGGGGGTAAATTTATATGTCATAAAGAAGCTCATGGTGGGAGGGGTGAGAACATCAATATACTGGAAGGGTAAAGAGGTCAGAGACAGGAAATACTCAACTTTTACATGCTTTGAAATTGACTCAAAGAGGGAAAAACAATCCAATCCATTGGGGGCAGAGAATAGATTTGCTCCCAATAGGGGAGTAGAAGGGTAACAAACGGTCAGGTGGGGAGGGAAGCAGTACAAGAGAGGGAGGGAGAGGGGGGGTTAATTTTAGAAAGCCTACAGGGAAAATAAGGGGGGGATAAGAAGAGAGGGGGGTAAAAAGGGAAGTAAAATAAGGGTGGGAACAAGGGGGACTGTATAAAAGCAAACATTGGTGTAGAAGGAAATAGTGAAAGAAGAAAAGGCAAAAACAGGAGCAGAAATCAAAATGCTGGGAAATACACAGCTAGTAATCATAACTCTGAATGTGAATGGAATGAACTCACCCATAAAACGCAAGCGAATAGCAAAGTGGATTAGAATCCAAAATCCTACCATATGCTGTCTACAAGAAACACACATGAGGAAGGTAGATACACATAGGATGAAAGTAAGAGGGTGAAGCCAAATCTATTGGGCATCAACTGACAAAAAGAAGGCAGGAGTCGCAATCATGATATCCGACAAAGCCAAAGTAAAAATAAATCTAGATAAAAGAGATAGGGAAGGTAATTACATCCTGATAAAAGGCAGTATAGACAGTGAGGAAATATCAGTACTCAACATGTATGCACCAAATGGCATTGCATCCAAATTTCTAAAGGAAAAACTAGAGGAACTCAAGGACGAAATAGATAGAAAAACTATACTAGTGGGAGACCTGAACTTTCCTCTATCTGAACTAGATAAATCAAACCAAAAAATAAATAAGAAAGAGGTAAGAGAAGTGAATGAAATCTTAGAAAAGTTAGAGTTAGTAGACATGTGGAGAAAAATAAATAGGGACAAAAAGGAATACCTTCTTTTCTGCAGCATATGGTACATTCACAAAAATTGATCATGTATTAGGGCATAAAAACATTGCAAACAAGTGCAAAAGAGCAGAAATAATAAATGCAACTTTCTCAGATCACAATGCAATGAAAATAATGAATTGTAAGGGAACATGGAGAGGTAAATTGAAAATTAATTGGAAATTAAACAATACGATTCTCCAAAACCAGTTAGTTAAGGAACAGATCATAGAAACAATTAATAACTTCATTGAAGGAAATGACAATGATGAGACATCCTTTCAAAACCTATGGGATGCAACCAAAGCAGTACTCAGAGGGAAATTTATATCCTTGAGTTCATATATTAAAAAATTAAGAAGGGCAGAGGTCAATGAATTGGGCATGCAAATTAAAAAATTAAAAAGCGAACAAATTAAAAATCCTCAGATAAAGACTAAATTAGAGATCCTAAAACTCAAAGGAGAAATGAATAAAATTGAAAGTCAAAGAACTATAGATTTAATAAATAAGACTAGAAGCTGGTACTTTGAAAAAACAAATAAAATAGACAAAGTACTAGTCACTCTAATTTAAATAAGAAAAGAAATAAACCAAATTGACAGTATCCAAGAAGAAAAAGGTGACCTCACCTCTAATGAAGAGGAAATTAAGGCAATCATTAAAAGCTACTATGCCCAATTATATGGCAACAAATATGGCAATCTAGGTGATATGGATGAATACTTACAAAAATATAAATTGCCTAGAAGAGGAAGAAATAAATTACCTTAACACCCCATATCAGAAAAAGAAATTGAACAAGCCATCAAAGAACTTCCTAAGAAAAAATCCCCAGGGCCTGATGGATTCACAAGTGAATTCTATCAAACATTCAGAGAACAGTTAATCCCAATACTATACAAACTATTTGACATAATAAGCAAAGAGGGAGTTCTACCAAACTCCTTTTATGGCACAAACATGGTACTGATTCCAAAACCAGGCAGGTCAAAAACAGAGAAAGAAAACTATAGACCAATCTCCCTAATGAATATAGATACAAAAATCTAAATTGGATACTAGCAAAAAGACTCCAGCAAGTGATCAGAAGGATCATCCACCATGATCAAGTAGGATTTATACCAGGGATGCAAGGCTGGTTCAATATTCGGAAAACCATCCACATAATTGACCATATTAACAAGCAAACTGACAAAAATTACATGATTATCTCAATAGATGCAAAAAAAGCCTTTGATAAAATACAACACCCATTCCTATTGAAAACACTAGAAAGCATAGGAATAGAAGGGCCTTTCCTAAAAATAATAAACAGTATATATCTAAAACCATCAGCAAACATCATCTGCAATGGGGATAAACTAGAAGCCTTCCCAATAAGATCAGGAGTAAAACAAGGATGCCCATTATCACCTCTATTATTTAACATTGTACTAGAAACACTAGCAGTAGCAATTAGAGAAGAAAAAGAAATTGAAGGTATTAAAATTGGCAATGAGGAGACCAAGCTATCACTCTTTGTGAATGATATGATGGTTTACTTAAGGAATCCTAGAGAATCAACCAAAAAGTTACTCGAAATAATCAACAACTTTAGCAAAGTTGCAAGATACAAAATAAACCCGCATAAGTCATCAGCATTTCTATATATCTCTAACCCATTTCAGCAGCAAGAATTAGAAAGAGAAATGCCATTTAAAATCACTCTAGACAATATAAAATACTTAGGAATCTATTTGCCAAGACAAACACAGGAACTTTATGAACACAACTACAAAACACTCCCCACATAATTAAAACTAGATCTAAACAATTGGAAAAACATTGATTGCTCATGGGTGGGACGAGCTAACATAATAAAAATGACAATCCTACCCAAATTAATTTACTTATTTAGCGCCATACCCATTGAATTACCAAAAAAAACTTCTTTACTGAATTAGAAAAAACCATAACTAAGTTCATTTGGAAGAACAAAAGATCAAGGATATCCAGAGAAATCATGGAAAAAAATGCAAAGGAAGGAGGACTTGCAGTCCCAGATCTCAAACTATACTATAAAGCAGTGATTATCAAAACAATTTGGTACTGGCTAGGAGACAGAAAGGAGGATCAGCGGAATAGACTTGGCATAAATGATCTCAGCAAGACAGTTTATGACAAACCCAAAGACCCCAGCTTTGGGGACAAAAATCCATTATTTGATAAAAACTGCTGGGAAAATTGGAAGACAGTGTGGGAGAAATTAGGTTTGGATCAATACCTCACACCCCACACCAAGATAAATTCAGAATGGGTGAATGACTTGAACATAAAGAAGGAAACTATAAGTAAATTAGGTGAACACAGAATAGTATACATATCAGACCTTTGGAAAGGGAAAGATTTTAAAACCAAGCAAGTCTTAGAAAGAGTCACAAAATGTAAAATAAGTAATTTTGACTACATCAAATTAAAAAGTTTTTGTACAAACAAAACCAATGTAAATAAAATCAGAAGGGAAGCAACAAACTGGGAAACAATCTTGATAAAAACCTCTGACAAAGGTTTAATTAGTCAAATTTACAAAAAGCTAAATCAATTGTACAAAAAATCAAGCCATTCTTCAATTGATAAATGGTCAAGGGACATGAACAGGCAATTCTCAGCCAAAGAAATCAAAACTATTAATAAGCACATGGGAAAATGTTCTACATCTCTTATAATCAGAGAGATGCAAATCAAAACAACTCTGAGGTATCACCTCACACCTAGCAGTTTGGCTAACATGACAGCTATGGAAAGCAATGAATGCTGGAGGGGATGTGGCAAAGTAGGGACATTAATGCATTGCTGGTGGAGTTGTGAATTGATCCAACCATTCTGGAGGACAATTTGGAACTATGTCCAAAGGGCGATAAAAGACTGTCTGCCCTTTAATCCATCCATAGCACTGCTGGGTTTGTACCCCAAAGAGATAATAAGGAAAAAGACTTGTACAAGAATATTCATAGCTGCACTCTTTGTGGTGGCCAAAAATTGGAAAATGAGGGGATGCCCTTCAATTGGGGAATGGCTGCCCAAAAAATTGTGGTATATGTTGGTAATGGAATACTATTGTGCTAAAAGGAATAATAAAGTGGAGGAATTCCATGGAGACTGAAACAACCTCCAGGAAGTGATGCAGAGCGAAAGGAGCAGAACCAGGAAAACATTGTACACAGAGACTGATACACTGTGGTACAATAGAAGGTAATGGACTTCTCCATTGGTGTCAATTCAATGTCCCTGAACAATCTGCAGGGATCTAAAAAGCACTATCCACAAGCAGAGGATAAACTATGGGAGTAAAAACATGGATGAAAAGCAACTGCTTGACGGCAGGGGTGGAGAGGATATGACTGAGGAGAGACTCTAAATGAACACTCTAATGTAGATACCAACAACATGGAAATGGATTCGAATCAAGAACACATGTGATACCCAGTGAAATCACGCGTTGGCTATGGGAGAGGTGGGGGGGGGGGAGAGAAAAAGATAATTATCTTTGTTTCCAATGAATAATGTTTGGAAATGACCAAATAAAATAATGTTAAAAAATATTTTTGCAGTTCAATCAGGGAGTTTATAAGACCAAAGGTTTAGGAGGTCATCCCTTAGCATATACTCCATTTGAATGCATAAAGATAAAATTTATCAACATGCCAAAAGACAAAGGGTTTAAGTATTGCCATGTGATCATAGACAGACTAACTAGATAGCTAGAAGTTTTTCCTGCCAAAAAGAACAGCACAGAGTTTGTGGTCACAGTCCTTAAAAGAAATCATACCTAGATTTGGGATTCCCACAAAATTGGACTCAGACTGTAGGAGTCACTTTACTCTATCAATATTAAATGAAATTTATCAAAATCTAGGAATAGAAGCAACATACCACACACTGTATCATCCCCAAAGTTCAGAGCAAGTGGAGAGATTAAATAAAGACATCAAAACATTAGTAGGAAAATTTTGTGCAAAAACACACATAAAATGGACAGACATTCTACCATTAGATCTATTACATCTTAGAACAAGACCCAGTGGAGATCTGCACATCTCTCCATTTTAGATGCTATATGGACATGCCATTTGGCAAGGAAGGACTTGTAAATCAGCTTACATTGCAATGATAGGAGGAGAGTATCAATTAACAAAACATATACAAAGTTTACAAACAAGAATAGCAGAGTTACATGAAATGGGCTTGATACAACAAATAGTACCCCTGGATTACAATTTGCACAACATCAGACCAGGAGACAAAGTATACATAAAAACTTTCAATAGAAAATTAGCTATGGACATAAAATGGACTGGACCACATGAAGTATTGCTTACTATCCCATCAGCTGTAAAAATTGCAGGGAAAGACTCATGGGTTCATTGTTCCCACATAAAACTAGAAAAATCCAACATCACTGTAACAGACATAGAAGAAGATAATTAGACAAAAGATTGTGCTGAGAAGTGAAAACAAAAACTGAAAACAAAATCTGATTAATATCAAAGTGTAAAGATTAAAATTTAGGGGAGACTGAGGCAGGTAGAAATTAGTTTCTCTCTGCAGGGAGTATTATATTTTTAGAGGTTTATTAAAAGTTAAGGATTAAAGAAAATACAGGATAAGAAAAAACACATGCCTAGGCCAGAGGCCTAGACAAGACCTCACCTACATTATGGAAAGAGCCATGTCTGCTCCAAAATGGAAGTCCAAAAGGAGACCCAAAAACCTTTGCTACCAGCTTAGATCCTTCCTCGATCTTGGCCCACCTCAGAATTGTGTGAGAATACAAAACATTTTGGGGAAGTGGAGCAAAGGCTTGTGGGGATTGAAGTCCTGGATTCCAGTCCATTTTTACATACCCCCGTTTGATCCTCTGGGAAGAAGTCCTTCCCCAAAGGATCATAAAAACATAATCAATTTAAACATTACAGTAATTTGAGGATAAGAAGGAAAAAAAAAAGAATAAAACCAAAAATTGCTGAACACATTGACAAAAAGCCAGTTAGGGGTCAGTCCCCTTTGGCATGAAAGTGTACATACAAATAAATGTTCAATCAACTACACCCAAAGTTCATTTTTGTGCAGCTTGTGGTCTGGAGGCTTCTTCATGGTGGCTTCTCCAACAGTTCAGTTCTGGATTCAGAGAGGTAGCTTCTTTTTTACCTAAAATTCTTCTCAAATGGAATTTAAACTTTGCAATTTAAATAATGATATTTTTTACATTCCCCCCGTTAAGAGGGTGATTAAAAAAACAGGATCACTTAGGGATGCATGGCTGAGATATGAGGTATATGAATCAATTGGCAAGAGATATTAAAAAGATATCAGAAAAATCCAAAACAAAGAAAAATTTCTGGATGAAAATATAGACTATCAAAGTCTTACGTGTAAAAATTCCAAGTAAAGAAAAATAAATCTAACAGGTCCTTCAATCAGGGCCCAATTAAAATGATCTAAGCAATGATGCATTTACCCAGTCAGTAGCCAGGACTACAGAAAGGCACCACACTATGAGAGGCAGAAAAGAAAGGGACCAGATTATAGAAGCCAAGTAGGAGCCAAGTTTGGGGATACTCGTCTGTGAGTATCTTCAGAGTGAGTGTGGACATAAGGAAAGCCTATGTCTAGCAATAATAAACACAGTAACCTCGAGTCTTCACACTAGGTTCAAGTCCTTTGTATTGGCCTAGAAGTGCATCAATCCATCCTGGATTGGCTTTTCTTTGGCTCTGTGCAATGGCTCTTGTGTGTATCTCTTGTCCTGGAATCAGACAGAATTATTAAGCAAAGTCCCATAATTTATTTAAATAATTAGTGGCATCATTTTTATAGTCACAAGCTTTTTAGGGCATGCATTAGCAAATGTATCTTAAACTTGTAGTGCTGAAAAGTCAAAAAGTTAAAGAAAATCTTAATGCTGGTGACATGTGCTTCAAATATAAAAAGGAGAGAAAAAATAAAAAATACTGAAATAGTATATTGCACATGCAAGAAAATATAATAATAAAAGAGCTTTAAAATTTTTTAAAAATATAGCTTATAATCATTGGCACTCTGTATCAGCTAAGAAAATATAGATTACAAGGCTTTCTCACCAAAAATGAGATCCATTTCTTCTTAATATCTGGCCATGCTCCACTGTAAGTATGAGGCAAATGAATTGAACAAGGTAACAATTTTTCATTTTTAAAAATACAGTAGTACAAATATGTAGGTATCAAAATCCCCAAAATTCTCAATATTCCAATTAATTACAATAGCAAACAAACACACTTTCATATTTCACATAAGTTGCTGCATGGCATTTTAAAAGCCTATGAATTGATGGATATTTGTCACAATTTTTTACAAACGTAGCAATTTTTCAACCTTGGTAATAAACATATTTTTAAACAAAGTAAAACTCATCTTGGGTTAAGAACATAATCAAGAAATCTATATATCATTCTGGTGCAAGTAAAGTTGTGAACTGAAGAGTATAAATAAAGGGGTGCTCCTTTTTCTTGGAGGCTTTTTAGGGGTACAAATGCCCTGAGATTAATTGTCCAACTTCCATTCACATATTTAGAAATGCAGAAAGGTTGGAGGTTATAAAATGTATTTCACTTCAGCTACTAGAATGGGCCATACCTCGTGGTAGGGGCAGGCAAAAATAAGCAGAGATTGTTAAAAAAAATTCCAAAAATCATATTTAAAAAACCCTTAAAATCATTTGAGATATTTAGCATATTAAATTTTCCAAAGGTTGTTATACAATTATAACCAGTCCTGAAGTCCATCTATGTGATAATTTACAAAGTCAAAATAGAAAGGCTGTTTTTTTTTTCATATGGGCTTAATTACAATAATATTTGTTCAGCACAGTTATAGGGGAAAAGTAACAGAATTTTAAAACCTCAGTACATTCAAAATAAATTCAATCAACCTTCAGTGTAACAGAATAATATTCAATCCAGTAATGTATGAATTTAAAATCACAAAGTCATATCTTAAACAGAACAATCAGGAAATGCAATAGAAATACAGAGATTTTTAATAAACCATTGGAGTCTGAAATGCCTTAGAACCTCCAGTCTTTAGGTTCCTTGGATTCTTATCCATTTAAATGTCTATAGTCCGAAGGCAGAGTGGTAAGGGCTAAGCAATGGGGTCTGAGTGATCTGCTCGGGGCCACACAGCTGGGAAGTATCTCAGGCCAGATTTCAGCTAGAGACCTCCCGTCTCTGGGCCTGGCTCCCAGTTTGCTGGGCCACCCATTTGCCCCTTCAAAGTTAAAGTTGAATCTTTGGGCTGAATCTGCTCCCTGACAGGCAGGTGAAGTCAATGAAATTACCAGAAGAGTCAAAAGGTATCGTTTTAAACAGCCCATTGCTAAAAAAAAAAATACCAGAATGTAAAAATGGACTAGAATCCAGGACTTCAATCCCCATAAGCCTTTGCTCCACTTCCCCAAAATGCTTTGTAATCTCACGCAATTCTGAGGTGGGCCAAGATCGAGGAAGGATTTAAGCTGGTAGCAAAGGTTTTTGGGTCTCCTTTTGGACTTCCATTTTGAAGCAGACATGGCTCTTTCCATAATGTAGGTGAGGTCTTGTCTAGGCCTCTGGCCTAGGCATGTGTTTTTTCTTATCCTGTATTTTCTTTAATCCTTAACTTTAATAAACTTCTAAAAATATAATACTCCTTGCAGGGAGAAACTAATTTCTACCTGCCTCAGTCTCCCCTAAATTTTAATCTTTACAAAAGTACACCACAAAGAAAGAATAGTGCTACATAATGTTCAAGACAATGAGATCCCAGTAGTCAAGTATGCCACAGTGAGAAGACAACTTTCCAGCCCAGAGGAAAAGATTTTAAAGCATTGCAGAGGAAAAGATTTTAAACTACCCCAGAGGAAAAGCATCAAGAAAAGCTGTCAGAAAGAAGAAACAAAGAGAAAAAGCTGAAATGGACAGCTAAGACTTTGAACTTTGTGAATTTGTTTATACAAAAAGAGGACAGATGAAAAACAGGACTTATATGTAAGACTGAGTGTTGTGAAAGAATAAAACTAAATTAATTTCACGTATTAGAGAAATAGCGTGCAACACTACATAACTTAGAAGAAAGAAGAGAGCCATCAGTTAACATGAGAAGTGGAATTCTGAAGAAACTTGATAAGTATTAATTCAACATACTATTAGACACAAAACACAAAATCACAAACTGACGTATATTATATCTCATGTAAATAAATGAGTGTCTGAAATTGCATTTATGCAAAAAGTAAATATGTATATAGTTAATTCTATAAGATCTTAGGCAAATAGAAAAATCAATAGATATTTCTATGTGAAATCAGGATGTGGGAACAATGTATATTATCACATCATATGCAAATCTCTGAAAATAATGTATATACTATAATTAGGTTAGTAACAGTAATAGGGTCTGTAAATATGTAACAACATGTATATATATTATACATAAGATTAGGTTATAGATTAGACTAAGGATTTAGAGAATAGTTATAATAAGTAGGGAATAGATTAGGAGTAAGTTAAGTTAAACATAGCATAAAGAGTTATACTTAGGAATAGACTTAAGCTTCATTTGCAGATACTTAGTAAACTTTTAATTGTTTATTGTAAAGCTGGTGCTGAAATTGTATTTAATGGAAACATACAGAGAAAATAATTTGCAAATAATTATAGATAAATAAAGTAGGAAAGCTGTATTAGTTTAACTTAGCAAAATTAAGTAGTATTAGCATTGATTCTAATTTCTAATGGTTCTAATGATTCTAATTTGTAATGGTTTTGTTCAAACAATTATTGTACTGTTATCGTAAAATTCCCAAGCTATTCGCACTCAAACTTTCCTGCAAAGAATTTCTTAGAGCAGATAAGGTTAGCATAGAATAGAGAGAGTAATTGAGGGAAGTTTATTATTTTGGTGGTAGTAGTTAGAAAGTAGATTTAGTAGCTTGGTAAGTATAATAAATATAAGTGACCTTGGGAAGGTCACAACAAAAAAAGGGGACAATTGTGGAAAGGAAAACTGAATCAAGCTTTGGGAATTTCTGCCACTGAAGTGGAGGAGACATCAGTTGGAATGTTAGAATGAAATTGATGAATAGCGATGACAGTTTGTGGGGGGGAGGGGAGTCTTGCAGAGTGACAGTGGCTCTCAAAACTCTCTCATTCCTGACCCTTGGACTGGAAGGAGCACTCTCTCCCTGTCTTTGGATAGAAGTACCTCTATTCCTGGATTTTCCCAACTGTGTGCTCTACCTGGATTCCTGTGATCATGTCATTGAGCAAAAGGATTTAAGGGGAGCGGTTTGAATTGTAAGGCTGGTCTTTAGGGGAGTCAGCCCGAAGAGACAGGCCTAACCAGCTCTGAAGGTCATAACCTTTTCTTCCTCTTGCTGTCTACTGCTAAAGACTTTGAACTTAAGAAAACTAGCATAGATTAGCATAGACAGGAATAAAAGAAGCCCTCCACTAGCCTGTGAGGCCTGGCCTCAGCTTAAAAGCTGAGAGAGACTCAAACCCAATCTGTGAAAAAGTATAGGGAACCCCCTCTTCCCTCTACCCTGAGACCTTCATGATCCAAACTTGTTATTAAATTCATCTTGAGTTAAATAACCCTCAGTCAGATAAGAGGAAAACTATCATTTCAGGGGGACACAGAGGGAGCAGAACCTAAGGACAGCCATTCAACCATAAACAGTCCTTATTGGACCCCTGCCAGGTGACCTTGGTCTGGAGGCTTGTCCCTCAGGGGGGTCTATGCTTACCTACTCTGGGGTATCTTCAACATCAATCAATAGAGAAGACATCCCCTCTGGCTATCAGAGTTGGCCCATTTCCTCGGGAACCCCATTTTTCAAAAATAGCCTCTCAGCAGGGGGCATCTCTCTCCTTTTACATCAGCAAACATTCCCTCTATTGTGATTTTTAAATCTCCTCCATCTTGCTTGGTCTAGCACCCAAAATTGTGCACAACCACACTACATGGGCATGTGCTAGTCAATGACAAATCAAAAATAACTAACTGCCCACCTGGGCTGTTCTAAGCCAAGCTTGAGTCACCACTGGTATGTGAGGCGCAGGAAGTGAGGTAGAGAACATCTTCTAGAGTTCGCTCACTTCCTGTGGACAGGAGCTAGTTCATTCTAGGAGCTTGAGCAGGGAGGAGGCCTGCAGGCAGCTTTCCTTCAGATTGGTCACGTGAGTGAAGGACTGATTCACTTCCCTGCCCTGGCCTTCCAAGGCCTAAACTCCCTCTGGCTCTGTCAGAAGGTTGAGTTAACCTCTTTTCCTGTCCCCTTCTTTCCTTCTCTCCCTCTCTTTCTTTCTTACTCCCATTGTAATTGAACTGCCATAAAACTCCATTCTGACTTGAGTGTTTCATTTAGGATTTCATAAGTGAATTCCTTGGTGAACTTAAATTAATATATATCAGTCTTTTAATGTGATTTCAATATCACAGTTTGGCTGACCACAAAAGTTTAACGAGTCCCCTCAATAAATGTCCTGAACTTTCTTGCCTTTTACTCTACTTTCTCCTTACTCAATCAGTCTGTTTTAACAGCTAACTTGACTTAAAGACACAGCTGCTAGAACAGGTAAGTATAAAACACTTTTTCTCTCTTCTCTTTTCTCCTTAAGTTAAATTGGAATCAGCAGATTTTTTTTCCCCTTCTAATCTTAATGGGACAGCTGAGTGGCTCATTAGATTGAGAGCCAGGCCTAGAAAGGAAGGTCCTAGGTTCAAATCTGACCTCAGATACTTCCCAGCTGTGTGACTCTGATAGGTAGATAGATAGCTAAATCTAATTAGCTGACCCTTGTTGATTAGCAGCGAGGAAACTCTGGAAAATGGAGCCCTTGCTTCGATCTCTCGCAACAAATACAGCTGAGTACAGCTAGTGAGCCAACTTAAAACCCATTTTCCTGTTTTCTGGACTCTCTAGTTTTAAAAATTTAAGTGGGCTTTGCTCAAGGAGAATAGCGCATGGTCCTAACAGTTTTAGCCTGAGGGCTAAAGAAAGATCACTGGCACCTCTCCCATATACACTTTTGAAAAGAAGGAGTCTTAGCTCTACCCTTTGTTTACAGTCTTTTTACTTGTAATCTCTCCCAAAAGAGTCCTTTTCAAAAAGCCTCTGCCTTCAGGCACAGGGCTTTGTCCTGTCTCATCTCTTACTTGTGACCCCTCCCAGACTTTTAAAAAGCCTAACCTAAGAGAAAAGAAAGGAGAATTTACAACAGAAGAGACCCTTGGCAGTAGGCAGTAAGGAGAGACACCTACTGACAAGAGGAAAAAGTTACTGGTGACTTAGTAATTGACTTAAAAAAAATGTGGATGCAGCCCACACATGATATATTTAAGAATCGGCTTGTGAGCTCCATAACCAAATTTATAAATTTACTAGTAGGTGTTTCTCTAGGATGGCTCTTCTCAGAGACTTTATGGCCATACATGATCGCTGCATTCCTCTTCCTTGGAATTGTAATTGTTGGAGTTGTAATAATATATCTTATTTCCTCTAAGAGAGCCCTAGAAAATAACTTACATAAGATAGCGACACAAATAGGATTATGTCAGTCTCCCCCTCAAGAAAGAGCTTCCCAACCAAACCAAACAATTCTTCCTTTTATTAATCAACACTTTGTGGAACACGATGAGCTTATGGAGGAAAGATGGGGGGAGATCATAGCTTTTATGCAAAGCATTAAAAGAGACTTAAGGGCATCCCATAATAGGAGTGATTTATCTTTCCATTCTCCATCATTATCAGATTCCCTGTCCCACCCTGCCCTACACAATTTGGCTTCTAGTTCTCAACCAGCTCCTCCCACTAGCCAACCCGCTTCTTATGACAGTTAAAAGAGTAGTTGCCATAAACTGTTACAGACAAAAGAGTGGTTGCCATAAACTGTGACCACGAAAATGTTGGTTCAAGACTGTGAATTGAAACGGTAAAGATAATTTTTAGTGTCTTGATTTTATATTAAAAATAAAGTGGTCGCTATGGGGAAATTCCCAAATATGAAATACCCAAGTCAGCTGGGTTTTATGGAGATTTCAATTAATACAAATAAGGAATTAAAGAAAAAGGAGAGAGAATAAGAGAAATATAGTATGAAGGGCCTAGGCCAAAATGGCTTAGGCCTGAGCCTTAAGGGAGACTAGTCAGTCTTTTATCACTCACCACAAGATCTTGTTCCAAGCAAGCTCTAGTGTTCAGAGACCCTCCAGTTTAGCTCCTGAACTCAACTAAGTTCAGCCACTCAGAGAGAGTGAGAGAGAGCCCAGCTCTCAGCTCCTGACCTCCTTTTAAAGAGAATTTTCTCCTATGTCACCTCCCCTAAATTTTCACATCTACCAATCACAGTAGACGCTTTTCACAGGACTGACCATTCTTAATTCACAATTGAATAGATGCTTTTTCCTAGAACTTCCCATTCTTGGTTTTTAGTTCTCACCTTCTCTGGGTAGATTATATCTTCTGAGTACTTCACACCTCTTTGATAAGGTTGTCCCTTGCAAGTTTCCTGACCTTTTAGTGAATGGGAACTTGGTGTCTGTAAATAATAAAGATGGGAACTTGGTGTCTGTAAGACACTATACACCTTTTAAACCTGATGATTTAGAAAAATTCAAGCAAAATGTTCCATCATTTGAGGCAGAACCAATATTAATTATAGAAAAATTAGAGAATATATTCAGAACCTTTGACCCCTCTTGGTTGGATGTGGAAAATTTGTTAGATACATTTTTGACAGAGAGAGAAAAAAACAATGTCATCTCTCTAGCTAATCAGAAAAAAGGTAGAGGAGCACACCATTGGCCAATTGTAGAACCACAATGTTGCACAAGATCACACAAAACTAGCCCTGGCCAGAGAAGCATTATTGAAAGCCATGAGAGATTGCTCTGATAGACCAGAAACATGGGAAAAATTTGAACTGAACTGACAGGAAATTAATGAGACCCATTCCCAATTTATGGACAGACTTATTGACAAAGGAAATACATATATGGACCTTGATTTGACCAGAGAAAAGGACATTAAACATATACACAGACAATTCATTAAGAATTGTTGTTCAGTGTAATGGACTACTTTAAAAATGGCTGTCCTAATTGGGACTCTATGGACCTCGAAGAACTGAAGAAAGTAGCAACCTATGTCTATAAGGGTCATGCAAAAAGACCCGAGACTAACAATAAGTCAGTGAATGACTTAATGAAAGAAATTGAAAGGCTACAGGAACAATTGAAAAATAAGGGAGAGACCATAGCCCCTTTGCAGGAATCCACAGATAAATCATTAACATGCTCTTTAATATGCTCTTTCAATGGGAAGAGAGGCCATGCAATGATGATCTGTAGGAGCTGGCTAAGGAAAAAAAGAAATAATAAGAACTTTAGGAATAATAACTATAGGAACCATAATGCCAATCAAAATAATGACAGTGCTCCAAATGTGGAAAATGATAATACCCAACACAATGTCCAACAACAATATATAAGAAATGGAACTCGAGACTTCCAGTCAAGATGGTGGCTTAGAGAAAGCTAAAGTTCAGATCTCTGGAAACCCTTCCCCAACTGATCTCAAACTATAAGGTCCTAAGGCGCTGAAATTCAAAACAATCAACAGCACAGACCCTGGGAATCCTCCTCCTGGACCTGGACCTGGATCAAAAGGTACGGCCCCCATCAAAAGCCAGAACCCAAGATCACTCGGACCTAAGGGGTAGGAGCGCAGAGTCCAAGGCTCCGGGAAGCCGCGGCCCCTCTCCCCTGCAGAGAGCAGGGTCTTCTGAAACAACAGCAACCCTCAGGGCCAACAAGACAGCCTCAGGGGCCAGATCCTTCTATCCAAGTCTCAGTGAAAGTCACTGCCCTCAGAGCTCTGGGAAGCCGTGGCCCCTCCCTCTCAGAGAGCAGGGTCGTCTGAAACAACAGTAACCCTCAGGGCCGACAAGACAGCCTCATGGCCAGCTATTCTGAAGGAAACTTCCGGAAAGCAACCCGACCCAGTCCAGTCGAGGAGGCACCTTAGCAGCAGGGAAACAGAGAGACCTGGGGGAGAGTGTGGCCCCCTGGTCTGACCCTTCCATTCCAGTTCCAGTGAAAGTCATTGCCTTAAGGCATACACAGTTTAGCCCAGGGAAAGCTCATAGAACGGACAATCTGCCCAGGACTAAAGCCTCTGAACACCAGACAGAGATAAGAAAAGCTAATCCTCCCCATTCAGAGATGGCAAACTCCACAGAAGCACAGAAGCCCCCAAATCCCAAGAAAAATAAGAAGAAAGGGGAGACTTTGGACACATTCTACGGAGCCAAAATACAAAATACAGAGGAGATAGAATACGATACATAAGAAAATGCTCCAAAACCTTCCAAAGGAAATTGAAACTCTCCACAAACCCATGAAGAATTTGAATCAGAAATGACCAAAAAGATGGAAGCCTTCGGGGAGGAAAAGTGGGAAATAATGCAAAAGAAATTCACACATCTACAAAACCGGTGTGACCAAACTGAAAAGGAAAACCAGGCTTTAAAGGCCAGAATCAGGCAACTGGAAGACAATGATTGTGTAAAAGAGCAAGAATTAATAAAGCAAAGCCAAAATACCAAGAAATTAGAAGAGAACATAAAATATCTCACCGACAAGGTGATAGATCTGGAAAATAGAGGGAGAAGAGACAATTTAAGAATAATTGGACTTCCAGAAAAGCCAGAAATAAACACCAAACTCGACATCGTGATACAAGATATAATCAAAGAAAATTGCCCAGAGATTCTAGAATAAGGGGGTAATACAGCCACTGAGAGAGCACACAGAACACCTTCTACACTAAACCCCCAAAAGACAACTCCCAGGAATGTAATTGCCAAATTCCAAAGCTCTCAAACAAAAGAAAAAATCCTACAGGAAGCCAGAAAAAGACAATTTGGATATAAAGGAATGCCAATCAGGGTCACACAAGACCTTGCAAGTTCTACTCTGAATGATCGTAAGGCATGGAACATGATCTTCAGAAAGGCAAGAGAGCTGGGTCTTCAACCAAGAATCAGCTACCCAGCAAAACTGACTATATACTTCCAAGGGAAAGTATGGGCATTCAAAAAATAGAAGATTTCCAACTTTTTGCAAAGAAAAGACCAGAGCTCTGTGTAAAGTTTGATACCGAAAAACAAAGAGCAAGGAATACCTGAAAAGGTAAATATTAAGGAAAGGGGAAAGGAGAAAAATGTTATCTTCTTCCTTTATTCAAACTCTCTTCTATAAGGACTACATTTCTCTCAATCTATTTATACTAACATGTGGGGAAAATGTAATGTATAAATAGGGGGTAAAGAAAGACCAAATAGAATAATCTTTCTCCCACAAAGATTCACATGGGAAGGGGAGGGGAAGAAAACTCCTATAAGAAGGAGAGGAAGGGAGGGTTTTTTACTTAAACCTTAATCTCAGGGAAATCAACTCTGAGAGGGAAAAACATCCAGATCCATTGGGATCTTGAATTCTATCTTACCCAACAAGGGTAGGGAGAAGGGAAAAGCAAGGGGCGGAGGGGGAGAGGGAAAACAAAAAGGGAGGGAAAGAGAGGGGGGAGGAGGAGGGAACAAAAAGGGAGGGACTAAAAAGGGAAACATCAAGGGAGGGGACAAGGGGGACTGATTCAAAGTAAATCATTGGACTAATAGGTAGAGCCGAAGAAGAAAAAGTTAGAATTAGGGAAGGCAATCAAAATGCCAGGGAGTCCACAAATGACAATCATAACTTTGAACGTGAATGGGATGAACTCACCCATAAAACATAGATGAATAGCAGAATGGATTAGAAACCAAAACCCTACCATATGTTGTCTTCAAGAAACACATATGAGGCGGGTTGACACCCACAAGGTCAGAATTAAAGGATGGAGTAAGACCTTCTGGGCCTCAACTGACAGAAAGAAGACAGGAGTGGTAATCATGATATCTGATAAAGCCAAAACAAAAATAGACCTGATCAAAAGGGATAGGGAAGGTAATTATATTTTGTTAAAAGGGACTTTAGACAATGAGGAAATATCATTAATCAACATATATGCACCAAATAATATAGCACCGAAATTTCTAATGGAGAAACTAGGAGAATTGAAGGAAGAATTAGACAGTAAAACCATATTAGTAGGAGACTTAAACCAACCATTATCAAATTTAGATAAATCAAATCAAAAAATAAATCAGAAAGAGGTAAAAGAAGTGAATGAAATCTTAGAAAAATTAGAATTAATAGACATATGGAGAAAAATAAATAGGGATAAAAAGGAATACACCTTCTTCTCAGCACCACATGGCACATTCACAAAAATTGACCATACATTAGGTCACAGAAACATAGCACACAAATGCAGAAAAGCAGAAATAATGAATGCAGCCTTCTCAGATCACAAGGCAATAAAAATAATGATTAGTAATGGTACATGGTAAACCAAATCTAAAACCAATTGGAAATTAAACAATATGATACTCCAAAACCATTTAGTTAAAGAAGAAATCATAGAAACAATTAATAATTTCATCGAGGAAAATGACAATGGCGAGACATCCTTTCAAACCTTTTGGGATGCAGCCAAAGTGGTAATCAGAGGTAAATTCATATCCCTGAATGCTTATATTAACAAACTAGGGAGAGCAGAGATCAATCAATTGGAAATGCAAATGAAAAAACTCAAAAGCGATCAAATTAAAACCCCCCAGCAGAAAACCAAACTAGAAATCCTAAAAATTAAGGGAGAAATTAATAAAATCGAAAGTGATAGAACTATTGATTTAATAAATAAGACAAGAAGCTGGTACTTTGAAAAAACAAACAAAATAGACAAAGTACTGGTCAATCTAATTAAAAAAAGGAAGGAAGAAAAGCAAATTAACAGCATTAAAGATGAAAAGGGAGACAGCACCTCTGATGAAGAGGAAATTAAGGCAATCATTAGAAATTACTTTGCCCAATTATATGGCAATAAATACACCAATTTAGGGGATATGGATGAATATATACAAAAATACAAACTGCCTAGACTAACAAGAGAGGAAATAGAATTCTTAAATAATCCCATATCAGAAAATGAAATCCAACAAGCTATCAAAGAACTTCCTAAGAAAAAATCCCCAGGGCCTGATGGATTCACCAGTGAATTCTATCAAACATTCAGAGAACAGTTAATCCTAATACTATACAAACTATTTGACATAATAAGCAAAGAGGGAGTTCTACCAAACTCCTTTTACACAAACATGGTACTGATTCCAAAACCAGGCAGGTCAAAAACAGAGAAAGAAAACTATAGACCAATCTCCCTAATGAATATAGATACAAAAATCTTAAATAGGATACTAGCAAAAAGACACCAGCAAGTGATCAGAAGGATCATCCACCATGATCAAGTAGGATTTATACCAGGGATGCAGGGCTGGTTCAATATTAGGAAAACCATCCACATAATTGACCACATCAACAAGCAAACCAGCAAGAACCACATGATTATCTCAATAGACGCAGAAAAAGCCTTTGATAAAATACAACACCCATTCCTATTAAAAACACTAGAAAGCATAGGAATAGAAGGGTCATTCCTAAAAATAATAAACAGTATATATCTAAAACCATCAGCTAATATCATCTGCAATGGGGATAAACTAGATGCATTCCCAATAAGATCAGGAGTGAAACAAGGATGCCCATTATCACCTCTACTATTTGACATTGTACTAGAAACACTAGCAGTAGCAATTAGAGAAGAAAAAGAAATTGAAGGCATCAAAATAGGCAAGGAGGAGACCAAGTTATCACTCTTTGCAGATGACATGATGGTCTACTTAAAGAATCCTAGAGATTCAACCAAAAAGCTAATTGAAATAATCAACAACTTTAGCAAAGTTGCAGGATACAAAATAAACCCACATAAATCATCAGCTTTTCTATATATCTCCAACACAGCTCAGCAACAAGAACTAGAAAGAGAATCCCATTTAAAATCACCTCAGACAAAATAAAATACCTAGGAAACTACCTCCCGAGACAAACACAGGAACTATATGAACACAACTACAAAACACTCTCCACACAACTAAAACTAGACTTGAACAAATGGAAAAACATTAACTGCTCATGGATAGGACGAGCCAATATAATAAAAATGACCATCCTACCGAAACTTATTTATCTATTTAGTGCCATACCCATTGAACTACCAAAATACTTCTTCAGTGATTTAGAAAAAACCATAACAAAGTTCATTTGGAAGAACAAAAGATCAAGGATATCCAGGGAAATAATGAAAAAAAAAAACCACATATGATGGGGGCCTTGCAGTCCCTGACCTTAAACTATATTACAAAGCAGCAGTCATCAAAACAACTTGGTACTGGCTAAGAAACAGAAAGGAAGATCAGTGGAATAGACTGGGGGAAAGCGACCTCAGCAAGACAGTATACGATAAACCCAAAGATCCCAGCTTTTGGGACAAAAATCCACTATTCGAGAAAAACTGTTGGGAAAATTGGAAGACAGTGTGGGAGAGACTAGGAATAGATCAACACCTCACACCCTACACCAAGATAAATTCAAAATGGGTGAGTGACTTAAACATAAAGAAGGAAACCATAAGTAAATTGGGTAAACACAGAATAGTATACATGTCAGACCTTTGGGAGGGGAAAGACTTTAAAACCAAGCAAGACATAGAAAGAATCACAAAATGTAAAATAAATAATTTTGACTACATCAAATTAAAAAGCTTTTGCCAAACAAAACCAATGTAGCTAAAATCAGAAGGGAAACAACAAACTGGGAAACAATCTTCATAGAAACCTCTGACAAAGGTTTAATTACTCATATTTATAAAGAGCTAAATCAACTGTACAAAAAATCAAGCCATTCTCCAATTGATAAATGGGCAAGGGACATGGATAGGCAGTTCTCAGATAAAGAAATCAAAACTATTAATAAGCACATGAAGAAGTGTTCTAAATCTCTGATAATCAGAGAGATGCAAATCAAAACAACTCTGAGGTATCACCTCACACCTAGCAGATTGGCTAACATAACAGCAAAGGAAAGTAATGAATGCTGGAGGGGATGTGGCAAAGTAGGGACATTAATTCATTGCTGGTGGAGTTGTGAACTGATCCAACCATTCTGGAGGGCAATTTGGAACTATGCCCAAAGGGCGAGAAAAGAATATCTACCCTTTGACCCAGCCATAGCACTGCTGGGTCTGTACCCCAAAGAGATAATGGACAAAAAGACTTGTACAAAAATATTCATAGCCACGCTCTTTGTGGTGGCCAAAAACTGGAAAACGAGGGGATGCCCATCAATTGGGGAATGGCTGAGCAAATTGTGGTATATGTTGGTGATGGAATACTATTGTGCTAAAAGGAATAATAAAGTGGAGGAGTTCCATGGAGACTGGAACAACCTCCAGGAAGTGATGCAGAGCAAGAGGAGCAGAACCAGGAGAACATTGTACACAGAGACTAATACACTGTGGTATAATCGAACGTAATGGACTTCTCCACTAGTGGCAGTGTAATGTCCCTGAACAATTTGCAGGGATCTAGGAGAAAAAAAACACCATTCATAAGCAGAGGATAAACTGTGGGAGTAGAAACACCGAGGAAAAGCAACTGCCTGAATACAGCGGTTGAGGGGACATGACAGAGGAGAGACTCTAAATGAACACTCTAATGCAAATATTATCAACATAGCAATGGGTTCAAATCAAGAAAACATGTAATGCCCAGTGGATTTATGTGTCGGCTATGGGGGGTGGGGAGGAGGAAAAGAATATGATCTATGTCTTTAATGAATGCTTGGAAATGATCAAATAAAATAAATTAAAAAATAATAAAAAAAAAGAAATGGAACTCGACCACGCTACACTCAGGGTGAATACCCCCAACAGCATGGAGGATCCCAAAAAACTGCCCAAGCATCTTTATGAAGGTGTGAAGGGGGGTGGTGAGGGCCTTGGAATCAAAGAATGAAACCTTTGATTTTCCAGATCCAGATATTTTAATGCCAATAATCCCTATACATCCCCCCCTAAAAAATAGTAAGGAACCTCATGTCACTTTAAAGGTGGGAAATTCATACTATGATTGTCTTTTGGACACTGGAGCATCTAGGTCAGTTTTGGTAAGCAAACCAGATGGAAAATGTGATTCTATTAACTTCCTAAATGTAGTAGGTGCATCAGGAACACCGTTAAAGGTCCCAAAACTTTCTCCTCGCATGGTATGTGTGAGACCCCTAATTGTTGAACATTCTTTTCTTTTAATTCCTAGATCCCCCACAAACTTGCTGGGGAGAGATTTACTATGCAAATTACAAGACACAATAATGTGTACCCCAGATGGCTCTATGTCCTTAGAAGTGCCCGAGGAATTCTTAAATTTATTCCCTGTACTTCTCTCAGAGAGCAAGGAGGCAACAGAGCCTCCCACCTTTGAAATACCTACAGATATACTGGAGTCTCTTTGGGCCACATCTTCTACTGATGTAGGCTTACTTAAATCAGCTGTTCCTGTGCAAATAAAAACTAAGTCCAGCCTACCTCCTTCCACTCCTCAGTATCCTCTATCCAAGGAGGCAACAGAGGGCATTACCCCAATAATAAACTCATTAATTGTCCAGGAAATAATATTCCCTTGTAAATCTGAATACAACATGCCCATCCTTCCCTTTAAAA
This sequence comes from Monodelphis domestica, assembly GCF_027887165.1. Classification (NCBI taxonomy): domain Eukaryota; kingdom Metazoa; phylum Chordata; class Mammalia; order Didelphimorphia; family Didelphidae; genus Monodelphis; species Monodelphis domestica. The sequence continues at coordinate 191,574,681 of NC_077233.1, forward strand.
AACCAAAAAGGGGGCCCAATGGCAAGCACCTCTATAGATTCGTACAGGATTTAAGGGCTGTGAACAATCACGTTATAGAGACACTCCATAGTTTCCAACATCAATACTGTTATATCCTCTATTCCTAGCACAGCTACATACACAGTAGTTGACTTGTGCTCAGCCTTCTTTTCTATACCATGCATGAAAACTCCAGTCATATTTTTGCTTTCACCTGTAAAGGCTCCAAATTCTCCTGGACCCGTTTGCCACAGGGTTATGTAGAGAACTCGAGCTTATTTGCACAAATTTTGAGCCAAGATACAGATAATATAAAATTCAAAAACAGCAAATTAATAAAATATGTAGATGATCTACTCTTGGCTTCCACAGATGCAGAAACATGTCAGGAAGATAGTAAACACCTTCTTTTGGAATTGCAAAAAAGAAGGCATGAGATTTCGAGGGATAAAGTTCAGTGGTATCTCCCCAAAGTAGAATATTTGGGGTTCATTCTGACAGCTGGTGCCCATTCTATTTCTCCCAAGAGAATTGAAAATATTCAAAGATTGAGTTCTCCTACCACTAAGAAACAGTTAAGAGCAATTCTGGGAGCAACAGAGTTTTGCAGACAATGGATCCCTTGCTATGGGGAAATTATCAAGCCCCTTATAGCACTAACAAGAGATTCAGTCCCTGAACCACTTAAACTAGAGCCAGAACACCTGTCAGCTCTGTCAGACCTAAAACAGTTTATCTTGTCTGCCCCTGTTCTAGGCATCCCAGATTACAACAAGCCATTTACTTTGTATGTACATGAGGGAAGAGGAGTGGCTTCAGGTGTTTTAACTCAGACCTTGGGGCCTTCTCAGCACCCAGTTGCTATTCAGTCCATCTGGACCCAATAGCTTCAGGAGCACCTGCATGTCTTAGAGGTGTGGCTGCTACAGTTTTACTAGTGACAAAAACCATTGATCTAGTATTAGGATACTCATTAACAATTATGTGCCCACATGAGGTAGAAGCATTGTTGCTAAGGCAGAGAACACAGGCATTTTCTGATCAGCACATTACAAGGTATGAAATAACCTTGCTAAACAATGAAAATATTACTCTAAAACGCTATACAACCCTTAATCCTGCCACCTTGCTTCCAGATTTGCCAACTTCAGGAAAACAATTACACAGTTGTGAAACACTAGTGTCCATGGCAGAAAAGCCTCGAGATGATCTCTTGGTCACTCTCTTTAAAAAACTCAGACCTGGTCTTATTTACTGATGGTTCTTCTTTTATGAGGGATGGCATATGCTACAGTGGAGCTGCTGTAGTCAGAATTTGCCACTGAGTGGTCAGCTTCACTGCCCTCTAACATTAGCACTCAAGGGGCAGAATTCATAGCTCTGAAACATGCCTGTATAATTGCCAAGGGTAAAAAGGCAAAAATTTATATGGATTCTAGATATGCTTTTGGCATTTGTCACTCAGTCGGGATGCTATGGCTCCAGAGAGGATTTTTAACCTCAGCTGGAAAATCCATAGCTAATGCAGAAATTATTAATGAAGTTCTTTCTGCTATCCAGCTGCCTGAAGCCCTAGCTGTAGTTCATTGCTCTGCCCATACAGGTGGCACTGACCCTGTCTCTAAGGGAAATGACTCAGCAGATGCTGCTGCAAAGCTAGCAGCCATAGAAGGGCCTGAATTACTTTTAACATTAACAACCACTTAAATTTATCACTTTTCTATAATGAAAAGGAAGTGAAAAAATGGAAACAAAAATTTAATGCAAAACAGATCAATGGAGTATGGGTGCCATCTGAAGGAAAACCTCTGCTCCCTAGAAATTTCTATCACCAAATTTGCCAATCTGTTCATAATAACTGCCACTGTGGTACTGTTACAAATAAAAGAGTGGTTGCCTTAAACTGTGACTGTGGAAATATGGTTTCAAATAAAAAATATAGTGGTCGCCAGGGAAAAATTCCCAAATATGAAATATACCCAATTCAGCTGGTTTTTTTATGGAGATTTTAATTAATACAAATTAAAGAATTAATGAAAGGGAGAGAGAGAGTAAGAGGAAACAAGGAGAAAAGGACTAGGCCAGCCCATGCCAGTCTAGGCCAGCCTAGGCCCAAGCCCTAAGAGAGAGATCAGTCAGTCTTTAATCCACTCACCACAAGATTTGTCCTAAGCAAGATTCTAGTGTTCAGAGAGACCCACCAGTTCAGCTCCTGAGCTCCACTGCAGCTTCCAAGGCTGAATTCTTCTTCAGAGGCCTTCTGATTCTCTTTTTAAAAAGAATTTTCTCCTATGTCACCTCCCCTAAGTTCTCACATCTACAAATCACAGTAGATGTTTTCACAGGACTGACCATTTTTAATTCACACCTTCTTTAGTTCTCAACTTCTCTGGGTAGACTAAAACTTCTGAGTAAGTTCACACCTTTTTGCCCCTTGCAAGTTTGCAAGTTGCCTGACCTTTTAGTGATTAATTTGACCTTCATAGGTACTTGGCATCTTTTTGTATTAGATCTAAAAATAGACAGCTTAAGGTTTTTTAGCTTTACTTTAAGTATGGGTTAAGTACTTTTCATTGTTCAGTAAAGAGTTTACAACTTTATCTTCCCCCTAAAGTATGCTTAAGTATGGGTGGAGTGGAGTTCTCACATTCCTGATCAAGTACTTTCATTGTTTAAAATGGGGAATGGTCTTAACCAAATCTTCTGAAGTAGGGTCTGGGAATTTTTAAGATTCACAATTCTGAGAAATTTTAAGATTTACAGTACCGAGGGCATCATGGACTCTGTTAAGAGAGTATGGATAGCCCCTGGTATAACTACCATAGCCTCTAAAGTGTGTTCAGCCTGCTCTACCTGCCAGGAATATAACCAACACGCCTTTTGTAGCAAAGCTTTTGGTGGGCATCCTCTGGCTTACACACCTTTTGAACACCTGCAGATAGATTTTATAACAATGCCAAAGGCTGAACAATATAAATTTTGTCTAGTAATAGTAGACCAACTGACCAGATGGCCAGAAGCATTTCCAATAGCCCGAGCCACAGAGGCTTTTCTTGCTAACGTGCTTTTAAAAGAAATTATTCCTCGCTTTGGCCTGCCAGCACATATTGATTCTGATAGGGGAAGTAATTTTAATGATTATGTTCTAAATCAGATATATTCTTGCTTGAGGATAACTCCCAAATTCCATGTTCCATATCATCCCCAGAATTCAGGTCAAGTCGAAAGGATAAATAAAGAACTTAAAACTATGATTGGCAAATTCTGCACTGAGACCCATTTAAAATGGCCTGAAATTCTCCCTCTGGCCCTATTTTATCTTAGAAGCAGGCCTAGAGGTGACCTACACATCTCACCATTTGAGATGCTTTTTGGACATCTGCCTATACAGGCTAAGCCTTTCTCCCCGGCATATACATCGATATTAGCGGGAGATACTACTATTGCATCCTATATACATGAATTACAGCACAAACTGCATGAACTACATGAATCTGGAGCTGCAGTACAAGCCAGACCAGTAGACTTCTCACTTTATGACCTGAACCCAGGAGATAAGGTGTATATAAAGAACTTCAAGTGTCTGGGAGCAACTCAGCCTTCCTGGGAAGAACTATTCCAAATATTGTTAACTACTCCAACATCTATAAAGGTTGGAGAGAAGGACTCTTGGATTCATTGCTCACATCTAAAGAGAGCATTTTATATTGAGACTGATTGACTGTATTCTATACATGCATTGGAGGTAATTACTCATTGACAAGTGGAACTGTTTTTTTTTTTTTTAACACATTGAATTCCTGAAATTATATGTTTTTTCACTTTTCTCTTTTTCCTTCATTTTATTATTTTTTCTTTTATTAAAATATTTTATTTTTTCCTTTTCTCATTTCTATGTACTCAAGGTACATACAATCAATATTAATTTTTATTCTACAATGATATTAGTTTAAATATATATACTTGCTATATTATTAAAACATACCCAAATAGTGGGGTGTATGGGGTGCTTAGGGAGGAGTAGTATCTCTGGTATGGAGGGCTTGTCATGCTCTCTTAAGGCAGCTCTCCAACCTCTGACCCTCACCTGACACCCAGCTCTCACTTGTGGTTCCTAGTAGCTGCTAGCATGCGGCAGTGGCCACACCCCGGGCAACGGCTTTGACAGGCCGGTTAAACCTTGTGAGGGTAGCCATCGGGTCGTCGACCCCTGGTGAACCAGGGCTTTGCTCACCCAGCATGTGAAGACTGCTTCGGCGGAACAGATGGAAGAAACCAATAAGAAGGTTCAACAGCTGAGAGGGTGATGCAGCAAAGCACTGTGGAGTGCTCAGAGCATGTTGGAGCACAAAAGACAACACAGCCATCCAATGCAGCTGAGGAAGTCTCCAGGTGTAACGACTTTTCGTGCCAATGGATCCAGGCTTCCAATGTCAAGAGAGTGGGACGGTCTCTGTGCATCGACTTTTCCACTTAAATCTCCTTCACACACAAGTGTTTTTGTGCATACTCATCTACATCACAGATGAAAGTACAAAAGACAATCGTCATCCTTGGTTACCGAGAGACTACTACTACTCAAACAGCTTTAGACTATGGGAACCTGACATTTATTGATAATTGTTATGGGACTGTGATTAATGTTTGTGTCTGATTCTAGGAAACGGGATCAAAAAGGAGCACAGAGATAACCTAAATAGTGCCAAAAGAGCTCACAGGTCAACAAATCAAAAACCAATCCAGGTAGGATTGATGCACTTCTAAGCCAATACTAAGGACTTGAACCGAGTGTGGGTCTCGAGGTTGTGATGCTTGACATACATTAAGATGTAGGCCTTCCTTGTATCCACACTATTCGTGAAAATACTTACAGACAAGTACCAAAGGTTGGCTATCATCCTGGCTCTCTCTATCCCTAAGAATGAAGGTAAAAGGAAAATCAGACCAGGGAACGACATTTCCCTATCAAAATAAAAATCTGGTCCCCTTCTCTCTCCTATAGTATGGCAACTTCCTGTAGCCATGGCTGCAAATGGGTAAGTGAAACATTACTGCATTCTGTCCTACAGACTTGTGAGATTAAAAATTATTTATATGGACCCTAATACAGGGGCCTGTAAGAAATTTATTCTTGCCTTCTCAAAATTTTGTATACATAGATTTTTTGATATTTTGATACTGATTTTGAATTCTTCTTTAAAATACATACATATATATATGTGTGTGTGTGTGTGTGTGTGTGTGTATAAAGGGTTTAATTTTTCTTTCATTAATTTTTTTCTCTTCCTTTATTTTTTTTGTTTTTTATTTTTATTTTGTTTTCAGTTTTGTTTTTTTCTTTTGAATTAACACACACACAACCATAACTAAACCTTACATCCTCAGCTGGACTGGGTTATTTTTTTTTTCAACACTTTCTTCAGGGAGGATTGTATTTTCAAAAAATCCAAGATTTAAATTTTGTTAGAGATAGATCTTCAGAGAAGAAGCTTGCTAACTAAACTGAATCCAGAGAATGAACTATTTGAAGAAAGATACCTAGACCCTTACACTACAGGAAGATCCAGAATGAACCTTGGGGTGTGGTTGATTGAACATTTATTTTGACTGTACACTCTTATGTCAAAAGGGACTGCCCCCTAATTGGCTTTTGTCAATGTGCCCAGCAAAACATTGGTTTTGCTGTCTCTCTCTCTCTCTCCTCTATTTCCCCTTGTCTACAACTATTGTAGTTTTCCTCTTAGAGGGTAAAATTTTGTATACACCTTCAGTTAGAATTTTTTTTGGGTGCAGGAAGCTTATGTTTAGTGATCAATTGGAGAGACTATGCCCCCAATCACCATTAGGGGGGATTGTGATTTTTAAATCTCCTCCATCTTGCTTGGTCTAGCACCCAAAATTGTGCACACCCACACTACACAGGCATGTGCTAGTCAATGACAAATCAAAAATAATGAACTGCCCACCTGGGCTGTCCTAAGCCAAGCTTGAGTCACCATTGGCACGTGTGAGGCACAGGAAGTGAGGTAGAGAACAGCCTCTGGAGTTTGCTCACTTCCTGTGGACAGGGCTAGGCACCAGTTCATTCTAGGAGTTCGAGCCGGGAGGAGGCCTGCAGGCAGCTTTCCTTCAGATTGGTCACGTGAGTGAAGGACTAATTCACTTCCCTGCCCTAGCCTTCCAAGGCCTAAACTCCCTCTGGCTCTTTCAGAAGGTTGTCCCCTTCTTTCCTTTTCTCCCTCTCCTTCTTTCTTACTCCCATTGTAATTGAACTGCCATAAAACTCCATTCTGACTTGAGTATTTCATTTAGGAATTTCATAAGTGAATTCCTTGGTGACCTTAAATTAATATATATCAGTCTTTTAAAGTGATTTCAATATCACACTATCCCTTCAATTCCTCCATTCTCTATTACAAAACCTTCCTTATCCCCTGTACCTCTTCAATCCTCAAACAATTCCTTTAACTATTATAGAGACTTGAGTTTGCAGCGCATTACATATGTTAAGATGCAGAACTCCTTGTACCAAATATTCATAGCTGCACTCTTTGTGGTGGCCAAAAATTGGAAAATGAGGGGATGCCCTTCAATTGGGGAATGGCTGAACAAATTGTGGTATATGTTGGTGATGGAATACTATTGTGCTAAAAGGAATAATAAAGTGGAGGAATTCCATGGAGACTGGAACAACCTCCAGGAAGTGATGCAGAGCGAGAGGAGCAGAACCAGGAGAACATTGTACACAGAGACTGACACATTGTGGTACAAGAGAACGTAATGGACTTCTCCAGTAATGGCTTTACAATGTCCCTGAAAAATCTGCAACAATCTATGAGAAAAAAAAACAAAACTATCCTCAAGCAGAGGACAAACCGAGGGAGTAAAAACACCGAGGAAAAGCAACTTCTTGACTAAAGAGGTTGAGGGGACATGACTGAGGAGAGACTCTAAATGAGCACCCTAATGCAAATACCAACAACAAGGAAATGGGTTCAGAGCAAGGACACATGTGATACCCAGACGAATCGCACATTGGCTAGGGAAGGGGTGGCGGGGGGGGGGGGGGGGGGGGGAGGAAAAGAAAATGATCTGTTTCCAATGAATAATGTATGAAAATGACAAAATAAAATAATTTTTTAAAAACTAAAAAAAAAAATATGGGGCTCTCATCTTCTGGTGACCCCTTCTACCAAAAAAACTAAAAAAAAAAAAAGAACTCCTTGTACCACACTTCTTATGAAATACTTTCTATCAAAGTACCTAACAATTAGCTGTTCTGGCTCCCCTAACTCTGAGAAATGACAAAAGATCAGACAAAGGAATAAAAATCTAGTCTGTTTTTCTTCTTTTATAGTATGGCAACTTCCTGTAGTCCTGACTGATAATGAGTAAGTGCAATATTGCTACATTTTGTCCTACACACTAGTGGGACAGAAATTGTTTTGATTGGATCCTAATACAAGAGTATGAATTTATTCTTGTTTACTTGGAAAATTTTATATACATGGATTTTTGATATTTTGATTCTGATTTTGAATTTTTTATTTCTCCCAAAGTTTAATTTTTCTTCTGTTTTTTGTTGTTGTTGTTGTTTTTGGTTTTCTTTTGATAATTGACTCATCTGCCCCATAACTCAACCATGTATCCTGAACTGATCTGGTGTTGGTCAACACCCTCTTTTGGGGAGTTTTTATTTTCATAAAAATCCAAAATTTAAACTTTTGTTCCTGAAAAAATTTCAGGGAAAGAAGCTTGCTAACTCCTTAAATCCAGGGAATGAACTATTTACAGAAAGATGCCTACAAAACCTACACTGCATGAAGAAGATCCAGAATGAACTTTGGGGTATAGTTGATTGAACTGAGGGGGGTTGAACATTTATTTTGAATGTACACTCTTAATCCAAAGGGAACTGCCCCCTAATTGGCTTTTTGTCAATGTGCCTAGCTAATATTGGCTTTGCTTTCTCTCTCTTCTTTTTCCCTCGTTTCTAACTATTGTAGTTTCCTCATAGAAGGAGCCATTTTGTATGCACCTGTAGTTAGATTTTTAGAGGTATAAAATGATTATGTTAAATGATCAATTGGGGAGAGTAGTCTCCCAAATGATCATGGGGGATTGTGAAGATGGGATTAACTCTCCCTTATTTATTCTTTATATTTTAGTCACAAGGAATGTATACACTCCCCAATTAATCCTTAGGTGGGGGAGGGGGAGTCTGTGACCCACGTGTGTTAGTGAGTTACAAATGAAAAAAACAAAACAAAACAGCTGACTGTCCCCTGGGCAGTCTGTAGTAAAGTTAAAGCTGCCATTGATCCACATAAAAAAAAAATGGAAGGAAGGCACAGGAACTGATTCAAAGAACTGTCTTTAAAAATGGTGGTAACTTCCTTTGATGAGGGTTTTTCCCCTTTGAACTTGGCCTTGGAGGAGCTCAGGCTTGAAATCTCAGACTGCTTCCCTTTGGACAGTCACTTGGATGAGTTAATGGCTGACTCCCTTTCCTAGTTTTTTTCTGCAAGGACTAGCCCCTGGAGAGGCCCCTTATCTTGGGGAAGGCCTCATGACTAGAATCTTTGTTTAATTTACCTCTGCCATGCCCCTTTCCTTGCTGGGGCTTCTGGAGCCCTGCCCTGGTTCAGACCAGCCTGGAGTAATTCTCTCTCTCTCTCTCTCTCTCTCTCTCTCTCTCTCTCTCTCTCTCTCTCTCTCTCTCTCTCTCTCTCTCTATCTTTCTCTCTCTCATTTTCCTTACTTTTACTCTTTCTATTTGTAAATAAACTACCATATAAGTCATTCTGACTTGAGTAATTCATTTCTGCGACCACACTTTTTTTTTAAAACCCTTACCTTCCATCTTGGAATCAATACTGTGTATTGGTTCTAAGGCAGAAGAATGGTAAGGGCTAGGCAATGGGGGTTAAGTGACTTGCCCAGGGTCACATAGCTGGGAAGTGTCTGAGACCAGATTTGAATCTAGGACTTCCCATCTCTAGGCATGGCTCTCAATTCACTGAGTCACCCAGCTGATCCTGACCATACTCTTATATATTCATTCCAACCATAATTTTGCCCATAACACTTTCCAATTCTCTAAATGCAAAGGCACAACTATGGCCAGCATAAATGGATTTTTCAAATTCTGAGTTGAAATCTAAAATTTGAACTATGAATTAATCAGTTTATAAAAGCTTATTAAGCACCATGGCACTATGTGCCAGGAGCTATGCTAAGGTGCTGAAGATCCAAATTCAAAAAAAGAAATAATTTCTACTTTCAAGGATCTCATATTTTATTAGAGAACAGAAAAATGTAAGAGTGGGACAGCTAGGTGGCACAGTGAATAGAGCACCAGGCCTGGACTCAGGAAGACTAAGTTAAAATCTGGCCATAGATACTTACTGGGCATATGATCGTGGATAAGGTACTTTATTTAAAAAAAAAATGTAAGAGTTGATGCCTGGACTGGCTACCAAAAATAGTTAATAAGTAACTAAGTTAAGTTGTTTTTAAATATGAATATTTGAAAACTATAATTTCCTTCTGAAAGCTTCAGTTTTTCTTTGGTTTGTAGGTCTTTAGATCTGCAAAGAAGCTTAAAGACCCCCTTGGAGAAACTGCCTTATTTTGAAAGAAATTGTGGTCCAGAAAAAGGAAATATAAAGGTAATGAGCACCAAATATAAGTAGGATGGGAATCCAGAATCCTATTCCTGTTCTATGTCAGCTACAGAAATTGTACTTTGTACATGACCTGCATGTAGAATAAACAAGGCTTTATGTTCAATGTTCAACTAAAATCCTACCCTGACATCTCACTGGGGTCCATAGAGTTGACCTTTGGTAATGAGAGGCTTTTCCAGGAGAGAACAAACTTTGACAGATCCTGCTAAGCTGGCAAGGCTTCAAGTAAAGGATTCAAATTGTACTATGTTGTCTGAAAGTCAGTCAGCTTATTTAAATTAAGATACTTGTTACGAAGTGGTTAGCTAGTAGGGATGATGGCTTGTTTTTTGATCATAGCAACTCATAAATTGCAGCTACAAATATTTTGTTATATATGTAAATGACCCTTTCTTTCTTTGATCTCCTTGGGGTAAATACTTAGGCCTGGGGTAGAACGGAGGTATTAACATTTATCAATGAGACAATGAATTTATTGGAAACTGTATTAGCTACTTACTCATATTTTTCCATCCAAACTTTTATGTTGCTTACCTTGGTGCCAGAATTGCTGTTTGTAAGCTTTTAGGTGTACTCAGTTAGTTCTTCACAAGTATGGAAGAAGTAGACTTACTTGAGAGCCTTTCCAAAGAATCAAGAGCCTCTCATTAAAGCACAGGAATTTAAAAGTCCTTTGTGATAGATTTTTTTAAGAAGGTGAATCCATCAGGGTCTATTGCTAAAGGCAGTCATCCTAGTACAACAAAGATATCCAAGTCTATTAAACTTCGACCAGGGCCAGACCTTGGGTCAAAAACTACTCTATTAGTTCATTAAACTTAAAAACCAAAACAAAATGAAAAAAAAAATAGGAGAAAAAGTAATTTATTAAGAATCTATGTAGAAAGGCACAGTGCTAGGAAATGGGACTACACAAAGAAAGAACACAGAAACAGTTCATGTTCTCAAAGAGATAGAAAAAAAAAAACCATGAAAGTTTAGAATCCTTAAAATCCAATCTCAGATTCTCACATCTCTCAGACATATTCCTCTATTATTTCTTTCTTTATCTCTCATATGAAAAAATGACCCTTCTCTTTGCAAAAACAAAAAAAAACAAACAAACAAAAACAAAATCACCCAAAACCAACAAAAAAACAAAAACAAAAACAAAAAACACTCCAAAACAACCCAACATGTGCACTCTCCATTCTAGTCCATCCTCCATTGAGTTATCAAAGTGACATTACTATACCATTCCTCTTTTTTTAAAAAACATTATTATATTTGGTCATTTTCACACATTATTCATTGGAAACAAAGATAATTTTCTTTTCCTTCCCCCCTCCCCCCACCCCTCCCATAGCTGACACACGATTCCACTGGGTATCACATGTGTCCTTGATTTGAACCCATTTTCATATTGTTGGTATTTGCATTAGGGTGTTTATTTAGAGTCTCTCCTCAGTCATATCCCCATAACCCCTGTAGTCAAGCAGTTGCTTTCGTTCGGTGTTTTTACTCCCTCAATTTGTCCTCTGCTTGTGTGCTCTGTTTTTTCTTCTAGGACTCTGCAGAATGTTCAGGGACATTGTATTGACACTAATGAAGAAGTACATTACGTTCTCTTGTACCACAGTGTGTCAGTCTCTGTGTACAATGTTTTCCTGGTTCTGCTCCTCTCGCTCTGCATCACTTCCTGGAGGTTGTTCCAGTCTCCATGGAATTCCTCCACTTTATTATTCCTTTTAGCACAATAGTATTCCATCACCAACATACACCACAATTTGTTCAGCCATTCTCCAATTGAAGGGCATCCCCTCATTTTCCAATTTTTTGCCATCACAAAGAGCGCAGCTATGAATATTCTTGTACAAGTCTTTTTCCTTATTATGTCTTTGGGGTACAAGCCCTGCAGAGCTATGGCTGGATCATAGGGCAGACAGTCTTTTATCACCCTTTGGGCATAGTTCCAAATTGCCCTCCAGAATGGTTGGATCAGTTCACAACTCCACCAGCAATGAATTAGTGTCCCTACTTTGCCACATCCCCTCCAGCATTCATTACTTTCCATAGCTGTCATGTTACCCAATCTGCTAGGTGTGAGGTGATACCTCAGAGTTGTTTTGATTTGCATCTCTCTGATTATCAGAGATTTAGAGCAATTTTTCATGTGCTTATTAATAGTTTTGATTTCTTTGGCTGAAAACTGCCTGTTCATGTCCCTTGCCCATTTATCAATTGGAGAATGGCTTGATTTGTTGTACAATTGATTTAGTTCTTTATAAATTTGAGTAATTAGACCTTTTTCTGAGGTCTTTGTTATGAAGATTGTTTCCCAATTTGTTGCTTCCCTTCTCATTTTGGTTACATTGGTTTTGTTTGTACAGAAACTTTTTAATTTGATGTAATCAAAATTGTTTATTTTACATTTTGTGACTATGTCTTGCTTGGTTTTAAAGTCTTTCCCTTCCCACAGGTCTGACATGTATACTATTCTGTGTTCACCTAGTTTGCTTATAGTTTCCTTCTTTATGTTCAAGTCATTCACCCATTTTGAATTTATCTTGGTGTAGGGTGTGAGGTGTTGATCCAAACCTAATCTCTCCCACACTGTCTTCCAGTTTTCCCACCAGTTTTGGTCAACTAGTGGGTTTTTGTCACAGAAGCTGGGGTCTTTGGGTTTGTCATATACTGTCTTGCTGAGGTCATTTACCCCAGGTCTATTCCACTGATCCTCCTTTCTGTCACTTAGCCAGTACCAAATTGTTTTGATGACCACTGCTTTATAGTAGAGTTTGAGATCTGGGACTGCAAGGCCACCTTCCTTTGTATTTTTTTTTTCATTATTTCCCTGGATATCCTTGATCCTTTATTCTTCCAAATGAACTTTGTTATGGTTTTTTTCTAAATCAGTAAAAAAAAAATTTTTGGAAGTTCAATGGGTATGGCACTAAATAGATAGATAAGTTTGGTTAGGATGGTCATTTTTATTACATTGGCTCGTCCTACCCATGAGCAGTTAATGTTTTCCCAATTGTTCAGGTCTAGTTTTAGTTGTGTGGAGAGTGTTTTGTAATTGTGTTCATATAGTTCCTGTGTTTGTCTTGGGAATTAGATTCCTAAGCATTTTATTTTGTCTAAGGTAATTTTGAATGGGATTTCTCTTTCTAGTTCTTGCTGCTGAGCTGTGTTGGAATTATATAGAAATGCTGACGACTTATGCAGGTTTTTGTATCCTGCAACTTTGCTAAAGTTGTTGATTATTTCGACTAGCTTTTTGGTTGAATCTCTAGGATTCTTTAAGTAGACCATCATGTCATCTGCAAAGAGCGATAACTTGGTCTCCTCCTTGCCTATTTTAATGCCTTCGATTTCTTTTTCTTTAATTGCTACTGCTAGTGTTTCCTAGTACAATGTTAAATAATAGAGGTGATAATGGGCATCCTTGTTTCACTCCTGATATTATTGGGAATGTATCTAGTTTATCCCCATTGCAGATGATGTTAGCTGTTGGATTTAGATATATACTGTTTATTATTTTTAGGAACGACCCTTCTATTCCTATGCTTTCTAGTGTTTTTAATAGGAATGGGAGTTGTATTTTATCGAAGGCTTTTCCTGCATCTATTGAGATAATCATGTGATTTTTATTGGTTTGCTTGTTGATATGGTCAATTATGTGGATGGTTTTCCTAATATTGAACCAGCCCTGCATTCCTGGTATAAATCCTACTTGATCATAGCGAATGACCCTCCTGATCACTTGCTGGAGTCTTTTTGCTAGTATCCAAGATTTTTGCATCAATATTTATTAGGGAGATTGGTCTGTAGTTTTCTTTCTCCATTTTTGACCTGCCTGGCTTTGGAATCAGTACCATGCTTGTGTCATGAAAGGAATTTGGTAGAACTCCCTCTTTATTTATTATGTCGAATATTTTGTATAGTAATGGGATTAACTTTTCTTTGAATGTTTGATGGAATTCACTTGTGAATCCATAAGGCCCTGGGGATTTTTTCTTAGGGTGTTCTTTGATGGCCTGTTGGATTTCTTTTTCTGATATGAGATTATTTAAGAAATCTATTTCTTCTTCTGTTAGTCTAGGTAATTTATATTTTTGTAAATATTCATCCATATCCCCTAGATTGGTATATTTATTACCATATAATTGGGCAAAGTAGTTTTTAATGATTGCCTTAATTTCCTCTTCATTGGAGGTGAGTGCCTCCTTTTCATCTTTGATGCTGTTAATTTGCTTTACTTCTTTCCTTTTTAAATTAGATTGACCAGTACTTTGTTTGTTTTTGTTTGTTTTCTCAAAGTACCAGCTTCTAGTCTTATTTATTAGTTCAATAGTTTTATCACTTTCAAATTTATTAATTTCTCCCTTAGTTTTTAGGATCTCTAATTTGGTTTTCTTCTGGGGGGTTTTAATTTGTTTGCTTTCAAGTTTTTTTTTATTTGCATTTCAAATTCATTGGTCTCTGCCCTTACTAATTTGTTAATATATGCACTCAGAGATACGAATTTTCCTCTGACTACTGCTTTGGCTGCATCCCATAGGGTTTGAAAGGATGTCTTGCCGTTGTCATTTTCCTCGATGAAATTATTGTTTCTATGATTTGTTCTCTAAGTAACTGATTTCGGAGTATCATATTATTGAATTTTCAATTAATTTTTGATTTGGCTCTCCATGTACCCTTACTGATCATTATTTTTATTGCCTTATGACCTGAAAATGCTGCATTTATTATTTCTGCTTTTCTGCATTTGTATGCCATGTTTCTGTGACCTAGTGTATCTTTGTGCATGTGCCATGTGATGCTGAGGTGTATTCCTTTTTGTCCCTATTTATTTTTCTCCACATATCTACTAAATCTAATTTTTCCAAGATTTCTTTCACTTCTTTTACCTCTTTCTTATGTATTTTTTTATTTTATTTATCTAAATTTGAGAGTGGTTGGTTCAGATCTCCCACTAATATGGTTTTGCTGTCCATTTCCACCTTCAATTCTCCTAGTTTCTCCATTAGAAATTTGGGTGCTATACCATTTGGTGCACACATGTTGATTAGTGATATTTCCTCATTGTCTATACTCCCTTTTAACAACATATATTTACCTTCCCTATCCCTTTTAATCAGGTCTATTTGTGCTTTGGCTTTGTCAGATATCATGATTGCAACTCCTGCCTTCTTTCTATCAGTTGAGGCCCAAAAGGTCTTACTCCATCCTTTAATTCTGACCTTGGGAGTATCTACCCGCCTCATGTTTGTTTCTTGAAGACAACATATGGTAGGGTTTTGGATTCTAATCCATTCTTCTATTCATCTACATTTTATGGGTGAGTTCATCCCATTCACGTTCAAAGTTATGATTGTCACTTGTGGATTCCCTGGCATTTTGATATCCTCCCCTAATTCTGACCTTTCTTCTTTAGCTATAACCTTTTAAACCAGTGATTTACTTTATATTTGTCCTAGTCCCCTCCCTTGATATGTTTCCTTTTCTAACCCCTCCCTTTTTGTTCCCTTCCTCTCCCCCCTCTCCTTCCCTCCCTTTTTGTGTTCCCTCCCCGCCTTGGTTTTCCCTTCTCCCTTACCATGTTGGATAAGATAGAATTCAAATCCCAATGGATCTAGATGCTCTTCCCTCTCAGAGTTGATTTCACTGAGAGTAAGGTTTAAGTAAAAACTCTCTTCCTCTCCTTCTTATAGGAGAATTCTTCCCCTCCCCTTCCCATGTGTATTTTTGTGTGAGAAAGTTTATTCTATTTAGTTTATTTTTCCTATTTCTTGGAGTATATCTTAGTATCATTGACAATTCCCCCCTTCACTTTTTCTTTCTTGCCCACCCCTTTCTCCATATTGTCTTGATGCCCCCAACTTTCCCTATGCGTGATTCTTCTTACTACTCTAATGGTGCATACAATTTTTGAGAGTTACACATTACATTTTCCCCACATATTAACATATATAATTTGATATAAATGTAGTCCTTACAGAAGAGAGTTTGAATAAAAGAAAAAGGTAACATTTTACTCCTTTTCCCTTTCCTCCATATTTACCTTTTCATGTTTCTCTCACTCTTTTTGTTTGGATGTCAAACTTTCCAAAGAGCTCTGGTCTTTTCTTTACGAATACTTGGAAATCTTGTATTTTGTTGAATGCCCATACTTTCCCCTGGAATTATATAGTTAGTTTTAATGGAAAGATGATTCTTGGTTGAAGACCCAGCTCTCTTCCCTTTCTGAATATCATGTTCCAGGCCTTATGGTCATTCAGAATGGAAATTGCTAGGTCCTGTATTCCTTTGGTATTCCTTTATATCTAAATTGTCTTTTTCTGGTTTCTTGTAAGGTTTTTGCTTTTGCTTGGAAGCTTTTAAATTTGGGAATTATATTCCTGGGAGTTGTCTTTTGTGGATTTAGTGTAGAGGGTGTTCTGTGAACTTTTTCAATGCTTATTTTGTCCCCTTGTTCTATAATCTCTGGGCAGTTTTCTTTGATGATATCTTGTATTATAATGTCAAGATTAATGTTCATTTCTGGCTTTTCTGGTAGGCCAATGATTCTCAGATTGTCTCTCCTTCCTCTGTTTTCCAGGTCTGTCACCTTGTCAGTGAGATATTTATGTTATCTTCTAATTCCTTAGTCTTTTGACTTTGCTTTATTAATTCTTGCTCTTTTGCAAGATCATTGTCTTCCAGTTGCCTGATTCTGACCTTTAAAGACTGCTTTTCCTTTTCAGTTTGTTCTGACTGGTTTTTTGAGGCTTCAAGCTATTTCTGCATTTGCATATTTTGGTCCCTCAGATTGCTGAGTTCCTTTTGCATTATTTCCCATTTTTCCTGCTAGAAAGATTCCATCTTTTTGATAATTTCCAATTTAAATTCTTCAAGAGCTTGTGGAGAATTTCCATTTCCTTTGGAAGGTTTTGGAGCATTTGTTTGTGTTTCCTCTTCTATTTCCTCTGTATTTTGTATTTTTGCTCCATAAAATGTGTCCAATGTCAACCCCTTCTTCTTGCTTTTCTTGGTGTTTGGAGGCTGTTGCTCCTGTCCACTGTTTGCCATCTCTATGATTTTTTTCTCCCCTTTCCAGTCAGAAATTGGAGTGAGGGCTGGCTCTCAGTGTATGGGTCTAATGATCAAGGCTTTAGTCTCAGGCAAATTATCCATTCTCCGCAGCTGTGCTGTATTCCCGGGGAAGCCCAGGGCCTGCCCTCCCCTGCCTGCTGGCGTTTCAGTGTTACTGCTCTCAGGTGTGGGTCTTTGGTGTTTTTAGTTAACTCCCAAGACCTGTGGGTGCCACTTGTTCACTTCAGGGGATCCCTTCGCGCACTTGTTGATTATAGCACGCTAGTTCTAGTGCCCGCGATCTGAGTTCCTCTTGCCTGCCTGCTGGGGTTTCAGGTCTTACTACTCACAGGAGGGGGTTCTTGGTGGTCTTACTCAGGTCCCCAGACCTGGGGCTGCCCGTTGTTCAGTCCTGGGGTGCCCCTCCCTCACTTGTTGATTCTGGCCAGTACTGACTTAAACTCTGGCTCCGTCAGCATGGTAGGTGGGGGGAGGGTGGGTCAGCTTTTTGTTCCCTTATATTGTGGAAATGCCGAAGTCCCACCTACCTTCAGTGCTGTGCCTTAGTGTGGGGTCTCTCCGTTCTTATGAGGATGGTTGTTCTTGTTTTTTTGGGGGGGTCTTTTGAGGTCATCTGTGTCGTTGGGTCTGAGGAGAGGAAGCCAGCTGGGTCTACTCTGCAGCCATACTTACCCAGAAGACCCTCTGGAGGCTTTTGATTAGATTAAGTTCAACTGGGTTGGGCTGTATGTGCTCTGAGGCTGGTGCCACCCAGGGTCTCTCCAGTTGTCTCCAGCTGCTTCTCGGCTGTCTGCAAGGTTCCCCAGTGCCTTTGCCCACCCGAAGTTCCTGTCCTTGTGGGAGGCCTTGCACTCTGTGGGGGGGAGGGGAGGGAGGAGTCATGGCCTCCCTGGGCTCTGAGGAGTCCTGATGGGATTAGGTTCAACTGGGTTGGTCTGGATGTGCCCTGAGGCAAAAACCTCCAGTGAGACCCAGCCATGGGGCTTCAGGCTCCCTGGTCTCTCCCTTGCTTCCTCCCCACTGCCTGTGCTGGACTCTCAGAGCCTGGCACCCTGCTACTCACAAGGTAGACCCTCCAAACCAGCACCTTAGCCTCCCCAGAGGTTCCCGCTGCCTCTGGGGGCTCAGGACTCTGGGTTGAGGGGGAGGGGTCCTGGGACCTTCCTTCTGCCTTCCCCTTAGACCCGACTGTTCTTGGATTCTGGCTTTTGGGGGGCATACCTTTTGATTTGAGTCCAGAAGGAGGGTTCCCCACCTCTGTCCTGTTGTTAAGTTTGAATTTCGGTGTCCTAGGAGCATTCAGTTTGTGATCAGTAAGAAAGGGTTTTCAGAGGTCTGAACTTTTGCTGCTTCTAAGCCGCCATCTTGACTCCATCCCCTACCATTCCTCTTATTCAATAAACTCCAATGGTTTCCTATTGTTTCTAGTGTTAAATATAAAATTCTGTTTGGCTTTTAAAGCCATTTGTAGTCTGCCCATTCTTACTTTTCCAGTTTTCTTACACCTTACTCTTCCCTTCACATACTCTGTAATCTATTCTTTGCTGTTCCTCCTATAAGACATTCCATCTCTCACTACATTTTCACTGGCTGTTCCCTATGCCTAGACATTTTATCTCTCCTTACTTCTGTCTCTTGGATTCCCTGGCTTCTTTCAAAGTATCTCTTACCACAGGAAGCCTTTTTTGATTCCCTTAGATTTTTAGTACTTTCCTTCCATGACATTTTTTCTCAATTTATCCATTATCCAATTAAATATACATATAGCTTGTTTGTAGATAGTTGTGTGCATACTGTCTCCTTCCATTAGATTGTGAGTTCCTTGAGTAGGGAGTGTCATTTGCCTTTCTTTTTATCACCGAACACAGTACTTAACACAATGTCTGGCACACATCAGGCACTTAATATACATTTGCTGACTGATTGAAAACTCTCTCCAAAACTACCAATGATCTTTTAACTGCAAAACCTAATGTCTTTCCTTTCCTTTCCTTTCCTTTCCTTTCCTTTCCTTTCCTTTCCTTTCCTTTCCTTTCCTTTCCTTTCCTCCTTCCTTCCTTCCTTCCTTCCTTCCTTCCTTCCTTCCTTCCTTCCTTCCTTCCTTCCTTTCCCTTACCTTCTGTAGTATCAATTCTAAAAGAAGCCCAGGGTTACATAGCTAGTAAGTTTCTGAAGTCAAATTTGAATCTAGGACCTCCCAACTCTAGGCCTAGCTCTCTATCCACTGAACCACTTAGCTGTCCCAATTAGAAGTACTCACTCAAAGGTAGAAATGACTGGATTGAGAATATGATAAATTAATAAGTTATTTCTGAGAGACTTGTGCCTTAGAATATGGTATTGATACTTTTTTTTTCTTCAACACTCTTCTATTCAGGTCCTGCTACTTGTCTGACCACTTGTTACTTTCCTTTGCTGGATCTTAATTCATGCCACACTCATTAACTATCCTTCTTCCCTCAATATTATCTCACTTGGTAACCATATTCACTCCCATAGGTTAAATTACAATCTCTATGCACATGAAGCATATATATGTCACAAACAGATCTATGAGAGTTTATTTTTAAATACTATATTAATATCTATTTAAGGGTTGTGAATTAGAATATTTTGTATATTCCTGTGTCTAGGTTCTGGGTCAGGGACTCCATCCAACCTATTTTTTACATTCTCTTTATCCTCAGGAATTCTTTAAGAATATTTTCCTTTTAACAACATTTGGTTAATAAAGGGAACAATTATTTGCTTCCTGCCTATAAGACCTATATCACCTACAGTGTGGGGAAGGGTGAGAGTTTGTTGGACTACCTCCCAATTAGCTATTTACCAATTAGAGATGTCTTGGGATGTTCTAGGCATTGAATAATGAGCTCCTAAAACTCCTTCAGGTTTTTTGGCCATTTGAGGGATCCACTGGCTTGACTGGTTATACTGCTAGTCTAATCAATAAATTGATATTCTTACTCAACATCAGTGTTTTGGCATAATTTTAATCATAATATATCTATCTCTATCTAGGCATAATCTTTCTCCTCAGCTATAGTTCACATCAACTGTCTTTTTAAAATATTCAACTAGATGTTTTCATGATCATCTCAATTTCACCATGACCCAAACAAATTCAACATGTCCATAACGTCCACTGCTCTCTTCCCAATTTTCCTATTAACCTTGGAGAGCATGATTGTGCTCCTTATCACTTAGGCTCACAACCTTGGTATCATTCTTACTTCCACTAATTCTCAAGTGTTTTCAAATCTTGTTTCTATCTTCACAACATCTTCCATATGTCTCCTCTCCACTTAGAAGTGGAAAAATCCTCAACATCTCACACCTGTGTTACAATAACCTGCTCTTTGGTCTCCTTGCTTCAGGTTTCTCTCCACTCCAAGATATTCTCCACACAGCTCCTAAACTCTTTTTTCCCCAAAAAGGACAAGTCTTATCATGTTACTCCTCCACATATCCAATGAACTCTAATGGCTCCTTAATTATTTCAGGATTAAAAATAAAATGCTATTTGTCTTTAAACATCTTCCCAAGTTGGCCCCTCCTTACCCTTTACTCTTCTCCATATATTCTATGATCCAAGTAAATTGGCTTACTTGTATCCATTTTCCAGAGAATGTTCCTTTTCAATGGATGTCCCCTGTACCCGGCCTTCCTTCTGCCCTCCTGGCTTCCTTTGAGATGCAGCTCAGATTCTAACTTCTACAGAAGCACTTTCCCATTCCTCTCTCTAACTCATCTTCCTTAGTATCTTTCCTCTGGAGATGAATCTCCCATTTTCATCATCTATATCTTGCACATAGTTATTAGTATGTTTTTTCCCAACTATGAACTTCTTGAGAGTAACAATTCTAGTTTTTGCTTTTATTCTATTTTAGTAGGATGCTTGGCACTAAATGCTTACTGACAACTGACTAATAAAAAGTTTGACTCCTATCTTTAGGACCCCAGTCTTTCCTAGGGATTAATTGCTTTGAAAAACCTGAGGGGGGGCAGCTGGGTGGCTCAGTGGATTGAGAGCCAGGTCTAGAGATGGGAGGTCCTAGGTTCAAATCTGGCCTCAGACACTTCCCAGCTGTGTGACCCTGGGCAAGTCACTTGACCCCCATTGCCTAGCCCTTACCACTCTTCTGCCTTGGAGCCAATACACAGTATTGACTCCAAGACAGAAGGTAAGGGTTTTAATTAAAAAAAAAAAACCTGAGGGGTTTTAGTGGGAAAGAGCACTTTTTGCAACCTTTGTGGATCAACTGCATATGGTGATGCACATACAAATGAACACAAAATAGTTTTGGAAGAAAGGACAATAATGGCTGGGGAGGGAATAAAAAAGGTTTCAGGTAGAAGGTGGTACCTAAACATCAGAAATTCTAGGAGGCAGAGACAAAAAGGAAGTATATTTCAGAAATGAAAGACAGTCAATATAAAGACATGGAGATGGGAGATGAAGTTGTGTGTGAAGAATAAATAGGCAATATGGTTGGGACATAAAGTAAATAGAAGGTAATAATATGTACTTAGAGCAGAAAAGTTGGAACTAGCTTGTGAAAAACTTTAAACATCAGAAAATTTACACTTGATTCTAAAAGCAACAAGAAGCCACTGGAATTTATTGATTAAGGGAGAGACATGCCAAGAAAATCACTTTGGCATCTGTGAGGTATACTGAAGGAGAGTGAGACAGAGAGATAGGAGACTTCTTACTGGGTTTCCACTACAGTGTTAAGCTGAAGTAATCAGTTCTTCATTTACATAAATGGACAGTTCAGAACACCTCTCCCTCCTCTTGCTGTGCTCCTGTAAGTGTGGCCCTGCTCCCTCCTTGGCTTTTCTGGTCAATGATATCTTCTTCACTGTACTATAGTTAGGGCCTCCTAGTTTTTTTATGTTAATTATTTTTTAGTCAATGAAACTCTGCCTTTTCTCCCTCCAACTTCCTTACCCCCAGAAAGAAAAAAAACCCTTGTACTGAATATTACATAGTAAAGCAAAACAAATTCCTGCATTGACCATGTCGAAAAAAAAAGATATATATGTATATATATGTATATGTGTATATATATAATATATATATATATATATATATATATATATATATATATACATTTACATATTTCTCAATCTGTGTCCCTATGTTCATCACCTCTCTGTCACGAATTCCATTTCATCAAGAGTACTCTGAAAGTATGGTTGGTCTTAGAATGATCAAAGACCCTAAGACTTTCAAAGTTGTTTATCTTTGCAATGTTGTTGTTATAACATTCTTGTTCTGCTCTCTTTACTCTTCATGAATTCATCAGATCTTTCCAGGTTTCTCTGCAAATGCTTATTTCCTTTTATAGCGTAAAAGTATATACATTTACATTCACATACCATAATTTGTTCAGCCATTCCTCAAATGATGGGTACCTTTTTATTTTCGACTTCTTTACTACCTCAAAAAGGGGCAATGAAAAATATTTTTTGCACATATGCATAGTTTTTGTATACATAGGTTCTTTTCCTCTATCTTTGGTCTGTTGGTATATAAACTTCCACTGCTGGGCCACCCTCCAATCTGTCTTACATCCACTGGGTGGTGCTGTAATTAGTAAATTTCTATCCTGTTGGGACTGCTAAAGTTCTCAGTTGGTTCTATCCAGTAGCAATGAAACTCTTCCCTTTATCCAAGTTTCTCACAGAAAGCAGCAGAAGATCAAGTTAAGATCACAATGGCTTTCTGAACTTTCCTCCCTTCTGCTATTTCCTCTCAGTTCATCTTTCATTTCATGTTCTTATTAGACTCCATGGATGGGGCAAGATTCCCAGGACTCTTAATTCTCCAAATATAAAAGGAGCTACGTGGAACTGTGCTAAGGAAATTTGCTTTTACCAGACTGGCCCTTTGCCCCACTATCATTCTCCTCACTTCTTTGGGCTGAAGATGAATGAAAGACTAAAATCCTTCTTTTAATTTCTGTAGCAATACCTAACTTTTTTTTTTTTACAACCTGCTTCCCCACCTCCTTTTATAGCCATCAATGTCTTTTTTTTTTTCACAAAATGGTTTAAAAAATCAAGTCAGCAACACAAGAATTTTTTGAGCCATTGCTTTGATCTATTCTATTAAAGTCTGCTTTCTTTGGTCTAAATAATCATGGAGTTGATGGAGCAGGTATAGCCCAGCAAAAAATAAAAAATGGGAAAAACTTATCTTTGGCATCGACTTTTTTCTGTGTATGTTAACCTTATGTTTTAGTGATGTGTTTTGTTTTTATATTATACACATTTACAAATTTCTTCCACTTCATGAGGACACATCTAACATAGTAAAACAGGCAGATGAAACTAATATGGTAACTTTATCTGAAAGCAAATCAGCGTTTTACACCTGTAGTACTTTTCTCCCTAGCCTATTTTTATTTTATTTATTTATTTAATCCTTACCTTTCATCTTGGAGTCAATACTGTGTATTAGTTCCAAGGCAGAAGATTGGTAAGGGCTAGGCAATGGGGTTAAGTGACTTGCCCAGGGTCACACAGCTGGAAGTGTCTGTGGCCATATTTGAACCCAGGACCTCACATCCCTGGGCCTGATTCTCAATCCACTGAGCCATCTAGCTCCAATAAATATAATTTATCTACTTTTCCTATCAAGGAAAAAAAAATTGTAACAAATATGCAGAGTCAAACAAAACAAATTCCCCAATGCCAGAAGACAAAAATACATGTTTCATTCTACACCCTATATGTAACAGATAGCATTATCCTAGGTCCTCAGTAATCCTAAAGGGCCATTGTGTTGACCAGAGTTCCTATAACTTTCAAGGTTGTTTTTACAATGGTTCTGCTCATTTTATTTTTCATTAATTTTATGAAAATCCTAAAAATTGTTCATTTTTTAAACTGACATTATAGTATGAATTGTTCTGTTGTTTCCACTCAATTTTGGTATCAACTCATATCCTTCCATGTCTTTTTGAAATCATCTATTTCCTCATTTCTTCTAGTACAATATTACTATATAGTTCAATTACATTCTAACAGCACATACTAACAGTACAATCATGTTCATGTACCACAATTTATTTAGCTATTCTTCAGCTGCTGGATAACCTTATAAGTTTCCAGTTTTTTACCAGTACAAAAGAGCTGCTATAAATATTTTGGTACATAAAGAATCTTTACATCTTTATTTGATCCTTTTGAGGTATTGGCCTACAAGTGGCACAGCTGGGTCAAAGCATTTATTGTTGAATATTTGTGAATTATTTAAATTTCTTCCCAGAATAGTCATACCCACTCACAAGCCCTCTAACTACAACCTGGTCTTTTTTAAACAAAGAAAATCAGTTCAAACTCAATCATCACAAGAACTGAATCTGATAATATATTCAACAACTCATACCTATGAGTCTACCACTCTTTTTTTCTACCATTCTTTTAATAAAAGAAGGAAAGTAGGTTTCATCACCAGTCCTGTGGAACCAAAATTAATCATTGACTTTAATAAGAATTGTGTTGCTTTTATTGGTTTTTCTTTTGCATTGTGACCATTATATAAATTGTCATGGTTTTGCTTTCTTCAATGGGCATCAGTTTATGTAATCTTCTAATGTTTCTTTGACTTCTTCATACTGATAATTTTTTTATAAAACAATATCAGTTCATTACTGTTACATACCAAAATTTGTTCACCAAATCCTATTTGTGTTTTTTTTTCTCCCTGCTATTAAAATGTTATGTTTTGGTATTCATGGAATTTTTCTGTCTTTGCTCTTCTTATGCTTAAAGGTCAAAGAGTATGAATGATAAAATAATTTTTATTACATAATTCTAATTTATTTTATAGTATAGCAGAACCAATTCATAGCTCTAGCAATAATATTAAAGGGTCTATTTTCCCACTGCCCCTCTACTTTGGCTTATTTTTATCTTTCATAATTTAATGTGTATGAGATAAAACTTCAGGGGTTTTTTAAGTTAATGCTAGGGATTATGCACTTTTTTTTTTTGTTTAAAACCCTTATCTTCCGTCTTGGAGTCAATACTGTGTATTGGCTCCAAGGCAGAAGAGTGGTAAGGGCTAGGTAATGGGGGTCAAGTGACTTGCCCAGGGTCACACAGCTAGGAAGTGTCTGAGGTCAGATTTGAACCTAGGACCTCCCATCTCTAGGGCTGACTCTTAATCCACTGAGCTACCCAGCTTCCCCCTTTTTATGCACATTTTTTCATATGGTTTAGGTCATTTCTTCACAAGTGCTGAGGTCTGTCTTTGGTTCTTCTTCTTGTCTACCTCAACACTAGAAAATCAGGCTGGGCTAGAATGGGATAATTTGAGGATAGTTAAAATCATTAGGTAGCTGAATGAAAGGAGTATGTGATTGTTGGGCTGGCCTACCTTCAACTGCTACTCCCTCTCTTAGAAATTCTTGCTTATCAGCTTAGCTCTGCTGGGAGTTGGGAGTAGGATCAAGTTGCTGGTCCCATATCGATACTTAGCTCTCTACTTAAGGCATGACTAAAACCGGGCCCAGTATGTGCCTCATACTTTGATGTATTGATACCCGATTTCTTGTCTACATGATCTTGTTGGGTAATTTAGAACTTCATATGTGCAGATGGTACTGTTCTGTGTAGAATGCTCTTGGGAATGTAGGTAAAAATCAGAAAGAGTTTGGAAGGAAGTAGGGAAAGGCAAGGAATAGGGTGTCTAAGAATAAAGGAAGGAAGGTGTTAGAAAGGGGTAGGGTTGAGGATTAAAACTGGACAAGAAGGCTAAGCAGAGAAAAATGGTTGAGATCTTTGAGTTTGATGGGACCTCGGAAGCCTTTCAGTTCAACATTCATCTATCTGATAGATGAAAAAGCTGAAATTTAAGGAGTTGAAGTGGCCAATGTCAGAAGGTGTTACATGTCAGAGACTGAACTTAAATCTTTTGAAATAGAAGAGAAATAAGGGGAAATGAAGTCATAGAAAATAAGAGAAAACAAAAGTAGTCAAAGGAATCCATGGACTTTTCTTTTTTTTCTAGAGACGATTTTGTGGGTACTGATCCTGGTCTACAGTTTACTCTTTCATTACATCTTTCTTTGTGACCCAGGGACCAAGAAAGCCCTCAACCTCTGCAATATTGTGCAGGGGCCGCTGGGTGGCAGCAACCCCAAAGATGCTCCAAGCACTACTGGGACTATCAAAGGCAGGGGTAACCACATTGGTGAGAGACAAAAAAGTTAGGTGTTCTCTAGCTAGGACTGCATTATATCCCTGGCTGTTGCTACCATGATGAATCACAATCAATTCCTTTTCCAGTAATGCATTTTTTAAAATGATATCTTTTATGCTTCCTCATATGTATAATTCTGCATTTGTAATATGCTAGTTTATGCCTACTGTGTGTCTTTCCATTATCTTTTGGGATATCCAAATTTGTTTTTGATTGATTTGATTGTTTGGCAACTGTGGCATTCTGACTTCTAGTAATAAATTCTTAAGAAAAGGATATGAATATCAATAAAGTGGGTATTTGTTTGAGGAAGAAGTTTGGGGTTGGACTCAATGGTCTCTAAGGCCTCTTCCAGCTTTATATCTATGATTATATGAAAAGTACTGCACATCATCCCAAAGATAATACAATTTATTCTTTTTTATTCAATTCTGAATTCAGTTCACTATTTATCATAGTAAATATACACTTATATGGGAGGCAAAGCTATAACATTGGGTATTTTGGTAGGAAAACCAGGCTGTACTTTGTCTATCCCGAAACTCCTAAAATTACTATTTTATCTTTTATAATTTAATGTGTATGAGGTAAAACTTCAGGGGTTTTTAAAGTTTTAAAAGTTAATGCTAGGGATTATGTACATTTTTTTCATATAGTGCCTTCCTGGCTCTTTGCTAACTCTTCAGAAAATTTACATTAGTTCCCAAGGAAGCCATGGCTGAAATGGAAAGGCAAATACCAAGAGGGGTTAAATAGGTTTGCCCTTCAGCCTCTGCAGCTGCAGAAAGCAGCAGAAGGTTAAGAAGTTGAAAAGGAAAGCAGCAGAAGGTTAAGAAGTTGAAAAGAACTGCTCTTCCTCTAAACCAGTTGTTCTCAGCCTTTCTAATGCTGTGACCCCACAATACAGTTCCTCATGTTGCGGTGACCCCAAACCAATGGTGGTTACTTCAAAACTGTAATTTTGCTACAGTTATGATTCGGAATGTAAATACCTGATACGCATTATGTATTCTCATTGCTACAAATTGAGAGGTTGAGAACTGCTGCTCTAAACTGAGCCACTGAAGAGAAGCCAAAATCTACCCATTCTAGCCCAGCTGGGTTCCATCACTGAGGACATCTCCTGACTCCTTGACAGGGATGAAACAGAAAAAACAAAAAGGATGATGCTGAGGAGAAGTTAGCCATTGCCTGTGAAGGTACTTTTGGTACCACCAAGGACATTTAGGGAAACATGTAAAAGAACATCCTAGCTATAGCTATATTACATGGCCTGAGTAGAATCTGAAAGAGAATTCTAAAAGAGGATTCATGATAGTCCTCCAAGCATACAACTTGATAGGACTGGGACTCAAAGTGCACTTACCCAACAAAGACCCAGAGGAAAGTTCCCTTATATGGCAATAGAGATGACTATCAAAGATGGCTGAAGAGTCAGTTTCAATGAGTGATGGTTGAAATGTTAGATGCAGTGATGCAGATGCAGATTCAGGATGCAGTGATGACTGTGGAGGTGGAACTATTTGTGATTGACAGGTAGAAGAAAAGTAATTGACAGCAAGTGGTTGGGGCATTTCTTCACCAAATCACAGCTGAGGAGGATAGTAGTTAGCAATTTAGGGTAGTACTCTCTCTAGATTCTACTGAAGAGTGATTTAGGAGAAAAGGAGCTTCCTAGAGAGCTTTTTCTTGATAGCAATCTAAGGCAGCCTTCCCTCCATGGTCTTTGGAATAGTGTGGGAAACTCCACCCCCAATCCCACAAGGATTATCTTTTCTGTTTCTCCACTGGGGGAGGAAGAGGAAGGGGGGAGAATGTGTGTATTGGGTAGGGGGAGGAAAGGAGTTTTGTTACCATTGGTTCATGAGAGGTAAGAAAAGGTTTATGGCATGCATTTTGTTGTAATAGTTCAACTAAATGATTTATTATTTGCTTTCTAGTGCTCTGAATAGAGAATGTAATAGATGGGAATTCAAGGCAAAGGCTATTTTTCTTTTTCCACATGGACCTCAATGAAGAGGAACAATCTTCCACTCCATTACATTTCTGGAGCGGTTTATGTAAGACAGGGTCATGTGGAAATGAGAGCACAAATTGGCAGACCAGAATGAAGTAGGTCCCAATAACATTTCCCCTGAATATTCTTCCTGGGACTCATCTGGAATGTTGTGGGATCAAGGTACTGACAATGGCACTTCAGAGACCCCAAAATGTGTTCCACCCCTTCAAAAACTAGGCTATGCTTTGGTAGCAAGTTATTTTTCCATACTGTAATTCTTACTAGCAATCTAAACAAATTGATATAAGAACAAGTATATTAATGTGTTACGCTTATTATTTTAATCTATCTGTATGTGTATATATATATATATTTAAACCCTTACTTTGTTTTAGAGTTGACAATAGCATCAATTCCAAGGTAGAAGGGCTAGGTAATTGGTGTTAAATAACTTGTCAGGGTCACACAACTGGGAAGTATCTGAGGTCAGATATAAAGTGAGATTTAGGGATTAGAGAGGCTTGAATGACCGTAAATGGATTTTGCATTTAATTCATAGTCATTTGGGGACCAATGGTAGCATTTGAGCATAAAAGCGACATGACCTGTTTGAAAAAAAAAAGCCTCTCCAATATCTATTTTTAGAAACAATAATTCAACATCTAACTATACTATCATTTACCTCATATTTCTCCATTTTGTTCACTAGGAGGGTTTTAGTCGAATAACTGGACTGCAGTTCTTATATCTCGTTTCTAACAGGCTCACAACAACCTTCCTATATCCCATGTCTGCTCAAAAACTTCACTGGCCGACCCGGTAGGCACCGCCAATTCCACTTCTAGTCCTTGTTCTAGAGGTACGCTCTATAAGGATTTCCTGCCTCTATGATCCGGCCTCAAATTCCGTGATTTTGTAACTGGAAGTAGGAATATGCCCCACCTCTATCACCCATCTACCCCTTAATCTCTATGATCCAGTAAAACCAGTTTTTTTGTTTTTTCCCCCGAGGAACTATTCTCGAAATAGTTTCAAATCGAAGCCGAATTTTGTCCATGAGGTGAGCTCCCCTCTGCACCGGAGAAGCTATTCTCTATGTTTCCCCTCTTACACCCCTCGGAAGGCAACGCGGCCTGTGAACTGTTTACCTTCCATACGTTGGCGGACCTATTCTCTATGGTCTCAATCCTAAGGGCTATTTTTTTTTAATGAATCGGCTTTTCAAATGATTTTTCCAGGCTCTCCTTTGCTCAGTGATAGGGGTGAGCAGTTTTCCTCGGCTCTGGATTCTTTACGATCCGCCGAGCATAGTCTACTTTACCTGGGAGGGTGCAGACACTACCCAGTGAGAACGGAGCGGGGCTGGGTTTAAGGCCGGCCAACCCTGCTTCCGGGTCTCTCTATCCTATGGTGGACTAAATCTCTATGGTCAGGAGCGTACGCTTTGTGGGGCCGGAAATGGGAAGTCTTTTCTTCTCTGTTCTCTCTATTGTATGGCGGATTTATTTGTTTTCCTAAATACGAATCGAAAGCGTTTTAGGGGGGGCCTATCAGCCACTGCCAAGATTTCTCCCGTAATGAGAGGCGATCTCTGCCGGCTCCCTTTTCCCCAACTGAGGCCTTTAAAATGGTCAAGGCCAGGCAAGTAGTGGCTCAGTGCTTTTTGGATTTCTCAGCAGTTAGCACTCCCGTTGCGGCTTCGCCAAAACCCACCGCCCTTGGAATTGTGTGAGCTCCAACGCTTTCCGTAGTTGGAACTTCCGGAGGCCGCACGCTAGTTCTGCCCCGCTTGTCACCATTTTACTGGCCCGTGGGATCACGAGATAAAGCATGCGCAGTAAATATTCTGAGTAAATCTAATGCGCCCACATATCCTTGCGCTCCATACTAGGCCTAGTGAAATACTGCTTACTTTTATCCAGCACTTTGGGAGTTAACTCAATCTTTTTCTTACACAGCTGCCAAAATATTTTCCAAAGCGAAATTTTGACCGTGACAGCTCCCTGCTTAGAAATCTTCTGTATGCCTAAGGCAAATATGACCTATTTGAAGATTTTGTTGATGCTGGGACTCTTGCATTTAGAAAATAAGTAGATGAAGGCGGGGTGGGGCGGAAACAATCTTTAACCACTCCCTCCCCAGACCCTACATTTTTACCCCTCATTTTCTCTGCACTTTAAAATCTCAGACTGTTATGTTAATAGTGGCTCTTTCTTGCTTTTCAATCTGGCATTTAAAGCCCTCCATAATCTGATTACTACGAATCTCGTCTTAATTAACATTACTCTCCCTCCCCCACTATATTTTTCCAGCCACGCGACTATTAAGATTGTTGTGAGAACCAGATGAGAGAATATTTGTTCAATCCAGCACTTAATCTAGTCTCTGGCATATTGTAGGTGCTTAATAATAAGTACTCATTCTCCCTAACCCCTAGCCCCCCAACTTAATATTTCCCTTTTCTGGTTCAGAATCTTTGTAAAAGCCTTTCCCTGGGCCTCAAATGCACTCCATCTCTGCTTAGAATCCTTAGATCCTTTCAACCACTACAGTTTTGGGGAATCCATATAATTTACCAGTGCTTTGTGATTTTTAAAAAATGCATATTGGTAGCCTCAGCAGCAGTTTTCCCATGGAAAGTAAGCTCCTTAAGAGCAAGGATTATTTCCTTTTGACTTTGTCCCTAGCACAAAAGCTTATATGTGTAATTACTTAAATTTTTGTTGAATTAAATTGAACAACTGCACAGTATATAAATTCAAGTATTATTATTCTTTTTTTCACCGAAGAGTCTGAAGAATAATAGTAGTAATAATACATAATGCTTCTTAAGATTTCCCAAATGCTTTGTTGTCTTGTTTGCTTCTTACAGTAGCCCTGGGTGAAGTAATTTTATTACAAACATCACTTATTCAAAACAAAACAAAACAAAAATGTGCCTTCTGTCTTAGAATCAATACTAGTATCAATTCCAAGGCAGATAAAGGATAAGAGCTAGGCTGGTTAAGTGACTTGTCCAGGGTCACACAACTAGGAAGTGTCTGGGGTTAAATTTAAAAACACACACACATATTCTTTTTTTTTAACAAGGAATTTATTTTCCTTTTCTTTATTGAATAGGGTGGGAGGAAGGTGAGAGACAGAAAATGTTCCTTAATTGACTAAAAGTTAATTTAAATTTAAAAAATTAATTAAAATTTTTAATTTGAAGAAAAGAAACAGAAGAGCTATTTAAGAGAAAGATAAAGTAGTATTATAGAGGGAGCTGAGGAACTAGAGGAATCTGCATGGAAAGGGTAGCATTTGTGTTGGGTGTCAAGGATGAAGATGGGTATCATTTCAAGAGGGATGCCTGGAATCAACATGCTGTATGGGGCTTGAACAAGATTAAAATGTAGTTGGAAAGTGTTTAACAAAATAAATAATTATAGAGTAAGATAGATCATTTAATAATATGGGATTTTCTTACTTGTTTATTGGTTTATTGGTCCTCCACCAACCCATTTTATAAATGAGAAGAATGAGGCAAACAAGGTTAAGTGACTTACCTAGGGACACACAAACTGGTGTCTGAGGCAGGATTTGAACTTGGAAAGATGAGTCAGTATTCCTCACTCCAGGTCCAGCACTGTACCACTTAGCTTTTCCTTGTAGAAGTCTAAGGAGTTACAGTTATAGCTTAGGGCCTAGTAATATGATGGTTAATGTGCTATGCTAGAAATATTTCTTCCTATCCCTCTACTGGATAAAAAAACAAACAAATGAAAAAGTGCTTATGTTCTGATGAAAGAAAGGACTCTGACATTCTATGTTCTAGGTCACTTCTAGCTTTATGATTTTATATTCTTATTTTATTCTATGTTCTAAGGTTCCTTTTAACTATGACATTTTAAATTCTTAAATCACTATTAACCATTGTGTTCTGGTTTGTTTGTTTTTATTTTTTAAAACCCTTACCTTCCGTCTTGGAGTCAATGCTGTGTATTGGCTCCAAGGCAGAAGAGTGGTAAGGGCTAGGCAATGGGGGTCAAGTGACTTGCCCAGGGTCACACAGCTGGGAAGTGTCTGAGGCCAGATTTGAACCTAGGACCTCCCATCTCTAGGCCTGTCTCTCAATCCACTGAGCTACCCAGCTGCCCCTGTTTTTGTTTTTTTACAAACATTAAGATCTAGAAGTTTGGAGCCATGCAATGTGTATTGTCTCTTTCTGCCTCTCAAGTCAATAGTCAATAATAGTAAGAATAGTAACATTTAATAGTAATAATGTGCCAGGCAGTATGCTAAGTACTGGGGATACAAATATGAAAAAGAAAGACAGTCCCTACCAATAATGAACTTATAATGGTGAAACATAATACACAAAAGAAAAGTCACAGAAGCGATTCGTCAAAGAAGCCAGAATCTCAGAGAAACATCCTTTAACATTATCAATGGGCTTCTCCCATTCACAGAACATTCACTTTATTTCCTTAGAAGTATTTTCCCTTCCCTATCCCCCAATATATTTGTGACTGGGTTGCAACTATCTCCAATGTGCCCATCTTTTTCTGTTTTCTGCCCATGAATTGTGTCATTCACCAAGCTTTATTTTCAATATCTAACATGAGATAGTACAATGCTTAATAAATTATATTTTTTCAATACAATTTTTGGATTGGATTGGTTGAGATTGGATTTTATTGAGGTCTTTTCTGTGACTAAGCCCTAGGTTATTTGGGCCTATGGATAAGTCAAGAGAAAAAAAGACATGTCTTCCTTGGGACTCATCTATTAGCTGCAAAGCAGAAACAAGCATATTAAATGTTTAGGGAATGGTACCAGTTAGTAGAGAGAATGAATGTATCCATGGCATGCAAATACAGCAGAATAATACTCTGTTATAAGAAATGAAGGAATGGAGAATTTCAGAGGAAACTGGGAAGAACAGTATAAACTGACGCAGAGTGAAGTGATCAAAACTAGAACAATTTATGTAATGGCATTGTAGAAAAGAAATAAACTTTGAAAGATTTTAGAACTTTGATTAATGCAGTGATAAACCATGAATCCATGACTAAAGATGAACCTCTTGCCAGAAAGGCAATGGACTTAAAATCCAGAACAATATGGGTAATGTAGAAATTTGTTTTTCTGGTCTCAGAGGATTTGTTTTTCTCAATGTGCTTATTTTAGATTTATTTATTGGCTTTCTAATTTAGAAAAGTACAAATTAATTAATCCTCCTTTTTTTCTATTTTAATATATATTTGTAGGGATATGATTTATCCTCCCTACAGATTGTATTAACAATATCTCAGAAATTTTGGTGTGTTGTTTTAGCATTATTGTTTTCTTTAACATAATAATTTTTCTGATTTTTTTTTGATATACTCATTATTTAGTATTTTATCATTGTCTACATTTGGATCTGTCTTTTCTTGTGCTGTCTGAACTGATTATTTTTTTATAGTGTTGTGGTCCATAAAAAAAGAACTTTTACATTTGTTTGCAATGGTTATATGCTCTAGTAAATGATC
The DNA here is from genome assembly GCF_027887165.1 of Monodelphis domestica. Taxonomy (NCBI): domain Eukaryota; kingdom Metazoa; phylum Chordata; class Mammalia; order Didelphimorphia; family Didelphidae; genus Monodelphis; species Monodelphis domestica. Next base: position 191,608,179 of record NC_077233.1, read on the forward strand.
AGTTTTTGTAAAAGTTCCATTTGAGGCTTAAAAAGACATATATCCTTTTTTTTGGGTCTGAAATTCTTTTAAAAATACTTTCCCCCAATTACATATGAAAGCAATTTTTAACATGCATCTAAAATTTTTTTAAATTCCAAATGCTTTTCCTTCTTCCCACTCTCCTTCCCTCTTACCCCTCCTTACTCCCTGAGATGGTAAGCAATCTAATATAGATCTTACATGTACAATCAAGTAAAACATTTTTCCATATTAGAAACACATATATTCCTTAGCAATCCCAGCTAGAAGATATTAGCTTTTTAGCTATAATATCTACAATATTTTTTCATTTAAATATTTTTCCTTTTGTTGATCTTTCTTAAGATTTATCCAAAATTGAGAGAGGGACATTGACTTATCCCATAACCATTGTTGTATTACTGTGTATGCCTTCCTATAGTTTCGAGTAGGTACAGAACGGTTCTGTATTATTTAAATTTCCTTTCCTTTATATTTGAAGCTCTTTTGGCTATTAATAGAATTTTTTGCTTGTCATTGCAATTGTTAAACTTAACCACTGTATGTCCTGGAGTTTATATCATATAGTTTCTTTTTCTGGAGGTGATCTCTGGGTTCTTTGATTTGGCATTTTGTTTTCCATGTTTAGAACTTCTGTGAAAATTTTTTTGTATTATTTCTGGCAAATGTTGGTCAGATTTTTTACCTCTTGTGGTCTTTTTTTGGGCAACCTATAGTAGTTCAGGAGTTGACACTACTTATCCTGTCTTTAAGATCAATATGTTTTATTTGTTTGGAGATTTAAAAAAAAGTTTTGATTTTTTATTCTCTTCTAAATGATTGTCCTTTATTTCCATATATTTACTTCTGCATATTTATATTTCCAAATAGTTACTTTCTCTGGTTTCTTTGGTTAGACTTATCACAGCTGCTTCAACTTTTTCCATTCTGCTAATTATTTATGCTGTATAGGCCACTTTCATAATTATTATTTATCTTTTAAATCATTCCCGAACATTCTGCAATGGGTTCCATTATCTCTTCTCAATCTACAAGGTCCCCTGCCTTATCAAGCATTGATTAATTTTCTGTTTTCTTAATGATATTTATTCATAGATGTGTAGACTCATTAATTTGTTATTAACATCGTAGCTGTTGATTTATTTGGCTTATGCTCAAGGTTTTTAACTGAATTTTCTTCTTTCTGAGATTTTTGGTAATATTCTTTCCCCCTTATGTTTCCCTATCACTCACTTTCTGTCTCCTTCCTCTTTGTAGTTTTCCATGGGGACTAGACCTCAAAACTATGTCAGCCTCTGTGCACTCTGGGCTTCAGTCTTTAAACCGATTGATCTCTAGAGTAGTTCAGAATAGACTCCAACTTAATATTGGGCTCTTTCCCTCACGCTTAGTGGAATGCCACATACTAGAATCTTGCCCCTGTTCCCTCCATTTCTCAGTTATTTAAGCTCTATTACAGCTATCCTAGTCAGAACAAACGTCTTTAGGAGGAGGAGGTAAGGGGGTAAGAGGGTGGGGAAAGGGAGGCAAAAATGAATTCTGTTTCAAGCCTTGGATCAATTTATGCAACTTTGTCAGAATATGATGGGCAGAGGGGCAAGGGTTCCAAAGCCATGCTACACAATAGAGATTAGCCTTATTTAACTGTTATTTCTTTGGGTTTTTTACTTCATTAAATAAGGTTCTTGGTGTGCTAGACTGTGGGGACAGCTGAACTTGCCTTATCTCTTGGAAAAATTCCCATTTTGGAAAGTTTTGAGAGGTCAAAAGTATTAAAGAAAGTTTCTAGTCTTCTATCTTGTTGGTCACATAAATTGCTGGAGACTGAATGTCTCAATGAGGTCTCTGCAAAACCCCAAACATTACCTGGATTATAGGCAAACTAGGAGAGCTGGGGTGTCACACTCAGTTAGAAATGGAGCCACTAAAGGACCAGCTTGCATTTTGACTTAGTTTTAAAATGTAATCTTATCTATGTTTCTATGTTATTGATTGCATTTTAATTTATTTTGCTAAATATTTCTTAATTACATTTTAAATCTGGTTCTGGAAGTATAAGTAAACATTCAGAGAAGTGTTTTGGGCCACTCAACCAGGTGTTTGATACTTTTGGTGTAAAGGAGAGAGGGGTGAACTTAGAGTCAGGAAGACTTGAGTTCAAATGCCCTTTCAGATATTTATTAGTTGTGTGATTCTGGACATGCCCTCAACCTCTCAGCCTCTATGTTATCATCTATAAAAGGGTGACAATAATAGTGCCTATCTCACATAGTGGTTGTGAGGATTAAATGACATAACATATGTAGAACATTATGTAAACCTTACACTAATATAAATATTACCTATTTTTAGTTTAATTTGCTTTAAATTTTGAGGGGAGAAGAATTAAGGAAGGGGAGGGAGTTGGAATGGTTACAACTGTAGTCAGTGAGAAGGGATGTCCCACTTTCCTCCTCCTCTTTTTCTCCCAGACCCTTCTTTTCTTCACTGTTATTTTATAAGTCTAATTTTGAGCAACCTGTGCCCTGAAGCAGTAGAAGGGTTCGGTAGAACTCTCAGTGTCTGAAAGGCAAAAAAAAAAATACTATACCTAAAGTCCAAAGGAACCATAGCCAGGATTTCTAGCCTTCTCTTCTTGGTAAGGAAGTATAGAAACACAAGGCTTGAATCTAGAAGGAAGCTAGACCTCTTTATTTTGTAGATGAGGGTGGTCTGGAGCACAGTTTCCACAGGGATTTTCCTGGGGAAAAAATTCCTCATATCTTATGTACTCATATCTTTCCTCAAGAGCATCAAAAAAGGGGAAAAAAGATCTTATTTCTTCACATTCTAGCAGGGATACTTGGGGTCTGTGAACTTTAAAAAATACTATCTTGATAACTGTGTTTCAGTATAGTTGGTTTACTTTGTAATATAAGGTATTTTGTTTTATGTTGCATCAGATTGCCAAAGAGGTCTATAGCAAAAACATTTAAGCACCCCCACCTTATGAATTGGGTTGTCAAAACAAACTGCCTTTGGGGAGTGTTGGAGATATCTTCATTATCACAAATAATCCAAGCTGGGGAAAAAAACAGTTGCATGGGGTGTGCAATTGAGTAGTATTGAGATTCAAGTTAAAAGGACTATAGAGACCTGGAATGACAAGAGAGACTGAATTGAAAGAGGAAGCTCCCCTAAATGTGCAGAAAGGGAAATAAGAAGCAGGCATGAATAACTATTACAGATTGGACTAGGATAATTTCAAAAGAATGATAAATTCAGAAAAGGAAAGTGTGTGGGGGGGTGTGTATGTGTGTATTGATGTGTTAGTGGAGGATAATGTATTTCATCATGGAGTATCACAGAGGAAGTAAATATTAAACATAAAGATAAATGGAGTTGTGGCTACAGAGGTGATATGTATTCCAGAGATAGGAGCTAAATCATAGAGTTGGAGTTAGAGCTGACTGTTCTTTAGGAAAGAAGATGTCCCCAGAGGTCATTTGGTCTAACCTCATTTTATAGAGGAGGAAACCAAGATCCAGGATTATATTCCATAAGCACCGACCTCTACAAAGAAGATAGAGAAATGTTATTTCCTAAATTCTTCCACAGGACTAAGCTTGGCCAATACCAAGCACTTAGCCTCATTTTTTCTTACCATTTACATTGTAGTGATGGATATATTGTTTTCCAAGTTCTACTTGTTTCCCTCACCTCAGTTCATTTAAGTCTTTTGATACATTTTCATGATTAAAAAAACAAATCTGATCTTCCATTTTAAAATCAATACTGTGCATTGGTTCCAAGGCAGAAGAGCAATACGGGCTAAGCAATTGGGGTTAAGTGACTTGTCCAGGGTCACACAGTTACAAAGAGTCTCAGGCCAAATTTGAATCACGACTCCCCATCTCTAGGCCTGACTCTTAATTCACTGAGCAACCTAGGTGCCCCTATTTTCATTATTTTTTATAGTAGTAATATTCAATTATATGCACAAGTCATAATTTGTTTAGCTATTTCTCAATCTGTGAGCACTTATTTTGTGACCTGCTCTTTGATGTTAGTAAAAAGGACTGTCATGAACATTTTGATGTAAATGGTATCTTTCTGGCTTTGACTTCACTGAGGGGTATATATCTACTAGATTTATAGTTCATGAGTCATTTTTTTTAAACCCTTACCTTCTGTTTAGAATCAGTACTGTGTATTGGTTCCAAGACAGTAGAATGGTAAACTATGCAATTGGGGTTGAGTGATTTGCTTAGGGACACACAACTAGATAGTGTCTGAGGACACATTTAAACTCAGGACCTCCCATCTCCAGGCTTCACTCTCAATTCCACATAGCTGTCCCCCACAGGTCATTTTTAAAATATATTCATAGAAGACTTTCCTGAACAGTAAGACCAATTCACAGCTCCACCAACAGAGTGCCTGTCTTTCCATAGCCTCTCCAAAATAATTTCCATCTTTTCCCATCTTTGCCAAATTACTGAATACAAGGTGAAATCTCTGAGCTTTTAAAGTTTGCATTTCTTATTATTAGCTGGAATAGTCTTTTGTTTGATAACTTTCTCATTTTATAGATGCAGAGACTGACAATTAATAGTTAATGTAAGTGGCATGATTTTACAACTCTAGATACAGTCTTTTTTTTCTTCTTCTACCTTTCTAGGTAGAGTGAAAGTCAGAGAAAGATCAAAGGAGACTCTGAGTTTTCTATTCTAACTGGGAGGAATGTAGGTAACATGAGTAGAAATAAAGGTAGCTGTTGGAAGGAGAAACAAATTTGGCTCCATATGGGGTGTGGGGAAGAATATATTGGGTTTGAGGTGCTACCTTCCTTAATCTTAATCTGTCTTCAGATGGGATTTTATTCTTTGTATAACTCTATATCTAATTGAAAATGAACCTTTGCTTTTCTTAATTGCTATATTTCTCCTGTCTTCCTTCCCTCTTAGCTCTCATACCTTCCGTACACATCCATACCAATTATTGATCTTCTACCTAGGGTTTCATCTTTACCTTTCTACTCTTTCCTTTTTCCTTTTCTTTTTTTTTTTGGAGAGGGTCTTTTTGTTTGTTTATTTGAGAATAGGTCCCTAAACTAATTCAGGTTGGAAATATAGCATATACTTCCCTGCAAGATACCAATACTGATTATTAGAAAAGCTTTAACCTATTCCTTTTTTTTTTCCTCCTTAACCTGAGCTACTTCATCCCTCCTTGGGCACCTCAGTGGCCCTCTAGTCCCAGGTGCTCACCTATTGGAACTGAATTGAGTAAGGACAGCTCCAATTGGCTTTAATCTCAGAACCCCTAAACTCAAATGATCCATCAGACTCAACTTGCCCAGGATCAGGGACTACAGCTATGTGCCACCTGGCCCAGCTACTTATCTCTTTTCAAGGCTCTATCCCTTGTAGGCTGAAGATTCCCAGTTACACTTTCTAGTCTGAGGATTTCTAAAGTTATACCATTAGTCTTAAATTTTTATTTGCAGTTCCTTCTGCATTTATACCCATGCATATGACCTCTTTTCTTTAAAGCTCTGCCTCAGTATAACCTTGTACCTGGTACTCCCCAAAGCAGTCTCATCTTTCCTGGCAAACATAGCATCTATCTAAACCTTTGTTTAATCAGTAAATCATTAGTTTTTTACACAGTAGATCTTTGAGAAGTGTTGCATAATACAAAGAGCACAGTTTGCTCATTTATAAAATGAGGGGATTGGACTAGATGGATTCTCAGATCTCTTTTAGCTTGAGGCCTATGATTTTGTGATTCATCTCTTTTATCTAAATGGTCTTTAAATCCCCCTGAATCTTAGGGTTAGCTTTTACCTTGATTCTCATTGCTACCACCTAATCATTTTATCACTTTATTGTCTCATAGTTGGATTACTTTGTTTCTTGGTATCTTTGACCCCAGTTTCTCTTTCCTCTCTCTAATTTGTTAGACTTTATCATCATTTTTCTCTCCTTTCCAACAACCTAAGAGTGTATTCCCACCATTTGACTTTCAAAGGCCTTAATCAATCTTTCTTTCAATGAACACCTATATAGTAAGACTCATCCAGGGATTTTGCTGAGATGAATATACAAACAAAAAATGAAATATTTCTTATCCTCGGGGAGCTAACATTCTATTAGAGGAGACAACACATGCATATACACACATATGTATATACAGAATGTATACAAAATTAAAGGTGATTTTTTTTGGAGGGGGATATCAGGTAAATATATAATGCAATTGAGCTGATATTTGAAGAAGGTCATGGATTCTAAGATGTGGAGATGAGGAGACAGTATATTCCAGGACACAGGTATACAGATATAAGATGGAGGTGAAAGAAAGGGACAAAGCACTTAAATGCCAATTATGTGCCAGGCACTATACAAAGTGTTTTACAAATATCTCATTTGAGCCTTACAACAACTCTGGGAGATAGGTGCAATTATGATCCTGATTTTACAGATAAAGAAACTGAGTCAGATAAAAATTCAGCATCTTGACCAGGCTTACATAGTTAAGAAGTGTCTGAGGATGAATTTGAATTCAGGTCTTCTAGACTTGAGGCCCAGCACTCTATCCACTGTGTCACCTAGTAATTTACATGGAATATTGTGTTTGAGGAATAGTATAAAGGTCAATTTGGCTGGATCAGAGGGTATGAAGGGGATTAATTTATAATAAGGCTAGAAAAGTAGATTGTGTAGTTAACATTGGTAGCAAGGCTGTGTAGAGTTTAAAATGCCAACAGTAATTTGTATTTGATGTTGGAGGTCATAAGGAGTCACTGGCATTTATTGAAAAGGAGAGTGAAATGGTCATATCTGTTCTTTAAGAAAATCATTTTGGCAAAGGAGTGGAGGATGGATTAGAGTAGGGAGAGTCATGGAGTAGGGAGCCCAGTTAGAAGGCTATTACAGTGGTCCAGGTGAGCTGTAATAGTGGCCTGAACTAGGGTGGTAGTTGTGTGAGTGGAGAGAAGGGGATGTAGTAGAGACAGAACAGCAATAGTAAGTTGGGAAGAAGAATGGTATACTGAGTTTGAGATGCCTTTAGGACACTCAGTCCAAAATGTTTAATAGGCAATTGATGATTCAGGAGTTCAGGAGACAGACTGGATATGTGGATTTGAGAATCATCTAAATAGAGGTAATAATCTAACCCGTGGGAGCAGTTGAGAGCAACAAGTGAGAGAGTATAAGAGAGAAAGAAGAGAATCTAGGACAGCATCGTAGGAGACACTCCCAGTTAATAAGGAGGATACGGATGGAAATCTAGCAAAGGCAACTAAGAAGAGTCGATCAGACAGGTAGGAAAGGAATGGAGAGATGTCATTGAAACTCAGAGGAGATAGCATCCAGGAAGAGAAAATGGTCAACACTGTTAAGTACTACAGAGAGGTCTAGAAAGATGAAATTTGAAATAAGACTATAGGATTTGATAATTAAGAGATCATTAGTAACTTTAAAAAGTGCAATTTCAATTGAATAATGAGGACAGAAGCTAAATTAACTCATTAAGACCTGGAACACAATAGCTCCAAAGAAAGAATGGATATTATACAGAGGGCAATGGAAGAAGCCTAGTTGTATGCTGTAGTCTGCACAGAAAGGCTATAGCATATAACCAAGAAGGAGCTTTGAAGAATAGGAATAAAACATGTTATCAAGGAAATATATGAAAGAAAGAGATGATTGATTGTAACCTGAGGGCATACAGGGATAAGTGGATTGGCCAGGATGCTTTCTTGGAATCTCTAGGATAACAGAAGAAATTGAGAAAAGTTTCCTGTATATTGTGTTGGAGCACTTGTGGGAGGACATAGATAAGAGCCTCAGAGATAGTATGGGCAGACATAGATGGGGCACAGTTTATATCATTGGTAGGAATGTTAAAATCAAGAATATCATGCTACCTCCCATTTGAATATTTTCACATTGAGCCCTTTTAGGGCCATATTAGTGGGATAGTAATGGTTAGGGTGGTAATGAGGAGTGTCATGTTTTGACCTTCACTTCTCCAGCTCTTTCTTCTTCCTCTATTGTTCCTGAATCATTATCCTTGGTCTTTATACCCTGGAATAGGAACTTCTGTTCCAACTTTAACTCTCCCGTAACTCAATATAGAATTCATACTACCTCTTCCAGGCCCTTTTCCCACCCAGTTTTTCTCCTGACACTTTGCTTACTCCTAACATCTTTTCCTAGACCTCATTCAGTTCCTTATTCAAAGCTAGAGAGACTCCTATCCTATCCCGATATGCTATATTCCAGATCAGAAGTTCTTAAGCTTCTTTCCATGGAACTCTTTGGCAGTTTGGTGCAGTTCATGAACTCTTCAGTATAATGTTTCTAAATTCATAAAATAAGATACAAAAGATTTCAAAGGAAACCAATTATATTGAAATGCTATTATCAAATTATTAAAAAAATGAAAATAAGTTCATGCTACTCCATGTTAAGAACACTTGCTTAGAGCCTGTGCTGCCTCTGCAGATGCCCTCTACTTAGGAGGCCACCACCGGTGACTTGGGGCTAGTAGAATTCCTATTCCCACTATTGCATTATAGCAGGAATGGAAGTCTTGGATTCTCAACATTTAATATATTTCTCCATAAAAATCTTTTTGTCAAGATTCATCAGGCTTATTAGTGATTAAATAGGAGTACTCACCATTATATATGGGCAAATGTATTTTTAATTTTAATTCAAAGTAATTGCTTCACAAACTGTTGCATTATCATGTATTAACAAATCAAAGATTACTTGTAGTTGCTTTGTGATTATTCTTCAATTGTTTCATGTCTACTTCTCTTCTATAACCTTAGTTATAGAGTAGAATGTCTTCAAAGGCAGGGACCAGGCCTTATTTTGTATCTTTCCATAGTTTCCATTATTAGTGAGATAAGCCTAGTACTTGCCTTTGATTTGTTAACTGAAGTGTGACCAAAAAAAAAAAATAGAAAAAGACTTTTTATTGTTCATTAAATTCTAGTCCTTTGTTAAATGTTGTTATAGTAACAACTAATTTATCTAACATCTTCAGGGAATGGATTATTTAAGATAAATGCCTTTTCATTTTTTTTAAATCCTTACCTTCTGTCTTGGAATCGATACTGTGTATTGGTTCCAACACAGAAGAGTGGTAAGGACTAGGCAATGGGGGTCAAGTGACAGCTGGGAAGTGTCTGAGGCCAGATTTAAACCTAGGACCTCCCTTCTCTAGGCCTGGCTCTCAGTCCACCAAGCTACCCAATTGCCCCCAAATGTCTTTTCTTTATAACCATTTTTGTGTGTGAAAATTGGTCCAAAAGTATTAGATATTTCCCTATCTTTTTCAAGAAAGTAAACTAATCATAATTTAGCCTTTCCTTGATGACCCAGGATCATTTTACTTTGTATCTAATGATATCTTTAAAAACTGTTGAGGTGTGAGAGCAGGTAGGTGACTTAATGAATTGAGAGCCAGGCCTAGAGACAGGAAATCTTGGGTTCAAATGTGGCCTCAGATACTTCCTAGCTGTGATCCCTCATAAGTTACCTAACCAACCTCCCCCACCTCATTGCCTATTACTTTTTGCTTTTCTGCTGTGGAACCAGCAGTATTGATTCCAAGATGGAAGAGAAAAGTTTAAAAAAACAAAGAAACATTGTTGAGGTGTGTTAAGATACTTTGCCTTCACATCAGATAGGCCCAGACTATGTTTCTAGAGTTCTTGCATCATATTTTTATAGTTTTTCTGACTAGATTGCTATTTAATGTCCTACTATTCAGTATGACTGCTTCTAGGATCTTTCTACTACCAATTTCTATGGGCTAGGAAACCAAATAACCAAGCCTCTTAGAATTGCCTAAAATAAGAACAAATAGTCTTTGAGGAATTTTCCTATGATAATAATGGACATTTACATAGTAATTTATGATATAGAGTATCCTAAAGGCTTTAAACTGCACTTGGACTTTTGGGACACTGTATATATCACTTCATTTGAGCCCTTAAACAATTCTATTGGGTAGGTTTTACAGGTATTTTTAATGTCATGGAAAGAGAGCTGAGAACTAGGATTCATATTTTGCTCTGGTATTTACAATATGGGTTAACCCCAGGCAAATTAATTTTCCTCTTTGGGCATCATCAGTTTGACCTCTTGGTTCTTCTCACTCTCTGGACTTCACCTCCCTGTTTGCATTTTTCACAACCTAGAGATGTCTCTGCCATGCATCCCTCTCTTTTGATCAGTGAATCTCCAGACTAGACCACTAGAACTGAACCACTAGTTCACTTCACTCCCAGACCCATTCTTCACTCTAAAAACGTCTTTACCTCCTTGTTTCCCCCCTCATATTTCTTTATATGTAGTCTTCCCCAATTAGGATATAAGATTAATTCATATATTCTTTGAATTTACTTTCTTGTGTATGTTGCATCTTGTGCATGTTATGTATATTATAAACTTCTTGAAAGCAATGATTATTTCTAATTGATGATAAGGACTGCCATATTAGGCCTTTGTATCCCTAGCACCTAGAAGTACCTGGCACACAACTGCATAATGTTTGTTGAACTGATTTGGATTAGATCATTTCATCTTCTGTGAATGACAATCCATGTGTTATAAATAATTGAATGCAATTTTTATAGTAATCAAAGACAGCAGCTAAGAAACTCAAGGGAAATGACTTCAAAAGGAAAAAGAAAGAACTGCTGAACAACAAATAGTTCAGTGATAAAAGCAACTGTGGCTTCATTGTTAAGTCAAAGCAGATTTGAGGAAGCTTATGAAGTTAACCCTGTTGTTCTAAGACCTTTTGAAATGAGGGAAATACCTGGTAAACATTGGAATGTCCTAAAGTCAATAATAGTAGCTGTATACTTTAAGGAGTGCTCACACCATTCCTGCTAAGATATTGTTGCAGAATTTGGAGAATGATTGGACTGGTATGCAATCATTAATGATCATTGCAATGTATGAGAGTTCAAGAGGACTTGACATCTTCCCTGATATCTCTATTAAATGCTTTATATCCTAGGGTTGGTTTATTTTTCTCCTCTTTTTTGAAGTTCTGACTCAAGATTTTGATTCATAAAATTACATTTGGTAAGGTATTTGACTGCCTTTGAGAAAATTACTTTCCTTCTTTGGAAAGGTAATTTCAAGTGTCTTTAGTCAAGGGTTTATTTCCTTCAAAGAATAAACATGTTCAGTTAGGTAAATATATAGCTGATATGATTTCCAGTTTCAGTGTGTTTGTGTGCTTTGCTTTAAAGTACTTTCTTATTCAGACTGGGATTTCTCCCTATTTTTTAATAAAAGAGAAAAACCTATGACAAAGGAAATTAATACATATAAATGAATTATGAAGGTTAATTGAGGGGTAAAACTAAAATATTAATTTATTAAAACTGAAGTTGATACTATCTCTATGAGGAGTAAACAGTGAAGAAGGTAAATTTTAAAATTCTGTTTCTGTGTCTTATCTAAACATTTCAGATTCATAATCTTTCAGTGAATAAAATTTAGTAGTTTAGGAGATTAATGGATCACTTTTGAAAATGCTGCCCAGGCCTCATGTTGAGTGGAAAGACTATTAAATTGGTGGTTGTCATTTAAACAACTTAAAAATAAACCAATCTTACAATAAGAACTTGAAACTAAAAAAATGCCTATTAGTTGGGGAATGGATTAATAAAATGTGGTATATGAATGCAATGGAAAAGTTAACAGCTTTGCTAGTTACATATTGAATATTTTACATATTTTAAAAGGAAAGCAAGCTGCATTTTAATGAATTATCTTCTTTTTTTGTTCTGCTTTGCATATGGGAATGCCCATTTTAATTGGAGTTTGTTAAGTTTATAATAAAAATAGACCAGTTTTTTTACATGGAACTTCTTTAAATGAAATATCATTCTATTTGGGTTATCATTCTCAAAATTCCCTTTAGGTTACTATGTCATTGTGAATTATTGCCTTTGGAGATCTACAATGCAGTATAGTGTTCTCTCTATTTCTCTTTCTCTTCACATAGTAGCTATTTAAAACCTTCTCTTCTTTTCCTAAAGGTTCTCATGGCACTCTCTTTCCTCTCCCTCTTTGCAGAGGATCTCAACTCATACTTTTCTTAAAAATGACTTACCTTAGAGAATGAACTGAAAAATGGAAACACAAAAAAACTAATCTATATTTATATACTTTTTGGTCAGATGATGCTTTCTGTGATAAGAGGAGGGGAGGGAAGGACTGAGATACTTGGAAGTAAATTTTATAAAAAAAACCAACCAAACAAAAAAACTCTTACTTATGTTAGTATCAGTTATAAGACAGAAGAGAAGCAAGGGCAAGGCAATTGGGGTTAAGTGACTTGTCCAGGGTCATATAGCTAGGATGTGTCTGAGGCAAGATTTGAATCCAGGTCTTCCCAACTTCAGGCCTGGAGTTTTATCCAGTGTGCTACTTAGCTGTCTCACCTCATACTTACTAAAAAAAAAAATAGAGGCCATTCACTTATGTTGTTGTTTCTCAATTGTGCTACATTTCGCAGCCTTTTAAAAATAATCATCCTTGGACTCTGCGGCATTTGGATGCTATAGACCACTTTCTCCTCCTTACCATTCTCTCTCGTCTAGGTTTTTGTTACACTACTTTGCTCTGGTTTTCTCTTAATTGTCTAATCACTGTGATAGAGGCATTATCATTATTTGTATTACCTCTATCACACCACAATTTCTCAATCTCCTTTGCTGGAAAAATAATATCTGTTTTAATCAGTATCATCTCTGTGCAGATGACTTCCAGACACTATATTAAGTTCTTTACAAAATCTCACTTCATCCTTATAACAATTCTGTGACAGAGATGCTATTATGATCCCCATTTTACAGTTGAGGAAACTGAGGCAGGCAGAGATTTAGTGACTTATCCAGGGTCACATAGCTAGTAAGTATCTGAGCCTGGATTTTAATTTAGGTCTTCCTGACTCCAGGTCCAGAGCTCTATCCACTGTGCCACCTACCTCTTTCTATGGCTTGAAGTCATGGACTACTTTCATTTTTTTTTTCATTTTACCACTTTTGCACAGTGCCTGGCATGTAGTAGTACTTAATAAATGTTTGATGAAAGAAAGAATGAATGGTTATTTCTTTGATTTTTTTATTTCTTCACTATCTAACTTACATATAGATATAAAAAGACATTTTAGTAGATCTGAGTATTATGAAGTAATTGAGTCTTATGACATTTATAAGATAGACAGGTGTTTGGATGCAACATTATACCAAAAAGTGGCAATATACTTTAAGACACAGTAGGATCTTGCAGATGTAGCATTTGACAGATTATGCTTTTCCTGATCTTTGTTTCCCAGGACCTTTTTGTAAAGAAGAGAGTCCTGAGAAAGAAGAAATGAGCTCAACACCAGTGCTCTGGGTTTGGTTTAATCTGTTTCTGTTTCTCTACCCTTTCCCCCCCTTCATCCAGAGCCCAAGAAGGTTCTTATCTTATTTCGTTTCTTTCAGAGTTTTCAAAACCTATCCTCCTAAGTTAGAATTTGCTTTGCTTAAGACTAATCCTTCCCTTTATATGTTTTTCCTATTTTTTTTCCCATCACTTCTACCCTGGTAGTACCCTTGATTTTTCTGTTGAAGGAAATGTATCTGTGTGTACAACTGAGTGGTTTCTTTTTTTGATTAGTCCAGTTGAGAGAGATTCATTTCTCCTTCTTCCTGCTTTCTCCTTATTTGTATTATATTACTATATATTAATACTCTTATGTTAACTTTATTTTCCACATGAAGAAATAAACTGAAAGAGGCTGTGACTTGTCCATAGTGAAAAAAAAAAAGGATGAAAGATGACATTTCAACCCAACTCTTATAGATTGCAAATCCAGAATGCTCAGTACCCTGCAGTATCTTTCATAATCAAAATGTACATGAAAATAAATTCTGGAATTAATAAAAAATTCTAGTGCTTCCCCAATTTTTTTTATGCATGCCACAAAGTCTAAGGAGCTACAATTAGAGCTTAGGACCTAGAGATGTGATAGTCAATTGCTATGCCTTTAAGTCATTGATAAAAATGTTAACAGTAGGCTAAACACACATTGTTGATTCAAGCAGTTTCAAATCCACCTATGTGATTGCTAACTTGCATTTCTTCATCTGTTACCAAATAGTTTTGATGACAGAGAGAGAGGTCTAGAACTACTATTCTTTTATTCTTACTTTTTAAAAAATTCTTTCCCTCAGTGTGTTAGGCTTTTCTGTTCTACCACTTAATTTTTTTTATTATTATTTTGTCTTGTCTCTGATGAGTGTCACTTTGGTAGATTGATTGGTATAGTCCTAAATCTGTAGATTAATTTTAGTAGTGTTATTTTTTCATGTCATCATGGTCTAGTCATGAGTGCTGAATTGTTATTTCTTATTTCTTTAATACATATTTTGTAATTGTATCTATATATGTACTGAGTATGCTTTAGAAGATTGACTTCCATATATTTTGTAGTTAGTTTGCGTGGTACTTTCCTTTCTGTTTTTTTTTTACTAACTTTTGTTACTTTATAGAAGTGTTATTGATTTTGGTGAGTTTATTTTGTAACCTGTAACTTTTCTGAAGCTATCAACTGTCTCAGTTGTTTCTTTGCTGACTTCTAGGATTTTCTAAGTCCATGTCATCCGTAGAATGGCATAATGCATATGGGTAGTACAATGGAGAAAATTCTGTGTCTAAAATCCAGAAAACTTGAGTTAAAATGCAGCCTCAATTGCCTTCTAAATGTGTGACTCTGGGCAGGTCATGAAATTTGTTTGCCTTATTTTCTCATCCATATAGTTGGGATAACAATAGCACCTTCCTCCCAGGGTTGTTATGAGGATCTAATCAGAAATTCTTGTGAATGGGTCAATGGAGATATGATTGGGGATGTAGACTCTAAGTGATCACACTATTAATAATATGGAAATAGGTCTTGATCAATGATACATGTAAAACCCAGTGGAATTACTCATTAGTTGTGGGGGGGGGGGAGGAAGAGAGGGAAAGAACATGAATTTTGTAACCATGCAAAAATATTCTAAATTAATTAATTAAATAAAAATTTTCAATAAAAAGAAACTCTTGTGATCAAATGAGAACTAGTCTTATTATTGTTATTTTTCATCTTTATGTCTTTAATTTCTTTCATTAGCCTTATTGTTAGAATTTCTAGTTTAAACACTATCCTTATAGGACTATGCTATGATTTAATATTCATTCTTTATTATTTTCCCTGGTTTCCATTTTTTATACATTTGTTTAAAAAAAACCCACCTTAGTTTGAGTTCCCTGTGCATCTAATTCTGTCTCTTTAGGCAACTCCTCCTTTTCTATTTGATTGGGTCTTCTGAGTTCCATTTTTGAGTGATTTCTATCATTCATCTGCCCACTGACTTTTTTAACAGGATTTTATTCCTTGGTACCCTAACTGCTATTTCTATGAACACTTTTAAATCTGAAATTACAAATCTAGGATGTATGTTAGACTATTTCTGTATTTCCTATCATTCTCAATATTGTATGGGTGTTCAGGGAGGACTAACATCTTTGATGTGAGGACTTGTCAAACTTTTCTCAGGACTTCTCATTCACCTTTAGTGCCCACCTTTCCCTCAGTTCTTGCTTGTTGACTCCAAGAAGCTGTAGTATGCATAGTGGCTAATCTCCAGTAAACAATCTTGGCAGATGGGCTAAATCAGGTTGAGGGTAACTGATGGATCACAAACCTGTCAGCAGGTGTATATGTGGGTCTACTGCAAGAATGTGAAGACTTTCCCCAGTGGAATGGATGGATAAGAACAATTTGCTTCAATGGCCTTAAGTGGCTGAAACAGGTGCTATGGAATACTTAAGGGTATGATCAGACTTCAAAGATGCCAGTTATCCTGATTTATCTTGTGTAAAGGGTAAATTTTATGGTTGGACTGAATGTATATATTTTTTAGTTGGTTGCCAGGGATTTAAATTCTAAATCCCAATGAAATATTCAAGTCAGAATGGAATTTTATGGTGGTTTATTTACAATAGAAGGAAGAAATTAAGAATGAGAGAGATAGAGGAAAAAGGGAAGGCTAGCTGCCTCGACCTGGTCTGAACCCAGCAGGAGTTCAGAGGCCTCAGCCAAGGAGTCTCTCCAGAGGCTAGTCACTCCAGAAAACCAACCTTTTCAGAGGCAGTTGCTTCCAGAAAAGCCATAGAGTGCTCTGCATGCCATCTTCAGCATCTGTGCTATAGATTCACCATCACTGATCTATGACAAAGCAGGTTAGCATCTCCCTGAGAGAAAGATTATGAATTCAAGTTGTAGAAGGAGATATAAATTTTTTAATATAGCCTGGGTAAATTTGTTTTGCTTGACTATTTTTTTTTTGGTTAGCAGAGGTTTTTCTGCCTTTTTAAAAATTAGACAGGGGTGGGAAGGAAAAGGTGTGATAATTTATAATGTTGATTATAAGGGGAGGCACTGAAACATTTTTTAAAATGCAGAGAACAGAAAGAAATTCAGAAGAATGCTCAGACAAGTGGAACAATTTTGAAGGCAATTTATTTTATTTTTTAAAAATAGAGATTCCAGATTTCATGCATAATTATCTTTTTTTATATTCTGTTGTATATATGGATTGATTCTTTTGTGTGTGTGTGTATGTATGTATTGATTTTCAAAATTTAAAAAAGTAAATGAGAAATAGTGCCCTATTTAAAAAGTGATCTATTTATTTCATCTATAATATTAAAGACACTTCATTTTATTTTTCCAATAAGGAAAGTGTTTTGAGAATTTTGAGGAGTGAGATCATTTTCATCTGATGGAAAAGTCACATAAAGGCAATATAGAAAGAGCAATAAAAACAAGAAATGAAATGGAATTCATCTTTTGCATGAGTGATATATATTCTTGTTTTGTCCTTTTACCAGATTGCTTAGTATTGCTCTTTTACAGATAACTATGCCAGTGGTATTTCAGTTATGATACTCAACATTACTATTTCTTCTTTCTGAGAATCACTTCTAAATTAAACCAATTTAGTTATTCCCTCTTTCTTGTTCAGTTTGTAATACATCAACTCTTTTATTTGTATAGTTGCTCAGAGGTAAGACTCTCAGCATTATGGCTACTTAACTAACATCAAAAGCATCTTGTGTTTGAAGTGATTTTAAAACTATACCACCACAGAGTTATATCTTTGACCTGATGGCATTCATCTAAGTTTTAGCAAGAATAAAATAAAACAAAATAATTTTGGGCTTAATGTATGTACTGAAACTGAGAAAAGCCAATAAAAGATGAGGAGAAGTCAATAAAAAGATTAATATCAGTGACAAACCTTGGGACATGGGAAAACATTAATTTGAAGAGACTTAGATTTAGTCTCCAGGATTGCTTATTTCAGAGCCAGTTCCTGAGTTGAATTTAATACTTTAGCTACAATTTTTCTCTTTATTGCTTCACTCCAAAAACTAACCAAGGAAGTCCTGTTTTCCCCAATTATAACTTCAAAGATAAGCATTTATCTAGAGCCACGTGACCCATAGCACATAGCATCATAGGTAAGACCCTCAATTTTCTTGAATGAAGTCAGGGGGATATACCAGAACTTTATAAAAAACATACAGATTAAATTATACTGTTGACAAGGTAGTTACAAAGGTCATTGGGAATCTTTTCAAAATGACTCAAAGAGGAAAAGATTCCAAAAGAATGGAAAACATCATGGGTAATTTTGTTATCAAAAACAAAGAAAAAGGTGACTGAGAAGTCATTGGTAGCTACTAATTGATTAGTATCATTTCTCATTCCAGTAATTCTTAATGAGGATAGTCAATGCATATATTGAGAATATCCTCAATGAAAACTTTAGAAGTCAGATTTTCACAATTTTCTTCATATCATATCATACTATATGTGCAAATGATCAAGAGGTATTGAAAATATAAGATCCCATTATATCTATTCTCTGTTTATTATTTTTTAAAAACATATCTTGACTTGATAGAGCAAAATGCAAGATTAATGGTTCTCTTATGCATTTAAGATAATAAAAGTTTCCTTGACAGCTGAAACCATAGAGATAACTTTGTTTAGTAATCCTCTAATTAGCAATATCAAGTTAAGCACGAAACAGAAACATATGCACCCAAAAGGTGTTCATCACTGTCTTATGTGTAATTTGAATCTGTTATCCTAAAAACTATGATCCCCAGCAAAATTATGATTCCTAGCACCCTTCTCACTTCCCATCATTACACGCTGATGTAGACAGGATATAAATTGGGTAGAGTTCTATCTTGGTCTCTTTCCTTCCTGTCTGGCTTTAGTGGAGCAGGGATTTTTGAGCAGGTAGAAAAACTTAGTAATGTGGTTCTATTTTTGTTAGATAATAAACTTTATAAAACTAATACTTGAAGTATTGCACATTAATTTAAAGCTTACATTTATGGCAATCAGAAGTGGGGTTCAGAACCCTTTATTATCTCTGAGTAGATTAGTTTGAAAAGAAACCATATTTCTCCTGTCCCCACCATGGGGAACTCTCTTTGGAGTTTTCCTGGGCATTGCTGCTGCCAATCCTGCCTCCCTCCCTAACTGCTTGGGTGGTCCTTTCAGAATTGCCTGCTACTAACAATCCTGCTCCTCCTTTTGCTACTGCTGCTGATTGCTGCTGACAAGCCGGGAGTCCTTGGAGCTGCTCTCCAAACAAGCTGGGAAAATCCCTCTTTCCCTTACAATTTTACATTGCCAACATCTGAGTACTTGCTAGTTGCTTGACTTGGAAGTCCAGGTGTGTTTTCTTTAGGCAATAACTAGCCTCCTAAAGGGTTTTTACCTGAGGAAATGTTCTATTCTCTTAACTTCCTGTCCATATGGCAGGGGAATCAAGCTGCTTCCTGGCAATTTTACTCCTAGGGGGAGGGGAAGGAAAGTTACTCTTCTAAACAGGAAGTAGAATTGCAAGTATGACCCACTCTATGGAAGAGCAGTGTATTACCCACCTCAAAAAGCTCCCAGTTTTAGGATGTCTCTTCTTCCTACCATTTCTGGGTGCAATGGTCCTTGCAATTAGCTTGAATAATCCTAACAGGGAGAAATTCATCTCCCTAAACCCCCTTGACATTCTGGCCTGCCCAGTCTCTACAATACACCCAATATGGGATTCCTCCACATTATATTCAGCTCAGAATTATCCCTCAATATGGGACATCCCAGAGGTGTGACCAAAAGGAACCTAGATGGATGATGACACGGGAAAGGGGGAAGGAACCTTTAAAGAGTCTGGAGGTGGATTTTAAACCTTTTCAGACTCCATTATTTTATGAAAAATCTTTATATCAAAAAAAAAAAAAAAGAACTCTTGAATTTGGGGCCTGTATCCTGTCACGTATATTGTTTTTGTTGATTGTGTGTTTTAAGACTTTATTTTGTTTGTTAAATTCTGTTACGCTGTGTCATTTTAAGCTACTGTGCTTTGGCTGTTAGCTATATATTCTGTTGCACTGTCTTTATTTGTACCTTTCCCATTTGACTGGACTGGAAAAGATACCATTGTAAAAGTACCTGTCAGTTGTTTGTAACAGGAAGTAAGGGTCCATTTAGTAGCTGAAGTGAAGTGCAAAACACTACTCCTCACCTCCACATTAAAATGAATGAGATATATAAAAGACATGCCTTTTAGAGCTGTTACAGTCCCATGCCAAAGGAAGGAGCAAACCCAAGGGGTTGATTACTTCATGATGGGTTATAGTCTTATAAAGTTTTCCTAAGGGGCATGGTACCCCTAAATTGCCCTCAAGAGGGAGCATTTCAGCCAAGATTAAGAGCCATGAGCTTCAGTGGCTACCTGAGTGTACCTGAGTGTTGGTCAACACCCTCCTCAGGAGGGTTGTATAATTATCATAGGGATTGCAATACCCTCCTCAGGGGGGATTGTGTAATTGTCATAGGGATTGTATAATTGTCATGAAACTAAAAAATCTTTTAAGAAAGAAACATTTCAGGAAAAGGAACTCAATAGCTCTTTGAATATAGAAGATGAATTGTTTGAAGAAGGCACAATGAAGATGCCTGAAGAAACCTTCACAGCATCAGAAGACCCAGAATGAATCATGGAGTATAATTGATTGAACAGTGGGGGGCTTGTAACACATTTATTTTGTATGTATGCTCTTATGCCAAAGGGGACTGCCCCCTAATGAGCTTTTTGTCAATGTGCCTAGCAATCATTGGTTTTGTTCTCTTTCCCTTTTTATCCCCAAATAATTGTAATTTATAAGTTGGTTATGTTTACATGATCCATTGGGGAGACTAGTCTCCCAAAGGATCCCAGGAGGATTTGTATGATTTGAATCTGTTACCCTAAAAACTACGATCCCCAGCAAAACTATGATTCTCAGCACCCTACTCACTTCCTGTCATTATGTGCTGATGTTGACGGTATATAAATTGGGTGTAGTTCCGTCTCTAGCTCTCTGTCCTTCCTGTTGTGGCTTTGGTGGAGTGGGGATTTTTGAACAGGTAGAAAAATTTAATCACATGGTTCTATTTTGTCAGAGAATAAACTCTATAAAAATAATACTTGAAGTATTGGACATTAATTTAAATCTTACACATAGAGGAGGTCTTATACAAAACAAAGTTCAAGCAGAAGGGGTCTCTTGAGTAGAAGTGTCAAACTTTCAGTGACCACATACGACATTCTAGAGTTGTGTTGGCAAAGACATGGCACACATGCCCTGATGTCCTGGAGGGGGCTGCTCCATTCCCCCTCTCCACTGTGCCTGAAGACAATGTTCACATGCCCTGCCCCTCTGTCCAGCAGTCCAATGAAAGCACTTCCTCCCTCTGCTGTCTGGTGTAATGCGTGGGGCTCACAGGCAGATTGAAAGTGTAGTTTGGGCATATGATCTCTAAAAGGTTCACCAACACTGCTCTAGAGTATAACTCAAACCATGTTAAAATGTAATTAAGGTATATTTAACAATATAAATAAAAATATAATAAAACATTAATAGCATTACATTTAAGCCTAAGTAATTATATGCCTGTATGGATCCTTATATATCATTTTGTAGTCTCGATTTCTATTTCCTGTCATCCTATCTCTCTCCTGCCCTTTGTAGTTAAACTGCTTCCTTTGCCTTACCCGTTACCAAGATTAACTCCTCTATTTGTTTAATGATCCCATTCCATTCCTTCTCCTCCAATATATTACCTTCTTCATCATCCTCACTTTCATTTATTTTTCAATCTCTTCCTCTCTGCTCTTCCAACTTTCTATAAACATTCCAAGTCTCAAATTCTGAAAAAATCCTCACTTGATCTTCCTAGCTCTATTATTGTCTTATATTTCTTCTGTCCTTTGCAACTAAATTCCTCACAAAAGATTGTCTACAAAAGGTATGCCCACTTTCTTACACTCTTCTTAATTCCTTATTGGCTTCTGACCATGAAATCCCACCCACACTACTCCTTCTAACGTTATTAATAATCTTTTAGTTGCCAAAGCTAATAGCCTTTTCTCTGTCCTCATTCACCTTAAACTCTCTATAGCTTTTGACACTATGGATAAGTCTCTCCTCCCTGATACTCTTCTCTCTTGGTTTCAAGATATCATTTTCTCCTGGTTTCCCTTTTCTCTATCTGACTTTTTTCCTTCTTTTGTTAGATTCTTCTCCAGGTCATGCCCTCTAACTATAGTCATCCTTGATATCTCTCATTCCCTATATCCAATCTGTTGCTAAGGCCTGTGATTTCACCTTTGCAACATCTCTCAAATACACCCCCTTCTCTCCTCTGACACTGCCTACCACTCTACTGCAGGCACTCATTACCTAATATCTGGATTATTGCAATTGCTTGCTGGTGAGTCTGTCTGTTTCAAATCTCTCCCTACACTTATCCATCTTACATTCACCCATTGAACTGATCTTCCTAAAATGCATGTCTAAGAATATCATTCCCTGCCTTCCTAAACTTTTAATTTTTTAAGTTAATTTATTTAGTCAATTTAGAACTTATTCCTTGGTTACAAGGATTATATTATTTCCCTCCCTCCCCTCCCCCCACCCTTCCCACAGCCAACTTGAAATTTCATTGGGTACTACATGTGTGCTTGATCAAAACCTATTTCCACGTTGTTGGTGTTTGCATTATGATATTCATTTAGTCTACATCCACAACCATATCCCCTCAACCCATGTAATTAAGAAGTTGTTTTTCTTCTGTGTTTCTATTCCTACAGTTTTCCCTCTGAATGTGAATAGTGGTTTTTCTCATAGATTTCTCCAAGTTGTTCAGGACCACTGCATTGCCACTAGTGGAGAAGTCCATTACATTTGATTGTACCACAGTGTATCAGTCTTTGTGTATAATGTTCTACTGGTTCTGCTCCTTTCATTCTGCATCAATTCCTGGAGGTTTTTCCAATTCACATGGAATTCCTCCAGTTCATTATTCTTCTGAACACAATAGTATTCCATCACTAAGATATACCACAATTTGTTCAGTCATTCCCCAATTGAAGGGCATCCCCTCATTTTCCAATTTTTTGCCACCACAAAGTGCAGCTATGAATATTCTTGTACAAGTCTTTTCCCTTTTTATCTCTTTGGGGTATAAACCCAGCAATACTATGGCTGGATCAAAGGGTAGGCAGTCTTTTAGTGCCCTTTGGGCATAGTTCCCAGTTGCCCTCCAGAATGATTGGATTGATTCACAACTCCACCAGCAATGCATTAATGTCCCAATTTTGCCACATCCCCTCCAGCATTCATTACTTTCCTTTGCTGTCATGTTAGCCAATCTGCTAGGAGTGAGGTGATACCTTGGAGTTGTTTTGATTTGCATCTTTCTGATTATAAGAGATTTAGAACACTTTTTCATGTGCTTATTAATAGTTTTGATTTCATTAACTGAAAATTGCCTCTTCATGTCCCTTGCCTATTTATCAATTGGAGAATGACTTGGTTTTTTGTACAATTTATTTAGCTCTTTATAAATCTGAGTAATTAGACCTTTGTCTGAGGTTTTTGTTATGAAGATTGTTTCCCAATTTGTTGCTTCCCTTCTAATTTTGGTTGCATTGGTTTTGTACAAAATCTTTTTAATTTGATGTAATCAAAATTATTGATTTTTACATTTTGTGATATTTTCTAGCTCTTGCTTGGTTTTAAAGTCTTTACCAAAGATCTGACATGTATACTACTCTGTGCTCACCTAATTTGCTTATAGTTTTCTTCTTTATATTCAGGTCATTTACCTATTCAGAGTTTATCTTGCTGTAGGGTGTGAGATGTTGATCCAAACCTAATCTCTCCTATAGTGTCTTCCAATTTTCTCAGCAGTTTTTATCAAATAGTGGATTTTGGTCCCAAAAGCTGGAATCTGTGGGCTTATCATAGACTGTCTTGCTGAGCTCACTTACCTCAAGTCTATTCCACTGGTCCTTCTCTCTGTCTCTTAGCTAGTTCCAAATTGTTTTGATGACCACTGCTTTATAGTATATTTTGAGATCTGGGACTGCAAGTCCTCTTTCCTTTGCATTTTTTTTCTCATGATTTCCCTGGATATCCTTGATGTTTTGTTCTTCCAAATGAATTTTGTTATGGTTTTTTCTAATTCAGTAAAAAAGTTTTTTGGTAGTTCACTGGGTACGGAACTGAATAAGTAAATTAATTTGGGTAGGATTGTCATTTTTATTATGTTAGCTCATCCTACCCATGAGCAATCAATGTTTTTCCAATTGTTTAGATCTAGTTTTAATTATGTGGAGAGTGTTTTGTAGTTGTGTTCATATAGTTCCTGTGTTTGTCTTGGCAGATAGATTCCTAAATATTTTATGTTGTCTAGAGTGATTTTAAGTGGAATCTCTCTTTCTAATTCTTGCTGCTGAGATGTGTTGGACATATATAGAAATGCTGATGACTTATGTGGGTTTATTTTGTATCCTGCAACTTTACTAAAGTTGTTGATTATTTCCACTAGCTTTTTGGTTGATTCTCTAGGATTCTTTAAGTAGACCATCATATCATCTGCAAAGAGTGATAGCTTGGTTTCCTCATGGCCTATTTTAATATCTTCAATTTCTTTTTCTTCTCTAATTGCTACAGCTAGTGTTTCTAGTACAATGTTAAATACTGGAGGTAATAATGGGCATCCTTGTTTCACTCCTGATCTTATTGGGAAGGCTTATAGTTTATCCCCATTGCAGATGATGTTTGTTGATGGTTTTAGATATATGCTGTTTTATTATTTTTAGGAAAGGCCCTTCTATTTCTATGCTTTCTAGTGTTTTCAATAGGAATGAGTGTTGTGTTTTGTCAAAGACTTTTTCTGCATCTATTGAGATAATCACGTGATTTTTGTTGGTTTGCTTCTTAATATGGTCTATGTGGATGGTTTTTCCTAATATTGAACCATCCTTGCATTCCTGTTATGAATCCTGCCTGATCACAGTGAATAACCCTCCTGATCACTTGCTGGAGTCTTTTTACTAGTATCCTATTTAAGATTTTTGAATCTATATTTATTAAGGAGATTGGTCTATAGTTTTCTTTCTCTGTTTTTGACCTGCCTGGCTTTGGAATCAGTACCTTATTTGTGTTGTAAAATGAATTTGGTAGAACTCCTTCCTTGCTTGTTCTGTCAAATAGTTTGTATAATATTGGGATTAGTTGTTCTTTGAATGTTTGATAGAATTCATATGTGAATCCATCCCAGACCTGGGGATTTTTTCTTAGGGAGTTCTTTGATGGCTTGTTTAATGTCTTTTTCTGATATGGGGTTGTTTAGGTAATCTATTTCTTCCTGTTGTCTAGGCAATTTATATTTTTGTAAATATTCATCCATATGACCTAGATGGCCATATTTGTTGCCATATAATTGGGCATAATAGTTTTTAATGATTGTCTTAATTTACTCTTTATTGGAGGTGAGGTCTCCCTTTTCATCTTGGATACTGTCAATTTGGTTTTCTTCTTTCTTTTTTTAATTAAATTGACCAGTACTTTGCCCATTTTATTTGTTTTTTCAAACTACCAGCTTCTAGTCTTATTTATTAAATCAATAGTTCTTTAACTTTCAATTTTATTAATTTCTCCTTTGATTTTTAGGATCTCTAATTTAGTCTTCATCTGAGGATTTTTAATTTGTTCACTTCCTAATTTTTTAATTTGCATGCTCAATTCATTGACCTCTGTTCTCTCTAGTTTGTTAATATATGAACTCAAGCATATAAATTTCCCCCTGAGTACTGCTTTGGATGCATCCCATAGGTTTTGAAGGGATGTCTCATCATTGTCATTTTTTTCAATGAAATTATTGTTTCTATGATTTAACTGATTTTGGAGAATTGTATTGTTTAATTTCCAATTAATTTTTTATTTGCCTCTCCATATATCCTTACTAATTATCATTTTCATTGCATTGTGATCTGAAAAGGTTGCATTTATTATTTCTGCTCTTTTTTACTTGTTTGCAATGTTTTTATGCCCTAATACATGGCCAATTTTTGTGAATGTACCATGTGCTGCTGAAAAGAAGGTGTATTTCTTTTTGTCCCTATTTCTTTTTCTCCATATATCTACTAACTCTAATTTTTCTAAGGTTTCATTTACTTCTCTTACCTCTTTATCCAGTTCTGATTTATTCAGTTCTGAAAGAGGAAGGTTCAGGTCTCCCACTAGTATAGTTTTTCTACCTATTTTATCCTTGAGCTCCACTAGTTTTTCCTTTAGAAATTTGGATGCTATGCCATTTGGTGCATACATGCTGAGTACTGATATTTCCTCATTGTCTATACTTCCTTTTATCAGGATATAATTACCTTCCCTATCCCTTTTAATCAGATCTATTTTTACTTTGGCTTTGTCAGATATCATGTTTGGGAGTCCTGCCTTCTTTTCATCAGTTGATTCCCAATAGATTTGGTTCCATCCTCTTACTTTCATCCTATGCGTATCTACCTCCCTCATGTGTGTTTCTTGTAGACAGCATATGGTAGGGTTTTCGATTCTAATCCACTCTGCTATTAGCTCATGTTTTATGGGTGAGTTCATTCCATTCACATTCAGAGTTATGATTACCAGCTGTGTATTTCCCAGCATTTTGATTTCTACTCCTAGTCCTACTTTTCTTCTTTCACTACTTCCTTCTACATCAGTGTTTTGTTTTTAATCAGTCCCCCTAATTCCCACCCTTATTTTACTTCCCTTTCTATCCCTCTCCCTTCTTATTCCTCCCTTATTTTCTTTACAGTCTTTTTAAACTACCGCCCCCACTCTCTCCCTCCCTTGTACTGATTCCCTCCCCACCAGTGTGTTTGTTACCCTTCTATTTCCCTAAAGGGTGCAAATCAATTCGCTGTCCTAATGGATTGGATTGTTCTTCCCTCTTTCAGTCAATTCCAATGCATGTACAAGTTGAGTATTTCCTATCCACAACCTCTTTACCCTTCCAGTGTATTGATGTTCTCCCCCCTTCTGCCATGTGCTTCTTTGTGACATAAATTTTCCCCCTTCAATTTCTTTTAATATTAATTTCTTTTTTAGCTCTAGTTGTATATATATATATATGTATATATATACATATATGTATTTATGCATAGGTATATCAATATTCCTATTAATGTCTTCTCATTTCATCCTATACAGTTTTTCACTGTTCCCTCTAAGTGTACTTCTTCTAGTTTCCTAGGTGATAATAACAATTTTTAAGAATTACCAATGACCTCTTTTCTTATAGGGATACATATCATTTTAACTTATTGAGTCTCTTTAAAAAAGTGTTTTTTTTTTTGTTTTTCTTTTTTAATTACCTTTTGATGATTCTCTTGAGTTTTGTGCTTGGGTCTCAAATTTTCTGTTCAGGTCTGGTCTTTTCTTTACAAATGCTTAGAATTCTTCTATTTTGTTAAATGACCATACTTTCTCCTGTAAGAATATAGTCAGTTTTGCTGGGTAGTTGATTCTTGGTTGTAGGCTTAGTTCCCTTGCTTCCTAGAATATCATATTCCAAACCTTTCAGTCCTTCAGTGTGGATGCATCCAAATCCTGTGTTATCCTCATTGCAGTTCCATGGTATCTGAATGACTTCTTCTTAGCAGCTTGTAATATTTTGTCCTTGGTATGATAGTTCTTGAATTTGCCTATAAGATTCCTGGGTGTTGTTAGTTGGGGTTTAAGTACAGGAGGTGATCTGTGGATTCTTTCAATCCCCACTTTTTTCTCTTGTTCTAGAATATCCTCTAGAATGCCCTCCACTGTTAATTATTTCCCATTTATCCTAACAAAACATCCTTTGTATATATCTGTTTGAAGTTTTCTTGCATAATTTCCTGTAGTATGATGTCCAGGCTTTTCCTTATGTCATGGTCTTCTGGTAGACCAATGATTCTTAAGTTGTCTCTCCTGGAACAATTTTCTAAATCTTCTGTTTTTGTGAATGAGATGCTTCTATTTTCCTCAATTTCTTTCATTCTTTTGATTTTGTTTCATAGTGTCCTGCTGCCTTGTGAAGTTACTTGATTCTATTTGTTGTATTCTGGTTCTTAAATATTGGATTTCATCCCTGGCTTTTTGGTCATCCTTCTCCTTCTGGTCTGATTTTCTTTGGAGATCATCTTTCATCCTCTTTGCCTCCTCATCTTTCATCTCCTTATCCTCATTTTCAAGCTGGTCGATTTTGGCTTTCAAGACACTATTTTCTCATTTTAGTTCAAGTGCCTCTGTTTCCAGATGACTTATCTTAGTTTTTAAGTTCTTTCCCCAATTGTCTTCATCCGCTCTTAATTGTGTTTTGAATTGTATTTTGAGTTCTTCCAAAATCTGTGTCCAATTTGCTGGGTTTTCTGTTTTATTACTTGGTTTCCCTCCTCCTCTGTTCTGTTTCCTCTTTGTTCATTGCCTATATAGAAGTTGTTGATTGTAATTTCTAGTTTCTTTTTCTTTTGTTTGCTCATATTTACCCCTTCTTTACTCCCTGCATTTGTCTGTGCTTTGCTCCTCTCATTTTTTTGGTTTGTTTGTTTTGGGATTTTCTGTCAGTCTTGCCTCTTGGAGTTTTGTCAGCAAGTCTCTCAGTGAAGTCTGTGGGGGAGGGGTATTGGAACTTTTGCTTCCCTGCCCTCTGAAGACTTTTGATGGGATTAAGTACAGCTGGGTTGGGCTGGATGTGCCCTGAGGCTAAAACCTCCTAAAAGTCGGGAGCAATATGGAGGGTCTCAACTGCTGCAATTGGGCTGCCAGCTCTGTGCTCCTTCTCTAACTCCTTCCCCATCACCTGATTTGATGCTCTGAGCCTGGTACAGCTTTGCCCGCAAGGTACTCCCTCCTGACCAGTGCCTTTGCCCACCCAGAGGTTACAGCTTCTACTGGAGGCTTAGTGCTCTAGGTGGGGTCCTGGGACCTTCCTTCTCACTTCCCCTTAAACCCGAGTATTCTTGAATTCTGGCTTGCGGGGGGGGGGGGGGGGGAGGGGGGATGTACCTTTTAAGTTGAGTTCAGTAGGAGGGTTCCTTGGCTCTGTCTTGTTGTTAGGTTTGATTTTAAGTCCCCTAGGAGCATTTAGTCTGTAATTGGTAAGGAAGGGTTTTCATAGGTCTGAACTTTCCCTGCCTCTATGCCACCATCTTGACTCTGCCCCCTTCCTAAACTTTTAAACTCTAGTGCTTTCCTAGCTTCTTATTGCCTTCCCCCAAAATTACAAAATACTCTGAATGGGTTTTAAAACCCTTCGTAATTCTTCTATATTTCCAGTCAGGCTTTCTATCCTTACTCTCTAAAATATACTTGTTTTTGGTCTAGTAACATTTGTCACTTGGTTGTTGGATGAACAATTAGCTCCAACTCTTGGCTCTGGGTATTCTTTTTGGCTGTTCCTTAATTCTGGAACAATTTT
The DNA here is from genome assembly GCF_027887165.1 of Monodelphis domestica. Taxonomy (NCBI): domain Eukaryota; kingdom Metazoa; phylum Chordata; class Mammalia; order Didelphimorphia; family Didelphidae; genus Monodelphis; species Monodelphis domestica. The sequence continues at coordinate 191,637,126 of NC_077233.1, forward strand.
TCTTTCCTCCAATCTGACTATTAACCTCCCTGGCTTATTTTGAGTTCCAACTAAAATCCTATCTTCTATAGGAAACCTTCTGAAATCCTTCTTAATTCCCACTGCCATCCCTCTGTTAATTATTTCCCATTTATCCTAACAAAGTATCCTTTGTATATATATATATGTTTGCATGTTGTCTCCTCCTTTAGACTATAAGTTTCTTGAGGGCAGAGACTGTCTCTTGCCTCTTTTTGTATGCTCAGTGCTTCACATAGTGCCGGGCACAAAGTAGACACTTAATAATTATTTATTGAATTGAACTGAATTTGAGTTGGACACCACTGCTGTGGGGATGTGGTGATCTTCATATGCCCTTGCCTTTGTATGAGATGGTGCTGATTACATTGTGCTGTTGAGTACTCTATGGCTTCCTCAAACAAATCATGATCCCTTAAGGGAGGCTGGCTTAATGACTTATGAAGAACTATGAGCCTCTCCCCCACATACTGTACAAAGAATGCCTGTTGCTCAAATTATCAAATGCAATTAAATGATCATCTCATGATCTTAAGTCATAGGTACACAAATATGACCACAGATAGACAATGAATTGGACCCACAATTGAATAGGAAAAGGAGGCTGGGTCTGGAGTGCATTTGTAAATTGTGACACTTTTATTGATTCCCTAGCTAATCTTTATTTTCTAATTCCATATTTTTTTATAATAACTAATACTTGTAGTGCTTGAAAGTTTTCCTCACAACTCCTAAGTAAACAGTGCAAGCATTGTTATTCCTATTTTATAGGTGTGGTACTAAAACAAAGCAAAGTTACATGGACCTTGTCCATGATCAGAAAGCTAGTAAGCATTTCAACTAACTCAGGTCTTGTGACTCCCTGGCTAGCACTCCATCTCACTATTCAGCATTGTCTTTATTTAAAACAACAACAACAAACCCCCTTACCTTCTGTTTTAGACTGTTTTAGAATCAGTACTAGGTACTGGTTCCAAGGCAGAAGAGTGGTAAAGGCTAGGCAATTAAATGAATTGTGCAGGGTCACACTGCTAGTAAATATCTGAGGACATATTTGAACCCAGGACCCTCATCTCTAAGTCTGGCTCTCAATCCCCTGCACTATCAAGCTTTCCCCTATTACCTTTATTTTTAAAAAGTTGCTTACCATCTACTTCAGAATCAATACTGTGTACTGGCTCCAAGGCAGAAGAGTGGTAAGGGCTAGGCAATTGGGGTTAAGTGACTTGCACAGGGTCACAGAGCTAGGAAGTGTCTGAGGCCAGATTTGAACCTAGGACCTCCCATCTCTAGGTCTGGCTCAATCCACTGAGCTACCCAGCTGCCACCTCCACCCCCTATTTTTGCCTTTATTTTTAATTTTAATTTTTTTTATTATTTAGTCAATTCAAAACATTATTCCTTGATTAAAAGAATCATATTCTTTCCCTCCCTCCCTTACCCCACTCTTCCCATAGCCAACGCACAATTCTGCTAGGTATTACATGTGCTCTTGATCAGAACCCATTTCCATGTTGTTGATGTTTGCACTGGGATGTTCACCCAGAGTCTACATCTCCAATCATATCCCCTCGAACCCTGTAATCAAGCAGTTGTTTTTCTTCGGTGTTTTTACTCCCATAGTTTTTCCTCTGAAGGTGGATAGTGCTCTTTCTCTTAGATCCCTCTGGGTTGTTCTGGAACACTGCATTGCCACTAATGGAGAAGTCCATTACATTCGATTGTACCACAGTGTATCAGTCTCTGAAACACAGACAATCTTCACAAAAATGCTCACTGGCACACAACCAGTACAAAATCATTCTTACATACATGCACACCATGGCAAAACATTCTTACCCACGTGCATGATCCTGTATGTTCCAGTAACCAGAGGAGAAAGATTGACAAGTGAAACAACCGACAAGAAGGGCAACAGTAAAGGAGAAGATCTCAGGACCTGAGAGAACTCCAGTCAACACCAAAGACTGCAAATGAACTCTGACTACAGAAAGAGGACTTTCGATCAAGGACATCATGGAAAACGAACTTCCATTAAAGGGTCACGTAAGATTAATCGTTGTCCACATTAATACCACACATAGGGAATTACATGCACATGCACATAAAACCTGGCACAAGAAGGCAAAAGATGATCTAACCCATCAGGCAACATGAGAAGTAAGTATATGCATTCACACTACATACTTAGTTCACAAACACAAAAATCACACTGGCCTTAGGGACTGCTTTGTAAATAAGAACAGACCATGAAAAATTGTACATTTGTAAATAAGTCTCTGGTAGAACTCATACAAGCAAAAAAGGATAATAACTTTTCTGTCCGGATGACTTTAAAACAAAGCCTATGTATATATATGTAATATGTATGCACCATATGTAATATTTGTATAGGGGACATTTGTGCACATATGTAGAGTACTAATGGGCTAATAAACTGACTTAAGTTAGTATAGGACTAATATATTAACCCGTAACAGACAGAGAGAGAATAGTTAGGGAGAAAAGGGAAATGTGGAAACATAGAGAGGTAGCATTAGGAACAGAATAAATCATAGGAACAGCATATATCTAGAAGTTATAGAAAGTATTACATTGTAAATGAACATTCGAGAGAGAAGGTATAGGAAAGTTTCAGTTATTTAATAGTTGCATATGACATTGTTTTGCATAAAGATAAGCATTGTACGTAATGTTATAAAAATTGTTTAATATGAGAGGAAAATTTTTATTGTATAAAAACCCTTATGCCACATACCCAACCCACACCCATTTTCCCATAATCCAGATTTTAGCTTAGGAATGGTTCAAGTATATCTCATAGATTAGGTTAGGCTAAGATTTCTTATTTTTTTGGGTGGGGGGAATATTAGATGGGAATAGCAAATAGAATAGATAGATTAGCATAGGAATAGAATTAAGGTAAGTAGTTGGCATGGGATCAAGATGACACCACGCAGACAAGACAAAACAGGGAGATGTGTGAGAGAAGAAAACCCAGAGACTTTTTGGAAATGGATAAAGGCCTGGAGTGGCTGCAAAGATTCCAGCAGCAGGGGGGATGGGCTGAGAAGGTTTGGAATCCTGAGAAAAGGAACCCAGAGAGTTGGCAGTTGGGGGGTCTGTCTCTCTGGCTCTGAGACAGCTAAGGTGAAGGTCCAGTTTTGGCTGTGTCTTGATCCCCAAGAAACCTTTCCTTCCTTAAACCTGATCACTATCCTCCCCAAACCCCAACAAGTGGACAAAGACTGAAAAAGTCCACAAGAAGAATCATTACAATCTCCTCATACCTGAACTGAAGCACCTGCTGGGCAGGGCTAAAGCCAGGGTTCATCCCTCTGAACCCTCAGGGACTTGGAGGCCATTAAGCCCAAGTCACCTCAACTTTGGGGGGAAGGGTCTATACAGCTAGGGTCTCCTCCTTCCTCTTCCCTTTTCCCTCAATCTACCAGCCTTTCCCAATTTCATCCTGTTTTTCCTGTTATACTGGAATAAATTTTGTTATCAACTACAACTTGCTAAAGACTAAGTAAAGGGTAGTTACAACTGAGCGGGGAGTGAGGTGATCTTTCTCCCCCTAAAAAAGAGCTTTGCTGGGTAGAAGTAGCTTAGCTGTGGGGAGTAACAAGGCAGGTTCAGTGAGGGACCATCACCAGGAAAGCTGAAGGGGGAGAAAATAATAGACTCACCCTCTTTCTCCTGGCCAAACTTAATAACAGATACCCCTCCTTTGCCTTGCCTTGAAGGGGAGAGGACTCCATTCTCTCTCTCCCACCTCATATCACCTAATATTCCCCTGTATTATACATTGTTATTTAACATTTCTTTAGCAACTTTGCAGAGTACTTCCTCAGGAATCGTTTTTCCTCTGGTACTTTGAAAAACTGTTAATTGCATCATTCCACTGGATATAAATCAAGGACTACAAACCTTCCTGCCTTTTCCCTTTTTGAACTCTTTCAGATGAAGCTCTCACCAAGATGCCCAAGGGGGAAAGTCAGAGTATGGAAGAAGAATCAGAAACCCAAAGATATCCCCCTAAATTCAAAGACTCAATGGGGGTTACTGACACAAGGGAGAGTGTACTGCAGAGCTGGGAATTCCAGGTGGGAGAAAAAGAAAGGAACAGAGCTGACTTATCATAATCCTCTTTAGAGGATTTAAGATAGTGGCTCATATGAACAGTACAAGAAAGAGTTCACATATTTTACTGCACCATCCCCATAAATCATGTGAGACTTTTAGGGCTACAGGGACCATGTTGAGAAAAAAAGACACAAGACTAATAGAGATTTATTTTTATCTGTAAAACTCTCTTGGGAATTGGCTCCATTTGGGCCAGGTTAGTGATCTATTCTTTGGGAAAGATGGATGATTTTCTTCATTTGGAGGAAAGCTGAATTGCCAGGAGGAAAAAGTAGACTTGATTAGCAGTAGGGATGAGCCCCGTCTTCTAGAGGAGAGCTGAACTATTAAGGGTGGCAGACAGAGCAGGTGGATAAAGGTTAGGAACTACTGCAGAATTATTGGACTATAGTGAAGTGGGAGGAAATCTAAGCAAGGGGACGTGAAAGGGTACCAAGGAGGCATTTTTCCACAGGGAGCAAAGTAGATTTGGGCAAGTAGATCTGGGATGCTAGGAGGATCTGTGGAGAACATTAGTAGTGGTGAGAGAACCAACAATATCCAACAGAAGCACATGAGAATAACAGTAGCCTGGAGCACAAATGAGAAACAATAACGGGAGGAGGCAATAGGAGGCAAACCATGTGACATGGCAGAGTAGCTGTGGAGAGGACATTATTTTCTGAAACCACCCCTAACTTCCCTAAAATGAAGCCCCACACAAGGCAATGCTGAGTCATAGAAACTGTATAGTTTCTGGGAAATGAGTGTTTACTGCTGGGTAGAGTAACTACCTAACAGCTCAGTAGTCAATCTTGCTTTTCTTTTAACTTGTAAACAAAATTGTTCATGCTTTGGGTCTTGTGAGCTTTTGTGCTTGTAAAAGGAGCTGATAGCCACTTTAAGGGAAGTGCAAGCTATCTGGGTGTTCACAGTGAACAACAGAAGCGTCCTACTCATCAACAAAGTGTATGCACTTTATATAAATCAGGACTGGTTAGTTAACATCTAGAAAACTATATTATGGATAATGGGTATATATTATCTGTAAGTGTAATATATAATATGTAATAGGGTTCTCTTAGTTCCTATGTTGAGGATTCTTAAATCTTTTTATCCTGTCTTCACCTCTATAAAGACCTCCAAACTCACATTCTCCAACTTCCTTTTGGATATTTTGAACTGAATGTCCAGTAGACACCTTAAACTCAACCTAGTCATGAACTGTTTGTTACCTTTCTGAATTGAACTTGCTATTTTTCCCCCTAAGCCTTTTTCCATCACCTGCAGGACAACATCATACTTGCAGTCCCCCAGGCTGGAAACCCAGGAGACTTCCTCACTATCTCTCACCCTCCTTATCCAATTTGCTACCAAGACTGATCAATTCTGCCTTTCCAACATTTCTCAAAAATTCCCCCTTCTCTCTTCTGACACTGCCATCACTCTGGTTCAGGCCTTCATCATCTCACACTTGGGTTATTCGTAGTAGACTGTCGCTGAGTCTGCCTGCCTCAAGGCTCTCCCTAGTCTATATTCTGTTCAGCCACCACAGAGATTTTCCTAATGTGTAGATCCGACCATATTACCTTCCCCTACATCCAGTCTCCCCAACATAAATTCTCAATAGCTCCCTATCATATCTAGGATAAAATACAAAATCCTCTACGTGGCAGTCAAAGTCTTTTGTAACTGAGTCCCTCAGACCTTTGCAGTCTCCTTACACCTTATTCTCTGCCATGGATTCCTCTATATAGTAACACTGGCCTCTTAGCTGTTCCAAAGAAAAAACAAAAAAACACACCAAACCAAAAACCCACTCCATTTCTTGGCTCTGTCCCTCATGCTTGGAATCCCCTCCTTCCTATTTATTCCTCCTGGCTTCCATTAAGTCCCAATTAAAATTCCATGTTCTAGAAAAATAATTTCCCAATCTGTCTTAATCCTTGTGCCTTTCCTCTCTTAGTTATGTCATATTTATCCAGTAAATAGCTTGTATATATTTGCTTGTTGTCTCCTACATTGATTGTGAGCTCCTTGAGGACAGGGAATGTCTTTTGCTTCTTTTCATATTTGTAGTGTTTAGCACATTGCTGGACCAGCAGTGTTGTTGTTTAGTTGTATCCAGCTTTTGTGATCCCATGGGCTGGAGAATACCAATACTGTTCATGGGCTTTTCTTGGCAAAGACACTAGAGCTGTTTGCTATTTCCTTCTCCAGTAGATTAAGACAAACAGTGGTGAAGTGAGTTACCAAGGGTCATACAGTTATTAAGTGTCTTAGGTTAGATTTGAATTCAGGTCTTTCTGATTTCAGTTTTGGTACTCTATCTACTGAGTCTCCTAGCTACCTGGCAGGTAGTAATCATGGAATAACAATCTCCTTTATTATTTCAGTTTTTTTTCCTTATTACATGTAAATAAAAAAAAAAAAACCCTTACCTTCCGTCTTGGAATCAATACTGTGTATTGGTTCCAAGGCAGAAGAGTGGTAAGGGCTAGGCAATGGGGGTCAAGTGACTTGCCCAGGGTCACACAACTGGAAAGTGTCTGAGGCCATATTTGAACCTATAAATACAATTTTAATAGTCATTTTCTGACATTTGCAAACCATGTTCTCTCCCTCCCTCTTACCCATCCCTCCTACTCAAGATGGCAGGTAATGTGATAGAGATTATACAGGTTATCATACAATACATTTTCGTGTTTGTCATGTTGTGAAAGAAGACACATATAACTTAGAGAAAAATGTATGGAGGAAATAAAGTGAAGAATGATATGCTTTGATTTATATTCAGACTCCATGAGTTCCTTCAATGGCAGTTGATAGTGTTTTTCATCATCAGTTCTTTGAAGTTATCCTGGATCTTTTGCTTTGCTGATAATAATTAAGTCATTCACAGTTGACCATTATATGTTATCAGTGTTCTCTTGGTTCACTTCACTTTGTATTACTTGATATAAGTCTTTCCAGATTTTTTTGTGATCATCTTGCTTGTCATTTCTTAGGGCACAATAGTATTCCATTACACGCATATACCACAATTTGTTCAGTCATTCCCCCAAATGATGCCTTCAGTTTCTAGTTCTTTGCCATCACAAAAAAGAGCTGCTGCAATTTTAAAAAAATAAGTAGCTTCCCTTTCCCTATTTTTGATCTACTTGGGATATAGACCTAGTAATGGGATTGTAGTATCAAAGCGTATGCAGTTTTTGGCCCTTTGGACGTGGTTCCAGATAGTTCTCCAGAATGGTTGTATCACTTCATGGCTCCATCAACAGTGTTTTAGTGTCCCAAGTTTTCCACATCTCCTCCAACATTCATTGTTTTCCTTTTTTGTCATATTAGCCAGTCTGATAGGTGTGAAGATTATTTTAATTTGCATTTTCTAATTAATAATGTTTTGGAATATTTTAATATGACTATAGATAGTTTTAATTTCTTCCTCTGAGAACTGTATGTTCATAACCTTCGTGTCCTTTGACCATTAGTTAGTTTGGGAATGCTTTATATTCATATGAGTTTGACTCAGTTCTCTATATGTTTAAGAAATGAAGCCTTTGTCAGATAATTGCTATAATAAATTTCCCCCAGTTTGTTTCTCTTCTGATCTTGATTGCATTGGTTTTGTTTGCACAAAATCTTTTTAACATAACCAAAATTATCTATTTCTTTCTTCATAATCTTCTCTATGTTTTCTTTGGATATGAATTAATAACTATTTCTTGACTAACTGACCAAGCATTGGGCACCAAAGGTCATTATAATTTTATAATAGTAATAGTTAGCATTGTGAAATCCTTTAAGGCTTGCAAATTGCTTTACATATATTCTTTCTCTTGATCCTCACAAAAACTGTGAAGATATTATTATATACCCATTCTTCAGAAAAAAAAGAAGATGAGGAATTCTATTCTGACATCTCTTGCAGTTTCTTTAGTATCTACATCTTTTGTTCATTTTTTGGGACATGGACAGGGATTAAGATTTTCCTTAATGTATTCTCTGTCCACACAGGAAAGTCAACCAGGGACATACAGTTTAAAACATATTGATTGCCACTGTAACTTGCTTTTAAGAAAGTTTCTAAAAAGCAATTCTAATTTTTAGAACCCTTACCTTCTGTCTTAGAATCAATAATAAGTACCAATTCTAAGGCAGAAGAAAGGTAAAGGCTAGGCAATTGGGGTGAAAAGATTTGCCTGGGATCACACAGCTAGGAAGTATCTGAGGTCACATTTGAACCCAGGACCTCCCATCTCTAGGCCTGGCTTTCAATCCACTGAGCCACCTAGTTGCCCCCAAAGCAATTCTGTTTCAAAGGCCTTTGTTTCAGGGGGGGAAATAGGGTTATTAAAATAATTTTATGCTTTCTTCAAGTCAACCCAGAGGAAAAAAAGTAAGGCATATTTGTTACCTTTACACTGATCCCAGAAGAACAAAAACCCTACTGATAGGCAAGAGAATGAACTAACACAAAGCAAATAGAATGTCAGTGTATTTTTTCTCTGGGAAGTAATTGAAGCATTTGGAGGTGCTGTACCAGACACATACACAAGATGGAGGTAGAGAAGCCATGTGCACTCTCCAGCCCAACTGGCCCAAGGTACAGGTCTTTGTCAGAATGTTGCCTTGATCTGTAACTTTGATGGCAATTCTTAGTGAGATTTAAAAACTGTTTGATTGTTGCCCCATGTACGCAGACAATATGTTCTTCCTGTCCTTTAGGCACAGAACGTATGTGTTATGACAAGATTTTTGTTGTCATTGAAATACTTTATGTGGCCTGCTGAAATATACCAGTCTTGTTGGTCTTAAGCAGAGAGAAGCAATGTGGTATGGTGGAAAGAGGGATGGATGTGTAGGTAGGAGAAAATTGGCCTCAAATCCTACTTCTAACACTTATTGGTAGGACTCTGAATATCACTTAATCTCTCTGATTCTCCATTTCATCATATGTAGAATGAGAATAATATCTGTAGTGAATATGTGTAAAGTGCTCTGTAATTTATAACATATCATAAAAATGTCCATTTAAAAATTAAATAAAAAATTTAGTGAAAAAAATTTCTTTTCTTCCCACTTCTCCCTCAATTTAAATAGAAGAAAAACAAGTCTCTTAAAGCAAATATTTAGCTATTGATAATGCAAAGGAATAAGTATCTACCATGCCACTTATCCCAATAAATATTCCTGGGGATACACATTTTTTGAGAGTCATTTTTTTAAACCCTTACCCTCCATCTTGGAACCAATTGGTTCCAAGGCAGAAGAGCAGTAAGGTCTAGGCAATGGGGGTTAAGGGACTTGCCCAGGGTCCCACAGCCAGGAAGTGTCTGAGGCCAGATTTCAACCTAGGACCTCCCATCTCTCAATCCATTGAGCCAGCCAACCTCCCCCTTATTCAGTTTAAAAAAATTTTTTTTGAGTCCCAAATTCTCTCCCTCTCTTCTTACCTTCTCTTCTCTCCTCCCTCTACCCTCCCCCCTTCCCAAAGATGGTAAGCAGTCTGATAGATTTTATTTATGCAATTATGTAAAACAATTTTACATATTAGTCTTAAAAAAAAAAAAAAACCTTCCCATATTAGAATCAATACTGTGTACTGGTTCCAAGGCAGAAGAGCAATAAGGGTTATGCAATGAGGGTTGAGTGACTTTGTGTAGGGTCATGCAGCTGGGAAATGTCTGAGGTCAAATTGAAAAGTAGTGCAATAAAGGAAAAATGATTGGATTCGAAGTGGATAGGTGTCTAGTTTTAAATCCCTCCTCTGACACTTATTAGCTTGGTAATAGTGGATAAGCTACTTGCCTTGCTTTGAGCCTTAGTTTCCTTTGCTGTAAAACAGGGATAATAATATCTGCAGATATCTGCAATGTCAATCCAGAGTTATTGAGAGGAACATATACATACTTATCTTTTTGTATACACAATACTTTTTAAAACTGCAAAATACTATATGATGTCAGCAACTATTTATTCAAGAGAGATATTTTTTTGAAATTTTACTTTTTACTTTTTAAAAATTACATGTAAGAAATAATTTTTGACAATTGTTTTCTGATATTTTAATGTCAGACTCTCTCTCCTATAATTACCAAGTAGTAAATAGTCTGATATAGGTTATACCAGTATTTTCATATAATACATCTTTCCATATTGCTCATGCCATAATAAAAGATACATATTACATATACAATAAAAAATTCATTAAGGAAATAAAATGGAAGATGGCATGAGTTGTTCTGAAATCAGGCTCCAAGAGTTTCTTTGGTTCTGAATACCATTTATCATGGCGCCCTTGTAGATGATAGCTTTGAAACTTTCTTTGTTGATAAAGGTTTAGTCCTTTACAGTTGATCATTATATAATATTTCTGTTACTGTATACAATGTTCTCCTGTCAAGCAATATATTTAATGTCAACCATAAGCTAAGTATAGAGGGAGATATACAAATGATACACAGCCCTAATTGTCATGGAAGTAGTATAGTGGGTGCCAAAATTAAGCCATGAAGACTTAGGATTCTTGGATCTGTGATTTGGGAAAGTCCCTTAAAACAGAGTTCTAAATGACACATTAAAATTTGAAGGTGCCAACCTGCTTTGCTAGTGGGAGTTTCTTCATCTGGAGGTTCTCTGTACCAATGAAATCATAGGTTCAGGTTCTATCTCAATTCCTTGAAATCCTGGACCTTATGAAAGTAGAGGAAGGGAGATAAGATAAATGCACAAATGATTATAATACAAGGTAGTATTATTACTTGTCCACGATGCACTCAGTATTATACATAATTGGATGTAGTTTATACTATACTTTGTTAGTTATTTTAATAATACTTTATTTTATTCCTCAATTATATGAAAAAAACATTTTTAACTTTCATTTTTTTAAAAGTTTGAGTCAAATTCTTGCCTTCTCTCCTCCCCTCCTCCCTCTCTGAGACAGCAAGCAATCTAGTATAAATTTATATATGTAATATATACTTTGATATTTTAATGTGAGTACTGTGTTCAGTGATACAAATCATGTCTGGCCACCTGTGACTCTTCTTCATGTTTTCCTTTTATAAAGGAGGTCCATCCAGCATGCTAAGAGCCTTTCTCTAGATTAGGAATTCTTAATTATGTTCCAGACCTCTTTGACCATCTGGTCCAACCTTTGGATTCTTTCTCAGAATATTTTTAGATAATTGAAGGAAATGTTAAATTTCAGTTTGTGAATTTTAGATTTTCTCCATTCTGCTTAGTCTTTAGAATTTTAGCAACCAAGGAATGTGCACCCCCCACTTAAGGATTAAGTGTTGAGGAGGATGGCCTATGACCAACATGTGCTAGCAAGTGACAAATAAGAAACTGAAAGACCCCCTAGTCTGTCCTAAGTCAAGCTTAAGCTACCACTGGTGCATGTGAGATGCAGGAAGTAACATTAAGAATGGTCTTCACGTCACTTCCTTTTGCTGACTCTCTTGCTCTCTCTTTGCAGAGACGATGGGCTCAGCAATGTGGGGAGCTGGTGGCGGCGTGCTTGGTTTCTTGGTGGTTTGTTGTTTGTGCCTTGCCTGTTACTGGAAGAAGCTCTGTAGCATGGATTAGGTGAGGCGTCTTCCCAGAGCATCGTTGGTGAGATGACTGATTCCTCCTTTCCTCCTTTCTTCCTTTCCTTCTTTCCTTGACCTCCAACTCCTATCTAGCTTGCCAGAGCAGTACAATTTCCCTTTCCTCTCTCTCTTCTTAATTTCTTCCTTCTATTGTAATTAAAACCACCATAAAAATCCCAAACTGACTTGAGTAATTTATTAGGATTGAATTAATCCCTGGCGACTACTAGTATAATATATTCAGTCAATAACCCCTAATTTTGCCCTTTACAAGATTGAGATCAGTGAAAATAAACAGGTAAATATTTTCTCCCTATCCAGTTTCACAGATCACCAGAAAACAATTTACAAACTCCTTGAGGGTCCTTTGCCTTAGAAGTCTATGAGTCCATAGGTTAATTTAATAAGTAAACGTGACAGTATTTTATAATAGAGAGAACATAAAGTAAATTTTAAGACTTCATATTTTTATCCAATTAACAAATTACTTAGGCAGGACTCAAACTTTTGCTTGCTTCTGACCCTCATAAGAAATCCTTTGGATTAGGTCTAGAAGCCCTCAATTTGGTAGCCTTCAAGTAACTTTGGGACTAAAAATAACTTGAGGATGAGAGTAGAAGGTTGTTATATAGAAGAGGAGAATATGGTTGTGGGAGGAAGAAGGTGTTGGAAACGGGGTGCTCTAGTTCTAAATCTGAGACCCTATGGAATAATTCCAGGTTAGACTGAAAATTGACATATTTCCTCATCAGTAAAGATTCACAGATAAGGTTTATTTGGTGACCTAAGAAATTGCCCTAGTAACTGGAAGGGAGCCTAGTAGTCTGCTCCTTTAATCTAGGTTTGGCCTATTTTCCACTTATGAGATCATAAAGGTATTTTTCAGCCTTAGGACACTGAAAGCTTGTTTGGGCTAGTTCCAGAGAAAGGGGTATTACAGCTTAAATATGGATAGGTAACCCTGGGCCCTCTATTCATTTTCTAGCATGTCCAAATTTTACTAAACTGTGACAAAAGGGCTTAAGTGCAAGAAGTGATTCCCAGATTGGCTAGGAGAATAGGGATACTGTTCTATTCTTGAGAATTTTGCCTTTATAATTCTAAATCTATTTGTGTAGAATATTTGTATATTATATATACATATGTATAATCAACATAGAGGAAAGATTTGTCCTCATTAAGAACATTCTATAAAAATGAAAAATTAATATGTATGTCTTTAGAAATAATTTAATAAATGAGAATGCAATATAAATCAGTGAAGATGGTAAGTTTTAGTTAATCAATTCTTATTTATGGATGTAGGAAATTCTTTGAGTGAAAACTCCTTCTACTGATATTAATCAGAAATTCCTAACTACTTTATAGTCTTAGAGCTGCCTGGGGCACTAGGAGGCTAAGCTATTTGTATATAATCTCACAAAATGATTACCGTGTGGGTGGGATTTGAGTCTTTCTTACTTGGAGGCTGGTTTTCTATATATTATTCCACTCTCATCTTCTTCAATTTACTAGATCTGTAAATTCACTAAGTTTTTTTTTTTTAATAGGACAAACAAATGTAAAAATTAAGTAAGATTTATTTGGAAAATGTATGTACCATAACATTTGTCAGTTTCTGTTTGCTGAAAATCTGGGAAAGATTAAATTTATCATTGCTCTGTGTGCTTCCAGAAAGTCTCAGTTGTAAAACTTTATGCAGAGACAGATACTTATTCTGAACTGATACAACCACCTTAATGAGCTTAGATTTGCTACATATTTTGGAAAAAAGGGTATATATACCCGAAAGAAGCCTTGGATGTATTGTTTGTCCTTCCACATAGACTATTATAAGAGATACTGTATTCAAAACTGATTTGAGGGATGTTATTCATAGTGGACAAATCAATAGTGATACAGGTAGAACACTTTGTATGAGGCAGAGTGCTTAGCACTGGGTTTACAAATATAAGAAACAAAGACAAAGCAAAATATTGTACAAGTAAAGAAAGCTCCTGGCTTCAGTGATCTACTTAAAAGAGGGGTAGGACATCCATGTATGGGAGGTGGATGGGGAGATGCAGGAAGCCTATTTCCAGCCAAGATAAAGGGAAAACTTGTTTATTAGAATCAGGGAACCCAGAGGTGGAGTCCAAGGTTGGAGTGAAAGGGAAGAGGATGATAAGCAGAGTGGAGGCAGCAGAGAGAGAGGAGATAGCCAGGAAGATAATATTATTAAATAACACTTTAATTTCCAAGTTACATTTTAGAAATCATATTGTGATTGAGGGACTTCTAATTGCAGTACTTAAATATAATGTCTTTTATTTAGCTAATGAAATGAAACAACTTCATTTACTAAATAAATTTAGGTTACTAAAATCTAGTAATTACTTAATACAGCAATGACAACTCAAAGTTAGTTTTCTCTAAATTTCTTATGTCTTATGGTAGGATGGTGGACTGCTCCTTCTTTTAGGATGTTAATTAATGTGTATGCCAGCATAATAGAAAATGAAACAAAATATCTTGTTAAATTGTTTCAGTGGGCGTGATGATTTATAATTTTAGGTTTTATTTAATAATGAGCATGGATAATGAAAACTAATAGTGTTATTAAGGCAATAGGAATCAGGGTTGAAGAAGATTATTATAATGGAGGACTTTAAAAAAAAATAGAAAATAGAGAGGGCAGCTGGGTAGCTCAGTGGATTAAGAGCCATGTCTAGAGATGGGAGGTCCTAGGTTCAAATCTGGTGGTTTCAGACACTTCCTAGCTGGGTGACCCTGGGCAAGTCACAACCCCCATTGCCTAGCCCTTATCGCTCTTCTATCTTGGAACCAATATACAATATTGACTCCAAGATGTGTAAGGATTTTTAAAATTAAAAAAAATAGAAATCTAGGGAATAATTCAAGATACCCTGAGCTGATTTAATGATTTCATGACTTGATTATATAAAAATTAAAATGCATAGCTGGATTATTGACAAACTATAAGAATAGCTAGAATATATTCAAGAAATATGATAGGAGCAATTTTTTAAAATTGTAAGAATAATAGAATGCTAGGTCTGAAAGGGATCTTAGAAATGATTTGGCCCAACCTTCTTATTACACATATGAAAAAAATAAATAAAACTCAGAGATGGGAAATGACTAGACCAAGGTTACATAGTGTAGTTTCCATGAGTTAGTGGTAGAATTAAGAGTGTTTTCATCTTGAGTCCCATCCCCATCTTCTTTCTACTACTCTACTCTGAAGAAACACATCTTTTTGTAACTCAATGAAACTCACTAATGAAGGATATAATATGGTGCTTACATAGAATATGAATTGGTAAGGGATCTGTCATTTTATTGGTCTAGGGAACTCCCATATGAGGAAACTCCTTCTATTAATGAAGATTGACATATCTTTTGCCACTTATAGTCTTAGAGAATTGCCTAGAGAACTGAGAGATTGTGACTTGCCCTGAGATACTTAAGCAGAATGTGACAGAGATGGGAAAGCCTAAGGTGACAGAGAATGTTTCCAAACCATTCCCCCTTTTACTTTTATTTGATGAAAGATGTTTGTGTTATGGAAGTAGAAGGACGAACCTAACATTGGGTTTCAGTTCTACATTGTGATCTGATTTCCTTGTTTCCAACTTCTTCTCCATGGTAGTATGGGAGTATAAGAAGCCTTGGGGGGGAATGGAAAGAGAGGAGAGGGGTGTGTGGAAAGAGAGAGAGACACACACACACACACAGAGAGAGAGAAAGAGAGAGAGAGAGAGAGAGAGACAGAGAGACAGAGAGACAGAGAGACAGAGAGACAGAGACAGAGAGAGACAGAGAGAGACAGAGAGAGAGACACACACAGAGAGAGACAGAGAGAAACAGAGATAGAGAGACAGAGAGACAGAGAGAGAGACAGAGAAAGAGACAGAGAGACAGAGACAGAGAGAGACAGAGACAGAGAGAGACAGAGACAGAGAGAGACAGAGACAGAGAGACACAGAGACAGAGAGACACAGAGAGAGAGAGAGAGAGAGAGAGAGAGAGAGTTTATCAGGCACTGTGCTAAGATCTGAGGGTAGAAAATAAGTAAAATAGTCTCTGCCCTCAAGAAGTTTACATTCTAATGGTGGAAAACAACACATAAAGTGGAAGGGCACATATGTCCACAGCAGCATACAGACTTACTATGGAGATGGGCGGAAAGGGAGATGATGGGCTGGTTCCCAGCCAGAAAAGCCAAATGTTTACCTATCCGATCCAGGGGCCAAGTTCAAGTTTGCACAGGGGAGGAGAATGAGGAGATGGACAGGTTGCAGTAGCATAGTGTGGAGGTGTCTGGGACTGGTGTAGAAGCCGGGCTCTGGTTCTCTGTAACATGAAATGAAAGTTCACCTATCCGCCTAGAGGCTCATGGATGGAGTCCAAGGTTAAGGCGAGAGGAGGGGAGAAGGTAAGGATGGTGGCTGTTATGTAGATAGCATGAGGAGGAGTTGAAAGGTGCCTTCTGGTACCTGAAGGACTCTCATGTGAAAAAGGATGAACTTTGTTCTGCTTCTCCTCAGAGGAAGAAGTAAGAGCAATGGGTAAAAGTTGAGAGAGTTTTGGGTTGAGGTGAGAATAATACATAGTTTAAACCCTTACCTGCTGTCTTAGAATTGATTCTAAGTATTAGTATTTCTAGGGCAGAAGAGTGGTAAGGGCAAGGTATTTGGGGTTAAGTGACTTGGCCAAGGTCACACAGCTAGGAAATATCTGAGGCTACATTTGAACCCAGGACCTCCCATCTCCAGGCCTGACTTTCTGTCCACTGATCCACCTAGCTGCTCTGAGAATAATCTTCTTAAAAACTAGAGTTATCTGAAAGTTAAAGGACTGAATCAGAAGACAGTACTCTCCCCATGTCTGAGAATCTTTAAGATAAGGGCTCTCTGACCCGTAAGATATTATTGCAGAGATGATTCTTGGTTGGACTAGATAAACTCTGAAGTCCCTTCTACCACTGAGATTCTGATTCTCTGATCTACTCATAGATGAGAGAAGACGTAGTTAGACAACAGTTGTTCCTAAAAAGAACTGAGAATTCAAGAGGATTGAAAGATTAATAGGAGGCTGCAGTGTAATACGGCAGCCAAAAAAAGCCAACATAATCTTGGACTTTATTGTGAAGCTCAGAGTTTCTAGGAATAAGAAGGTAAAAGATAGTTTCACTGTGTTCTTTCCTCTCCAGGGCCCACTTGGAACACTGTGCTCAGTTCTTGGCACCATGTTTAAGAAGGACAGATGAGGGTCCTAAGGAGGTTAACCAGGATGGTGAAGGGCCTTGAATCTCTAATTTGAAGGCTTGGAGATGAGAAGACTCAGGTGGAGGGGGGGGGGGGGCAGCTATCTTGTTTGGCCCCAGAGAGTTGAACTAGAAATAATGGGGAAAAATTTTCACAGAGGCAAATTTAGGTTGAAATCATCAAAAAGTTTCCCATCAATTAGAGTTGTCTAAAAGTAGAGAGGCCTGTTTAAAGAAGTGGTGGGTTTGCCCTCTTTGGAGGTGTTCAAGGAGACGACTCTTTGGTGGGTATCTTTTCGAGTGGGTTCAACTATATAGCTGCTAAGTTCCCTTGAAACTCTCAAATTTTGAGATTCTGTGACTCTTACAGACGTTGGAACTGTTGGAATGTATAGTAAATGGTCCCTGACTTTTATTTGCTTTGACTACTACACCATTTTGAGTTTTCTATCTTCTTTTTTCTCTAACAACTGCCACTGTTCTTTGATAATAATATTACTGCCTCTTCTGCTTTCTCATTGGTTATAACCTAAGAAACTAGACATCTAATTTCTAATTCTAATAATCTAATTAGCTAATTTCATGTGTAACAGTTATGTCAGAAACTCTCTCCTGGAATAAAGGGCCAAAGTACAATTTGGGGAACTCTCACAAACTTCTTGATCACTTTCCTCTACTCTGGTAGAAGCTGGAAACTTCAGTGCATGGCATTCCTCCAAGGGTGGCTGTCAGATCTCTTTAGAACTCAAGTTGAAATGTAAACTGGTTTTTATTTACACAGTAAAAATATACAGAAAGGGCTAACCTCCAAGCCCACAGAATCAGAGGACATTTTATGGTAGGCCACCACCTCTCTTTAGTCCTTATCTCTTTTACTATATTGGGTAGGGCGGGCAGCAAGGGGAAAGAAGTCAAAACTGAGCCCATGGAATCCAAGAGCATGAGAGTCAAGAGACCTTCCCAACCTTCTCCACTTATAATCCGTCACTGCCTTTCCCTAGAGGCCTGGTGCTTTGGAATGTGTATTTCACATCAGTTTTGCCTCCAGAAAATAATTCCTCAGGTCTGATAGGAGTGGAAGTTCATTTGGCTAATCTTATCTGACTATGGATGTTATATGTTATAAGCTGTCATCACTAGTGACATTTACAACATGAATCAATGAGTGGGCCAAAAGGGGGAAACTTGCATTTAAAAACTCTTTATTAGTTTCTAACTTTCTATTAGGGAAAATTGCTTTAATTTTTCTGACTACATTTGATTGTATTAATAAATATTGATACAGTCATGAAGCAGATAGATGTGTATTTGTGTATGTGTATTACCTAGAATCCCATAAAGATAGCTATGTATCAGTTGCATTACATATGCACACATATATTTATTTTATGTACATATATATAATGTACATACACACATAAATACACAAATATTCTTTGGGCCCTAAAAGCACTAGCTTCCTAAGTGTTGTCTAAATGTCCTTTAATACTCTAATTCAATCTAGGAAATTTAAAATAATTTCAGAAACTTAAATATATATATATATATATATATATATACATATATGATTTCCATTCTAGATAGCAGTTTAGAATTATGTAAAGAAGGCAATTAAAATGTACATAAACTTTGACCCTAAGATTCTTCTACTAAGTGTATAACCTAAAGATCAAACAAACAAAAAACCTCATATACAACCAAAATATTTGTAGTGGTGTTTTTTGAAGAAGCAAAAAACTAAAAAAATATTAATACCTATTGATTGAAGAATGACTAAACCATAGAATATGAACGTAATATAATATTACTGTACTATAAGAAGTACTAACCAAAGAATATAAAAGAGGATGGAAATATTTATATAAATGCTTACACAGTGAAGTAAGCAGGGACTTCTGGTTAAAGAGTATGGCAGCTAAATAGTGCGGTAGATAGATCATTAAACCTGGATTCAGTAAGACCTGAATTCAAATCCAGCCTTAGATACTTAATAACTGTGTGACCCTGGGCAAGTCACTTAACATCTATTTGCCTTTGTTTCCCCACCTATAAAACAACAATTATATCTCCCTCCCAAGGCTGTTTTGAGGATAAAATGAGATATTTGTAAAGAATTTTGTAATCCTTAAAACTTGATATTAATGTTAGTTATTAAAATGTCAGTAATAGAGAACAGAACAGCCAATCTCTCTCACTACTACTCCAACAATGATAAAAAAAAAGTTAGACTAAATAATGATTAAGAATTACAAGAAGAAATTACTATAAGTGTATTTTTCCAGCCCAGTTTCTTCCAAAGGGATAGCTAGAAGATTACAGGAACTGAGAAAGATGTCCAACCAGAAAATCCATGCCTAGAAATACAACTCAAGAAAGTCTTCAAGTGTGTGGACTAGAGGTGAACCAGAAAAACTGGAAAAGTGCACCAGTGACCAAGATGTAAGGAAGAATGCAGGAAAGTGCAATCTAGAGATACCTGGAACCAGCAGGCTTAGCAATATGACCCTGAACTGGGGTCAAGAGTCTGAAAAGCTATGACTAGGATTGCAATGATCAGGCCATACCCAAGATTGGACTGTGTCATAGTGTTCTGTAAGGTTTAAATTTAGGGTTTTATACTAAATATGAGTTATAAAGTAATTTTGTGATTGCCGATTTTAAAATATTATAGCTTAAGTCAAAATGACTTTTAGCAGCTTTATTTACAAAGAGGAGGAAAGAGTAAAAGTGGAAAAATGTAGATGAAGAGACAGAATTCTTTTTTAAAAAATGGTACAATGTTATTTTATTTTATTTCTTCATATCAGTTTTTTAAAATTAAATTTTATTGATTTATTTAGAAAGTTTTTCCATGGTTACATGATTCATGTTCTTTCTCTCCCCTGTTCCCATCTCCCTCCCATAGCCAAAAAGCAATTCCACTGGGTTTTATATGTGTCATTGATTGAGACCTATTTCCATACTATTGATATTTACACTAGAGTGATCTTTTAGAGTCCATGTCCCCAATCATATCCGCTCATCTCATGTGATCAAACAATTGTTTTTCTTCTGTATTTCTGCTCCCACAGCTCTTTCTCTGGATGTGGATAGCGTTCTTTCTTATAAGTTACTCAGAAATGTTTTGGATTTGCATTGCATTGCTGCTAGTAGAGAAGTTCATTACATTCGATTGTGCCACAGTAAAGAGAGCCTGCCAGCCCTTCTCTGGTTAAGTCTGTGAATCTTAAAATTTCTCAGACTCTACCTTGGAACATTATCTTAAGGTTTTGGTTAAGGTTATTCCCCATTTAAACAATGGAGGTACTTGATCAGGAATGTATTGGGAACTTTAAAATTACTCCACCCATACTTAGGCATACTTTAGGGGAAGATAAAGTTGTAAAACTCCTTAGTGAACAATGAAGGTACTTAACTCATACTTTTAGTGAGGCCAAAACCTTAAGATAGGTCTATTTTTAGATCTAGTACAAAAGGGTGCTAAGTACCTATGAAGGTCAAATTAATCACTAAAAGGTCAGGCAACTTGCAAGGGGCAAGCTTAACAAAGAGGTGTGAAATACTCAGAAGATATAATCTACCCAGAGAAGGTGAGAACTAAAAACTAAGAATGGGCTGTCGTAGGAAAAGCATCTACTGTGA
Organism: Monodelphis domestica; assembly: GCF_027887165.1. Taxonomy (NCBI): domain Eukaryota; kingdom Metazoa; phylum Chordata; class Mammalia; order Didelphimorphia; family Didelphidae; genus Monodelphis; species Monodelphis domestica. The sequence continues at coordinate 191,657,781 of NC_077233.1, forward strand.
TTGGTAAACGTGAAAATTTAAGGGAGGTGACACAAGAGAAATTTCTCTTTAAAAGGAGCTGTCTGAACCAGTTCAAGGTAGTTCGATTTAGTTCAGCTTTGATAGCTGAATTGGAGGTCAGGAGTCAGAGGAGGCTGCTGGGTCTTTGAACACTAGAGTTTTGCTTAGAAAGATCTTGTGGTAAGTGATTAAAGACTGACTTAGTTTCTCTCTTAGCCTTTTCCTACTATTTCCTCTTACTCTGTCTCTTTCCCTTTCCTTAATTCCTTCATTTATATTAATTAAAATCTCTATAAAACCCAGCTGACTTGGGTATTTCATATTTGGGAATTTTTCCCATGGCGACCACTTATTTTTGATATAAAATCAAGACGCTAAAAATTATCTTTACAGTTTGGGCAGTTCACAGTCTTGAAACCATATTTTTTTGTTGTCACGAGTCTGGCTCAGCCCTGGTAGGGGCTTCCCCAAGTCCCTTGTCTTCATGTGGATTTCCCAGTAATCCTTAGTCAGAAGTCTTGGTGGTATCTTCAGCCAATTTTCCAACAGTGCAGTCTTCTCCAAAACTAATGTAGGAATCTTAGCCATTAACCCGCCAAGCTGATGCAGGATCCAGGGAAAAAGTCTCCTCCAAGCCAAGGCAGGGGTCTTAGCCACTCACTCCAAAAGCCAGGAAGGAATGATCTCTAGACCATGCTAGTCTCTTCTTTTATGTTCCTCTTTTTCACTTCACTTCCTGTCACTTCCTGTCACTCCTCCTCTTCACAGAAAGCAATGGCAGTCTCAATTGTCTAGCACTGCCCAAGGCGGGGGGAGCAGTGGCCTTTGGAGGTATGAGCTTACTCTAATAAGTGGCTTGTGAACTCTTGTACTTAATGGTAAGTAGGGGTATTTTAAGTGATATTTTTTAGCTAAATTAATTAGCTAAAAATAGGCAAAGGGAGAGTTAATTCTATTTTCACAGGGCTAAAAATTTACTGCTTGCTGGCCTAAGCTATTCTTTAGCTCCATGAAAGACACAATACTGAAGTACCCTGAGGAAGTACTGGTAGGACAATAAATGACACAGATAAGGAACAAACATGGACTCACTATTCTTTACAAAAGTGCACAGAACCTGGCCCTGACCCAAAGTCCTAATTTAGGACATAAGGCTTGAAAAATGAGTAAAATGAAGAAGAAAGCAATGGAAAAGAGATATGGGTCTAGGGACATCTAAGACACAAACTCATAAAAAAAAATAGAATAACTCCATAACAATTACAAGTAAAGCCTCAAGAAAAAAGAGTTTTGACCTGATGTCTATGAGAATTCCTAGAACAAATGAATCAAGAGAAAGGAGAATAAATAGTTGAGTGAACATTGTATACAATTTTACCCAAATAAGAAACTACTTAAAGATTAAAATGGACTAATTAGAAGCTAGTGACTATGAATAATGAGAAATATATGAAAAAAACATATAAAATGAAAAAATACAATGTATCTTTCATCAAAAAGTGATTAGCATAGAAAATAGGACAAGGAAAGATAAAGTATCATCTGACTATCTGAAAACTATGACCAAAAAATAAGCCTAAACATCATATAAAAATAAAATAACACACATAAATGAAAACTTCCTAGTCTTATTAGAACCAGAGGGCAAAGTGAAATTAAAAAGAATCCAGTGGTAACCTCTTGGAAGCAACATAAAAATGGCAATCCTGTGAATGCCATAGCTATGATCTAGAATTTCCAAGTTAAAGAAAAAATGCTACAAGTAACCAAAAGAATAGTCGGTCACCAAGTAAAGTAACCTTGGCCATTAACAAAGAAGACTTCACAGCTACTACTCTAAAAGAGGGGAGAGCTTTGAATATAATATCCCCTAAGGCAAAAAAAAATATGGGCTTATTAACAAAAAGAATTTACTTGGCAAAGAACTGGAAGCAAAGGCTTTGCCCTTGTAGTAATGGTCTGGGAAAGAACAGAAGGGAAGGAAAGAGAGATTAGAGATTAAAGTGAAATTAATTCTGGGTTAGGAGTTGTAAGGCCTAGGGAAAGATGGAATGAAAAGATTATGATCAGATAAAGGAATTTCAGAGTTCAAAAATAGGGAAGTCAGTACAGGAAGAAGGAAGGAATGATAAAGGAAAAGGTTTAAAGATAAAAGCAACTTTCTTAAATATGGAGCAGCCATTCAAGAGAGTGCAGTAGAAAGTGTTGGGTAGACCTAGGGTGGGATATGGGTGGGACATGAGAAGAGGGGTGCTGGGGATGGGGTTTGCATAATGATAATAGAGATTTGAAATCCTTGTGATGGGGAAAGGACCATGGGGGTGTTGAGGAATGACCTGAGATAGAGTGTCAGTGACTGGAAAGAAGTATATTGAAAGAGAGAGGTGATTAGCCTATTCAAAGCCTTCATTCCACATCCAACCTTGTAGTAGGTTGTAAAAATGAGTCTTATTAGTCCCAGGAGGCCAGACTCACAGCATGCTAGGGGAAAACAAAGGTAGAGCCCAGGGGACTCCAGACAGTTGGTACTAGATATGGTCTGGGAATGGCCTCTGGAGTACTGTAGATAGCCCAGAGATGAAGACTGAGGATTTGGGACTTATTTGGGAACAAGACGGATTGGCATCACGCAGGGGCAAAGGCAGAGGGCACAGGACACAAGTTGAGTTCCTCTGGAAGGCCCAGAAGTGGAGAGAGGGGCCGCTGGATACAAATGAGGCAGCACTTTTTGAAAATCCCAAAATCAAAAATCACAGTTACTCATAGCTGCCCTTACTAATCTAGGTAGTCATTTTTAATTTAGCATGGTCTCATTATCTGTCTTGATTATCTATGGCCCTTGCCACTCCTTTTCCCTAGAGATGTCTGCCTTTGGGCAATCCCCATTCTCATCAGCACATCAATTACAGGCTGAGGAAAAGAACTGTGCTAGGATTTAGCTGGTCAAGTTTCATACTTTTTAACAGCTTTTATACAAGTTTTGTTCAAACAGGAGGTTGAAACTCATTATAAAAATAAAGATTTTAGATTTTAAATGTCAGTGGTCCTATTCCATGCATAGTCAAAAGCTGACTGCAGTCCATTTAACCCTAAAAGTGCCAGGTGCAATAGTCTCCTTGAAGAAACTGAAATGCTAACATGAGGCTCTCTAAATCCTGTCTCATTTTAGATTTCCTTCATGGATCTTTCCAATCTTCTCTCTGCCTTTCAGTGTATCTCTTTTCCCTTCCCTCCTTAGCACTATATTTTTTTAAAGTATGGATTATCTGGGTCAGTGGTATTGAAAGAAAAAAAATAAGAAAATTGTATTTGAAAAGTTATCTGATAACACACTGTATGCAAATCATCTGAGAGTGAGATGTACCCTCCTCATTCACTAATAGTGACATTTACATAGTACTTTAAGGTTTGAAAAGTGCTTTATATAATCAACCCTCTGGTTTGCTCCCCACAACAGCCCTGTGTGTTAGATGCCACAGATAGTATTATTCCCATTTCATAGGCAAGGAAATCAAAGCTCAGAGCAAGCAAATCACTTGTCCAGGATCAGCCAGAATATGAGCCCAGGTCTTCTCTGGCCTCTAGCTGAGCTCTCTTTTTTCTGTCCCAAACCCTACAGTACCTTGGAAAACTTGGTGGGGAACAGTATTCCTAAATCATTGGAGAAGTTGCATGGATATGGATGATATAGAAAGGAAAATGGAAATTTGCCAACTAGGGCTAGCTGATTTCACCTTGTAGGTATTGTTTCTCTTACCCCTTCTCTTTGTTCATAATTACTGATTTGGCAGAAAAAAAATAGGTCCAGTTCAGCACATGGTTGGTCATAAAAGACCCCAGCCTGTTGGTGGAGGCGAGGGGTGGGGGTGGGGAGTGGGGTGGCACTGGAGGTGAGTATTCCTTTTTTATTTCTTTAAACCATTGCTTTCTGCTTAGAATTGGTACTTAGTGTAAGGGGTAGGCTATTGGTGTTAAAGTGATGCATCCAGGGTCACACAATTAGGAAGAGTTTCAAATTTGAACCCAAGACCTCCCATTTCCAGGCCTAACTTTCTATCTACTGAGCTCTGAAGGTGAGCATTCCATAGCATATAGCTATGATGAAGTACCTGTCATTTATTTCAGTATACATGAATTTTGATGTCTTTGCCTGTGTTATTTTCCTACCTTTATCCTTTTTCTTTTTGGGACTGTGAAGGCTTTCTTTGGGATAGGATGGTAGATAGTAAAATTTTGTAATGATTTTTAATGGCCTTCTCTTTCTCTGTGCCAATTAAATAATTTTTTTTTATTTGTTCTGTGAAATGTTGGCCAAAAAGAAAGAAGGACTTTTTTCTTCAGCTCCTGGGGAATAAATGTAAGGTCACTGAATGGACTCATGAATAAAATTATTGTTTCATGAACATCAAATTCAATTCAAGAAACATTTTTCAAGTGACGACTATACACAAAGCATTTTGCTGGGTACTGAGGGACATACAAAGATGAATAAGCCCCTGTTTATTCATTCACAGTTTTTGCTCTACAAGGACTTAGAGCCTAGTGTGTATGTATTTGGGGGGACATAAAACATCTTCAAAAACAAATGTAATACAAAGAAAATGTGAACACAAATAAGTGAGTGTGGTATGAAATGCCAATGAACATATAGGAATTCATTTTGTCAGTATCAGAGATAGCATCATAGAGGTGACATTTGAGCTGGTCCTTAAGGATAGGTTGGCTTCTTGCCACTGGAGAGTTTAGAAGAAAGCATTCTAGATTTAGGAAATGGCATGAAGGACATACAAGCAAAAAATGACCAACTATTAAACTCTTTCCTTCTCTTCTTTTCCCTCCCCTTCTTAATTCCACCCTTTGAATACCTCTCTCATTCATTCTCTTTCTATTCATGCTAAAACCACACTATGAACACTTGTTCTAAGCCATTATCACTTCTTACCTGGATAGCCTCTTAATCTCAAGCCTTCCCTTGTCTCCTCTTCCCTTCTTTCCCCTCTCTATCCCTTCTTCCTTCTTCCTTCTCTTTCATTTTCCCTCTTTTCTTCCTTTCCTTTCTCCTTCCTTCTTCCCTTTTCCCTTGCCCTTTCCCCTTTTCTTCCCACTTCCCCATCCTTCCCTCCCTCTCTCCTCTTTTTTATTTTTTGAGAAATGAAGAAGTTACCTAGGAGCTCTCTTTATTTTATTTTTTATTTTTTGAAAAAATTATTTAATTATTCAATTTAGAACATTATTCCTTGTTTACAAGAATCATATTCTTTCCCTCCTTCCTCTCCAACCCCCTTCCCAAAACCAACAAGCAATTCCACTGCGTTTTACATGGGCCCTTGATCAAAACCTATTTCCATGTTATTGACATTTGCACTAGGATTATCTTTGAGAGTCTACCTCCCCAGTCATATGCCCCTTGACCCATGTAATGAAGCAGTTGTTTTTCTTCTGTGTTTCTACTCCTACAGTTTTTCCTCTGAAGTTTTCTTTCTTGTAAATCCCTCCGAGTTGTTCAGGATCACTAATGGGGAAGTCCATTACATTAGATTGTACCACAGTGTATCAGTCTCTGTGTATAATGTTCTCCTGATTCTGCTCCTTTCACTCTGCATTAATTCCTGGAGGTCTTTCCAATTCACATGGAATTCCTCTAGTTCATTATTCCTCTGAGCTCAGTAGTATTCCAAAACCAATATATGTCACAATTTGTTCAGATATTCCCCATTTGGAGGACATCCCCTCATTTTCCATTTTTTTTGCCACCACAAAGAGTGCAGTTATGAATATTCTTGTACAAGTCTTTTTCCTTATTATCTCTTTGGGGTACAAACACAGCAGTGCCCTTTGGGCATAGTTACAAATTGCCCTCCAGAATGGTTGGATCAATTCACAACTCCATTAGCAATGCATTAATGTCCCAATTTTCCCACATCCCCTTCAACATTCATTACTTTCCTTTACTGTCATGTTTGCCAATCAGCTAGGTGTGAGGTGATACCTCAGAATTGTTTTGATTTGCATCTCTCTGATTATAAGAGATTTAGAACACTTTTTCATGTGCTTCTTATACCTTTGATTTTTTTATCTGAAAATTATCTATTCATGTCCCTTGCCCATTTATCAATTGGGGAATGGCTTAATTTTTTTTTTATAATTGATTTAGCTCTTTATAAATTTGAGTAATTAGGCCCTTGTCATAGGTTTTTGTTATGATGATTGTTTCCCAATTTGTTGCTTCCCTTCTAATTTTGGTTGCATTGGTTTTGTTTGTACACAACTTTTTTAATTTGATGTAATCAAAATTATTGATTTTACATTTTGTGATTTTTTTCTAACTCTTGCTTGGTCTTAAAATCTTTCCTTTCCCAAAGATCTGACATGTATACTATTACTGTGTTCACCTAATTTACTTAGTGTCCTTTATATTCAAGTCATTCACTCATTCTAAGTATATATTGGTGTAGGGTATGATATGTTGATCCAAACCCAATTTCTCCCATACTCTCTTCCAGTTTTCCCAGCATTTTTTATCAAATAATGGATTTTTGTCCCAAAAGCTGGGATCTTTGGGCTTATCATAGACTGTCTTGCTGAGGTCACTTACCCCAAGTCTATTCCACTGATCCTCCTTTCTGTCTCTTAGCCAGTACCATATTTTTTTGATGGCCACTGCTTTATAGTATAGTTTGAGATCTGGTACTGCTAGGCTACCTTCCTTTGCATTTTTTCCCATTATTTCTCTGGATATCCTTGATCTTTTGTTCTTCCAAATGAATTTTGTTATGATTCTTTCTAATTCAGTAAAAAAGTTTTTTGGTAGTTTGAAGAGTATGGCACTAAATAAGTAAACTAGTTTGGGTAGGATTGTTATTTTTATTATGTTAATTTGTCCTACCCATTAGCAATTAATGTTTTTCCAATTGTTTAGGTCTAGTTTTAATTGTGTGGAGAGTGTTTTGTAGTTGCGTTCATATAGTTCCTGTGTTTGTCTTGGTAGATAGATTCCTAAGTATTTTATATTGTCTAGGGTGATTTTAAATGGAATTCTTGCTGCTGAGATGTGTTGGAGATATATAGAAGTGCTGATGCCTTATGTGGCTTTATATTATATCCTGCAACTTTGCTAAAGTTGTTGATTATTTCCACTAGCTTTTTAGTTGATTCTCTAGGATTCTTTAAATAGACCATCATATCATCTGCAAAGAGTGAGAGCTTGGTCATTGCCAATTTTAATACCTTCAATTTCTTTTTCTTCTCTAATTGCTACTGCTAGTGTTTCTAGTACATTGTTAAATAATAGAGGTGATAATGGGCATCCTTGTTTCACTCCTGATCTTACTGGGAAGGCTTCTAATATATCCCCATTGCAGATGATGTTTGTTGATGGTTTTAGATATATACTATTTTTAGGAAAGGCCTTTCTATTGCTATACTTTCTAGTGTTTCAATAGGAATGAGTGTTGCATTTTGTCAAAGACTTTTCCTGCATCTATTGAGATAATCATGTGATTTTTGTTGGTTTGCTTGCTAATATGGTCAATTATGTGGATGGTTTTCCCAATATTGAACCATCCTTTCATTCCTGGTATAAATCCCACCTGGTCATAATGAATAACTCTCATGGGGGGCAGCTCGGTAGCTCAGTGGATTGAGAGCCAGGCCTAGAGATGGGAGGTCCTGGATTCAAATCTGACTTCAGACAGTTCCCAGCTGTGTGACCCTGGGCAAGTCACTTAACCCCCATTGCTTGGTCCTTAGGGGGCAGCTGGGTAGCTCAGTGGATTGAGAGTCAGGCCTAGAGATGGGAGGTCCTAGGTTCAAATCTGGCCTCAGACACTTCCCAGCTGTGTGACCCTGGGCAAGTCACTTGACCCCCATTGCCTAGCCCTTACCACTCTTCTGCTTTGGAGCCAATACACAGTATTGACTCCAAGACGGAAGTTAAGGGTTTAAAAAAAATAACTCTCATGATCACTTGCTGGAGTCTTTTTGCCAGTACCCTATTTAAGATTTTTGCATCTATATTCATTAAGGAGATTGATCTATAATTTTCTTTTTCTGTTTTTGACCTTCCTGGGTTTAGGATCAGTACCATATTTATGTCATAGAAGAAATTTGGTAGAACTCCTTTGCTTATTCTGTCAAATAGTTTGTATAATATTGGGATTAGTTGTTCTTTGAATGTTTGATAGAATTCATTTGTGAATCCTGGGGATTTTTTCTTAGGGAATTCTTTGATGTTTTGATCAGTTTCTTTTTCTGATATGGGGTTATTTAAGTATTCTATTCCTTCTTCTGTTAATCTAGGCAACTTACATTTTTGTGAATATTCATCCATATCACCTAGATTGCCATATTTATTGCATATAATTGGGCATAATAATTTTTAATGATTACCTTAATTTCCTCTTCATTAGAGGTGAGGTCTCCCTTTTCATCTTTAATACTGTTAATTTGGTTTTCTTCTTTCCTTTTTTAAATTAGATTGACTAGTACTTTGTCTATTTTATTTGTTCTTTCAAAGTACCAGCTTTTAGCCTTATTTATTAAATCAATAGTTCTTTGACTTTCAATTTTATTAATTTCTCTTTTGATTTTTAGGATCTAGAATTTAATTTTCATCTGAGGATTTTTAATTTGTTCACTTTCTAGTTTTTTAATTTGTATGCCCAATTCATTGACCTCTGTCCTCCCTAATTTGTTAATATATAAGCTCAAGGATATAAATTCTCCCCCCCCCCCCGCCCCCAAGTACTGCTTTGGTTGCATTCCATAGATTTTGAAGGGATGTCTCATCATTGTCATTTTCTTCAATGAAATTATTAATTGTTTCTATGATTTGTTCTTTAACCGATTTTGGAGAATAGTATTATTTAATTTCCAATTAATTTTTGATTTGCCTCTCCATATTCCCTTACTAATTATTAATTTCATTGCATAGTGATCTGAAAAGGTTGCATTTATTATTTCTGCTCTTTTGCTCTTTCTTGGGATGTTTTATGCCCTAGTACATGGTCAGTCTTGGTGAATGTACCATGTTCTGCTGAAAAGACGGAGTATTACTTTTTGTCCCTATTTTTCTCTACATATCTACTAACTCTAATTTTTCTAAGATTTCATTCACTTCTCTTACCTCTTTTTTATTTATTTTTTGGTTTGATTCATCTAGTTCTGATAGAGGAAGGTTCAGGTCTCCCATTAGTATGGTTCTTCTTTCTATTTCCTCTTTGAGCTCTACTAGTTTCTCCTTTATAAATGTGGATGCTATGTCATTTGGTGCATACATATTGAGTATTGATATTTCCTCAATGTCTATACTGTCTTTTATCAGGATGTAATTACTTTCTCTATCTCTTTTAACTAGTTTTATTTTTACTTTGGCTTTGTCAGATATCATGATTGTGACTCCTACCTTCTTTTTCTCAGTTGATGCCCAATAGATTTGGCTCCATCTGCTTACTTTTACCATATGTGTGTCTACCTTCCTCATGTGTGTTTCTTGTAGACAACATATGGTAGGATTTTGGTTTCTAATCCACTCTGCTACTTGCTTGTGTTTTATGGGTCAGTTCATTACCAGCTGTGTATTTTCCAATATTTTGATTTCCACTCTTAGTCCTGCCCTTTCTTCTTTCACTTTTTCCTTCTACACCAGTGTTTTGTTTTTAATCACTCCCTCTAATTCCCACCCTTATTTTACTTCCCTTTCTACACTCCCCCTCCCTTCTTTTTCCTCTCTTATTTTCTTTATGGTCTTTTTAAACTGTTCCCCTCCCCCACTCTCTTCCTCCTTTGTATTGCTTCCCTTCACACCAGTCTGTTTGTTGACCTTCTACTTCTCTATAGGGTGCAAGTCAATTCTCTGCCCCAATGGATTTGATTGTTCTTCCCTCTTTGAGTCAATGTCAATGCCCTTTTTACCCTTTCAGTATATTGGTGTTCTCCCCCACTCCCACCACACACTTCTTTATGACATATAAATTTATCCCATTTTGTTTATTTTCCTATTTCTCTTAGTATTAACTTCTTTTTTTTACCTCTAGTTATATATATACACACACATATACATTTATGCATACATATATCTATATACATATTTATTTCTTGGCATTTGATCCTATATAGTTTGTCACTATTTCCTCTAAGTATAGTTCTTCTAGCTACTGTGAACTTTAGATTACTACACTCTACTTAGTCTAACAAAAATAAGGAATGTCTACACCCATACTTAAATATTAAGTATCTAGAATGATGGCCTATGATAGACAGGCGCTAGCAAATGACAAATAAGAAACAGCTGACAGACCCCTGGGCTGTCTTAAGTCAAGCTTAAGCTACCATTGGTACAGGTGAGACGCAGGAAAGTGATGTAAAACTGTCTATATATTTCGTGTCACTTCCTCTCTCTGTGCTCTTTTGAGGTGGAGAGGTGGCTGGTGGCAGCTTGCTGAGCATCTTGGCATCTTGGTGTGGTGGCAGCTATTGTCCTGTTTAGCAGTGAGTTTCCCTTGATATCATATTGAGGGAAGCCTAGTAACCTAGTTCAAGTGAGGCATCTACTCTGAGCTCTCTCAGAGTTTAGGCTGATTTTTCCTCCTTTATCTTCCAAACACTATCCACTTAGAAGCTTCTAATCTTCAGAAACCTTGTGGCAGAGGACTTTGAACTCCCCCTGGCACAGGTCAGGCGGGTGAAATCCTATACCCTTTCCATCTCTCTTTTCCTTGATTTCTTTCCTCTATATTGATTAAACCACCATTGATTTCCAAACTGACTTGGGTATTTTATTTGGGATATCCCCTGGTGACCAAAAATCAAACTTAGATTAGGTCACAACCCTATATTACCCAAGTGATGATAATTTTTAAGAGTTCTCAATATCCTCTTATGGGGATACATATAATTTTAACTCATTGGGTCCCTTAAAAAAGGTTCTCCCCCCCTTTATTAATTACCTTTTGGTGATTTTCTTGAGTTCTGTGTTTGGGCATCAAATTTTCTGTTCAGGTCCAGTCTTTTCTTTACGAATGCCCAGAAGACTTCTGTTTTATTAAATGACCATACTTTCCCCTGAAAGAAGATAATCAGTTTTGCTGGGTAGTTGATTCTTGGTTGTATACCCATTTTCCTTGATTTCCAGAATATCATATTCCATGCCTTTCGGTCCTTCAGTGTAGATGCAGCCAGATCCTGTGTTATACTAACTGTAGTTCCATGGTATCTGAATGACTTCTTAATAGCTTGTAGTACTTTTTCCTTGGTCTGGTAGTTCTTGAATTTGGCTATAACAGTCTTGGGTGTTGTCAGTTGGGGATTAAGTACAGGAGGTGATCTGCGGATTCTTTCAATCTCCACTTTTCTCTCTTGCTCTAGAATGTCGGGACAGTTTTCTTGGATAATTTCCTGTAGAATGATGTCCAAGATTTTTCTTTTGTCATGATCTTCTGGTAGACCAATGATTCTTAAGTTTTCTCTCCTGGACCTATTTTCTAAATTTTCTGTTTTGTTGATGAGGTATTTCATATTTTCCTCAATTTTTTAATTCTTTTGACTTTGTTTTATAATTTCCTGCTGCCTTGTGAAATCATTTGCTTCTAGTGGTTGTATTCTAGTTTTTTAAAGACTGAATTTCATCCCTGGCTTTTTGGATCTCCTTCTCCTTCTGGTCTGATTTTCTTTGGAGGTCATCTTTCATCTTCTTTGCCTAATCTTTCATCTCCTTTGCCTCATTTTCAAACTGATCAATTTTGGCTTTCAAGACACTATTTTCTTTTTTTTTTCCATTTGAATTAGTTTATTTAGTCAATTTAGAGCATTATTCCTTGGTTACAATAATCACATTGTTTCCCTCTCTCCCCTCCATCCACCCTTCCCACAGCGAACACGCAATTTCATTAGGTATTACTTGTGTCCTTGATCAGAACCTTTTTCCATGTTGTTGTTTGCACTAGGATGTTCATTTAGAGTCTATATCCCCAACCATATCCCTTCAATCCATGTATTCAAGCAGTTGTTTTTCTTTGGTGTTTTTACTCCCATGGTGTTTCCTCTGGATGTGGATAGTGGTTTTTCTTGTAGATTCCTCCAGGTTGTCAAGACACTATTTTCTGTTTCCAGATTATTTATTTTGTTTTTTAAGTTCTTTTCCCAGTTGTATTCAGCCTCTCTTAATTGTTTTTTGAATTGGATTTTGAGTTCTTCCAAAGCCTGTGCCCAATTTTCTGGAATTTCTATGTTTTTGCTTGGTGTTCCTTGATCTTCCTCTGTTTCACTTGCTCTTTGTTCATTGCCTGGATAGAAGCTGTCGATTGTAATTTCTCTTTTCTCTTTCTGTTGTTTACTCATATTTCCTCCTTCTTTCCCTCCTGTAGTCTTGCTCCTCTCATTTTGTGCTGGATCTTTGAGTGTGGGCTCTTCTGTCCTGAAGGGGCTTCTTCTCTGTTCTGCTGTTTGATCAGGTAGTCTGATTTTCCCTGGCTGACAGCTGAAAAGGAACTGTGCTTTCTGTCCTGCTGTCAAGGTTGTGGCCTGTAGTTTGTTACAACCTTTGCCCTTGGAGCTTGGTCAGCAAGGCTTTCAGATCAGTCTGTGTGGGAGGGGTGTTGGAATTTGAGTTTCCCTGTCCTCTGAAGGCTTCTTATCTGCCCTTATTGATGAGATTGAGCCAGGGCAGAGTTGATCTGCAAAGCTGGTTGTGCTCTGAGGCCAAAACCTCCAGAAAGGGGGGGGGGGGGCAAGATGGGGTGTTTCAGCTGCAACTGGGCTGCCTGCTCTGTACTTCTCCTCCAGCTGCCTGTACACCATCTGTGTTCTAAGCCCTGAGCCTGGCACAGCTTTGTCAGTAAGGCTCTTTCTCTGTACTAGCACCCTTGCCTGCCCAGAGGTTCCAGCTACTGCTGGAGGCTCAGTGCTGTAGATGGGGGAGGGGTCCTGGGGCCTTCCTTCTTTCTTCCCCTTAAATCCATGTGTTCTGTGATTCAGGCTTTTTGTCGGTGAATACCTTTTAAATTGGGTCCATGAGGAGACTTCCCTAGCTCTGTCCTGCTGTTAGATTTGGTTTTCAGTCCCCTTGAAGCACTGTGTTTTTTATTGGTGAGGAATGGTTTGCAGAGGTCTGAATTTTTGCTGCCTCTAAGCCACCATCTTGACTTTGCCTCCCTTCCCTCTCCCCTCTTAATACCCTTTGGTATCTCAACCTTCACATATCCAAAGTAGACATCTTTTCTCTTAAACACAACCCTACTCTCAACTCAAGGACATCACCATTTTCCCAGTTACATTAGAGAACATATCTTCAATTTTTCGCTACTTATACTGTCCTCCCACATTAATCAGTTGCCTAATTTTATTGATTCTGCCCTTTGAACAACTCTCACATCCATTCCCTTTCTATTCACACCATAACCACTTATTTCAAGGCCTTATCACTTTTTACCTGAATACCCTCTTAATCAGTCTCTCCGTTGTCAATCTCTTTTTACCCAATTCAATCTACATAGTTGCCAAATTGATATTCCTAAGGTGCAGTCTGACTATGTCTCCCCCTAGTCAAGGAACATCAGTGGTTTCACATGGCCTTGAGGATCAAATACTAACTCCTCTATTTGATATTTAAGCCATTCTCAATTTGGCTTCAGTCCATCTTCCCAAACTGATTGGATATCACTATCCCACACTCCAAACTTTCACCAACATATCTTGTTGGTAGTTCTGTCATGCCCTTGCATGCACTTTTTCCTATTCTTAGAATGTTTTCCTCCATTTCTTCACTTTGGGATCCCTAGTTCCTTTGAAGATTCCACTAAGTTTCAGCTTTTTCAAGATTTTCTTGATTCTTCCAGTCATTATGGTCCCTTCAGTGAACATGTATTATTCCTTAGTAGAATATAATCTCTTTGAAAGAACTGCCTTACTTTTCTGTTGCTAACCCCTGAGTCTGGCATAGTGCTTTGCACAGAGTAGGCACTTAATACATATTTGTTGATTGAAACATAGTTGAATATTTGTTAAATAATTAAATGGGTTAAATAATTGATTGAAAGATGGTCTTTTTGTTGATTGAAATGCAGGCCCTCCCTCTACAGTGGCTTACCTAGGTTGGTAATTTATAGAAAACATTCAAATTCATTTAAGTATTTCATTGTGATTACATGGCTCTGGGTAGCAGATGGGGTGGGGTAGGAGAGGGAAGCTTGTTGTTTTTTCACAGTTTCCTCCTTAGGAATACTTATATTCAGAAAAGTACATTCTCTCTCCCCTATATCTTCATTATGAGGTTCATCAATGCTACTCTTCTCTCTCCTCTCCTCTTCTCTCCTCTCCCTTCATTTCCTCTCCTCTCCTCAAATGTTGCTAAAGTATAGGTCCCAGACATATTTCATGTTATTTTTTCTCATTATAATATCATCGACATTGTCTTGCACGTATATGTCCCAAATTTTCATGGGGAGAGTTCACTTGTACTGCATCGGTGTATTAGAACATTATTTCATTCTTTGATTATCTTGACTTAATCTCTATGAGTTTATCCTTTTTGAGGTCTGTGTGTGGCTATCTTTCTCCTATTCATGTTCACATATTCACAAATACCAGGTGTTAGTGCCCCAAACCAAAGTTCCATCCTTTCCACTTTCTGTTCTGACTTCTCAAATAACAAATAAAAAAATAAAACACCTGCTCTAGGCAATTTTAACCCTTTAGCCACCATAAGAATGCGTAATTCAATTTGGCTGGAACACATGGGAATGATAAAAGATAAGACTGGGAAGATAAAGATCCAGATTAGAGAGGGCTTTGAATGTTACACTAAAGAGTATGCATTTTCTTTAGTAAGTAGTTGTTTTTGACAGGTACAAATGATTAAATCTCACTCTTGGATTTTCCAACAGCCTTTTGTCTAGGTTGTCCTTTTATTCCCATCATAGTTTATCTTGTATAATTTTTAGAACTATCTTAATTTTATTATCATACAACCCAAACAAAATTAAAATAATGTAACATGTAGGTATCTATAACATAAAATAGTCATTATAATGATATTAATGTGTTAGATAGGCTTACCTTTTGGTATAAAATTTCTCAAAATATCTTACCTTGTGTATCTTCTTTTCTGCCTGTTTGTTTCTTTATGTTATTTTCCTCCTGCTTCCTCAAAAGAACATAGTGTTCTTTTTTTTTCTTGAGGGCATGGAAGATGACACCATTTTTTAAACGTGTTGATAGAACCCTAATGTAAAAAATCATTGGCTATCTATTCATGTTTCAGAAGTACTCTATAATCCCTTCTCAGTACTTAGCTTAGTCCCTTGTACACAGTAGACCCTTAATAGATTTTCCTGAATTTAGCTTTGGGATAAGGGAAGATCCTGGTAAGAGTAATGTGAGAACCTAGGAGGAGAACCGGCCAGGTTTATCCATGATTAAAGATCGGTCAAGTAGATATGCCAAAAGATTAAGAGGGATTCCTGGATGTCATCAATAGCATTTTAAAAATAATTGACAGTGGAGTTTAAACAGAAATATGCTGGTAAATGTTTAACAACAGGTTCTCTTTGGAAAAAAATGTGCATGATACACTTTTAAAAAAAACTTTGAAATTTTTTTTTTCAGTAGAACCAATTTTTGTCAATTGTTTTCTGATATTTTGTGATTCAGATTCTCTTCCCCAACCCCCACCCCAGATGGTAAATAGTCTGATATAGGTTATACAAGTGTTTTCATGCAATATCTATTTCTATATTTCCCATGCTATGACAGAATACACATATCACACATACAATTAAAAAAAAATCATGAAGGAAGTAAAGTGAAAAACGGCTTGCTTTCATTTGCAATCAGATTCCAACATTTCCTTTTCTGACTTCTCTTGGGGTTGTCTTAGAAACTTCTTTTGCTAATAATAGTTAAATCCTTCACAATTGACCATAGCGCAATATTTTTGTTACTGTATATACAGTTCTCCTGGTTCCGCTTAATTCTCTTTGTATCCATTCATATAAATCTTTCTAGCTTTTTCTGAACACATCCTGTTTTATCATTTCTCATGGTGTAATGGTATTCCATTACATCCATATACTACAACCTGTTCACTCATTCCCCAATTAGTGGTATCCCCTCAGTTTCCAATTCTTTGCCATTACAAAAAGAGTTATGAAAAATATTTTTTTACAAGTAGGTCCTTTTCCCCTATCTCTGATCTCTTTGGGATACGGTATTACTAGGTCAAAGGGTATGCATAGTTTTATGCTTGATGCATTTTTAAACTTACTCCGCATTATTAATATTTTCTCCATCACTTTCTTAAGTCTATACAAACAATAAAACAATAAATCATGCCCTGATATGTAGCATTTGCTAATTTATGAGTTATAAATCCTCATACTGAAAATTTAACAACTTACTGTATTAAGCTAGATCAATTAGGCTCCATTAAACACTTTGGTTTAAGATTCTTTGGGGGACAAATGAAGCCCAAAGAAGGCAAGTGGGTTAGGAAATCATGTGATCATCATTATCTGGGGATTAGGAGTCATGCTAAGAATGAAGCATATTCAGGAGTGAGGACTGGATAGATGGATATTGTGAGAATTAAAATTAATACACAATAACTCAAGTATTATATTTATAAGATTTATTAAAATAAAAACTATAGTTAAAAGGGAGCTAACTAACTTAAGCTGCAGTCTCAAGGAAGACTTGGTCAAGAGGGAAGACTCCCAGAGACTCATAAATAATAATGTAAAGATGCATGTAAACAAAGGGAAAAGGATGCTGGGATATACAAAAGGAATTCTGGGGAATGTAGTCCTGGGGTTCAAGATTTCCACTTATACAATATATAATGGTATAGGCTGTGGGCCAGAGGTGAATTTTGAGGTCTTGAAAAATAATCTAGGCTCTTAATTTCCTTTTTGACCCCTACAAATATGTTTCATTGGATTTGGGGCTGAAACAGACATTAAAGATCATCTAATCCCATTGTCTCATTATAAAAATGAAGGATTTTGAGGTTCAGGGATTCCAGAATAAATAACAGACCTGGGATTTGAATCCCAGGAATCTAAATGTAGTACTCTTTCCACTGTATGCCAATACATTAAACATGTGGCTCAATTCTTTGTTAGATAAGATTTCTTACAGAAATTTATCTCATTACAAGACACTGTTAGAGCTGTTCTATATTTTTGTACAATGATATGCTTATCAGTTTGAGTTGTACAATTGTTATGCCACATGCCTGTAGATTTCTTGTACTTGGAGCAAACTGCTTTGAATAATCTGCTTTGCTGAATTCCACCTACTTCAGGAGAAAAGCCAAACAAGTTCTCAGTATCTTTAAATGCAGCAGTTCCTGATATAATTCTGGAATGTTAATTGCTCTTGTGTTTTCCCACCTAGCTGCAAGACCTTTTAGAGTAAGGAGTGTTTTTTAAAAATAGCCAAGCTTTGTGTTGCTAAGCATTCTGTTCAAGGGACCTCAACTCCCGCAAATGTCAGGTGCAAAACTCAGAGGGTCATCTCTTAGAGACAGACGCATTAACTGGCAACCAATTTATTTTCCCAAATAAACTGATCTATAAAACTTATTTGTGAGCTATTTTATCATAAAACATTGGCAGTCCCAGCTATAAATATTGTAACATTTGAGCAACAGTGCCACTCAAAGCCCATGACAGGTGTGCATTGATAGATGATGCCAAACAAATATTGAAGAGATATTTGTACTATTCAAATATCACTAACTGATTGATGATTGATTTCTACCCCACAAATATAGATAAATCACTAAGCTCTGATGAAAAACACTAGATTCTTTCATGCAAATAATAGTGCTAATATACAAAGGCACAAGAAGTTTCTTTGCACTGGAGGATTACTTTTTATTGGCAGGTTGGTTTGGTATAGTAGAAAGCCACAACTTAGAATCAAAATGCCTGGGGGTGATTTTAAGGATCTTTATAGGCCTAAATTCAAATCCAACCTAAGATACTACCTAGCTGTGTAACCCTAGGGCAAAGCACTTAACTTCTATTTGTCTCAATTTCCTCAACTGTAAATCAGGGGTAATAACAGCACCTACCTTGAAGGGTTATTATAAGGATTAAATGAGATAATATTTATAAAATGCTTAACACAGTTCCTGGTACCTTGTAGGTACTATATAAATACTTATTCTCTTCTCCTGTCTTCATCACTCACAAGGTGGGCTTTAGTTTTCTTTTCTTTCTTCTTTTTTTTTAAACCCTTATCTTCTGCTGTATTGGTTCCAAGGCAGAAGAGTGGTAAGGGCTAGGCAATGGGAGTTAAGTGACTTGCCCAGGGTCTGTGAAGATTGGATTTAGCTATTTCCTGCTTTTAACAATGAAGATACTTACTCTAACAAAATCAGGGGGGATTATGAATGTTAAATTACTCCACCCTACTTAGACCTTACTTTAGGGGAAGATAAAGTTGTAATCTCCTGATTGAACAATGAAGGTACTTAACTCTTACCTTATAGCAAAGCTAGAACTTTAAGTTAAGTCTATTTTAAGATCTTAATACAAAAAGGTGTTAAGTAACTATAAAGGTTAAATTAATCACAAAAAGGTTAAGTAACTCACAAAAGGTGAACTTAACAAAGAAGTGTTAAGTAACTCTAAAGATATAATCTAATCAAAGAAGATGAGAACTCTAAAAGATATGGCCATTTAGAGGAGAAGACACAAGAGTGAAAGGTCTATATATTTGGCTCACTTCCTCTCTTGGGCACGTTGCTGGCGGCAGAGAGTTGGCTGGTGGCAGCGTGCTGGGCCTTTCGGCATCTTAGCGTGGCTACAAGCTATTGTCCAGTTCAGTGGTGAATTTCTGGCTGAGTTTTCCTCCTTTACTTTCCAACTTTATTCTCTTAGAAGCCTCTAATCTTCTTCAGAGACCTAGAGGTGGGGGTTTTAAACTCCCCCTGGCACAGGCCAGGCAGGAGAAATTCTATATCCTCTTCCCTCCTTCTCCTTAAATTCCTTCCCTCTACATTAATTAAATTACCATAAATTTCCATATTGACTTGGGCATTTTATTTGAGATTTCCCTTGGTGACCAATTAAATCTAGATTTTAAGTCACAATCCTAAAATTATCTTTACAGGTCATACAGCTAGGAAGGTCAGAGGCCAGATTTGAACCCTGGGTCTCCCATCTCTGGGTCTGACTCTCAATCCATCGAGCTACCTAGCTGTCCCCAGGCTTTCGTTTTCTTATCTGTAACATCTATGAAACAGCCACAATGATACTTGGGTTACTTATATCACACTTTGTTGTAAACATACAGAACTTTATAAATCATAAGCATAAACTGATAGAATGATCATATGAATTATCATGATTAACTAGATATTTATGGCTTAGAAATTCTGGATGGTCCTACTTATACATTAGCCTTCCTCTTCTTTTGTCCAAAACCAAGCTTCCTAAAACTGACCACTGTGGCTTGAAGTCTGTCTCCTGAAATGGTTATAGGAATTATTGTCTGTATGAACTACTAGGAGCTCTTCTACTTCATTCTTATCTTGAGCTGTTATTTAAACATTTTATTTTCATTTAACTAACTTCACACTGAGGTTTTACTTAGGAGTATTCATTCAATGAACATTTACTGAGAATCATTTTGTGCAAAGCTCTGGGCTAAAGGCTGAATAGAAAGCTCTTTAAGGAGATACTATTTATAAAGCAAATGCCAAGAGCCTGGCACAGAATAGGTGCTTAATCTGTAATTTTTCCCTTCCCCTTCCTTAAGGAAGCTCTATTTTACTTACCTTTCACACAGCAGTTATTCAATAGATGTTTTCTGATTTTGATTTTACTTCTGCCTCTGATATGCACAAACATTTTGCATTGCTTTATACATGTATGTTATATCATGCCTTTTATTTTAAATTTTTGTAGCTATGTTTTGTTTTTTATTGCCTTCATTTTGAAATATATTCTTCCTCCTTCCCTACTTAGTGAGCTAGCCCTTGTAGGCTGAGAAAGCTAATAGCTAATAAAACTTAATTAACTATATTGTCTTTTTAAATTTTTTCTTTTGTTAGGGAGTTTTTTTTAAGCCCACTTTATTTGTCCTCATTTTTCTTTTTTTGTACACTGCATCTGTAAGGAGTGTGGTGTTGTCATGTCCTTTCATGTATTGCTAACAATGTCCATATGTTCACTTCCCCATTAATTCAAAGTAAAGGAAACTTTCCTTCTTTTCTGCTTCACCTTGTCTCTTCTGAGAGCTATGACTTAGCTTTTCCCCATCTTTTGGCCTCTCTGGCTTCCCTGCAGATGGCAGCTAAAATCCCAGCTTCTACAAGAAGCCTTAATTGGTTCCCCTTAAGATTAGCAAATCTCATCTGAGAATTCCTTCAACTTGTCCTGTTTTTGATTTGCTGATGCATAGTTGTTTGCATGTTGTCTCTCTCATAAGAATGCGACCTCCTTGAGGGCAAGGACTTTATTTATTTATTTTATTGCCTTCATTTCCCAAGGATTTAGCACAGTGTCTGGCACCAAGTAAGCATTTAGGAAAAACCCATTATCTTCTGTCTTAGAATTGATACTAAGTGGGGGCAGCTGGGTAGCTCAGTGGATTGAGAGCCAGGCCTAGAGACAGGAGGTCCTGGGTTTAAATCTGACCTCAGACCCTTCCCAGCTGTGTGACCCTGGGCAAGTCACTTAACCCCCATTACCTAGCCTTTACCATTCTTCTGTCTTGGAATCAACACATAGTATTGATTCCAAGACAGAAGGTAAGGATTTAAAAAAAAGTTTGATGCTAAGTATTGGTTCCAAGGTAAAAGAAGAGTGGTAAGGACTAGGCAATTTTGGGGGGTTAAGTGACTTGCCCAGGGTCACAGAGCTAGCAAATATCTAAGACCAAATTTGTAACCAGCATCATCTGTCTTCAGGCCTGGCTCTCTATCACTGAGCTACTTAGCTGCCCCCACAAAGTAAACATTTAATAAATGCTTATTGACAAAAATTTTGCTATACTCAAATTCTAATAGTATACTCATTTTTCTTTTCTTCATTAATGTCTATATTATCTGATGATTTGAGGGAGACCTTTCCCCAAAGCAGATCTGAGTAACTGTTTTTATTTGATACTTTTTGTTTCATCACAGCACAAATTAAATAACACCATCTTTCAGATCTTCAATCAAGGCAAGTTTGGATATTAAATCATTAAATGCACACTGAAATTCAGTTCTATTTCATGGGTTTCAAGAATATATACTCTTTGTATTCATTTGAGCATTATATCTATGAAGAACTTTGTACATTTTGAAGTCATACTTTTTTCTTTATCAGATAAAACTCTTTCTAGCCAGCAGGAAATGCACATATACATAGTATATATCTGTATAAACAAACATATATAATTATTAGCCCTTAAGCACAGAGCCTGTAAAGAAATGGTATTAAATGATTTAATGCTATGAATTCAAGCAAATGTTTGAATACCGGTGTGGTCTCTTTTGAATACATTGCCCATTTTTTCAGCTGACAAGCCAAAGTGTCACACTGCATTTAAAAATTCACATCAGGCGGAAAGGATGGGAACCTCCTTCTGCCCCTCCTCAAGCCAAGAAAATGAAATGCTCACTTAGAAAGCTGTTTACACTTCTTCACTTTATCTCTTATTAGCTATTGCTATAAGAATTTTTCTCTCATGAAAACAAGGGATTTAAGGGGATTAAAACCCAGAAAGGTTACTTGGGAAGAACAGCATGGGCTTTTCTAGACTCTATGGAAATTGACACCCTCTTTTTTTCTGCCAATTACAAATGCCAGAGCTTGGATCCCTTTTTTCCCCAGGAATTAGTTAAAACTTCTTTGGAAAAATCCTCCAGTACTCATTATTAATGACAAAAGGCTCTTCAGGTCCTAAGAGTAACCCATAATCGGGTCACTGAAAACATATCCTATCATTAACTAAAATGCTTATTGGACACCTGCTACTGTAAGGGTGCAATTTTAGACCCTTGTAGGGTGTTAGAAATGATCCTCTCTCTAGAGCAGCTTGTGATTTTATTTAATTGTTCCATCAAAGACAAGCACATCTCAGTAAAACATTTAAACAGATGGCAAAGGGTGAACAAGTGTGTCTGGGGTGCTGATATCAACTCTCCTGGGTTTAACGTATCTTTTAGAGAAGTTTATGGAGAGGATTCATTTGAACTTGCCTTTCCTTTGTGATTGGAAATATTAAAACTGACTTTCTCAGTGCAGTTGAATCTCTTTCTTTGAGGGTGGGCCAAATCTTTCTTGCCACTGAATTTCAGAAACCTGAAGACAGACTACAAGGAACTTCAAACTGTGCCCTGATGGTGATCCTAAAAAGAGGCACTTGATTTTTATCCTCGCAAAAAGAAGAGAGTTTGAGCTAGGCTTGAAAAAAATAAATTCGTATAATAATGACGGTGATGATGGGAGCTCACATTAATGTAGCACTATAAGTTTTGCAAAGTGCTTTATGTACAGAATCTTCTTATTTGATCTTTGAAGCAACCCTTAGGAAGGAGGGTGAGGCAGGATTTATTATTCTCCCTATTTTACAGATGAGGAAACTAGAATTCAGTGATGTTAGGAGACACCGTCCACAATCATACACTATATTGTGATACTCATTGAGTATGTTTAGCATATTTAGCTCTTTATGCTTGTTCTATATGTTCAAATTGGCCTTATTTTGTTAGCAGAAAGTTTGCTATTTTTTATGGTGGGTGAAGAAAGTAGAAGAGGCAAATTAGAGATTTTTTTTTTAGTTTTGTTATAGGAAATCAAGCACAAAAGAAAAAACAAACATAAAAAACAAAACAAAACAAAGCATAAACTCCAAAGGTTTATCTTTCAAAAGATGGCTGTAACACCGCAAAAAATAAAGTTTTCTGTGATGACCCTTTTTGGTCCTTGAAAATACAACCAAATTTGCAAGGCAATTTAACAGCTCATGAGGACAGTGTGGAATGCCTATTGCTTTTTGCTACTTATT
The DNA here is from genome assembly GCF_027887165.1 of Monodelphis domestica. Taxonomy (NCBI): domain Eukaryota; kingdom Metazoa; phylum Chordata; class Mammalia; order Didelphimorphia; family Didelphidae; genus Monodelphis; species Monodelphis domestica. The sequence continues at coordinate 191,680,782 of NC_077233.1, forward strand.
CTTAATCAGCTACAAAAGGAGGTGATTATTGTGAGAGGGTTGACAATCTCACCGGGCAGCATTAGTTGATGCTCTGCAGAGTCTGACTTTGTTCCCTCTCACTCTCATTTTTCTTCAGTGCCATAGATTTAATTTGCATGAACAAATATTCCAACTTTGAGAGCTTTCATCCTCTTATTCTTTGTGACACAGAGTTCCTTTATATCCCTACATCTCTGGTGGCCATATTCTAGAAGGAATGTTCTCTGCTGCCCTATCTTGATTTAAGCACAACTGCAAATTGACCATATCTGATCAGTGCATTCAATGTCCCCAGTAACTGTAGCACAAGAAACTTTGGTCATGGTGAATGGGCATGCTGCTTTTGATTTTTTTTTTAAACCCTTACCTTCCATCTTGGGATCAACATTCCATCTTAGAATCAATACTGTGTATTGGTTCCAAGGCAGAAGAGTGGCAAGGGCTAGGCAATGAGGGATAAGTGACTTGCCCAGGGTCACACAGCTGGGAAGGGTCTGAACCAGATTTGAACCTAGGACCTCCTGTCCCTATGCCTGATTCTCAATCCACTGAGCTACCCAGCTGCCCCCTGCTTTGGTTTATTCAGCAAACTGCAAGAGGATTGTTTAGGAATATTTGCAACATAAGAGATGTGTAGGGATTTCTTCTTGGTTTTGAATGTACATTTATTTGCAAGAAAATCTCATATCCTAGTGATAATTTTTATTAATATATGGAGAAGGACTAGGCAGCATGATGAAGAAGCAATCTGGTACTTATTTTCCCTCTTAAACATCCCAAGTATACTGTCTCTTCAGAGCATAAACATAAATGAATATTAATATTAAGGGCATTAAAATTACTTTTCATATATATGACTACAGGAGATCATTAGTTCCTTGTCTGATATAATAAACAAGGATGAAAGGTCTTCTGATATTTACTAAGTACTGGAAATCTTGCACACATTGAAGCTTTGGGGATGGGTGAAAGGAATGAGTTTGAATAACTTTGATAAATTTTCTGAATTTAGATCACATAGAATACTTTAGAGCATAGAAGAGTCTGGTGCTTAGCAAGTATCTCTTATATAATAAGTGCTTAATAAATGTGGGTTGACTGGCTAGTTTGACTGAGCAGTGGTTTCATAACATTTTTCATTCATTTATTCATTAAACAATTATTAAGTACGTGCTAGGCACTGTACTAAGTCCTGAGGATACAAAGAGGCAAAATATAGCCCTATCCCTTAATGAACTTATAATTTAACATTTTGATCCTGATCTCTATCAATAGAATGTTTTGCTTGACCCTCTCCATATAATTTTATTTATTTTTTGCATAGTGGTTTTATTATACTAATAAGTATGGACATTATAAAGCCTGAAAAAATAGAAATGAAATAAGGTGGAAATAAAAATAAAACATATATTTTATCCTACAGTCAATAGGGATCCTTGGGTATGTACTGAGTAGGGAAATGACATAGACCTATGCTTAGGACAATTATTCTGGCAGCTGTATGGACGATGGATTGGAAAGGTGGAGACAGAAGGCTCACCTATTATGAACCTATTGTAATAGTCAAGGTGAAAGGTGATTAATTACTGAATTAGGGTGGTAGCTGTGGAAATATAAACAAAGGAGACAAATGTAAGAGATTTTGTGGTGATAGGAATGACAAAATCTGGCAACTAATTCATATATGGAATGAAAAAAGGTGACAAGTCCATGAATTATAAAATGTCAGAAAATGATTATTGAAAAATTGTACCGATTTATAATCTGGAAAAAAACCCAAATTTAAATGAATAAATAGGGGTGGGAGGGGGGAAGAAAGAGAACATGAATCACAAAATGTCAGAAAACAATTATTGAACAATTATTCCAACATGTAATCTGGAAAAAAAAAAAGTGAGGAGTCAAGGGTAAATCCAAGGTTGAAAACCTGTGTATTTAGAAGGATGTTGCTGAACTCAACAGAAATATGGAAGTGTTCTTTTTGACCTTATAGCTTGGGTTACAGCAAGGATTGGTATTTGAGGATAAATAGAAAAATGGATACTCAGGAAACTATTGCAGTGATGAGCTTTATTACTATGTAATCCAGGAAAAAAACAAAAGCAATTTCTACTGTACTATTTGACAAATCAGACGGACAGACAGATTTGGTTATGAAGGGTCATGGTCACTCATAGGTGGGAGATGTAAACAGTAAAAGTATCTCAATGAGAATGGGGTCTGAGCAATAATTATGGGTTATTCTAGTGCTTTAGTGCAATTCTATATTCCCCATGCCATGACAGAAGATACATATCACACATACAATAAGAAAACTCATGAAGGAAATAAAGTAAAAGATGGTGTGCTTTGATCTGTAATCCTATTCCAACAGTTCCTTCTTTGGCTTTGGAAAATATATTTTTTAAAATCGCAAGTCCCTTGGGATTGTTTGAATCTTCTTTTGCTGAAAATTTAATCCTTCACAGTTGATTATTATATATTTCTGTTACTGTATGTACTATTCTCCTGGTTCTGCTCACATCACTTTGCATCAGTTCATTTAAGTCTTTCCAGATTTTTCTGAACTCATCCTGTTTGTCATTTTTTATAGGACAATAGTATTTTATTACAACAACATGCCATATAAGAGTTAAAATGGGTTAGACAAATATATGATTTAAAAAGGTTGTGGTCAACATTTATAAAAATTAACTCTTAAGTCATGAGACTGTTAGTAGCTTTAGTAGCTTTATTACATCAAAGTAGTGATAGTAAAGAGAGGTAAATGTAGGAAAGAGGCAGAAAATATTGCCTAGCTAAATACCCCAAGTCCAGATCTGAGTCCCTCTAGACTGCAAGTGCAAATCCAAATGTGAATCTCACCAGCCCACAAGAACGTCTCCAGCCAAGCATATCACCAAAAAAATGATCTGTGCTGAAAAGGCTGAGCCACAAAAGGCATTTTCTAATCAAGGAGGCAAGAGTCTCACCAGTGTAAGCATCCCTCTTCAGCCCAAGTCAACTCAGCAATCTGAATACTAATGTCCACCAGAATCCAAAGTCCAAATCAGGAAGCCAAAATCAGAAGCCACATCCAAAATAAGAATATGAAATAGGATTCTGAAATCAGATTTCCTGACTTCCTGTTGGGTCTCACCTTATAATCACTTTTCTTCACCCAATATTTCTCCCAGTTCACATCTCAGGAACCAATCATAGTTCCTTAATTTGTCTAGCATTGCCCAGGAAGGGCAATGCTTGTGGGATCCACTTCCGTTCTTTGAGGATGTGAACTTCCTTATCTAGTTAAAGGTTCTAGTGCCTAATAAGTGTGAAAGGAGGGTCATTCTAATTTCTTGATTAAGTTAAAATAAACAAAGATAGTTAAAAATTCCCTTTCACAGCCACAATTTGTTCATCCATTCCCCAATTGATGGACAACCCCTCAGTTTCCAGTTCTTTGCCAATACAAAGAAAGCTGCTAAAAATATTCGTGTGCAAATAGGTTCTTTTCCCCTATCTCTGATCTCTTGGGGATACAGGCCCAGTAGTGTGGTATTGCTATCTCTTCAACAGTTTTGGAACCCTGACAACCTGGGAGAATTCTGAGTCTTGAGGGCTTGTCACTCAAACTCTTTGCACCCTGTAATTAATTTCCTTTGCTACATGGGTCAAAGAGTATGCATTGTTTAATGGCCCTTTGGACATGGTTACAGATTGCTCTATAGAATGGCTGCATCAATTCACAGTTCCACCAGCAATGTATTAGTACCCATATTTTCTCACATCTCCAACATTTATAATTGTCCTTTTTGGCCGTATTAGTCAATCTGATAGGAATGAGGTAGCAACTAAGAATTGTTTTAATTTGCATTTCCCTAATCAATAATGGTTTGGAGCATTTTTATATGATTAGTTTTAATTTCTTCACCTGAGAACTGCCTGTTCATATCCTTTGACTATTTGTCAATTATGGAATGCCTTGTATTCTTATAAATTTGACTCAGTTTTCTATATATTTGAGAAATGAGAATTGAAAAATTTGTCAGATACTTGCTATAAAAAAATTCCCCCTTCAATTTGTTGTTTCCTTTCTAATCTTGACTGTTTTGGTTTTGTCTGTGCAAACCCTTTTTAATTCTATGTAATAAAAATTAACTATTTCATTTTTCATTATGTTCTCTATTTTGTTTGGTCATAAATTCTTCCATTATCCATAAGTCTGATAGGTAAATTTCTCCATATTCCCCTAATTTGTTTATGGTATCATTCTTTATTTCTAGATCAAGCATCCATTTGACTTTATTTTGGCATATGTATATGGTGTGAGATATTGGTCTTTGCCCAGTTTCTGCCATGTTGTTTTCTAATTTTCCCAGCAGTTTTTGTCAAAGAGTGAATTCTTCCTCAATAGTTTGGATCTTTGGGTTTATCAAAAACTAGGTTACTGTGGTCATTAAATATTGTGTGTTCATTTCCTAACCTATTCCGCTGATCTACTACTCTGTTTCTTGGTTATTAACATTGTTTTAATGACTATTCTTTTAATTTATTTGTTTACTTAGTTTGAAATGTAATATAGGTAGACCTCCTTCTTTCATTTTTTTCATTAATTCCCTTGATGTTCTTGACTTTTTGTTTTTCTGTATGCATTTTGTTAAAAAAAATTCTAGTTCTAGGAAATAATTTTTGGGTAGTTTATTAGTATGATACTGAATAGGTAAGTTAATTTAGGTAGAATTGTCATTTTAATATTTTAACTTGGCCTGTCTATGAACAATTAATCTTTTTCCAATTGTTTAGGTCTGACTTTTTTGCATTAAAAAGTGTTTTGTAATTGTGTTTATATAGTTGCTGGGTTTGTTTTGGTAAGCATATATCTAGATATTTCGTGCTATCCACAATTATTTTAAATACAATCTCCTTTTTCTATCTTTTGCTGTTGAACTTTGTTCCTGGTAAACAAAAATGCTGATGATTTGTGTAGGTTTATTATGCTAAAGTTGTTAATTGTTTCTATCTGTTTTTTTGGTTGATTCTCTGAGGTTCTCTATGTTTACTATCATATCAACTGCAAAGCATGATAGTTTTGTTTCCTTAATACCTATTCTAATTCCTTTTCTGCTCTAATTGGTATCACTAGTATCTCCAGGGCAATGTTAAATAGTAGTGGTGATAATGGACATCCTTGCATCACCTCTGATTCTCATTGGGCAGGGTTCTAGCTTGTTCCTAGGAGTAGTTATGTTGGAAATAATTCTATAATTGACTATGGGGAGGGGATGGAGTGGGACCCTTTTTACTGCCCACTGATTGGTTAATCATAAATCACCCCTGTCAAGCCACAGTCATCTGGAGTCATTCATATAAAGACCTTCTCTTTGAAGATCACTAATATAGAGAGGCAAGATGGAGTAGTGAATAGAGAGCCAGTCTTGGTCTCAAGAAGAAAGGTTTCAAGTCCTGTCTGCAAAATCATGGGAAAGTCACTCAATCTCTTAGTCTGAACTGGAAGAGAGAATCACCATACCGGGAGCCCCTCCACCTATGAAATCACAAATGCAACCTTAACTTTCCTCTCAAGAGATTGTCATTTGTTCTTTACCTCTAGTCTCTGATCTCTTCTTTGCTTTTAAGTAGTAGATAAATTCATCAAGAATTCTTTCTCTGAAAATAAACATTATCTTCTCTAGAGACCTGTACCAAAATGCTATAGCTGGATGGAATAATAGAATTTTTTTTTCTCCTGAAAGTAAAATAAAAGTATAGCCTTCTATCCTGGAGTCTTCAGAGCAACGACTTTTATTCTATTATCTTTTTCTGCCCAGATGCCTTATTTTTAAGTTTATTACCTTCCTAAGGGATTCTAAGTATTTTTCAGAAAATCTGCAATGTGCTCTCTGTACCTCTTCCTCCATCTCATTATATGAACACAAGTTGAGAACTGGCAAGAACCTTAAAACCATCTAGTCCAATCTTCTCATTTTACTAATGAGGAGACCAAAGCCCAGTGATTATGTGGCTAGATCACGGTCATATAGATGGTAAGTGGCAGAAATGAGATTCCCACCTGTTGAAATCCTTCCCTTCTTTCTTTCTTCTTCTCTTTTATAACCCTTACTTTTTGCCTTAGAATTAATACTAAGTATTGGTTTGAAGGCAGGAGAGTGGCAATGGCTAAATATTGGGGGTTAATTAAGTGATTTGCCCAAGTTCACATAACTAGGAAGTATCTGAGGCCATAGTCTCTAGAACTGGCACTTTATCTGCTAAGTCACCTACCTGTCCTCACTTCTCTTATTTCTAGTCCTAGTTCAAATACTTTGTTGAATATCAACTAGAATGAATTCAGAGTTATGATAGCACTTTGTTTATGTCTCTCAATGTACTTTTATTCTAATCGATATTATCCTTAATTTTTTATATAACATGTTACTTTCTGGATTGAAAACTACTTGAGGGATAGTCACTTCAGCCCTAACACTGTACTTTGTAGTTGGTGGATGTTTAATAAATGCATATTGAACTTATTTTTAGCATCTGAGGCCCACTACCTTCATATGTAAGTCCTCAAAATGTTGCCCCAGATTTAAGGCATGTTTGGTTCATCATCCTCTCAAAATTATAGTTCACCAACCTCCACTGATACACACACACACACACACACACACACACACACACACACACACACACTACCAACTAGAGGACTCATTAGTTCAAAGTTAAAGGTATTTAACTGACTAGGAAAGTAATATAAGTAACAAGAGGAATTCCTCTCTTCCTTCTACTTCTATCCTCCAAGAATAGTCTCCAGAACTTTAGTCTGAAATTTGGTATCAATATTGTCACATCTAAATATAAAAGCAGTATGAGCAAGGATTGGATGCAGAGACAGATGACTAAAGTTACACTCCTACATCTATTGCTTCCTCTGTGATGGTGTGTGACCTTAGGAATTCTTTTTCTAAATCCTTACCTTCCATCTTGGAATCAATGCTATGTATTGGTTCCAAGGCAGAAGAGTGGTAATGGCTAGGCAATGGGGGTTAAGTGACTTGCCCAGGGTCACACAGCTAGGAAGTGTATGGGGCAAGATTTGAACCCAGGACCTCCATCTCTTGACCTGAATCTCAATCCACTGAGCCACCCAGCTGCCTCCCTTAGAAATTCTTTTAATCTTTCTGACCCTTAGTTTATTTTCTCTATATAATAAGGGAATTGGATCATATAGCTTTTCAAATCCCTTTCAGATCTGAATCTATGATCTTATGAAGGGTTCTAAGGATAAATATTATTAAATCCCTATTAAACACCACCATGTTTGTCTACTGGGTCATCTTTGATGAGCTGTATACTGAGTCCTAGATGAAAATAACTTTTTGAGTTAATTTCTCATCAAAACTTATCATAGAACATTGAACAGCATGCCTAGTTCTGAAATGGTTAATAGAGTGAGAAGAAAAGTCAAAAGAAAATGTAAGAAAAAACAAGCTATGAAGCTTGACCTTTTCTTAGATATTATAAGAAATTCCAGCTATTTCTTGTGGCCTTGAACTTTAAACTGGTAATGTGAATTCCAATGAAAGTTTGTCATATATTTGAAAGTATGTATTTGAAGAGAGGGGAAATGGGGTCAGAGTAAGGTCTTTTATTTATTTTTTCCTATAATTGCCCAGTACTTTTTCAAGTCAACTTTTCTATCATACTTTGACCTCTGACCATATTTAAAATACATATAAATGTTTTATTGATGCCTTAAAAATACAAATGTCACATTACCCTTTCCTCCATGAACTCAGAACCCTCAACTGCTTAGCACTATGGCTATCCCAAGATACTAGGTTGAGACCATTGGACCTGGTGACCTTCATTAATCCCTGGTCTTTATCTTCTCTCACCTTTGCCCTGGGATTATTGCTCTGGACTTGCCTGTCTCTTTAAGAAGTGAAGTAGGCTTCCAGTATATCATTTCAATTCTTGCCCTCAGATTTCTGAGGAACAGTTTTATTTTTGCCTCTAATCTAGTGGATCTTCTAAGAAGGGACATGGTGAGGAGGAAGCAGTTAGGGGGTACCAAGAGTACAAACAGGAATAAGATATGGAACAGGCAATTTTATTCCCATATACAGAAAAGACAATACTAAGCAGTAAATAAAAAATGCTGATACTCTGTTGAGAAGCTGAGATATTAAAGCATCATTAGGACATTTGCAATGGGGCTGCTCATTATCTATTTTTCTTTTACATTATAATAATGCTATTCTCCATGAATTCCTTCTTCTCTCCTCCATCTCACCTCATTCATATTCCTTCTGCCACTTCTCATGTACCCCTCTTACATGAATCGGTAGCTTTACTCCTTATCAAGGCTAACCCTACCTGCACAAGTGATCTCATTCTATTCTGTCTTCTCCTAACAGATTGTCCCCTCTATTATCCTCACTCTGTTATTTATTTTCAGTTTTGATTTCATTAACTGAAAATTGCCTCTTCATGTCCCTTGCCCATTTATCAATTGGAGAATGGCTTGGTTTTTTGTACAATTTATTTAGCTCTTTATAAATCTGAGTACTTAGACCTTTGTCAGAGGATTTTGTTATGGAAATTGTTTCCCAATTTGTTGCTTCCCTTCTAATTTTGGTTACATTGGTTTTGTTTGTACAAGACCTTTTTAATTTGATATAATCAAAATTGTTCATTTTACATTTTGTGACTCTATGTCTTGCTTGGTTTTAAAGTCTTTCCTTTCCCACAGGTCTGACATGTATACTATTCTGTGTTCACCTCGTTTACTTATAGTTTCCTTCTTTATGTTAAGGTCATTCACCCATTCTGAGTTTATCTTGGTGTAGGGTGTGAGGTGTTGATCCACACCTAATCTCTCCCACACTGTCTTCCAGTTTTCCCAGCAGTTTTTGTCAAATAGTGAATTTTTGTCCCAAAAGTTGGGGTCTTTGGGTTTGTCATATACTGTCTTGCTGAGGTCACTTACCCCAAGTCTATTCCACTGATCCTCCTTTCTGTCTCTTAGCCAGTACCAAATTGTTTTGATGACTGCTGCTTTATAATATACTTTGAGATCTGGGACTGCTAGGCTACCTTCCTTTGTAATTTTTTCATTATTTCCCTGGATATCCTTGATGTTTTGTTCTTCCAAATGAACTTTGTTATGTTTTTTTTCTAAATTAGTGAAAAAAAATTTTAGAAGTTCAATGGGCATAGCACTAAATAGATAAGTTTGGGTAGGATGGTCATTTTTATTATATTGGCTCGTCCTACCCATGAATAGTTAATGTTTTTCCAATTGCTCAAATCTAGTTTTAGTTGTGTGGAGAATGTTTTGTAGTTGTGTTTATATAATTCCTGTGTTTGTCTCAGGAGATAGATTCCTAAGTATTTTATTTTGTCTAAGGTGATTTTGAATGGGATTTCTCTTTCTAATTCTTGCTGCTGAGCAGTGTTGGAAATATATAGAAATGCTGATGATTTATGCAGGTTTATTTTGTATCCTGCAACTTTGCTAAAGTTGTTGATTATTTTGACTAGCTTTTTGGTTAATTCTCTAGGATTCTTTAAATAGACCATCATATCATCCGCAAAGAGCGATAGCTTGGTCTCCTCCTTGCCTATTTTAATATCTTCAATTTCTTTTTCTTCGCTAATTGCTACTGCTAGTGTTTCTAGTACAATGTTAAATAATAGAGGTGATAATGGGCATCCTTGTTTCACTCCTGATCTTATTGGGAATGCATCTAGTTTATCCCCATGGCAGATGATGTTAGCTGATAGTTTTAGATATATACTGTTTATTATTTTTAGGAAAGACCCTCCTATTCTTATGCTTTTTAGTGCTTTTTAATAGGAATGAGAGTTGTATTTTATCAAAGGCTTTTTCTGCATCTATTGAGATAATCATGTGATTTTTGTCAGTTTGCTTGTTGATGTGGTCAATTATGTGGATGGTTTTCCTAATATTGAACCAGCCCTGCATCCCTGGTATAAATCCTACATGATCATGGTGGATGACCCTTCTGATCACTTGCTGGAGTCTTTTTGCTAGTATCTTGTTTAAGATTTTTGCATCTATGTTCATTAGGGAGATTGGTCTATAGTTTTCTTTCTCCATTTTTGGCTTTGGAATCAGTACCATGTTTGTGTCATAAAAGGAATTTGGTAGAACTCCCTCTTTGCTTATTATGCCAAATAGTTTGTATAGTATTGGGGTTAGCTGTTCTTTGAATGTTTGATAGAATTCACTTGTGAATCCATCTGGCCCTGGGGATTTTTTCTTAGGGAGTTATTTGCTGGCCTGTTGGATTTCATTTTCTGATATGGGATTATTTAAGAATTCTATTTCTTCTTCTGTTAGTCTAGGCAGTTTGTATTTTTTTATATATTCGTCCATATCCCCTAGATTGGTATATTTATTGCCATATAATTGGGCAAAGAAGTTTTTAATGATTGCCTTAATTTCCTCTTCATTGGAGGTAAGATCCCTTTTTTTCATCCACGATACTGTTATTTTGATTTTCTTCTCTCCCTTTTTTAATTAGATTGACCAGTACTTTGTCTATTTTGTTTGTTTTTTCAAAGTACCAGCTTGTCTTATTTATTAGTTCAATAGTTCTATCAATTTCAATTTTATTAATTTCTCCCTTAATTTTTAGGATTTCTAATTTGGTTTTCTTCTGGGGGGTTTTAATTTTTTCACTTTCAAGGTTTTTGATTTGCATGTCCAATTCATTGATCTTTGCCCTCCCTAATTTATTAATATATGCAGTCACGGATATGAATTTTCCTCTGAGTACTGCTTTGGCTACATCCCATAATGATGGAAAGGATGTCTTGCCACTGTAATTTTCTTTAATGAAATTATTGTTTCTATGATTTTTTTCCCTAACTAACTGATTTTGGAGCATCATATTATTTAATTTCCAATTGATTTTTGAGTTGGCTCTTCATGTACTCTTACTGACCATTATTTTTATTGCCTTATGATCTGAAAAGTTGCATTAATTATTTCTAGTTTTCTGCATTTGTATGCCATGTTTTTATGACCTAGTGTATGGTTAATCTTTGTGAATGTGCCATGTGCTGCTGAAAAGAAGGTGTATTCCTTTTTGTCCCTATTTATTTTTTTCCATGTATCTATTAACTCTAATTTTTCTAGGATTTCATTCACTTATTTTACCTCTTTTTTATTTATTTTTTGATTTGATTTGTCTAAATTTGAGAGTGGTTGGTTCAGATCTCCCACTAGTGTAGTTTTATTATCTATTTCCTCCTTCAATTCTCCTACTTTCTCCATTAGAAATTTGGGTGCTATACCATTTGGTGCATACATGTTGATTAGTGATATTTCCTCGTTGTCTATACTCTCTTTTATCAGGATGTATTTACCTTCCCTATCCCTTTTAATCAGGTCTATTTTTGCTTTGGTTTTGTCAGATATCATGATTGCAACTCCTGCCTTCTTTCTGTCAGTTGAGGCCCAATAGGTCTTACTCTAACCTTTGATTCTGACCTTGTGAGTATCTACCCGCCTCATGTGTATTTCTTACCCACCTCATATGTGTTTCTTGAAGACAACATATGGTAGGGTTTTGGATTCTAATCCATTCTGCTATTCGTCTACGTTTTATGGGTGAGTTCATCCCATTCATGTTCAATGTTATGATTGTCACTTGTGGATTCCCTGGAATTTTGATATCTTCCCCAAATTCTGACCTTTCTTCTTTTGCTCTTACCTTTTAAACCAGTGGTTTAAAATATCTTTATATATTATTAATCTAGGAGATACAGTTTTTAGATTCAATCCCAATTCCTGATTATTATTCCTTAATGGGGAAGGAGTGTATTAAGCAATTTGTACTGTACTAAAACTTGACTCCTTTTCCATCAGATGACAGTTCCATAAGTAGCAAATATCCACTAAACCACTGTCCAAGTCCTTCTCTTAATTCCTATAAATCAGATAAATGAAGTTCTATTGAAGTTTGCAGTTGGTTTATAAACAGGATGGGAAAAGGCACGTTTGGATAGCTTTCTTCTTATAAGGATGTTTTCTTTAACACAGTAGATACTTAACAAACATTTTTTTCAAATTTGGTTATATTTTATTTAAATTCAGATTAATTATCTTCTTTTTTTATTATTGTATCTTACTATCTTATTTTCCTATTCATTATCATACTAGCCAGGAATTTGTCTTTATCACTGGAGCAGTTTGAACTTCTAATATGTGAAGGAAACACTCCAGAATAGAGATGAAAAAGTTAGAAATACAGGCTATACAGTGTATTTTGGAAGATTCAAGTTCAAATGTATAAAGTGATTTCAGCATGTAGCAAACCACTAATTGTCCATTGTGTATCTGTTTGACCTGCTAATTATACTGGAGGCACTGGGTGGGTGGACATTCTTCAATTTGGGAATAATACTTAATTTTAACTAAAACAGAAATTGGTGCTGTTAAACATTCACTTTCTGAACAGTTCTTAAGACAGGGTTAAAAAGAATTGCAAAAATAACCTGTATCAATGTTGTTCTTGCTTAATTGTTTCTAAACATTGCTTGGGATTTGAACCATATAATACAAAAGAATAAGCTGTATTGAATGGTCATTATTTTGAGAATGAGTAGGGATTTTTAGTGGAAAAAAGGAGGCAAAGAGCAGATTGTTCAGCCATCAGAACTTCAGAGAGTATCAGAAAAAGCGCACATTCTTTGTTCATTTGTTTGATTCTAGTTTGTTAAAATGTACAGCATGATGTTTAGGGTTTGGGGTATGATTTCATTCTTTCACATTCTTATTAATTTATTTCTACTAATGTTTTGCTTATAATTTAAATATTTAAAACATAGCTTTAGGGTTTAATATATTTGTGTATGTAGACATATAGTTGTATGCATAGAGATATGACTGTTTCTGGTTGTTTACATATAACACCATTTGAGTATGTTAGTATCAAGAATCTGAAGACTTGGGCTGCTTGTAAATCAGGGTTCTCTTAGTCTTTATTCAGTGAACTTCTGTTGTCCTAGACAGATTGCCTTTCATGCAAACACTATGAGAAGGAATGCTGGACTTCCCTCATATTCACTTCTGTCTTGTAATGTTTGTTTTTCATTATGTTGTTTACTAAACCTAACCTCACAAGGACAAGCCACATCTTTGTTTCTGGCACTCGGGCTAGTGGCCCTTTCAAGCATTAATGATCTCTACAAGTCTACTAGAAATTAGAAAACGAACAAAGCCTCTCTCCTCCCCTTTTGGACCCACTCACCCCTCCTTCACCACTGTTTGTCCTTTTAAAGGATTTTGGTGAAGGCAATAGTTGTGGTAGACAGCACTGCACCAAAAATTAGGAAGACAAGTTCAAATGCTGCCTCTGACATTCACTAGCTGGGTCTCTGGGCAAGGCATTTTCTCTGGGCCTCAGTTTATTCATCCCCAAAAGAAGATGATAATCTATAGTAATTACCTCACAGGATTCTTGTGGGGTTAAAATGACATAATGTGTGTAAAATGCTTTGAAAATGCCAAATAAATGTCAGTTATTTTTACTCTTTACTGTACTGTTTTCCAAACTTAAATAGCTTTTGTCAAGTTATCTGGCACAGTGAGTGGATAGACTGCCAGGTCTGGAGTCAGGAAGACCTGAGTTCAAATATGACCTCACTTACTAGCTATGTCACCCAGGGCAAGTCACAACCCTATTTGCCTCAGTTTCCTCATCTGTACTTGAGCTAGAGAAGAAAATGACAAATCACTCCAGTATCTTTGCCAAGAAAAGCCCAAATGAGGAAATAAAGAGTTGGATATGAATTCACAATAACAACAAATCTATCAGTGTATCTCCTTTAGCACATTTTTGCATCTATTCATTGTCCCTTTTTGGCCAGTGTGCTTTATTTTCTCTAACAGAAGAATTAATAAAAGAGTTAATTTTCATTTTCTTTTAGAATCAAAGTTTTCCTTGGAGAAGGGTTGGGGGAATTCCTCCCTCAACTAGATATGTCTATTCTTACCTCCCTTTAATATTTTAAAAACCATTTAAATAGCCAGAATTTCTTAAAATTTATACATGTTTTATATACTTTCCTCAGTCACTTGATTGAGAAGTTTATCATTTTAAATTAGGCTAAACAATTGATTCATCAGGATTATCAATTAATATTCTGTTATTATAAATAGAATATAAATTATGTATAGAATAAAGAATTAGAATATTTTAGATATGTGTATATGTATACACATGCACATATATTATATATATAACAATATATAAAAATTGGGGAAATCCAAATAACTTATGGTTTTGTCAATTTTCCCGTCACTTATAAAACCATAAGTAAAACAGAAGTTGGTCCAATTATAAATCTATATATAGCAAACACATTCTGCTAGGGTCAATTAAGAATTATATGCATACTAAACTTATATGAGGCAAACATGGTCCTGATACATAAACCAGGAAAAGATAAATCAGAGAAAGAAGATATAGACAAAATTGACTAGTGAATATTGATGGTACCAAATAAAATATCAGCAAAAAGACTAACAATATATTTAAATTATTCACTTTGACAAGGTTAGATTTCTATGAGAAATAGAAGAATTTTTCAACCTTAGAAAAATAATGAATTATATTAGTAATAAAAGTTACATATATAAAGTGATATAGAAAAAACCTTGACAAAATTTAGCTGTTAGCAAACTAAAATGTATTGGTATAAAAAGGCTTTTTTTCATATTATCAGAAGTATCTATTTAAAAACAAAAGCAACAACAACAACAACAAAAGCTAGCATTATTTGCCATGAGAAAACTTTAAAGATTTTCCTAGGAAGATTAGGAGTAAAGCAAGGTTGCTCATCGTCTCGTCTGTTATTTAGTATAGTACTAGAAATAATAGCCATAGTAATAAGACAATTAAAATTGAGAATTAACAAAGACTAAGAGAAGCCAAATTAAAGAAAATCCTGGAGGTTAAATGAGAAAAAATAAACAATATAATTAGTAGTGTCAATTGTGGGAAGGGAACTTCTCTCCCCATTATGTGCTTTGTTTTTATGTAATCAATCAGTGACCTGGAGGTCCTTTACCATTGAGATGTGCAGGGATAGACAGGCCCTCCGAGAAAGGAAGTTGAAACCAATGAAATGGGAAACTGATCCCACAGGCAGAATCCCTACCCTGGGTGGTGACAGGCAAATTAAGGAACTATGATTGGTTCCTAAGATGTGATGTGGGAGAACTAGAGGGTGGAGAAAACTGCTTATTAGGCGAGACCAAGTCTCTCTCTGGGTCACTCTTGCTCTCTTTTGGCTGGAGATTGGAACCTGAAGGAGCACATGTAGGTAGTGAGCTTCATTCCATTAGAACGGCACATAGGGTAGTAGGCTAGGCAACTCTACTTCTTTCCTACATTTCCCTCTCTTTGCTATCACTACTTTGATTAAATTAAATGGTTAAAGATACTAATAGTCTCATAATTTAATTTTAATTATTATACAATAAGTTGGAATGGGGATATAAAGTAAATACACAAAAATCATCAGTATTAAATATCTTGGACTTACTATACACAGATCTTATGTATATAAGATATATATCTTATATATATATATATATATAAATATAACCATAAAACAGTATTTAGTACAATGGACAATATTAGCATTTACTACCAGACTTAGAAGAACAAATCCCTCATTATTCTTAGTGAACAATCTATTTTTTTATTACCCTCTTCTAGAGAATGTACTCAAATTTAGAGAGAAATAACAGAATTTTGAAATTTTGTTGAATTTTTATTTCCTTAAAACATAAGAAATAAAACTTGAAAATTGAACTAAAAAAGAAAATTATAAATAAAACTCGTTGGGAGTTTTTTAACCTTATTAGTTACTAGTTAAAATAGTGAGTAGAGAAGAGTGTATTTGTCCTATAATAGTTATCTCTAGGGACCTCAGGAAGTTTAAGTATAACCTTATGGTGATAGTCTTTATCTGAGAAGTTAGACAATCTAGTGTGAGAATGAATAAACCAGTCCAGAGAATCAGTAAATGTCCACATTTCCATGTGAGAGGTATGGGACACTGCAGCAGGAGTGGCATCTTTGTCAAATATGATATTTGCACACAGGGCTGCAAATCTTTATGTTAAATAATTAATGTTACTCCTAAAGGACTCTTTGACTTAATACTGTACATTAATCCCAAACCAAAGAGAGGCAACTGAATCTTTTGAAAGCTGTGCACAGACACACACACACACACACACACACACACACACACACACACATACTCACATGCACACCTCTTATATTTTAGAGTTCCAAAAGATAGGGACTGCATTGAACTTGCATGTATAATGTGGTCTAATGGTCACTTTGAAAGATTCCTTCTCAGGGGCAGCCTTAATTAATGCCCAGCTTTCTTAGATCTCACCCTCATCTCCTTTTCTTATTGATCTTCCCCTCTAGCAATATTACTTGCCTGTCTAATCTCTAGGGATCATCTTTATGCAGTAAGCCATCCTAAGATCATCTTGGCTTCCTGACCACATTTTCCTTTAGCTATCATATTGACTTAAATCCAATTCATCAAACATTATTAAGCACTTTGGGCAACTGAATACTGGGCACACTAAAACAAAAGGGAAACAGTCCCTGTCCTTATGGGCCATTCTATTCAGGAACCATGACTCAGTTTCAGTTCTTTGGTTTTCCTGCTTATAAGTATAACTGCATTTTCTACTTCCTGAGTTCCATGATTAACAATTTACCAGTTTTATCATACCTTATAACTAATTTCTCCCCCACCCTTCCTGAGCAATCTAAACATAGGCTACATTCCATGGCTATTACATATTTCAAAAATATGCAGGCTTATCCTGTTGTTTTGTCCATTTGAAAATAATGCCTGGTGGAACATTTTTGGGACCAACAGCTTTGTAAGATGGTAAGTGAGACTGATAGTTCATCTGGGTTGCTTATTTTCTGATTTTGGAGTCAGTTGGTTAGGAGGTGGAAAGTGGAATTAGGATTGAGGTTTCATTAAAGCTCCTAGAGATTTAAATTCTCTCTCTATAGATCATCTAGCAGCTCTTTTGTAACTTATAGTCTCAAAGAGTTGCCTGGGGATAATTAGAAGTTATTTAGGTGACTTGTCCATGACCATACTGCTCATATGTGTCATTATCATGATTTAAACCACAATCAGTGGATAAAGTGCCAGGCCTGGAGGTGGGAGGACCTGGGTTCAAATCTAGCCATAAACACTTCCTAACTGTGTGACCTGGGTGCATCACCTCTTTTCTGACTTGGAACTGATACTTGTATCAATTCTAAGATAGAAGGTAAGAGTTAAAAAAACAACAGTGGGTTTATGGGGAAAAATGAGCAATTTGATACCGTGTTTCTTAAGTTGAACAAATTCAGAAAACTCATTTGCCATATCATGTTGATTTGGTATTATTTAACCTCTTCCCACAGGGAAATAAACCCACGATGACTAGGTTATAGGATGTCATGACTCCTGGATCTGTTCCCCAAAGGCAGCCCAAACTACAGAAACCATAGATCACAGCCGTCTTGTAGTAGTCATTGTTCTGTATCTTTATGTCCATTGTTGTCTAATGTTTTGGCCTCCTTACTTGCTTTCATGTATACATTTTTTAACTTTATTTATTCATTTGTTGTTCATTCATTTGTTCTTTCATTCATTCATTTACTCCCTCACAAAATATACTTACTTTGTACATAACACCAAACAGGGCACAATGGGGTATAAGACACATAGAAGACAGAGTCTGTCTTTGAGTTGAAAATCCATAAGATATGAAATGACTAGCAAGAGATTATAAAGTAATAATGGCTTTAAAATGCTTTATTGATATATTATTTTATACCACAATTACTTTTCTATACTGTCAATACTACAAAAATTATTTTAAAAAATCCACCACCAACAGGTAAGCAAAACAGTCCAAATGCAATAACCTCAGCTATAAATTTATGTAAGATCTCATACCTGTAGTCCACCACCACCTGTATAGCAGCAGGACAGATATATAGTGAGGCCTCCAGAACCAATATTGATTACTTAAGACAAAATATATTGGGACAAATTATGTGTATAAGAGCTCAAGGTATAAAGCATATGGAAGGAAATAACTTCTCACAATGCTTTTGCTTGAATGCATTTGAAAGGCTCAGAGATTGATAGAGAATTTAAAACTTAAGCCTGGGATGCTAATTCATTTGCATTTCATTTTAGTTAACTTTAATGAATGATGATCTCTTAATTAAGTGAATTGTCAGAATATCTAACTATCTTAAAAGTCCAATGGCTTCTTCATTCTGTAAGAATGGGTACCATTGTTGCTTGACCTAAAAAAGGTTATTTGACATTTTCTTTGCTTATATTTCTCTCCCTCTTTGGCCTTCTTTGAAACTGGGGTCCACAAATGTCAAAGAAGGCAAAAGCTTGACTGCAAAGCTTTTCTTTTCACACTGGAAAGAAAACAACTTTAGACCCAGCAAATAAATAGATAAGCTTATAGCTTTGGGGTAAAGTAATAATGAATAATGAGATGGAATCACTTTTCTTATAGCTATACTATTCCTATTCCAATCTAGGGGCTTAGGTGAAGGCAAAGTATGAAGCCACTCATTTGGAGTCTTAGGGGAACTTTATACACACACATATATACATATTTGTAAAAGTTTCTATTTATAAAATTAATTATTTCTGAAATATAAATTATTTCCTTTCTGAATTCCAAAAGTTTCATGGGCAACAATGAATTTTCTTAGCTCTAGGGAGTACATTTGTTTCAGTAGTTGTTTATTCAGGTCAGCCTCTGTTTGGTGTGATGCAATAGAAAAGATAAAACAATAATGGGTTTGGAGTAAAAGAATTCAGTTTGAATGTTGGTTCTGTGATGCTACCTGTGCAACCTCAGATAAGTCACAACTTCTCTGGTTCTGTTTTCTCCTCTGTAAAATAAGGGAGTTGGACTAGATGATCTTTTAGGTCCCTTCCAGCTCTAAATCAATGATCCCAATATGAAAATACACAGGTCTCTTAGAAAAACATTTTAATTGGAAAGAATGTATACTTATGGAGAAAATTAAAGATCATTAGAACAGCAATTAAGCAGCATGATATAGTGGTTGGAGAGTCAACCTCAGAGCCAGGTAAACCTGGGTTTGAATTCCACCTTTGATGAATATTGGTTGTATGACTCTGGGCAAGTAACTTCACGGAATTGCTCTGGAATTCTCTAGAAATATAAATTACAGAGAAGGTACTGACTTGCAATGGCAGAGGAAGTTTCCTCCCCTGGAAGTTCTCAGTCACAATAAAATCACAGAGTTTCAGCCTCTTCCTATAAGACAATAATTAAGGGATCATAGGATTTAGGGTTGGGATAGACCTTAGAAAATATCTCAACCTCATTTTACAGATGAGGAAATTTAAACTCAATATCTTACAAATTATTAGTTTCAGTCAAGATTCAAACCCAGGTGCTCAGATTCTAATCTCATTGTTTCCCCATTGTGCTTACAAGACAATCTATATGGAAGGCCCAGCAAATCGTCACACTTTGAACATTATGAAGGTTTAAGAAATGTTTATTGATAAGAATTTTTATTGAATATCTAAGTGCCAATGAGTAGAAACTACATGGATGTTCAGAGTTTCTGAAGAGAGAGAATACTGGATTAGAGCAGTCAGACTTGAATTCTAAGTCTAGACAGGATTTTAATAGGTGGAGAAGAAGAATAGGCAGATGTTCTGGGTGGGAGAAATATAAGCAAATTCACTTCAACTTTTACTAAGCATTTACTACATGCCAGGACAGTAGAGGCACAAAGAGAAAAATGGAAGAGTTCCTCCCTTTAAGGAGCTTATATTCTAATAATTCTAGAGCTCTTAGCACAGTGCCTATTGCATAGTAAGGCTAAACCAGTGTTAACTATTATTATTATAACTAGCAAGGGAAAGCAACACATACACAGATAAGTGTGTGCATACAAAGTTACAATGAAGGTGAAAATGGGATTCATTTGAAAAGAACAATGGATACACAGATACGTCACCATCCAACATAAATTTCATAAAAGGAATGTTACAGAAGATGAAAGCAAAGCTAAGAATAAATGCATAATCCTGGAAAGGTTGTGTCAGTAATGCTAAAGCTTGGACTGAGCTGAGACTGGTGATCTCGAGGAAACAAAGGGTTCTTGCTTTAGCCATGTTAAGAGAAAAAGAGACAAAATGAAGAGATAGTACTTTTGCTGGGAGTGGATGAAAGAGCATTATCTGAAAAAAGAGAGAAAGCAGAATGGCTAAATTGCTTATTTTGCTTCTTATTTCTCTGCTTTACTGCAGAGAGCACAACTCCAATAGGCTGCCTCATTTCCTAAAAAAACTATTTTATGGAGAACCCAAATAAGGCAAGGGGGACACAGGCGACAGAAGAAACAGTACAAGGACATTCTCAAGGTGTCTCTGAAGAACTTTAGTATCAGTTGTGAGACATGTGAGACGCTGGCATAGGACTGCCCAGCATGGCATGCTTGCATCAAAGAAGCTATGAGCAATGACATGCCTGCATCATCAGATGATATGTGCAGACACAAATGGGCCATTTGAAATAAAAAACGACACACTGCTCTATGTGATGACATACACAAAACATGCAACACCACACATGTCATGTGTGTCAACACACAACAACCCAAGTAATGCTACAACACAAACTTTCCATGGACAACCAGCAACACCCTAGTGCCATATGATAACATGTAAATATGATCATGTGTCATATACCAACATACCCATGTCATGTATTGACAACTCTGTGACAGCAATGCCACACTCACAACACATGACAAAAGTGTCATGAAATAGCATGTGTGTCATACAATAACACACAACACATTTGTATCACACAACAACACACTACACCTATGGATGGGGTGGAGCCTACAGCATACCTGTATCAGGTGATAACATGCTTGCACCATGCAATGACACAACAGCATCACCCAAGAATATTCTGTGACAGGTCTGTGAAATGACATATTGTGATGAGGCCTATCATACACTTGTTTCATACATCACCTGCCTGCATCATGTGAGGACACAATGACAAGTATGTGAATTTAATATAAAATGTAGCCCCTTATTCTGTTCCCAAACCCTTTTACCTGGCATGCCTATTAAATCAGGACACCAGCGAGTCATGTGACTAAAGTACCACGTGGTACTGTCCTGACTGTAGGGGCTGGTGCAAGTATTGGTGTAGGGGGTGACCTGTTTAAACTCAGGACACTTAAGCCTGGCCAATCAGAGATGCAGGAGGAGTGAAGGCATTGGCTTTTTAAGAAAAAGGGAAGACCATTAGCTCCGCCCATTTTTACTCAGGACTTCTTTTTGACTGGACAGGGACTTGCTTCCTTAGTCGGGCTGGGACAGGTTAGACCTATTCTCTAGAAAAATCACCTTGGCAGTTAATTAGTGAGTGGCTAAGAAGAGCCTGGAGTTTGTATTTTCCCTTGGAGGCAATGGGGAACGACTTAAGCTCTTTGAATAAGGGAGGTACATAGACAGATCTATGCTTTCAAAGTGTCAATTTAGCAGCTGTGTAGAGAGTGGGTTGGGGAGAGGAGAAACTTCTGGCTGGGGGACCAATTAGGAATTAACAGCAATAATTTAGGAGAGAGGTGATGAGGTTTTTTTTTTTTTTGTTAAAATGGTGGCCAATTAAGTGGAGAAAAAGGGTTGAGTCTGAGAAATGGTTCTCAGGTGACAAACAGCCTAGCTGAAAAGGAGGATTTACATCCCAAAGAAGGGATGACTCGATTTATAGATGTGCCCAAGACCCATTTATAAATGTTGGTTGTCATTCTGGCAGAACTACCTTAAACTTATTAATACATCCAAAGCATTCATTTGCATTTAGCATACATAATGCCCAGGGACAATTATATTAGGAATAACCCCCATTTCTACAGTTCTTTAAGATTCACAAAGCACTTTCCATTCAACAGTCCTGTAAAGTCAGGAAGGGTGCGAAATCACCTAGAGAAATCCAGACTCTCCTTTTCATTCTAGCCTTCTGCCACTCAGGGAAGGGATCACTCAGGACAGGCGTTCTCCCATCTGTGAGTCCACAAAATTGTTTGTTAAACAAATATGAAATAGAATTGCAAGAGATTCCTTTTTCTTTTTTTAACCTTTATCTTCTGTCTTAGAAACAATATTAAGGACTGCTTCTAAGACTGAAGAGAATTAAGGGCTAGGCAATTAAGGTTAAGTGGCTTGCACAACCAGGAAGTGTCTGAGACCATATTTGAACCCAGGACCTCCAAGCCTAGAGATTCTTTATCCACTGAGTCACCTAGCTGCCCTAAGAACTGTAGGACTTTATGTAAAATTTCTGTTTACTCTAAAATAATGAAAATGAGAATAGAGAAGTCAATTAAATAAGCCTTCATCAAGACAAGCTGATGCTATTAGGGCAATGGGATTAAAAGCCTCAACTGATCTCCATTGAGCAGCAGCTGCTAATACAGAGCTAGTCATCACAAGCTATTTCTAGACTTTTAAATATAAAACAACTTCTTAGCTGCCATTTCAAGTTCTTTTCTCTCAAGTCAAAATGGAAGTTTAAAATAGGATTTTTGAAAAGAGACATTTAACTTCTCTATTCTAGACTTAAAAAAAAAAAATATCCCAAATCCTACTACTTTAGTTTTTCCCTCAGAAGTAATCATATGATTTACATGTGAACAACCCTAATTGGAAATAGACCAGTGAACACAACACTATAGCATGCTGTTAGGGCTACCCAAGTGACCTTATTTTATTTTATTTTATTTATTTATTTATTTATTTGTATCTGAATGGCTATGATATCTACATTCTAAATGTATAAAGGGAGGAATTCCTGATCATGCACACATACATATGTGTGCCTGCAGAAAATTGAATTCTTAGTCAATTAATTCATTGCCTTGGAAAATTTTGCTTACTGCATGCATCTGCTCTTTCACTCTCTACCTCTCCCATTGCTTTAGCTGAGTAGGTCTCAACACATTCTTTCATCAAAGTCATAATTTCTTATCTGATTATTTCTTGTCCCTGGATGGATGCCCTTTGCTGAATGCAAGTGAGGAACAAATCTGATAATGACAAACGTGGGAATGACTTTTGGAAACTGAGCTCTAGGGGCTGGCTTCTGCTCATGAGCGGTGAATTCTTGAGCTCTTAGAGAGCTAATTACATCTTGAAAAAATGTACAGCTACTTCTAGTGCCCAGGAATCGGGAAAGGTTATGAGAAAGGAAAGACTTCACACTCTTGATGACTACAAATTAAGCATAATGGGATAGTCTAAATGATTTCCAGGTGTTTGAGTCTCTCTTCAGATGGAAATCCTCCTTGAGATTTAACTCTTGCCTCTGCAAGCTGTTCTACTTGCCTAATATTACTATTAATTCAGTGCTATTCATGCCATCTAACATCCTAAGTGCTATTTAGGCCAGTAGAATGTCAGCTCCTTGAGGGTAGGACAGCTTATTGTTTTCTCTTTATATTCCCCCAGGGACTAACACAGTGTTTGGCACATAATAAATGCTTGTTTCACCAAATGGAAATAAAAAGGAAATAAGAATATTGAGAATTTTAGAAAATTATTACATGCCCAAATAATTTCTTTTTTCAAGAAACAGCAAGATTCAGGTTTTTTTGCTTTAAAAAGTCTTCAGCTCAGTTTATAAGAAAGAACATGTGAGAAGGAATTAAGAGGTCAGAACTCTCTCATTCATGTGTTATGGATTTGAATACAAATCACTAAAGTCTTAAGTTGTTTTTTATAGAAATAGAATAAAAATGATGAATGTTCTCAAGTTTAGTCTTATTTATAGACTAGCTGCTTCCCTACATAGGATATTTTGAGGGAACCACCCAAGTTACCCAACCAAAAAATGTCTCTCCCCAACCAGCCAGTCCTATTACCGATTTGCCTTTTGTTTATGGGGAAGAAATTTGGATGAATTATATTTGGAAGCTTGTACAGTGTTTTTAATGATTCCATACTGCTTGCTGCTTAAAAAGTCCTTCTCTTTAAAACCAATTTCCTCTCACTGATAGGGTAGTCAAAAGGGTGTTGGAACTGGGTTCAAGAGACCTTAGTTGGAAGCCCACTTCAGGTACCTACCTATAGCTGTATGAATACAGTCAAATCACAGCCAGTGAGAGGCCCATTTTCCTCAGTTGAAAAATGAAGATAATATCTTTATTATTTATTTTGTAAGATTGCTGTGAGGACAGTTTTCTTTTAATGGTAGGTAAATGTAAGTTATTAATACTGTGTGAAAAGGAAAACTCTTTGGCCCTTTGCTCTGAGTAGACCAAATCCAAGGTGAAGAATTAAAAGAAGTATGGTAAAAGTGTGTCAAGGTAGCAGTATGTTGATAACCTGATCACTGGAGATCAGCAAGAGCTTCAAGATGGAGCCAGCTTTTGTCAATAATTTTTGTAATGAGATAAAGACAAATTGGATAGGTCTACATCAGTAGAAGGTGATGGGTCACTGAATCTCTGGACCTCTCCAACTGCCAGTACTATGTGAGAGCACGTGACGTGACAAATAACATATAATACAAAAAAGCTGCAGACTGGGTGATAGTTTCCTCAGTATTGTAATGTGGTTGTGAATCTTGGAAGAATCCAAATTGGAAGACAAAAGAAAGCCACATGGTAGACTGAAGATTGTAGCAAATTAATAATGTTGGCTGGATTGAAAAGGGCTAAAAGATATCATCATCAAGGTGGTATGTGATTAAGAAATATGTGATTAAGAAAAGGGATTTACTATGGTCAGAGTGAGAATGAAAGACAGTATGATGGACATCCCAAGTGATACGTTAGTATTCCTGACATAACAAGAGAACCACAGAGAGGCATCCCTCTCATGTGTTGAATAGAGACTGTCAGGATTTATGGTTTCATGGAGACATTACAATATGCAATTACTCCAATTTTGAGAATGGTTCTTATTTTAAACAGGTTTGAGAAGTTGTGAAAAAGTGTCTAGTTTGCTCTCTTGTTGGTCACATGACTCAGAAGTCCTCTGTAAGGATTTCGGCATGAAAAGAATGATAGAGATCCTATGCCAATGAAATAGTAGATTTATCATGGTAGCCTTAGGGTTAAATCATGGTGGCCATACAGGGTTCCTTTTAAAGGGATAACATTGTGTATGTGTACCACTATCTGCATATTACTATACATGAAGCTGTTTGGACCATTAACTTTTCTGCATGAAATAACCTATCAAGAATGTCCTCAGAGTCAGTGTGGTGTACTGGATAGTGCACTGTATTGTGAGCCATTAAGACTTGTGTTCAATTCCTACTTCAGATATTTACTAGCTGTGTGATCCTAGGTACATCTCAAAGAGACTTAGTTTTCTCATCTCTAAAATGGAAGAGCTCATAACCTCAGCAGCCTCTTTCAACTTTGTGATGCTATGAGCAGAGATAGCTAGAGAGAGGAAGGCAACTGGTATCAGTGGAATTATGATGGGAAGGAAGAGAGGAATAGAGAGGGCAGCATTTGCCCTTCTCTAGTCCTACAGTAATGATAACTGCCTTTGACAAGGCACTTTAAAGATTGCAAAGCTTTCTCTCATCTGAGATAAACCACTCTATGAGGTAGTTACTACAGAAACCCCACTTTACAGATGAGGAAACTGAAATTCAAAAAAAAAATAAAGTAACTAACTTCCCTATGATCACATACTATTTATTGGGAAAGGGCAACACTCTATTGACTTGGCTGTGTTGCACTCCAGGGAGAAACAAATTCATTGGATAATCTACAAACTGTAGGTTTAATCTATCCTACCATTCCCACCACCCCAAAGAAATGGTGACCTGATACTTATATGGAGCTCAGGTCACTTGAACTACTTATAACCACTACAGGCAAAAGAACAGTCAATAAGGCAATGAGGTAATGAGATTGTAATCCTGGCATAGTTTATATATGTGAAGGCAAATAGACTTAAAATATTAAGACTTGGAGATTCTCTAGCCCAGCTTCGTATTTGCTTTTTAAATTATTTAATTTGTTTGTTACATTAAAATTCCTTCCTTCCCTCCCTCCTTCCCTCCCCCCCTTCTTGCACTAGAGAAGGCATCATTTGACAAAAAGATATCTGTATACATTAAACTATGTCTTGATTGTTTTTATCAGTTCTTCTCCAAAAGTGGACAAATCGTTCCTTAAACAATGTTTCTTTTGCTGCATATATGTTCTCTGGGTTCTGCTCATTTTGTTTTTCATAATTTCATGAAGGGCTTTCTATCTTCTTAAAATTTAACCTGCTCTTATTTCTTATGGTGAAGTAGTATTCCAGTACAGCCATAAACTGCAATTTATTGAGTCATTCCCCAAATGATGGGTGTCCCCTCCATTTCCAGTTCTTTGCTGCCACAGAGAGCTGCTAAAAAGATTTTAGAACATATAGATTCTTTTCCTTTTTCTCTGATCACTTCAGGAAACAAAGCTAATAGTGGCATTGCTAGGTCAAAAGGTATATACAGTTTTATAACTCTTTGGGCATAATTGCTGTTTATAAGCTCACATTTCTGTAGTGCTTTAAGATTCACACAGCACTTTATTCATGATGAATTTGAGTTTATTATTATCCCCATTATACAGATGAGGAAAGCAAGGCTCAAAGAGAGAAACTGACTTGCTCACAGTCAGAGGAAGTTCTCTTTATTGCATATCTAGATCTTCCCATTATGCCATACTTACTTCTGCAAATCAGGAAGCTGAGACTCAGGGGGGTTAAATAACTTATTCAGGTCCCCACAACTAGTTAGTAGCAGAACAAAGACTAAAAACCCTTCTGCCAGTCTGCTGCTTGTCCACTGACTGCCCAGTCTTGTGAGGTCCACCTAAGCTTATGATTGACAGTGCCTGCTTAAAGGTTAATCCCCATTAGACTTAATTGTAAGCAACATAAAATGTCGGTACTTGTAAACACACATTCCCTCCCAGCTTCCTTACAGAAAGATTGTCGTGGCTCGTCAGTTTCTCTAACAAGGTTTTCCTTGGTGACAGTGAAACAGATCATTTTAATTAGCATTAGATAATGAATTTAAACTGCATTGAAGTGTTTCCAAAATCTTGCTCAACTGCTCTAAATAACACCATACTGGGGCTGGTCTAGCGGGGATTGATCTCTGAGTTTAGGCTGTGGAAGGACCAAGTTAAAGAAGGGGCCCCTTTCATAGGCTGATTTTCCCTACTTGATTTTGTTTGGGATGAATACTTCTGCTGTTTGACCTCCGAAAGAGGGTACCGAGATAATGATGCTTTGTGCTGGTAGGACTTCGCCCTCCCCCTATTTAGGAGTTGAAAGAACATTTTACAAGTAGCATATCCACATAAATATTTCTGTGAAAGAGTTCACAAGCATTTTTATCTTCATTTCCCCGGAGGAGATGGGAGTAGAGAGGAGAAGAAGGAGGCACAGAAAACTCTACCCTCTTTCTATTCTCTCCAAATGAGCTGGGTATAGAAATCCAAAAGGTTATATCTTTTTTTCCTTCTGCCTCTGGGGCTTTTCACATGATAGCTCTTCCAACATTTGAACCCCAGTCTTCCCCTGCTCTCCCCTAGACATCCACTTCCTCTGCTAAATACTCCTAGGTCCTTCTTTTTTTTTAATTTTTGAAATTTATTTGCTAGTTTGTTACATCAAAGTTCCCAAATATCTCCCTCCCTCCTTCCCCCTCCCTGAACTAGAGAAGGCATCATTTGACCAAAAAAAATGTATATATAAAACTACATTTTGCTTGTTTTTTATTCATCAGTTCTTTCTCTGGAGGTGGAAATATACAAATTAGTCTTCTAATAATATTTCTGTTGCTTTATAGAATGTTCTCTTGGTTCTGCTCATTTCATTCTTCATAATTTCATGTAGATCTTTCCATGTTTTTAAAAAATTAATTGGCTCATCAGTTCTTATAGTACAGTGGTATTACATCACAATCATATGCCACAACTCATCCAGCCCCAAATGATGGGCATCTCCTCATTTTCCAATTCTTTGCCACAACAAAGAGAGCAGCTATAAATATTTTATTTTCCTTTTTCCCTAATAGTGGCATTGTTAGGCCAAAGGGTAAAAATAATTTTATAACTCTTTGGAAATAATTCCAAATTGCTCTCCAAAATGGTTGTACCTTTAAAAAAATTTTTCATTACCAACTTAGGCCATCAGAAAATGGAAATACCTGCATTGGAGCTGCTGTTGAAAAATCAAGATAAAATTAGAGACATATTTGTTCATTTTCAAACATAACATGTATTTGGCAATTGAATGGAGAATATTTACCTCGGAAATAAAGAGAACTGGCTTCTTTTCCAAATTCTGATATAACTGAACTTTGGACACTCTATTGAAGCTTCATTTTCTATATTGATTAAAGGTAGAAAGTTCTTGCTAATCCACTACAAAAATAATAGACCAAAGAGCTTTGAATGACTATGAGACAAATAGGGCCTGGAGTCAGGAAGGCTCATTTTCTTGAGTTCAAATCTGGCCTCACCTACTTACTAGTTATGTGACCCTGGACAATCACTTAGCCTCGTTTGCCTCATTTTCCTCATCTGTAAAATGAGTTAGAAAAGGAAATGGCAAACTATTTTAGGATTTTTGCCAAGAAAATTCCAAAAAAGGTCACGAAGAATTGGACATGACTGAAAAATGACTGAATAACAAAAAAAAAATGAAACAAACACATGATGCTATTATCCTCAATATGGAATAGGTTGCTGGAAGATTAATATAGATTTTGAAGAATATTCTGTATTAAAATGTCAATGAATTTACTGATCTCTTTATCTAGTCTGATTTCTTTGAGGACAGAAATCATGCCTCCTGTTTCCTTTGCCAGTCTTCAGAGAATGGATATATTATAAGCATCAAATGCAAGCAAGCAACATTTTAACCAGATGTAGTAAGGATTCCTAAAGTCACATTTATCCAAGACTAATAAATGTCTTGAAAGGAAAGCGTTTTGTGTTGAAATAGTACAGAATAGTTATATTCCTTGCCTTTTAAGACTCAATGAAAATGTTGATGTCACTTGGAGTATTGCTATAAAATTGTAGAATCTTAGAATTGATAGGGTTCTGAAACCAGATCATAGAACACAACAGCCTACTCTGCAGAAATGTCCTCACTAACATATAATAACAACATATATGTATATATCGTTTTGTTGTTGTTCACTTGTTTCAGTGATGTCCAACTCTCCGTGAATCTCTGTGGGAGGTTTTCTTTGCAAAGTATTGAAGTGGTTTGCTATTTCCTTCTCCAGCTCATTTTACAGATGAGGAAACTGAGGAAAACAGGATTAAGTGACTTGCCCAAGATCACAGCTTTTAAGTGTCTGAGGTAGATGAGTCTTTCTGACAGCAGGGTCATTGTCCCATCCACTGTGCCACCTAGCTGCCTGTGTAATGCTTTATGACTTACAAAATTCTTGAATGAACTAATCTGATCCCTAGAAAAGCCCTGCAAGCTAAGTAGTAGTGAAATAGAGTAAAACAAAGTCCCTGTTTAATTGGTAATCAATAAAGTATACTTTCCCTTATAGAAAGCAGGCTTAAGGAATGTACTTTCCCAGGCTGAAACAACAGATCATCAAGGGAACTAGAGGATGCTCCCTCAAGGACGGGATAAACCAGGTGCTGGCCAGGATATACAAAGGAAGGTCCATCCTCCCAGTATATGGTACATCTGGCCTGTGTCCACTAAGACTTGATTGCCCTGGTCAGTTTGCCCCAGTCATTTAGGCCACATTTCACTTATTTTAAATTTAAAGCCATATATCCTTCATTAGCTTTGTATGAACTCATTTTACCTTTTCACCTTTCTCACATATGTAAACCTATAAGAACTGTCTTTACTTGCCTCAGGGCAGCTTTCACTAGGAAGGAAGCCCTGGCCGGCCAGTCAGGTGTGTATTATTAATCAATAGATTAATAAACAAATATTGGTTCCATTAATTGAACTTCTGGGTGTCTGGATGCACTTTATGAAGTACACCACTTCAGTAGAACTATTATAGTTTCTATTTTACAGACGAGGAAACTGAGACTCAGGGAAGTGAAGTAATGTAGAAACAGTTACATATGTATCGTAGGATATAATTCATCTGGTCTCTGCTTGAGTGTCCAGGGGCGGGGGGAGGGGGGGTTCCATTAGTACAAGTGATGGTACTCACTACTTTCAAAGAAAGCTCATTCAGTTGTTCGCTGTGCTTGTTAGAATGTTCTTTCTAAAACTGAACAAAAATTTGCCTCCCTATTACTTCCACATACTGGTCCTAATCCTTCCCTTTTGAGAAGCACAAAATAAATCTAAGACATCTCAAGGACATTGTTTCCAGATTCCTTCTTTGTAAGGGACATGCTGCCACTTGTCAGGAGCCCATTTTTCTGATCCCTTAAGGCCCAGCTCAGAAACAAAAATCCTATTATTCGACACCATGGATACAGGCAACTGCACATTCCCTTCAGCCTCCTCTTTCTTTCCAATTCTCAATCTTCAACTACATGTAAAGATGAAAAGATGACCTCAGCCTCCAATCCCTAAAGTTTTCTACCCTAGATTTTAAGTCATTTCACATATTTTCTAGTTTTTTTTCTCACATGGGGAATGTAAATGTGAAATGCATGGTGTAATTTTATATACAGCACTTATTCCCAAGTAAGATATTCCTTATAGGATTAGCTTTAATTAAAGAAGTGAAAACAAGAGTCTAATGAATTTGATGAGGATGGTCATTTTCATTTCTTTCTTTCTAAAATGTATGCACATCTGTTTAACAACCAACTTGAGAGAAAAACAGACTTTGGGGCTTGA
This sequence comes from Monodelphis domestica, assembly GCF_027887165.1. Lineage (NCBI taxonomy): Eukaryota > Metazoa > Chordata > Mammalia > Didelphimorphia > Didelphidae > Monodelphis > Monodelphis domestica. The sequence continues at coordinate 191,711,760 of NC_077233.1, forward strand.
AGCTTTAAAGGTTTTTACTTTTAAACAAATAGAAATAAAAAGAGATCCACTGATGAGAGCAACAACTAACAATCTTCATTTCAGTTTAAATTTAGACACATTCTAGTCACTGCCCCTACCTGGCTTGGGAGGGAAAAAGAAAAACAAAACAAAACAAAAAACAGTAACACTCTGCCAAAGTGCTGTAAGAATGTTTGTTTGAATTCTGTACTTGAATGGTGGTAATTTACATCCTATAAAGGTAATTGCTGCTCTTATCAATGGGTAGTGAAATAGGTCTGGTTAGAATACAGTGGCACCAACTGTAAAGTATCTACCTTCCAAGTCCTTAAAGTGGAGGAAAATTCTAATCATGAGAAAAAACTAGATTTAGATTTGCTTTCTGGTTTCTAATAAACATATAGTCAAACCTCACCCATTTAAAACAAAGGAGAGGAAATGGGATTCTGTGTAAATTAGTGAACTGTCTGAACTTCTTTATTATTTTCCAGTATTGAATAAATCAGAGATGAAGATATATGAATCCTAGATAAGAAAATGAGATCTTGTTGGAAAAGTACAATTCAAATGTGCAATTTAGCAGTACGGACCCACGTCAGTGACAAAGCGGGTCTTGTAGAAATTGCAGGCCACTGGACCCCCTAGATCACTCTCAGGTACGCAGCTGAAAAGAAGCAGTAGGGTCCTATGAGGCTAGGACCTTTAAGGGAGCGCTTCTTTGCTTTTCTCTTCCCCTCTGCTTAGAGTACCCCAGACACAGCTTCACTCTCACACTCTGCCCTGAAGTGAACTTGAGTATTTCAACTTGTAACTGACCTCCCTTCTCTGGTTTCCTAGAGTGCTGGTGTTGGAGCCACTCCTTTCACATTTGTAGTCTGCTTTGTAGCATCTTTTGCCATGCTGTCTTTTATTGTGATGTTGTGACCTCACTCTTGATATTTACTCTTCTTCTACTAAATTCCTCCCCTGATGTTAGCTTTTATTAGTATCTTAATGGCATGGAGATGAGCTCATTGTTTGTATTATTAATAACAATAGTGGGAATTTAAAATCTGTTTCAGATTGCTTGCTGTCTCAAAGAAGGCAGAGGGATGGGAAGAGGAGAATTTGACTCAAATTCTTTAAAAAAATCCCGTTTATAATTGCTTTTATATGTAATTGAAGAAAAAAATATTATTTAAAAAATAATAGTAGAGATTGAAACAGCATATGAAACCTTTCCTGACTGACTCTTCCCAGCCTCTTCCTCCCAGAATGACTTGCATTCAATAAAATATATTTATTATATATATAATTTTATACATTTACATTTTTTTCTCCCATTAGAATATAAGCTTTTTGAGATTAGGAACTATTTCATATCTCTTATTGTATCCCCAGTCCTTAGTACAGTGTTTGGTAAACAACAAGTGTTTCATTAGTGCTGATTTTTTAATTTAAGATTTGCTATGAATTTGCATGTATTATCTCACTTGAGTCTTATTTACTTAAAATCATCATATACCTCTCCATTGCTTTTGGACGAACTGCTATTTTAGTTATAGGGTGACTATTGTTTATGAGTCATTGCCATATAATATCACTAGAAGAATATTGATGTTAAAAAGAAAGGTTTCGTGTCAAGGAGATCAGGCCTGTTAAAAATATTATGCTATTTTCCCAAAGTAAAGCCAAAATGCTCTTCTTCTATTTGAGACTTTGGGTCCAGTTCATATATATATTTATATTCTTCCCACTTTGTAATATATGTGTGTCCTTGTTTTATAAATGTATGTTTAAACACATGTATATATACATATATACATACATACATAATGACAGAATAACTTTATTGATTCTCTCACTGCAAATCCTAGATTGAGTAATAGGCATTATTCATCCATTTGGTGTTTGCTATGTGAATAGGTTAAACTCTTTTGAATGATTATAAATTTCTCTTAGGAATTTCTGTAATTTTCTCTTAGGAATTTCTGTAATAAATACATCAACACTCATTTTTTTCTTTTTTTTTAGTTTCCTTATTGCCCAGAATAGTACCTGCAACATAATGTTTTTAATAAATGATTGTTGATTGATGAAGATGAATGATTAATTGATTTGCTCATTACCACACAGTAAATATTAGAAGCAGTATTTGAACCCACATCTTCTTGATTCCAAGATCAGCTCTTGATTCTAAGACTAACCTCATATCTACTATGCTGAGGCAGCTAAAAGTATTTGCTTGTAATAATTGTTAATAAAGTTACTCACAGTTTAAAAAAAAGGAAGACTTATTTGTACAAAAATATTTATTGCAGCTCTTTCTGTGGTAGCAAAGAATTTGGAAATTGAAAGGTTGTTCATCAATTGGGGAATGGCTGAAGAAGTTGTGGCATATGATGGTGATGGAACTGTGCTATAAGAAATGACAAGTTGTATGATTTTGGAAAAACCTATAAAGACTTACATGAACTGACAGGAAGCGAAGGGAGCAGAACCAGAAGAATATTTTACATGGTGACAACAATGTTTAATTTTTTTTACATTTTTTCAGTTACATATAAAAACAATTTTAGACAATTGTTTTCTGACATTTCATGATTCAGATTCAGTATATTTCAAATTAGAACATTTACCCATAGTGATATAAAACAAAGCATTGGGGCAACTAGGGGCAACTAGGTGACTCAATGGATAGAGCACTACGCCTGGAGTTGGGAGGACCTGGTTTCAAATCTGGCCCCAGACACTTCCAAGTTGTGTGACTCTGGGCGAATCACAAGCCCAGTTAACTCCCAAGATGGCAGGACCACTTCCAGTAATGGTAGCCAGGCCCATCTCCAAATGGAACCAAGATGCCATGTACATGGGAGGCCTGGGCAAGAAGGTCAATGAGCTACTGCTCAGGGAACTCTTTCTTCAGGCTCTTTCCTTTGGTCATCACTCACATGGCCAAGGATAGGGTCACAGGTCAGGACCAGTGATATGGATTTGTGGAATTCCTGAGGGAGGAGGATGCTAACTATGCCATTAAGATCATGAGTAGGATCAAACTATATGGGAAGCCAATATGATGAACAAAGAATCAGCTCACAACAAGAACCTAAACTTGGGAGCTGACATTTTCATAGGGAACCTTGATTCTAAGACCGATGAGAAGCTGCTCTATGATACCTTCAGCACCTTTTGGGGTTATCTTGCAGATTCTCCAGATCATGCAGGATCCTGATAGGCAACTTCAAGGGCTGTGCCTTTACTAATATTTTTTCATCATTCAATGCCTCCAATGCAGTAATTGAGGCCATGAATGGGCAATACCTATGTAACTGACTTATCATAGTATCTTGTGCTTTCAAGAAGGACTCTAAGGGTGAATGGCATGGCTCTGCAACAGAGTGACTTCTGGCAGCACAGAACCCATTGTCTCAGACAGATCAGTTATTTGCTGATGTACCACCTCTATCCTCTGCCCCTAATTTTGTTGTGTCTTCCTTGGATTCGGGGCTTCCTCCATCAGGTATGCCCCTATCAGGCTCATTCCCACCTCTAGTATCACTTCCTGGAATTGCTCCTCCAGGAATAATTCCAGCAATGCCTCCCTTATCTATGCCTCCTGGGCAGGAGCCCATGGCCCTATATCAGCAGGAACCCCTGGGGCTGGACATCCTGGACATAGATACACATCCCCATCCATTTCCACCAGATGGGAGGCTTCATCCCAGTATGTATCAGATGTAGCTCCCCTGCCACTATCTTGGGATACCCCCATGCAGGGCTCCCAGACTCAAGGAGACAGCCTCCTCTTTGACCACTACCATGAATGTCTCATCCTGGTCCTCCTCCTATGGGAATCCCCCCTCAAATACCCTTTCAGATCTCACATGGGTCACCCAGGCCCCATCCACCTTCCATTATGTGGAATGTGAGGATCTCTTCCATTAGTTAATGCCCCTCCCATGGACAAAGCAGTCCTCCTCGACTTCCACCCTGTGGCTACAAAAGAGGACCTCTTCCTCCATCTCAACTTTCTCCCTGTCACCCAACACCTCCTTGTGGTCCACTTCAGCGTCCTCTTCCTCAGCAGAGCCAAATTTCTTTATAATCTACTATACTCCTCTGAGATTCTCCCTGTCTTCTGGACCAATCAGAGGAATTGTTGTCCCTTGTACCTGAGCCACCCCTTTGTTCCTCAAATTTGTCCTTTTTTCCAGTGTAATTTTTTCCTCCCCACTAGACTTTTTTTCTATGTTGGGCTTCACTTCTTTCCCAAATTCTGAGAGTGAACAAAGCTGGATCCCTTGTTAAAAAAAAAAAAAGGACTCCCACCTTTGATGTTCTCTCTTAGAACTGATACTAAGAAAGAAAGGTTTTTGTGTTTGTTTATTTTTTAATTTCTATCTGGCTAAGTATAACACAAGAAAATATATGCTAACCAACTGTTCACCACTTTGGTGGGGATGGGCTAAGAGTGGAGGTTTAAGAGAGATTCCCTGCGGCTGATAATGTTCTCCAGCTGTTCCTGCTCATGAATGACATTACACTGATTATATCTAGAAAGTGGCAGAGTTTCCTAGAAGGAATCTGTAATCATTCAAAAGGTTTGACTTGTCTGTCCGTATAGGAATGAGCAGGTGGATGAAGGATTACCCAGATTTCACCATGTATTTGTACAGATACCTGATAGCGCTTGTCCAATAGTATATGTATCTGAGTAGTACAGATGGACATGAGTTGGGCCCAGAATTGAAAAGGAGGAGGAGGAACAGTAGGACTATATTACTTTCTGGAGATGGATAGACCTTTGGGAGGCTGTAGACAAGAGTCACACAGGATTAGCAATCAGAGATGGAAGCAAATTGCCTCCCTGGAGAGACACCAAGATCAATGAGATCTTTGCTGTATTTGAGTATTATGGATAAAGTTTCTTGACTGTTTTTAGAAAACCAATATTTATCTAGAAATAGTATATCCTAGGTTCAAATTTGGCCTCAAACACTTCCTAACTGTGTGATCCTGGGCAAGTCACAACCTCAGTTGCCTAGTCCTTACTACTTTGTCTTAGAACAATACTTAAAATCAATTCTAATTTAAAAAAAAAAGCAAGAAAAAAAGCATAAATTTCTAGGAAAATATATAACATTGACTATATTATATTATAACCTGATTTTAAAACAGTAAATAACAATTATATAGAATTTTTAGATTCAAAATTACATATATTATCTCATTTTATCTCCCAACAATCGTGGGAATTGGGTCCTCCAATTATTCCCAATCTATAATTGAGGAAACAGCAGATTAGAGAGAATAAATGGCTTGCCAAGGTCACATAGCTAATGAGTGTCTAAGGCAGGATTTGAACTCAGATCTTACTGATTCCAAATCTAGTGCACCATCTTTTGGGATGACTTTTTAGGTCTTATATTATGTTGGTATAGGAGTCATCTAAACAACCTTTCCAACCTGGCTTTCAGTAACATTTCCTTCTATCATGAAAGCAACTGAGAATGGACCAGTAATCAGCCTTGAGGGGAGTGGGATGTTCTGGAGTAGAAACTAGAGTTGATTTTACCATTGGGCAGTTGCCATGTTGCTGAGGGTACCTTAGGTCTAGGGGATGACTATATGATGATGTGGCTCAAAGCCTGAATTTTCTACATAGAAAAATTCCAGTCAAACTATATGCCAGTTAATGTATACACTATTTCAAGGGAGTGTACCCCTCTTCCCTTTCTCCACAGCTTTATTACTAAAACTGCATAGGGCTAGAATCTTTGGCTTTCCAGTTTCTGAATTGGAATCAGATTGATGAGGGTCCCAGGAATCACAGTGATTTACAAAAGATCAAGTGTTTCTACCTCTGATGTAATGAATAGAGTATGTGATCTTGGGTGAGGAATACCTAGGTACCAATCCTACCTCTGATATTTATTTAGCTGGATGGCCAGGGGCAAATCTTTTAACCTTTCTAAGCTTCAATTTCCTTATCTTGCAAATGCAGATAAAATGCCTGGAATATTTACAAACTTTAAAATTCTTTATGACTTATTGCTAATGGTTTTGGAAGGATGGAGAACGAATTGAGTTGATATCAGGTCAGAGAGAAAGGTGTTATCCTGTATCCATTTTCAGTGGTTTTAGGATTACTATGAAAATTGATTTTTACATGTTAGGAATATGAAGTCCCTGCTTTGCCTCACTGGTTGGGTTCCTGTTCATATTTTTATTGCTGATTATAGTAATCAGAAAGGATTATTGGATTATTTTCTCATGCCTAGTGTTACTTCTATTTTATTTAATAGATCTGGGCAAAGAGAGTTAGTTGAAGGGCATATGTGCAATGTTTATCTGCTCTCAGTTAATCCTTTTCACAACTGCTATGTACTGGGGTACATGCTATTATTTCACATTCTGTAATATCTCCTGAGGATGAGTGGCAACTTGTACCTGTGTCTGGAGGACCCCTAAATGTCTAGACAATGAGGTCATCTAATTCAGGTCCTTGCTACCAGACAAGACTGCATAAGAACCAAGGAGGCTTCTAGCTTCTAGCCTAATATCTTACACATAGCAGTAAATGATTAATACATGTTTGCTCAAATCAACAGACATTTAAGGGACTCTGATTGGTGGAAACAGTACTAATTGTTGGGCAAAATAAAGATAAAAGGCAGCACAGTCCTTGCCCTCAATGTGTATACGTCCAGCATGAAAGACAGCACAGGTCCACTTAACTACAATAATTAGAAATACAGTCAAAGATATTGGAGGTATGAAATTCAGAATCGCCCAACAATGATGGCGAACCTTTTAGAGACTGAGTACCCAAATAGCAACCCTTACATTGCAGGTGAACCTCTAATCCTCCACCTTACCCCAGACAGGGGAGGGAGGAAGCACTCCCATTGGGCTGCTGGGCAGAATGGAGGGTCATGTGAGAAATGTCCTCAGGCACATGTGGAGAGGGGGAGGGAAGCAACCCCATCAGGCAAACGTGCCATAGGTTCACCAACACAGTCCTAAGACAATCAAGAAGGGAAGGAATTGGGACTGCTAGGTAGCTCAGTGGAGGCCTGGGGACTCTGAGCTACATGAATGTATTTTCATATGTTCATTGTATGTTCATTTTTCCTCTCCCAGAACTTGGCTAATGATATCTACCCTTTGAGGGGTTCTAAGTAGTAATCTAAAGGGTTGGGAAGAGAGGAAGGAAAATATAAGCATTTATATAACACCTGTTATGTGCCAGGTAGGGTGTTAAGTGCTCTACAGATATTTATCTGATTTAATCCTCACTACAACCCTGGGAGGTAGGACCTGTTATTAACCCATTTTTCAGTTGAAGAAACTGAGGCAAACTGAGACATTAAGTGACTGGCCCAAGGACACACAGCTTGTATGTGACTAGAGCCAGATTTGAACTTAAAGCCTTCCTAATTCCAGGCTCAGCACTCTACCTCACTGCCTTAGCTCTCTTTTTTCTACTACCATAGGCTGAGTTAGGGACAGGTGACTAATACTAGAGTTCCTTAACTGGGAGTAACTCTTATAAAGGGATATTTACTATAAAGATATAGCAAGAACAATACCTTGGGTGGAATACTTTCTCCACACCATCTCTGTCTTGTGGGTGGAGTAGATTCTAATAGATTTAGGTTCAACATTTAGCTCAGCTTCCACACTGGTTCCAACAAATTGTCTCAGCCCCTTCTGGGTTGGGGTTCTGAAGGTCAGTCTTTGTTCCTCAGGACATCAATGCTGGGCTCTCTATAAAACCAAACTCTGACATGCCAAGATGCTTACATGCTCTCCAGATCTACTTACCTCACAGAGTTGTAGTTTCTCTCCTCCTGACATAAGCAAAGAAGTAACTGAGCTCCTTCAGTGTTTGCTGGGGCAAAGAGGATGTAGTGGGAGCTGAACAGAATGCCTCTACAAGGAATCAAAGAGCCTCCTCTTGACCATGTCCTTGACCATGTCATTAGTCATCTGGAACCAGGCAAGGAATGTTCATGCGTGTTCCACCATCTTCCTGAGCTATTTCCCTTTCATGTGAGGATAGCTCTCCTGGAAGCAGGAAGCAGGATCCTCAGACAGTGGGGAGACACCATAAGAGGCACTCTGTACATGTTCTAGTTCATTACACCCATCTTTGAAAAGTTTTCTTTGTCAACTTAGCTAGAACATGGTGCTAATAAGCCCAAGGAAATAGATTTGATCTCACATGGGCCAAGTAGTTTTTTTTTTTAAATGAAAAAAAAGTTTCATGTTTGTTCTTTCTTTAACATTGCTCTCAGGGGGCAGCTTGTCTCAATGAAGATAGAGCCATACCTAGAGATGGAAGGTCCTGGGTTCAAATTTGGCCTCAGACATTTCCTAGCTGTGTGACCCTGGGCAAGTCACTTAACCCTTATTGCCTAGCCCTTACCACTCTTCTGCCTTGGAACCAATACTTAGTATTGATTCTAAGATGGAAGGTAAGGGTTTAAAAAACAAAAACAAAACATTGCTGTCACTTTCCGGAGACAGCTAAGTATTACAATGGATAGAGAACTGAGCCTGAAGTCAGGAAGGCCTAAATTCAACCCAACATGAGATGCTTAGCTATGTGACCCTAAGCAAGTAACTTCACCTCTATCTCCCTCGGTTTCTTTAACTGTAAAATGGGCATCTACCTCACATTTCGTCTACCTCTCAGGGTTGTTGTGAGGACCAAATGTGATAATATTTGTAAAGTGCTTAGCACAGTTCCAAGCAAATAGTTAGAGCTTAATAAATATGTATCTTCTTTCTTTCCAGTGATTCTCCCTGTCCCAAGAACCTTTACTTTAACAAAGTAGAAAACAAGTCAATGCCCTGGCCATATCTGCAACATAGGTTTCAGTATGTTTTCAGGATCCACCTCTTCACAAATAGTCTTTGAATTTATCTCTGAGCATTGATTACATTGATCAGAATTCTGATATCATTCAGAACTATTTCCTATAAATTATAGGGACCTCTAGAAAGGCTGTTCTAGTTTTGATTATGTAGATGTGCCTCAGTTCATATAAGTCTTTCCAAGCTTCCCAGAATTCTTTTTAATTGTAATTTTTACAGAACAAAAAAGTGAAATTCCACTACATTAATACACCACATCTTCCTTCCTTCCTTCCTTCCTTCCTTCCTTCCTTCCTTCCTTCCTTCCTTCCTTCCTTCCTTCCTTCCTTCCTTCCTTCCTTCCTTCCTTCCTTCCTTCCTTCCTTCCTTCCTTCCTTCCTTCCTTCCTTCCTTCCTTCCTTCCTTCCTTCCTTCTTTTTTCCTTTCTATTCTAGCTATACTGATTTCATTTTTAATTTTTTTGAACTTGAAGTTGTTTATTTTATCTTTTTATAATTTTGTCTGTCTTATTTGGAACATTTTCCTTTGATCCATAGCTATATGAGATCCTTTCTTCTGTTCATTCCTATTTTTTTAAGATATTACCTTTTATATTTAGTCAAGTATCTATTTGAAGTTTACTCTGGTATATGGTGTATGATGTTGTTTTAAATCCAATTTCTGCTATCCAGCTTTCCAAGCTTCGTAGGAATCATTTTTGATTAGTGAATCCTTATCCTAGTAAATTGTGATCTTCAGTTTATTGAAGGCTACTACTATATTTATTACTTCTTGGCTACTATATTTATTAGTTCTTTGATTTGGCCAGAGAGGTTTTCATTTTATATAGAGTGGATACTCCTAGGTTTGGCTAATTTTTTTTTGTAAACAATTAGTTGAGCCATCTTCATTAGAAAAAGTCAAAGCATATTCAAATCATCAGTATTTCTTATGCATGAAAGAAAGGAAGGAAGGAAGCTTGAATTTGTTATTTACCTACTATGTCATGGGCATTCTATAAACTTCATAAATAAATCATTTGATCTTCATAACAACCCTGGGTGGGAGGTACTATTAGTGCCCCCATTTTATAGTTGAGTAAACTGAGGAAGACAGACATCACATAATTAGACAACAGGAACTCTTCCTAGTTCCAATGTGGTTTTTCCCTCTTCAGAAAGTTGTATCTTTCTAATGTGGTTATTAACTTGTCATAGTCTTTTGCATTAGTTTTGGGGCACTTAGGAATCTGGCAAAAGGCTCAGACTGACCAGTGATGCTAAAAGTGATAGACCTTTATTACAGACATTTTAATTCACACAAAGGAAGACCTGAAGTTTGAGGAAGTAACTCAGAATGGAAGCATAGGTATGATCTCAAGCAAAACAGTCCTTTTTCTTTTAAAAACCCTTGTAGGGGCAGCTGGGTGGCTCAGTGAATTGAGAGCCAGGCCCCTAGATGGGAGGTCCTGGGTTCAAATGTGACCTTAGACACTTCCTAGCTTCAGACAATGGGCAAGTCACATAACCCCCATTGCTTAGCCCTAACTGCTCTTCTGCCTTGGAGCCAATACATAGTATCAATTCTAAGACAGAAGATAAGGGCTTAAAAAATAATAAAATAAAAACCCTTTGATACTAAGTATAGATTCTAAGGCAGAAGAGCAATAAGGGCTAGGTAATTGGGGTTAAGTGACTTGCCCTCTGTCTGAACTAGGAAGTGTCTGAGGTCAGATTTGAACTCAGGTCCTCCTGATTCCAGTTTGACTCTCTATCCATTGTGCTACCTAGCTGACCCACAAGCATGAAGGTCTTAAGGACCCAGAAGAGGGTGCTGTCTTTTGTGGTTTTGTTAAGAAGTGATTGTTTTCTAGTCACTATTATTTGATGTGGAAGACAGCTGGGTATCATTTCTTCCCTCTCAATGCATTTTGCCCACCCTAAAACCAGGGCCAAGAGCCAATGGCTCATAAAGCAGGGCTGTGGGCCAATACAATACCTAAACAGCTAAGGCAGACTGAGGTCATGGGTTTTATAAGAGGGGGGCAAGGTCTCACTCAGGAGCATCTGGTTAGTTTCCCATCTCTAATGTCACCGGCAGGTAGGTATCAAGGATTGGCCAATGAGGTTGCTCAGCTCTATAGCATGGATCATGGAAGTTTTGAACACGAAAGATTCTAGGCATAGAAAATTCCACAAGGAAGCCATAAGGGTGCCAAGAAGGGAGCATGTCCAGAGCAACCTATTGTAATCAAGACTCATAAATCTCAAAAAGTCCTAAAAACTAGAATTGAATGGTTTTGTTTAGACCATTCCCCATATTTATTTGTACTAGAATTATTTATATATAAGTTGTATCTTAGGGGACCTATCTTACCTGCTGATCATGCATTTAGTACAGTGCCTTGCCTAGATGAATATTTATTGAACAATATTAGCAATACTTTTCATTTTTATGGGGCTTTTTTCTTTTTAAGGCATTTCCACATATATTAACTCATTAGATCATTACATAACTCTATGAAATAGGTTGAAAAGATATTTTAATTCCTTTTTGCTGGAAAACCCAGGGATGAAAAATAGAAAGGCTAAACAATTTGCTCAGGGTCATATGTTGGGTTAGTGATATTTTGTATTATGGATTTATGTTCAGGTTACTTATAGCTTACTTACTAGACTGTAAGCTCCTTGAGGGCAGTTGTTATGGCTTTTTCTTATCTTTGCATCTTCCTCAGCACTTAATACAGTGCCTTGCTGAGAGGAAACACTTGTTTTTTTAGAAAGGACAAAAATAATTCAGGTTTCATAAATAGTTTTATAAATTTCAAAGTACTGTCATGTATATTCTAGTATTTGAAGTATAATAACACTGAGACAGATAGAACAAGAATTTTGCTTATTTTTTTTCTGGCTTCCTTTTATCATCAGTTCAAATTCCACTTTCAGGAAGCCTTTCCTATCTCTTTTCCCCTCGTGTTCCCATCACTGCTAATTCCCTTCCTCTAATTCAGACTGCCTTCCATCTACACTGAGCATATCTTATATTTCCATAGTAATTTTCCTGTTGTCTCCACCACTGGAATGTATGATCCTTGAAGACAGCAACTATGTGTTTGCCTTTCTTTCTATTCTCAGAGCTTGGTACAGTGCCTGGCACAAAGTAAATATTCTTAAAAATGCTTTCTGATTGGCTTATTGATAGCATCCTGAATTCTTTAAAAAAAATTATAATTCATCCTCAACCAGGTTCCCTTCTTGACTTTCCTGCTTCTTTCCATTTCCCAATTTTCATTTTCTCTTAATAAAAACAGAGTCAATCATGATTTCTGTAAAATTCTTTTTCAATGACTCTAAAATTTGTCTCATTTGTCTCCAACTAGAAAATCTATTTGAATAAAAAGATTTTTGTAAACTGTTTTGCAACCTCAAGCCCTGCTTTCCACCTCTTACCTCCACCCCATCCTTAGAACAAAGCAAAACATCTTAGAGGACCTGTGTGAGTTGCTGATCATGATTGGAATTTTAGCTATGCTGTAGATATTAAGGATCACTGAGCTTAACCCCTTTTGTCACTTTGGGCAATTTTTCTATCCTACAATTGGGCAATGTTTGAACAAGTTGTAGCATATGATTGTGATAGAATATTATGCCAAAAGAAATGATGAGGTTAATTTAAAACAAACATTCCCCCCAAACATGGAAAGACCCACAGGAAATTGTGAAAAGCAAAACAAGTATAGCCAAGAAAACATTATGTACAGGCCTAGAATTAATGTTTGAAGGATAATTGGTGAATTTCTGCCTCCAGAGAAAGAATTGATAAATTAAAACATGATATATATATATATATATATATATATATATATATATTTTTTTTTTACCAAGTGATGCCTTCTCTCCTTTTGGGGAGGGGAAGGGGGGAAGGGAGATACTTGGGAATTTAAATTAAAAAAGCAATTTTTAAAAAATTTCTTAGCCAAAAAATCAGTGTTGTAGAATGGTTAGAGCATGGAGGTCTGGACAGAGGACCAGGTTCAAATCCCACCTTTAACAATTTACCTATGTGATTCCGGATATGCCACTTTAATCTGCTTGGGTATCAGTTCTCCTATCTGTAAAATAAGGACACAGAATAATCTGTCCTCTGACAAGCCCTCATTTTATCTGAGAAAAACTGAAGACCAGAGATGTGTAATGATTTGACTAGTGTTATAGAGGGAACCTTAGGTTCGGGGACTCTAGGCAGGTTTAGAACCCAGGTCTCTTGACTCCTGTACTAGTGTGCCCTTTCTACCCTGCCTCTCTTGCCATCTGTTGTGAGTTTTTAGGTTTGACAGTGATTAATTGGTTCAGTCCAAGTCTCTGTCCTGATGTCCTCCTCCTGACTCTCATTATCTATAAGGAGAGACTCTCCACCCCTTTGAGGATATATACTGCTTATCTCAGAGATTAAAGAGAAAGAGAGATTTAGTTCACAGGTTTAGCCTCTTCCTGGCTACAGAGGGATAAATGGGGTGTTTGTTTTTCTTATCTTTTTTTTTTAAACTTCTTTTTTCTTATCTCTCTGTCAACTTCTCAAGCTGAGCCAGGTTTCTAAGAACACAGTGGTTGGAAGTTGTTAAAATCTGTCCTGACCTTTTGGCCTCCTGGGTTGTGAACTGGATTCTGCCAGGTGTACACTTTCCACCAGGTTAGTCCTTTTTGGAGATGCTGGAGTGTCAATGAGAGGAAAATGCCATCTGGGGAAATGTCAGGGTGTCAGAGAAACGAATCATTGCAATTCAAGTATATAAGATCTCAGATTTAGAGGCAAAAGGGATCCTGGAGGCCATTAAGTCCAATTTCCTCATATTACAGATGAGGAAACTGAGGTTGAAAGAGGCATGTACAGTGAATGTATCTCTCTCTCTCTCTCTCTCTCTCTCTCCATATATATATATATATATATACATATATATATATAGTGCTTTGCATGTTGTCTCCACCACTGGAATGTATGATCCTTGAGTTTGTTTTCCTTTGTATCCTCAGAGCTTATCCTCGGTGTCTGGCACATAGTAAATATTCTTTTTTATTTTTTTTAATCCTTACCTCCTGTCTTAGAATTGAATTAAGTATCAGTTCCAAAGCAGAAGAACAGTAAGAGGTAGGCATTTGGGGTTAAGTGACTTGCCCAGGGTCACAAAGCTAAAAAGTATCCAAGGCCAGATTTGAATCCAGGACCTCCCGTCTCTAAATTTGATGCTCTATCCACTGAGCCACCTAGCTGCCCCATAAATAGTCTTTAAAATGCTTTCTGATCAACTTATAGAGTCCTGAAGATTCTGATCTTTCTTATTTCTATGTCATTCTACTGAAGGCAAATCTCAGGCAAAATTAGGAAGAAGGATCTCAATAGGTTCAACTCCCCACTCCTACCTCCCAACTCTCTTTACTTTTATGGACTTTAGTGTTCTCATCTATAAAATGACTTCTGGAGTTTCTTCCCATCTCTGTGTGTATTTTTGTGCTCCTCTCTTTTCTTTAAAAAAAAAAAAAAACCTCTTACCTTCTGCCTAGAATTGATGCTAAGTATTGATTCTAAGGCAGAAGAATGGTAAAGACTAAGCAATTGGGGTTAAGTGACTTGGCCAGGGTCATATAGCTAGGAAGTGTCTGAATCTAGATTTGAATACAGAACCTCCTGTCTTTTGTCTTGATTCTCTCTCTACTATGAGCCACCTACCTACTCAGCTCTTCTCTTTTCAAAATGACCTCATAGCTGACCAGCACCTCCCCTATCACCAACCTGGTTGCTCTGTTGTTTAGTGAAATTTATAGCAGCTTTCCTTGTTGTGGCATAGAACTGGAAATTTGGGGGATACCCATCCATTGGGGAATGGCTAAAGAAGTGTGGCATATAATTGTGATGGAATACTGTTGCACCAGGAGAAATGGTGAGCAGGGTAATTTTGGAAAAACCTACATGAAGTTATGAAGAAGGGAATGAGCAGAACCAAGAATATTATGTGCAGCAACAGAAATAAGGTTTGAAGAATGACTTGTGGATGTCCACCTCCAAAGAAAGAAGTGATAAATAGAAAGAAAAAAGAGTTTTATCTCTACAGATATCTCTTTGTCAAATGATGTTCTCTGTAGTGAGGGGAGGGAGAGAAAGAAAAGAGATTCCTGGAAACTTTAATGTAACAAACAAACAAATTCATTCATTAATTTGAAATTTTTAATTTCAGATTTTATAAGCCTTAACTAAGAATCCATTCTATACAGGGTACTGGATTGTATGCCAGGAGGGCAAAGATGAAAAATGACCCAATTCCTGCCCTGGAGCTTCGAAGAGGTAGAGTATAACATAAACAACTGTGAGAGGGGCAAAGGAGAGCTATCAGAAATTTGGGGCAAAAAGCAGAGAAACCTTGTAGCCAGCAGGAGTGGGGGAGGCATCATGGAGGAGATGACCCCTGAGCTGGGTCTTAAAGGGAAAAGAGGATTTTAACAAGCAAAGGCATGGTAAGAATGCATTGAAGACATGCCCTGAGGCCTGGATGCCATGGGTTTTTCAGTTGCCTCCAACTTTTCTTGACCCCAGTGAGGACTTCCTTGGCAAAGATATTAGAGTGGTTTGCCATTTTCTTCTCCAACTCATTTTACAGATGAGGAAACTGAGGCAAACAGGGCTAAGGGGCTTGCCCAGAGTCACAAGTGTCTGAACCTGGAGTTGAACGCAGACTTTCCAAAGGTAAGAGAAGGTAAAAGAAGATGAGGAAACAGCTAGTCATTGTTTGCCTGGAGGGTAAAGTGCAAAGAAGGCATTCCTTTGGTTCTATCCTCCCTGGGCTTTCCAAGGGGACAGCTCCTGGGAACAATTAATTTCAAATGAAATTTTATTTAGAGAGGCTAGTTCAGACACTCAAGTATACACCTTCCAGGTACCTGGCAATATTACATATAAAGCATTTCACAAAACTTAAAGGGCTTGATATATGTGGTCATTATACATTAAATTTCTGGAGAGACCCTCTTTTGCTTTTTAGCTGAGGGTTTTTGATGGGAATTTCAGGGCAGGTCAGAAAGGATGCAGAATCACATATTTATAGCTAGAAGGACCTTTAGCAATCACTTAGTTTAACCCCATCATTTTGGGGTTCTGAATGATGAAGTAGGATTTCAGAGAAGTTCAGGGACTTGTTAAAAGCCACAGAGGTGAGAAGTGGCAGAGTTAAATTTGAACCCAGGTACTTGGACTCCTAACCAGTGCTTCCCGCACCCACATTACCAGCATGTTGAGTTGGGGAACCACCAGAGTCTAATATAAAGAGCATCGCCTTTGAAATTGGAGACCCAGGGGCAGCTGAGTGGCACAGCGCAGAGAGCCCCAGGCCTGGAGTCAGGAAGACCTGGCTTCAAATCTGGCCTCAGATACTTCCTAGCTGTGTGACCTGAGCAAGTCATTTGACCCTATTTGCCTTTGTGTCTTAGATTTGTTAACAGAAATAGAAAGTAAGGGTTAAAAAAAAGGTTCAAATTCTGGTTCTATTGTGTATACCTGTGTGATTGAGTGAACTATTTAATCTTTTAGATGTCACATTAAAGTGTGACATTAATAAAGACATATTAAAGTCACATTTTAGATGTTTATTAAATGAGGATGTTGGACTAGATAATCTCTTAAGTTTAGGAGACTTTCCAAGTCTTATGAGGTGGGCAGACCTATACGGTAGGCCTGTCCTGAGTGTCAGAGAACATTTGGAGGAAAAACTATTCTAAAGACAAGGTTTCTCTCTCTCTTGAAATTCAGAAATGTGAAAGACTGGACAATTCTCAGAGCATGAGGACAGCCCCAACCTGTCTGTCCAGGCCTTTGACATCCAGAGAGTGGTGGCAATTTGAGATGGGAAGGGTTGTTTTAAGAACTCTCTGTGAATATGCCCAGAGATTGCTGTATTATAATTTTATTAATAATAATTTCTACATTAATACCATATTTAAGTAGGGCTGGTACCAAAATATGAAAAGAATAATCATATAGAAATTATTATTTATATATTCTCAATCCCTATATAAATTAATATAATTGCATGATGATAATTATTGCTATTAATAAGATTTTTGTTGTGAATAATAATGATGCTGATGATCATTTTTATTCTGATGTATGCACATGTTTTACCTCAGGATACCCCAACACTGATGAGACAGATAGACAGCGTCATGGAAACAAGGAACGTGAATTCAGCCAGACTTTGAGAGATGGTGGAGGATGGTGGTGGAGGACCATTGCTATGGTCCATGGGATCATGAAGAGCTGGACGTGGCTGAACAACAGAACCACAACACTCCAACACAAGTCTAAAGTGCTCATAAAAATATATTGTTGAACTATTTTTTTTTTTTGCTCGTCACTTTCCTAGATGAGTTTGAAGGAGAAAAAAAATAAACAGATAGCTATCTTCAGAAGAAATCAAACCTTTTTCCTCAGGAAAGTGAATCCATCTGTAACCTCCAGTTTCTGTCAAGACGAGATAAAGCTCTCTATTGTGACATTTCTATACTGCAGAGTAGAGAAAGTCAATAAAGTTTATGTAAACACCTGATGAAATTACTCCATGAGGTGTTGCAGGGAGCTTATGGAAAAGCTGGGAATCACAGAAAGAGATGCTTTTTCAGAAAACAAACAAACAAACAAACAAACAAGTCCTTGAAAGCAAATAAGAAAATAAGTTTTCCTTCCTTCCTTCCTTCCTTCCTTCCTTCCTCCCTTCCTTCCTTCCTTCCTTCCTTCCTTCCTTCCTTCCTTCCTTCCTTCCTTCCTTCCTTCCTTCCTTCCTTCCTTCCTTCCTTCCTTCCTTCCTTCCTTCCTTCCTTCTTTCCTTCCTTCCTTCCTTCTTCCCTCCCTCTCTTTCTTTTTCAT
This sequence comes from Monodelphis domestica, assembly GCF_027887165.1. NCBI lineage: Eukaryota > Metazoa > Chordata > Mammalia > Didelphimorphia > Didelphidae > Monodelphis > Monodelphis domestica. Next base: position 191,729,508 of record NC_077233.1, read on the forward strand.
ATTTTGTTCTTTGCCCTCCAACCCATTTATGGCAGCTGTTTTCTGATGCCTTAAAAGCATCATCTACAACAACAGCAACAGCAACAATAATTCTTCCACCCCACCGCCCAAAACAAACCACTTATGATTTTATCCAAGCTACATACAGCTACATAAAGCTATTCTGCAAAGTATAGCCCTAGTTACCGGGGCTGGGCGTCGTGTCATTGACCCAGAGGTTCTAAGAAATCAGAGGCAAGACTTAGGCCAATCTGTGTCAGGGCTGGGACTTTTAACCCATGCCCAAGGCTAACTCTCTCTGTGTGACGCCATGATGCCTTTTATCAGTCTCATACAACAGTATTCTCATGGCTGAGGCAGCATGCCCATTGGAGTTCCATTGAGTGCATGTGAGCTCTGTTATTCATCCCCATGTTTCTATATTAAAAGAGCCAATTGAGTTGCCTGTCTTGGTTTGATGGTCTTTTTCTTAATAAGGGGGAACGGAATAAGCATTTATTAAGTACTTACTATATGCCAGACACTGTGTTAAGCAACTAACAAATATTTAATCCTCACAACCACGCTGGGAGGTAGGAGATGTTATTATCTCTTTTTATACAGAGGAGGAAACTGAGGCAGACAGAGGTTAAGTGACTGACCTAGTGTCACATAGCTAGCAAGTGTCTGAGGTTGGCTGTGAATGTAGATATTTCTGGTTTTTGTTTTTGTTTTCATTTTTTTTCCCATTAGGGACTTGTTTTTTTCTTCCAACTGATCTTTTAAGTGCTTGTGGGGAGATTTGCTACCTCTTTTAGTTTCAAATTTATTCAATTTGAATTCAATATTCAATTTAAAATATTCAAGTTTATTTGTTAAGGCAGAGGTTAAGTGACTTGTCCAGGGTCATAAAGCTAGCAATTGTCTGAGCTTGGATTTGAACTCAAGTCTTCTTTCTTCATCAGGCACCTGAGTATTTTCTCCTAGATGCCACATCTTTTAGTTCAAATCCAACACGTATTTTATTAAGTGCTATGCTGGTAACTGTAACTGTAACTATAGAGACACAGGGTGAACAAAGTGTGTTCACAAGTAGCTTCTAATTGGTTGGGTCTGTGTGTGGAGGAAAGAATGGGATATGTATGTACCTAAAGAAAATACCTAGGATAAAAGGGAAGGCATCACCAAGAACAAAGGAGAGGTTCAGGTAAAGTGATAGGAGCAATCTGAAGGGAAAGAGATGACTCAGTTGGAAGAGCTTGTGAGAGCTTGGGAAGACTTCATGGAGAAGGTGGCCCTTGAGTTGAACCTGGGAAAAAGTTGGACCTGGAACTTCACCAGCCATAGAGTAAGACAGGTAATATGGCATAGTGGATAAAGTATGGACCATAGAGTTTAGAAGTCCTGAGTTCAAATTCTGCCTCAGATACTCATTAGCTAGGTGACCTAGGTAAGTTACTAAATCTTCTTTTCTCAGATTCTTTGTTAATGAAATGAGAATAATAATAGAATCTAAGGATAAAGGGAGATAATACGCAGAAAGTACTTTTGGAAACCTTAAAATGCCCTATTAAAATTAGCTATTAATTGTAAAGGATAATCTGCTCTGAAAATAGAATTGAGTGGTGTCAACACAAGTATAAAGATAAGAATGGGAAAGAGGAAGACAAGTATGTTTTGTGAGGAATTCAGAGTAAGTGAAAGAGAGACAGATGAGACTGGTTGCAAAGGCAAATGGCTGCTACATGGTGGAGAACTTGGAGTGGTCAGATGAGGAGTTTATACTTTTTTCAAAAACTGAATAGAGAATGAGGTGTGGATAGAATCCTGGTTCTGGACTCAGGAACTCTCATCTTCCGGAGTTCAAATCCGGCTTTAGACACTTACTAGCTATGCGGATCTGGGCAAGTCACTTTTTAACCCTGTTTGCCTCAGTATCCTCCTATGTAAAATGAACAGGAAATGTCAAACTGATACACTATCTTTGCCAAGAAAATCCTCAGTGAAGTCATGAAGAGTCGGAAATGACTGAAAAATGCTGAAATAACAAGAGGTTTCTAAATAGGGGACTCATGGCGCTGCACAATGAAGACGATGAGAAACAGTGTAAAGAATGAATCAGAGATAGAGAGAGACCAAAGGAAAACCAGCTAGAAGGACATCCTAGTCATCTAGGCAAGAAAAGATAAAGCCATGGGCTAGAATATAGCCCAATAATGGAAATACTTCTAACACCCTCAAGTATGGTGATGAGACCATGGAAGGCACTCAAGAATTGAGATTAATGACACTATAATTGCAACTAATGTTTATATGGCATATCAACATTTGCAAAGTTTTATTTATGTAAAATCTCATCCTTGGAGGTAAATATTATAAGGGTGATCATTATGATGATGGCTTATATTTTTACATTTTTTCCTTTTTAAAGCTTTTCATATATTATTTCATGTTACATAACTTTTTCCTTTTTTTTAAGTCACGAGAGACAATTGGTACAACAGAACAAGAATTCTTTCTGGAATCGGGGAACCTGGAAACAGAGGACACCTCTGATGCTTGTTACCTATATGACCTTCATCAAGCCACTTAACATACCTCAATATCAGCTAAGTTTCCACTCCTGGGAATGGAGGCTTTATAACTTCTGAGATCCCTTCCAGCTCTTGTTTCTTCAATTTAAGGATAGAAACCCTGTTTTAAATTTCTTTGTAACCTCTCTGAGGATGAGAATAGAAACAAATATAGGGGATTTCTTCTTCACAGGAATCTTTTGAGGTCATTATAATCATCTTCATTTGATGAGTGAAGCAACTAAAACAGAAAAGTCTAGAGATTGGTCCAGGTCATACAACCAGTTGGTGCTAGAGCAGAGGTTAGAGAAATGTCCCATGAGAATATCAGGATAGGATAATTTCCACTCCTCCATTCTGTGAATTTGCTGATTTTAATGTGTATGTATGTCTTTTAGAATTATAATGGGAGGTAGTAATCTTGGCAGGCTAAAATTGGAAATATGGGGGCAAGATAAGGTAGCTGAAGGACAGAACATGGTGGGCGGGGGTTGGGGGGAAGCATAGCAGGAGTCACCATGTCCATAAACACTTTCCAACTATTTTGATCCCCACAGTTCAGATTCACCATTTTCCTTTAAGTTAGAGAGGCCCAACCCTGTGCATTGACGCAGTGAGAGACCTTGATTCCCAGGTGATCTGATTTCATTCTAAACAGGTGGCAAGATTCTTTCATGTTCAAGATTAAATAAGAAAAGCAAATTCATTGCTTTATTTCATTGGTTCATCTCAGAAAGTAAATATGGCATTTCTTTTGGAGTGTAAACTGAATGGAAAATAACTTTAATTTTCTCAGTCTCTTGTCATCTCCCCCATTTACCCCTCTCCCAATAATATTATTATAGATTGAGGCATAATAATCTAGTAGAGAGGACAGTGAACGTAGAGTCCTGAAGACCTGGGTTAGGCCTTAGTCTCAGATACTTACTAGCTATGTGACTCTGGGCAAGTAATTAAACTCTATTTGCCTCAGTTTCCTCATATATAAAGGGAGGGAGTTGGAATCTGTGGCCTTTCCACCTCAAAATTTGTGATCCTATGATTCTGTGACCTGGTTATGATAATATGAAGGCCTCAAGAAGTCTAATTGGGAATGATACAAAAGTAGTATAAAGGATGTTTTTAGAGAAATGTAGGACCAGGGCAAAGGATGGCCCATGCATATATGAAGAGGGAGGGATTATTGACTGACAGCACATTTGTTTTACTGGTAACCCAGCAATATAAGAAGAATTTGGGGAAGGCTCCTAGCATATTGGCTTGACCTCCTGCAGTAAATTTATGGGAAGACATAGACAAGAGTCTCACAAGTTGGGCATACATGGATGGTTTGTGACTTGAATCACTGTAGGGAATACCTACATCAATGAAGTCAATGAAAATTCCATTAGATTATTGGAATATTTGAGACATGAAAGATGGTGCTGGGATTTCCCAAAGTAATATGGAGTCTTTCTTTAGCATATTGATATAAGAGCTTTGATTTTTTGAAAGACATGCTTAGATTTTAATTTTAGACATTAATGGGAAATAGAGAATGAATATGAAAATGGCATGATACTGAACAGTAATGTCATCAGCAATGAAGTGATGAACAAACTGAAGATGTTGAGAAAAGCTGGGAACACTGAAAAAAAGATTCTTAAATATCTGGGGGCAAAAATAAGAGGCTCAAAGAAGCCACAGGACCACAGCTCAGGGTGAATGGGACAATAATATTTAGTTATATATCCTACACATCCACTTATCCACATCATTTCATCATTGGTTTCCTGCTGCTGACCTGTGCCTCCCCACCCGAACCAGAACTCTCCAAACCAGAATATAATTTCAACCTCCAAACTAGGTCTTCCAGAATCTGAGGGAGTCAAAATTCATTAAAGTGATAAAGAAGTAGCCAATCTTTTCTTCTAAGTGTAGAGCAAAGAAAGAGAAGATGAGTGAATTAAGGAAGAGATTGTAGTTATGAAGAATGGAAGATGAGAGACTTCACAAAAGATTAATCTTTTCAATAGAGTGGAATGGGGTCATTTGCGGAGAGAGGATTTGGGGGTAGAGTTTGAGATCTTGAGAAGAGAGAAGATTTAGAATGGGCATAGAGAAGAAGAAAAAGATTGTTTCATAGCAATTATGGTCTAGTTGAGTTTAGATAGCTTGACTGTCAGCATAGTTCATTGACTTCCCAGGCAGCTTGGAGGTAGGAGTGGATAAGGCAGATTGTGGTTATGCTGTCATTTGGTTATTAGCTTGAGGAAGAGAGTAAAGACAAGAAGAAAAGCTAATCAAAGAGCAAGTACAGCCCCTTGTTTAAATATCTAACTTCATCCATGGCCAAGACCATGAAAATAGGAAAGAGAAAGCAGGACACAGATGATGATGGACAGATTGAACATGGAGAGTTCAAAAGATAGGACATTGAGAAGACAAAAACCCAAATCAAGAGGACAGAGGCAATATGGACAGATGGGCTATTCTGATCATAGAAGGAGAATTTCAGAATTCAGGATCTTAGAGTTGGAACAATTTCAAATAATAGTGAGCCCTAAAGTATAACCATCCTTGCTTACTGCTGAGGTAATGTGTCAATGGAGTTCTTTAGAGGCGTGGGGAGAGTGAGGCCATTGGTGAACCTGGAGGCTACAATGCCTGTAAGAAATCATATTGAAGTCACCAAAGATGAAACATGAAAAGGCAGATGATGAGCCAGTTTCTAAAGTTTATGAGAAAGGTGGGAGAATGACTTGAAGGCTGGCAGATGACAATGTCCAGGACCCATATAGGATAATGATAATGTAAGCAGATGGTGTTACATTCCAAAGAAAAGAAGCTATGGACTGATAGGGTGCATTGTAGAACAAGAAATAAAAGCTGACTCTCCCTTCTGACCCAATAAGTGGAGACTGAGAAAGAGTATGTTGGAGAGAGTGGCAAGAGCTAGAATTGGATCCCATGTTTTCTGACTCCAGATTCTGAATCCTTTCCATTAAACTTCTTCATAATCCTAGCCTAGAAGCTTTTTACACTCTTTCCTGTCCAGAAACTTCACTATCCACTTCTTGCATATCCTTCTGAAAGGTCAGTCCAAAATCAAGGCTTTGGCAATAGAACTATTTGTTAAAAATCTGCTTTGCCCTTGACTGACCACTTTTGTTGCTTTGTCCTCCTGCCCTCCCTCTTCTCCTGCTCCCCCACTGGCTTTCTCCTTCACTTTTCCTCCCTCTACCCTCAACCAGAGTCCTGAATTTTTAGTCAGAAGACTTGGGTTTAGGGGGCAGCTGGGTAGTTCAGTGGATTGAAAGCCAGGCCTAGAGATGGGAGGTCCTAGGTTCAAATCTGGATTCAGACACTTCCCAGCTGTGTGACCCTGGGCAAGTCACTTAACCCCCATTGCCTAGCCCTTACCACTCTTCTGCCTTGGAACCAATACACAATATTGACAACAGGTTCAAATCTCAGCTCTGCCACTTACCACATCTATGAGACCTTGGACAAATTATTTAACCCCCTCAGTATCCTTATCTGTAAAATGAAGGGATTGGACTAGATATTATCTAAGGTGCCTATCATTCTAAATTAATATGGACAAAATGTCTAAGTAGGAAATGTCAATAACACAATGATAAAGCCAAATGCCTTTTCACACTTTCACTTTTTCCTATTTTTTATTTCGCTTCCTCCATTTTTGTCTTTCCCTCTCTTTGTCTCTCTCTCCCTAATTCGTATTTCAATCTCTGCTCTGTATTTCCTCCATGTTTTCCCTGCCTCCCTGCCTCTGCCTCTTTTACTCCTCCATGAATAACTCCCTTCTTTCCATAACTGCTTCAAAGAGCAAAGCAATTTATTTTCAGAAAAGACTTTTAATTTCCAAAGGGTGTGAAAAATGAGATTGGTCCCCCTTCCTAATGATCCCATGAGCACCCTTATGCTTTAATGAGATAAATGGCCTGAAGGAAGAGGTAGTAAGAAAGGGGTCAGGTTATGGGGCTTTAAATGTTTGGGTTTTCCCACCCCCCTTCCCTTGTAGGTCTGAGCAGCTCCCTGGGAGACAGATTCTGCAGACCCTAGTCCTGGTTCCACACTCTCACTCTATGCTAGTTATGAAAACAGAAAGAAGTGACAGATGGGCTCAAAGCTTTTGGAGGAGATGGGGGAGAACTGCTCTCCCCTCTGTGTTCTGTGGCATCCCCCCTCTCATATATTCACCAGGTTGTGACCGGATTCATCTCTCAAAAGACAGAAAAACATAATCCTCTTCCTCCAACAGCAAGTTTTAATTTCTCTAGGTAAGGTGTCCTCAAAACGTTTAGCTCTCCTCGTTGAATGAAAGCAATAGCCAAATAATGATGGCCTTGAAATAATGTAATCTTTTTGGTGACATCAGAAGGATATCTGACTTCTAGAGAGTTAAAAGTGCCCTGTACTAATGGATGAATGAATCAATGAGACCATGAAAAAGTATTTCTTATGTTTACTATGTGCCAAGTACAGTGCTAAGAGCTGGGGATACACATGAGTCAGAGTCCCTGCCCTCAAAGGGCTTTCATTAAAGTGGTGGGAGAAAACATATGAGGTGGCTAGGGAAGGGTGTTTTGGTCTGGGAAGCCACAGAGATGGTAACTGGAGCCATGGAGTAGTCAGATTACATGCTCTTTCCAGAAGCAATGGTTGTGTTAATTTACTAACAGTTCCCAAAGCAAGTGGTAGAAAGGGGAAAAGGTTGAAGAATGGATGGCGGAGGTATGGAATAGAGTGTTATAGCAGGCTCTCATCAATCAGTGCAGCTCAGGCTTAGGAGAAGAGTTTCAAAAGGGGCTCAATTTGCCCCTCTAAAACATGGTCTCTGGAATCTGGTTTGGAGGGTCTGGCAAGTAATATCATCAGAGTAGGATGGTCAGAAGTTAAGGGGGAAACCCTGGCTTCTAATCCCTAAGCCATAACTCACTCTAAGCTATGTGCCCTTGAATACATCCTTCTGGGCTCCAGTTGCCTGTGGGAAAAGAAGTTAATAACTTACCTGTTTGAGGAACTGGTGTGGGACCAGGTAATCTGTTAAAGTCCCTTCCAGAGATAGGATCAATAATCCCATTGCTATGTGCCACAGTGGAAACTCATCCCAGTTTCTGGATCAGGGCCAGGATCACAGGGTAGTCACTATCTCTCTCTCCTCAGTGAGAGCGGAAGAGGAGAGTGCTTTGAGTAAATTCATGGGCAGTGATGGGGATAGCAGCAAAGTGGGCTCTCACCAACTTCTCTATGGAATTTGATAAGGCTGTTGTAGAAACCTAGCAAGGGGTTACAAGCTAGGTCTGTCTGGTGTCATTTTATTGACAACAGGGCAGAACAGAGATTAACTTGAGAAATAAACTCGTCTAACGTCCTTAGTTTACAGATGAGTAAGCTGAGGCCCAAAGATATGAAGGGATCACACAGCTTAGTAAGTAGCAGAGCCCAGAGCAATTTACTCTAAATCAAAGACTTTTCCCACTATACCACACTTCTTTGGGAGATTTTTGGATTTTGGGGGGAGGTGATCATAGAGTGCACAGGACTAACTGTTTGTTAGATGGCTTCTCCAGCAGTAGGGGTCCCCATTCAATTTAATCCCAGAGAAGAAACTGGTTGATAATATCTTTATCTCCCCAAGAAAGAGGGTGGTGGTGACTGATAATGAGCCAAAGCCTGGGAATCTGGTCCTGAACATTCTCCATCCGTTGTTTCACTTAACAATCCCAGCTAGCACTTAATAAAAAATGTTCATCCTCCCCAGAGAATTCATTAAGGGAAGGCTAGTAGCCTAAAGGATGGATGGGGGTGTATGTGAAGGAAGACTGCTTGTACCCACACACAGAAACAGATATATCTCCTGCATATTTGGGGAAGGACTGGATGCTCTGCCAGTGATTCTGTGAGCTTTGCTGCAGCCCTGTACAATAATGACTGCCATTTTTTATGATCACATCTGGCATGGGGTCAAATTTAAATTCATAAGACGATTACTTGGTGATAGTAGCGATAAATCCCCATAGACCACGCATTCCTGTGGCTTTATTTGGGTTTTAGAACACTGTAGGGTTTTTAGAACTCTGCTCATGAGTGAAGCCTTTGAAGAAATGGCTGCAGGACTTGAGTGCTCTAGCAATTAGCTCGCTATAGAAAGGAACCAAGTTCATTTGGTTCAAATCAAGATTTTAATAGAAAAGAAAGGCAAGTGCAGTTATCTGGCAAATTACCCCTTCAGATCATACTGATCAATACTGACCAGTTATGCTTACTGAATGGTAAATAAATTCCTTTATTTAGCATATATTTATTACATGCTTACCTGAGTCGTGCCAGTTAGGTGATGCAATGGATAGAATATTGGGCCTGGAAATAGGAAGACCCGAGCTAAAATCCAGCCTCAGCTATTTACTAGTTGCGTGACCCTGGACAAGTTACTAAACCCTACTTGCCTCAGTGTCTTCATCTGTAAAAATGATCTGGAGAAGGAAATGGCAAACCACTATAGTATCATAGCCAAGAAAATCCTCACCTGGGTCATGAATATTTGGAAATGACTGTACAACAACAACAATCAGGTATTGTGTTAGGTGCTAGGAATATAAAACAAAAAAATTCCTTCCCTTATGAAGCTTCTATTCTTTTGGATTCTTTAACTTCTATATGACTGGGACTCAGGTAAGCAAGATTAGGGCCATGTGGGGCTCCTTTTTAATGTTACTTTTTATTAAGGCATATTTTTTAATTGAGATGCAGAATTATATAATAGTAGGGAGAGTGCTGGATGAATATTCTGGGTTCAAACCTAGGTTTTGATTATTTACTAGTTGTGTGACCCTGGGCAAGTCATTTCTTTTCAGCTAGCTCTCTAAACTTCTAAATCAGGGGATCATTGACAGAGTTGAGGTGAATTTGAATGGGGAAAAATAGATCTTTATTTTCACTAACCTATAATTAAAATTTGACATTTTCTTCAATCGTGATTTAAAAAACAAACAAAATTATTCAGAGGAGTCCATCATCTTTACCAGACTGCCAAAGGGATATATGACACGCTTAGTGTTGTTCAAGTCATTTTCAATTGTATCTGACTCTTTTTGACTCCATTTTGGGGTTTTCTTGGCAAAGATACTGGAGCGATTTGCCATTTGCCTCTTTAGCTCATTTTATAGATGAGGACACTGAGGCAGACAGGGTGAAGTGACTTGCCCAAGGTTACATAGCTAGTATATGTCTGAGGCCAGATTTGAGCTCAGGAAGAGCAGCCTTCCTGACTTCAGGGTTGGTACTCTATCCACTATGTCACCTCACAGCCCAAGCCACCACATCACACGCTCTGTCTCACACACACACACACACACACACACACACACACACACACACACACACACACACACACAATATTAAGAATCACTGCTCCAAGTTAAAGATGGATTTCCGTTTGCTCTCTGATCCATGTAGGTTTTTTGGTGCAGACTTGTGATTTCATTGGTTCCTGGGAAAGAAAGCCTTTCAACCCCTGCAGGTCAGCTACTGCTCTGGAACCTAATCTCCTAAAGTAGCCCAGGGCCAGGGGATAAGTGACATGACCAGGGATACATAGTCGGAGATATGTCAGAGGCAGGACTTGAAATCAGATCTTCCTGAATCCAAGACCAGTTTGCTATAAACTATGGAACAATACTTCTGAGACATATAATTGGGTTGTCAAAATTCAGATTAGATGGTTACACCAAAGATTCAAAGATCTCCTATGGAGAGTCACACACAAGGATCACAACATAGAAATGCAGGGGAGAACAATTTTCAGAGCTTGATGTTGGCTATCTTAATTATTAGTAAAGCAAGCACTGTATCCAAATAAATGTTCTCCCTACTTGATCCAAGTAAATTAAACTTTGATTTCTGGGGAATGGGCTTAGGAGCAAGGGGAATAGTTGAGAGGGATCCATCTTCCCATAGCAATATGTTTTTGGAGAAAGGTAGAAAGGAATCAAATTAGAAAGAGAAAGCCTCTCTATCATACTAACTCCTCCATTTTCCTCCATTTCCATCCTTGGTGAGAAGACAGGATTTATGTGAAAAAAAAAAGTTATCTGAGACTTGGTCTAGGCTTTGACTTTGTCAAAGTTTACCAGGATGATCCTATAGTTTAGTCTGAATCTAAAGAGGAAGAGGAGGGTGCCTGTAGTCTCTTTAGATAGATAGATAGATTTTAAGATAGATTTTAAAATAGATAGATTTTAAGGGAAAGAATCTTTGAAAGAATGACCTCAGAGTCCTTTTCAGTCCTGTACACTTAAGCCTTACTTTGAGAGACCCAGCTGATACAAAGCCTGTTCAAAAAGTGAGTTCTAGGGTAGTGAGGTAGCTTAGTGGATGAGAGCCAAGGTTGGGCACAGGAGATCCTGGGTTCAAATTTGACCTCAGACACCTCCTAGCTTATGAGACCCTTAAACCCAGTTAACTAGCCCTTACCACTCTTCTGTCTTAGAACCCATTCTTAACATTGATTCTAAGATAGAAGATAAGAGGTTGTTTTTTTTTTAAATAATGAGTCCTAAAGATTAGAAATAAATTTTTCTTAGAATAAAATTAACCAGGGGCAGCTGGGTGGCTCAGTGGATTGTGAGTCAGATCCTGACAGGAGGTCCTGGGTTTCAAATGTGACTTCAGACACTTCCTAGCTATATGATCTTGGGCAAGTCACTTAACCCCCATTGCCTAGCCCTTATTGCTCTTCTGCCTTAGAACCAATACATGGTATCTAAAATAGAAAATAAAGGTATCTCCCCCCCCCACAAGGATAAATTTAACCTCTTCAATTCCACTCCATTGCATCCTATAAGTATTTATTGATCATCTACTGTGTATGTAAGTATTGTGCTAGGTACTATAGAGGACAAGATACAATATATAATAGAGTTTGGCTCTAAAGGGGCTCCCAGAGATGATTCAGTGCCATTGATTGCTAAAGCTGGAAGCGACTTTATGATGAGTATGCATCTAGTCCAAGCTCCGCGCCTTACAGAGGAAGAAAATGAGGCCAAAATGAGTTCAGAATGTACAGGTCATTGCATCTTCTGAAATCGCTTTCCTACTTTTTTGAAGTTTGTCTCTTTGGGGCTTTTCAAGATGGTAACTTGAAAGAAAGTCCATTGTGGCAGAAATTTCCCTAGGGGAATTTTAATTCCCTTCCCTTGGAATCTGATGGGTGAGGTTTCTCGTTAGACATTCAGACATTTTCTTCACAGCTCTTTTAGTAAAGTGGACCTTTCCTCTTTCCTTCCTTATAGCAGTGTACTCATAAGCCTTCAGTTTGCTGTAGTAATCAGAGAACTTGTTGTAGAGAATAGAGATGGGCATCCCATTTAGGATGATTCCAAAGGCTATGCAGAGGAAAGCAAAAAACCTGCCTAGGTGAGTTTCTGGACATATGTCTCCATAGCCTACTGTGGATATGCTCACCTAGAGGAAAAAAGAAACAGAAGTGAAGTTATTAACTAAGAAGATTTGGGTATGGAGTACAGATTTATAGGGAACCACAGTAGTCATCTAGTCTAAGTCTCCTGTTTTACAAATGAAAAAACTGAAACCCAGAGAGATGAAATAGTTGGCCCAAGGTTATACAATTAGTAAGAGAAAGAGGCACCAACCTAGCACTCATTGTACCACAATATGCCTTGAAAACAGCAAAACCCCATATATGCCTGATTCTGTAATTGCTACATATTATTCAGAAGCATGAGATATGAAAGAAAAAGAGATATGTAATTAATCTGTCTGGATCTGGTATGCAATAGATAGTGTTGTTTTTGTTCAATTGTGACCAACACTTTGTGACCTCATGGACAATATCATGTTAATACTGTCCATGAGGTTTTCTTGGCAAAGACAATGCACTGGCTTGCTATTTCCTTCTCCAATGGAGTAAGGCAAATTGGGTCATACAACTAGTACGTGTCTGAGGCTAGATTTGAACTCAGGTCCTCCCAACTCCAGGGCAGTCAGGTGGTGAAGTGAAGAGAAAGATGGGTTTAGAATCAAGAAGACTCATCTTCATGAGTTCAAATCTGACTTCAGACACTTCCTAGCTATGCGACTCTGGGCATGTCATTTAACTTTGCTTCAGTTCCTCATCTGTAAAATGAATTGGAGGAGTAAATGGCAAACTACTCTTCTATCTTTGCCAAGAAAAGCCCAAATGGAGTAATGAAGATTTGGAGGCAACTGTAATGAATTTATAACTTCCTGACTAGTCCCAATGCTCTATCCACTGATCCACCTAGCTGCCCTCCATCAAAGATGTACAACTTCCATTAGCTCCATCTTTCCTCAAAAGCTGATTTATCTACTTGCCAAATTAATATTTACTATGTCTATAGTGAGAGCAAAATACTTCTTTGCTTCTAGAGCCCTTTCCAGCTTCACTTGTGGCCTCATTTTACAGAGGACTAGAGTAGGTAATGCATGAGAGCTCTTTAATAATTAATTTGTAATCCTTCACTTTACTTGTGTATAGTCTGCATTTTCCAGATAGTTAGATGCCATTTTATGGTTATGATTTTATCAGCTCCTTCACTTTGACTTAGGCTCAGATATATTAGGCTATGCATAATTTCTTTTTTCTACTTTACATAGAACAAATCCTTCCTCTTGTGAGCCATCCAATAGGATTCTCACTGAGGTTGAGATTTAGAAACGAAGGCTCAGAGCTGGCTCCAAATGATTCCACAGGGTGAATTCTTGGGTAAGCAGGAGCTGGGCCTGGGATTTGTGCCAACATTTCTGAGATCCATTCTGAGACCCTGAGAAAACTGGCTGCCTGCTCCTGATAGCAGCTAAATCACCCCATCAAATGGGAACTCATGATTTTGTTTAAAATTCACATATTTTCCCTAACTTATTTGTCCCCTAAGTAGGAATGTGGCCTTCTTCTGGCAGTTTACCAGATGTGCATCAGAAAGTAAATCCTGGCCAATTGAGAACTATACACAGGACAAAAATCCAATTTTGTTCCATAGCATTAAGGGGGCAAAATTCCGAGTTCTTGTACACTAAAAGTAAAACAATTTTTGTTTTCCTATATAGAGGGAAGTCAAAGATAAACTACTTTCCAAAGGCTGATGGCTCATTCCTTTGATGAGCATGCTTGCTTCTCTGTCACCTGAGGGCCATTTATAAATACAAATAGTGACAATATTGGTATTTGAATTTTTAGAACAAATATACCAGGCTTTAAACATGCAAATAGGTGTTATCTCCTTCAAAGTAGTCACCTTGAAAGGCTATAAACTTACTTTCATGATGTTGTCATTCACTGCTAAGGACAGTTTTGGAACAAGCTTGGAGGAGAGTTTATGAGCTCACCCACCCATAGATCCATATAATTATTTTATAGTTACACATCTCTTTTTCTTTAACCCCCAAGTGGCATTGCCTAGCTTTATTACCCACTTAATTAATTTTTTAAAACTTGATTTATTTTCATGATAAATTTTAGAGATGCCTTTCTTGCCTGGGCCACCCAAATTGATTCTTGCTGAGGTTAAGATTTAGAAATGAAGCTCCAGGATATTATATCCACATTATTGAATACAAATTTCTCTTAGTCACTTTTGGTAATTTCAAGCAAATCTACTCTCCAACCACAATGGTGTACCCTCACTGAGAATATTCAATGGGTGTGCCAGGATATGGTCAATCTCCTAAAAGACATGCCTTAATAGAATAAATATATGGCTTCTGGTGTGATTATTCTGAAGAAAATGATACTCACTCCCATGTGATAAATTCTAATATGTTTGTTAAAAAAACAAATTTCATTTCCTTATAGCATGGATTCTTAGCCAAGGAGTCCTTAGATAAATTTTAGAGCATCTGTGAACTTGGATGCCAAAAAAAATTATATCTTTATTTTTACCATCATCTAACTGAAATGTAGCATTTTTTTTCACTTACAAATGTTGGCAAGAAAATATTGTTCTAAGAAAGGGTCCATTGGCTTCACCAGATTATTTAAAGGGTCCATGATAGACAAAAAGTCCTTTAGAACTTCTGTCTTATAGTCATATCATATGTATCCTGGAAGAGATAGCCTAGTGTTCCCCTTTGGGGAATAAGTAATTTCCTGATACGAGGAAAGATGTTCAAGGACAGATGTTATATACAGAGTAGTGTAGGGGGCACTGGTTTTGAGGTCAGAGGAACTGGGTCCAAGTCAGGTCTCAATTTCCTTCTTTGTCAAACAAGGGAGTTGAGAACAATAACCTTTATAGTTCCCTTCATCTTTAATTCTATGATCCAATGATCATGGTGCCACCTCAGGGATCTTTGGACCCATTAATGAATAAGGCATTTTAAAATGATGCATTCATTATCCTCCCAACTCTCTCCATTATTGTGACCCTGGCTGTCTTGAGGAGCAAATGTCTTTTTTTTTTCAAAGTTTATTTATTTAATTAATTTGGAATATTTTTCTATAGTTACATGAATCATGTTCTTTCTCTCCTCTCTTCCCACCCCCCTCCCAAAGCCAAAAAGAAATTCCACTGGGTTTTACATGTATCATTGATCAAGACCTATTTCCATATTATAAATATTTGCATTCGGGTGATTGTTTAGAATCTACATCCCTAATCATATTCCCATTGACCCATGTGATCAAGCAGTTGCTTTTCTTCTGTGTTTCTACTCCTACAATTCTTTCTCTGGATGTGGATAAGGTTCTTTCTCACAAGTCCCTCAGAGTTGTCCTACATCATTGCATTGCTACTAGTGTATCAGTCTCTGTGTACACGTTCTCTTGGTTCTGCTCCTTTCACTTTGCATCAATTCCTGGAGGTCATTCTAGTTCACATGGAATTTTGAGGAGCCAATTTCAAAGAAATAATGGGACCTTCCCAAGGAACCAGAGCACATAGAATGATTGAGACAAATACTTTCCATTTGAGGATTTTGTTGTTATTGGTTCCAGTCTCTGCCCTTCCACCCTTGCCAGGTTGTGAGGGGGCAGTGTTGAGATGAGGGTAGAGGTGACAAATTCCAGGGAGGAAGAGATTTTAAAACTTTCCAAAGAGTTCTTCTCAATAAAAGAATACTAAGAACAATAAATATGTCAATGAGCAAATTACCATTATTTCTTCTTCAGGATACCAGAATATACTTTAAAAAACATTCATAAAGAGAACATTATAGTCTTTGGGAACATGTTGCCACTTCTGTGCACTGCTCATATATGAGGATTTTGGCAAGGGGGGAGGAAGGGATCATTAATATAACATGTTCATATTCAGTTTCTATGATGTATTTACTCTGCTAGGCCCTAAAAATAGTTTCATTGTGTGGCCCTTTTGTCTTTTAAAAATGTTATAGATGCTCAAAGTACCATAAAGCTATGGATACCATTTGACCCAGAAATATCACTGCTAGGTCTGTATCCCAAAGACATGAGTGATAAGGGAAAAGGACCTACTTGTACAAAAATATTTTAGCAGTGCTTTTTGTAGTGGCAAAGAATTGGAAACTGAGAGGATGTCCATACATTGAGCGAAGAATAGCTAAACAAGCTATGGTTATAATGGAAAATTATTGTACCATAAGAAATGATGAACAGGAACAGTTCAGAAAAACCTGGGAAGACTTATATCAACTGATATAAAGTAAAGTGAGCAGAATGAGAACAGAATTTTCAGTAACAGAAATGTTGCATGATGATCAACTGTGAAGGACTAAACCAGTATTGGCAAAGCAAGGTTCCAAGATAACCCCAAGGACTCATGATGAAAAAACATAAAACACTATCTACAGCCAAAGAAGGAACTGTTGGAATCTGATTGCAGATCAAAGCATACCATCCTTCACTTTATTTCTTTTATGAGTTTTTTATTGTATATGTGATATGTCTTCAGTCTCTACATGGGCAATATGGAAATATGTATTGCATGGAAGTACTGGCATATCCTATATCAGACTATTTATTGCCTTGAGAAGGAGGAAGAATGGGGGGGGGGAGTTGGTGGCATAGAGGAGAGATAATCTGAATCACAAAATATCAGAAAACAATTGTAAAAAATTATTTCTACATGTAATTTTAAAATCATTAGAATGAAGAAAAATAATGTTATGGACTGGAAAAATCACTGTTACTTCTCACTCTCTCTCCCCCATAGAGTTCCCTCTTATAATAAAGAACAATTGAGAAAAATCAAATACCTTGATCAAATCTCACAGTTTAACACCCCACAAACACAATTCATTGTCTCTCCACTCAAGGAAGTATTTCCTCTATGAATTTTTCTATTAAAAAAAGAGAGACTGACCAAACAAAAATGCCTCCTAAGATAAAACCATATACATGAAGGAAACTTAGATTTAAAGCTTTACTGTATATATTGCATTCCTCTTAAAAACAAATAGAAACAACAAAAAACAATGTCATGTATCTATGTCACCCAAAGATCACAATTATTTCTGGAGTAGCTCCAAACCACAATTTATTTTTCTGGCTACTTAGAAAGTTCAATGAGGAGGATGGAAAGAGGAGGTAAGAAAAGGGACACTTGTGTTCTCTTCCTTCTTGGTGAGCCTCAATTCCTTCCATTTTAGTTTTTTGGCTGGTAATTATTATTTAATTTATATAAGTAAAATAGGGATACAGATTGGGCCTGTGGTTTCATTGAAAAAAGGGAACTCCTAAATGAGAAAACACCCTCCGTCAATGGAGGTAGGGGGCTTTTTCTTCAACTTCTAAGCTTAGAAAGTTGCCAAGAGCTCTGAGAATTCAAATAAATTGGCCAGGATCATATAGCTGGTATGTATGAGAGGCACAAATTGAAACCCAGTCTTTTCTTCTTCTAAGTCAGCTCTCTATTCACTACATCTAAGGGCCTCTAAGTCCAATAAAGTAAAATAAACAAGTCGATTAATTCCTCTCCCCTACAGGTGAATATATTTAAACAACTGCAACCCTGGGGAAATATTCCACAAGGTAAGGAGGTAGGAGAAAGGAACATTATTATCATTGGTAGCTTTTCTAATGCCTGAGGCCAGCACCCCAACATTGCTCTCTTTACAAATTCAGTAGCTGACAGAAGAGGGATGAGGACAGGAGGTGACTTCAAAGGTATCCAACAGGAAAATGATCTCGTTAAAAAATAGGATGGTGGGTCTCCATTTCCTCATCTTTAAAATAAAGACTAGCAGATATTTAAGGCTTCTTCCAAGTATAATGTTCTAAGATTCCAAGATTTCATTAAAGGATCCATTTAACCTATAAAAATATCTTCTCCAGCATATACTGGTAGAAATGCTTACTTGTTTAAGGCAACAATTTGGTCAGAGTTTCGGTGTTTATAATGTTTCAGCTGGGAGAGGGAGGAATTTCCTTAGTCTTTTCCTGAAAATTAGAGTCTTGTCCTGATCAGGCAGATTTCATCTGGAATGTCTATATGTTAGTGACCCATTGAGTCCACCTGTGCAAACAGAATGACTAAGAGTACTGTCAGATCCTGACTCCTATAATAGACCTAAACTAGGGATATTTGAGATAGTGATTAATACAAATGACTCATCCAGTTTAATTGACATGTCAATTCTAATGAAGGGGGAAAGAATAGTACCTTTGAATGTACAGCATTTCAAGGTTACATTTGGTACATCCTGCTGAGAAGAGGGGAATGAAGTCATCCAGACTGGATGTTAACAACTTATTGACTCTCATAGAAGGGAATGAAGACTCAATCTTTAATGGTCAGCTTGAGATGAATTTTCTTTACTTCATGGGAGAAGATTCTGTCTTCTATTCTATTGTATCAGTATATATGCAGACATCCACACGTGTAGGGTTTAGATAATTGGTGTGTGGGAATCTCCTGGAAATAAAGGAGAATTGTCCTCATCCATCTGAAATGAGTTACTAAGGAATGATATGACATCTTTGGGAAGGGGAAATGATCTTTAAGAAAAATACCTATCTGGGATTAGCCTATCTATTTAAGTGAGGTTCTTAGCAAATAAATACCTGTGGATGGATAAATTGTTCTGTCATCATAAGGATGAATTGTATGACCTTATAAGATTCCTCTCCCCTATCTCTTTATGTGTACCTATATCTATCAAGTAAAAGGACTAACCTTGGTGTAGAATCAGAAGATCAAGTGGGGAATGAATGGACAAACTTCTATAGAAAAATAATGGATTATTATACAGTAATAATTGATCAACATGAGAAAATTTGTATGAATAGATGCAGAGGGAAGTTAGCAGAACCAAGAAGTGCATATACACAATGCCTACAATAATGTAAATGGCAAGAGAACTAAAAAGAAAAACTCAGTAATTTTTAATGACCAATCTTGGACCTGGATAACAATGAAACTTACCTCCTTCCTCTTAGAAGAGAGATTCAAAGTAAAGAATATTTCAGACACTGTCAGATGCATTTATGGTGTTTCTTGGTTTTGCTTAACCATTTTTTTTTGTTACAATGGAGGATTCAATACCAGAATTTGGGTTAATACATCTAGAAATGATTGTGTCATAAAAGTAGAGGCTATCAAAATTTTAAAAAGTAACAGCAGTGATTTTCATATGTTGCTTGTGAGATCCAATACAATGGGTGAATTTTCTATGAAGGTTATGGAAAGTCAGGACAAGAATCAAGTAGAATTAGAAGGTGGGGGTTGAATTGTATAGGCAGAGAGAATATACCTCTGCATATTTATCTGTGCCAATGGGATCAGTCTCAAGATTTTATATTTTTCATGCATGCATCTTGCCTCCAAATTCAATTTTATCTTATAGGTGGCATTTTATTTCTTTTGATGAATGGAATCTTTGCCCTTTACTGCTCTGAATTATATAACTGAATGAGACTGTTTTCTCTTCCTTCCCATATCCTGTAAAGTAAATGATATTTGGGAAGGGTCAAGTCATACTTCATGGATTTAAATTATATAGTTTATCTTCTATAGTGAAGACTTTAGATTATTTGGCATGAAAGAACTTTAGCCCTAGAGAAACGTGTGACTATGTGTGGATCAGTGAAACCACATTTGTTCAGAATAGATAGCTTAGCAACATCATACCCCTGATGGGGATGGTGTGGTGTGGGTGGATTGTGGCAAAAAACCCAAAAAAACCAAAACCCAGCCTCCCAGCAAAGGTGCTTGGCAAGCCATTTTTTCTGTGTTTATAGTTACTGCTGTTAAGGAAAATGATAGGCAACATGGCATAACGGATAGAAAGCTGAGCTTGGAGTAAGGAAACCCTGGGATTGAGACTTCTTTCTGACACATTCTGGCTGTGGGACTATGGGTAAGTTACTATAGGCAGCCTCTTAGTGCCTTGAGCTCTTAAGAAAGGAGTTGCTAGAGTGAAGCAGTGAAAAAGTATTGCTAGGAGCTAGCTCACTATATTCAAAGGAAACCAAAGGTATAGACCAAAAATAAGTTAAAGAATTATGTGTTAAGATATCAAAGAATAAATTTAGATTTGAGAACAAAGACAGGATAGGAGAAGCAGTTCAATACAATGGGGAAAGTGTTGGATTTGGATAGAGTTGGAGGACCTGCGTGTGAATCCCAGCTCTGTCATTTACTACCTGGCTTTTGGGTTTAGTTTTCTCATTTATAAACTGAGGCCTCTAAAGACCCTTCCAGATCTAAATCTATGATTCTATCATCATAAAACCCAATTTATAGGCAATGAGTGGGACCCTACACTTAGCATCTCAGATTTGAAAGGAATTTCAGAAGTCAGATGTCAAGCTTATACTTGAACAGGTCTCCAATCTACCACATTCTTGGTAAATAATTCAGTCTCTGCTTGAAGCCCTCTAGTGATGGGGTCCCACTTGTCTTCTACAAAAGTTAACTGTTCTACATTTGGACCAATCTAAATATATATTTTCCCTTTAGAGGCAACTAGATGGCACAGAGGATAAAGTGCTAGAGGACTTGAATTCAAGTCTAACCTCAGATACTCACTTTACTTGTGTGGTACTAGTCACTTAACCTCTGCTTACTTAGGTTTCCTCACCTCTAAAATGGGGATAATAGCACCTACCTTACACAGGTTGTTATGAGAATTGTGCTTAACAGAAGCAGGTAGGGGGCTCAATAGATTGAGAGCTGGGCCTAGAGTCAGGAGGTCCTGGGTCAAATGTGGCTTCAGATACTTCCTAGAGGTGTGACCCTGGACAAGTCACTAAAGCCCCATTCCCTAGCCCTTATCACTCTTCTGCCTTGGAATCAATATACAGTATTGATTCTAAGATGAAAGGCAAGGGTTAAAAAAAGGGCATAACAGTGCCTAGCACACAATAGGCATTTAATAAATGCTTATTTCCTTCCTTCTGTATTCCCTTCCTTCACCTTGAGCTGAAATCTTCCTCTGCAACTTTATTCTTCAACTCTTCATTTTATTCTCCAAGATCAATTAATTTAATCCCTCATTCCTATGATAGCCCCTCAAATACTCAACGAATATCATATGCTGCCCCCCTTCTCCTTTTCAAACTAAATGTCTTCAACTCCTTCAAATAATTTTTATATGGCATGATTTTGAGGACATATCACCTTGGTGACCCCTCTCTGTATATTCACCAATTTATCAATCCTCCCCCCCACCCCCAAATCAGCCTCCAGAATGGAAAT
This sequence comes from Monodelphis domestica, assembly GCF_027887165.1. Lineage (NCBI taxonomy): Eukaryota > Metazoa > Chordata > Mammalia > Didelphimorphia > Didelphidae > Monodelphis > Monodelphis domestica. The sequence goes on from NC_077233.1 coordinate 191,750,716, forward strand.
GAATATCCTGGATGTGGTCCAGTCTGCTTAATTAGCAAAAACCCTGAAAGCTACTGCTAGAATACCAGGGTAGAGAAAGCAGGAGAGCTTCAGAAAGAGAAGGGGTAGGCTAGTGCTCGAAAGAAAAGCACTACAGAGGTTGATGACAGAAGCACAGGGTGTGAAGGGTGAAAAGGAGGGTGACATGGTGGACAGAATGCTGGGGGATTCATGCTCTGCCTCTGTACTTACTAGTTTTGTGACTCAGGCAAGTCTTTTAACTTCTGAGGCTCCTGTTCTCCATTTGTAAAGTTGGGTCAGGGGAAGGGTGGACTAAAGTCCCTTTTATGGTTCATGATGCAATGAATCAGGGAGAGAAGGGCAAAGAAGAAATAAACCCCACAGAAAAGAACAAAGGCATCTACTTACAGCAGCCCACCACCAGGCATGAGGGATGCTGGTGAAGTTGGTGCCCACCACGTCGTGCTCCACAGAGTAGACAGCGGCTGAGAAGGTAAAGATGCCCATGGCGATGAAGAGAAAGAGGCAGCCCACCTGTTGGTAGCACTGGAGCAGCGTGAAGCCGAAGGCCCGCAGCCCCGTGGAGTGACGAGCCAACTTGAGGATACGGAAAATCCGCATGAGGCGCATGATGCGCAGCACCTGTCCCACCTTGCCCACACAGCCCACGGTCTGGATGTCGTGCTCCCGGGGCGAGCCCTTGCCACCGACCTCGTCCTCATCCATGAAGCTCTCCAATAGCAGCTGCAAGTAGAGGGGCAGGATGGCAATGAGGTCCACGAGGTTGAGTGCACTGCTGGCGAAGCGCCGCAGGTCAGGTGTGGACGCTAGGCGCAGCAGGAACTCCAGGGTGAAGAAGGCGATGCAGACCATCTCCACGTGTTCCAAGATGGTGTGTGGGTTCCCATCTCTCGTGCCCTTCTCTGACTGGTGCTGCATCTCCTCTACACTGTTGAGGGCCAGCGCCACGACAGAGATGAGTACGAAGAAGCTGGAGGCGACAGATATTATCTTGGCGGCCACTGAGGAGAAAGGCTTCTCCATGAGGTTCCAGAGGCGGCGGCGTAGCGGCCCATAGTAGCGCATGTCTCGGAAGAGTTCCTCGGCCTCCTCCACCTGGGCCTGGGCGCGCAGCTCCCGCTGGATCTTGAGCTGCTCACTCAGCTCATCCCGCCGCTCCTCGAAGCAAATGCGGCAGCAGCGCGGGGTGTACTTGAGCCGGACTCCCCAGTAGCCCAGTTCCTCCAGGAAGCTGCGGGGGCACAGCTCATCCCGCACCAGCAGCACTCCGGAGGCATAGAAGTTGAAGACCAGCTGGAAGACGGCCGGGTCGCGGTCGAAGAAGTATTCGTCTGCCTGGGCCACGTAGTCGTCACAGAGGCCCAACTGGCGGCTGCGGTTGGTGGAAGTAACCAGGCGGCCTAGGCGCGTCCTGGGGTAGCAGAGCAGTTCGCGATAGTCTAGGCGGTAGCTCTGACCACCCACGTTGACATTCAGCGTGGAGGACGTGCCCAGAGTGCTGGGAGCGCTTGTGGGTACTTCAGTTTCCTCAGGTAGATTCTCTTCTGGAAGTTCCTTCTCCCACTCCTCCAATTCCTCTCCCTCCTCATCCTCAATGTAGTAGTTATAGTTGCTCTCAATCCATGGGGGAAGGCTTATCTGAGAGGCTGCCCCGACGGAGCAGATACTCTTCCGGTGTTGTCCTCCCTCTCCTTTGAGAGATTCTTGGGGATTGATCTCTGCCGCGTCCCAGGACTTGATGCTCCACGACGCTCTCCTTTGGTTTTGTTTCAACATGATTCTGGGGTTTTCCCCTTCACCTCCTTTTTTCTGCTTTCCGTTGAGCCTCGATGGGCCCAATGCCAAAATAAGGAGGTACTTATGTCACCTCTCCTCTAGATCCAACCCCATATTCCCAGAAGCCAAGGTGGCCCCAATTATCTCATTCTTCCATTAGAGATCTCTGAGGAAAGACGGTGGAGCAGCTCCCCAGGGGGCCTGGACACACGTTAAGTGAGGTTGACTGCTCTAATCTTGCTGACAAGTGCTGGGAGTGGATAGAGGAAGGGATTTACAGGCTATTATCCTGTTTCCACTAGTCCCCCTCTTGTGACGTGAATGATTATTCTTCTTAAATCTGTTTCAGATAATCAGGAGAAAAAGGCAGAGCTTATTGCTAATAAAAACAGAAGCTATCCCTCAGTCTTCTGAAGAGATTCAATTTGCTAAGGAATAGGTGGTTGGTAATGTATTGGGCTGCCTGGGTGGAAAGCTTTACATAAAGTGTTTGATCGAACCTTAAAGTACTGGACAGCTATCAGCTATAATTATTATTATTGCTATGTTAAGTAGCATTAGCTATTCCCATACTAGTAATAACATATTTATAAAACTGATTTCATTTTCATTGCCATTTCAGGCAAAGAGCCTTATGCCTGGGAAGTTTATAAAGAAGATTTCACTCTATTTGCTGCAGGACTTTTTTTTTTAATCATAGATTATATTATATTAGGTTTGATGGGATGCCCTGACTCCACTTACTGTGAAATATCTAAGCCAAGGGATTCCACTGAAGATTTTTGTTTCTGAGTTCCAGTTAAAATGAAATTATAATGGGAAATATTTTATTTGATTTATGACTGTTTAGTCTATTTTGTAGTCTCATACCAAAGGCAGATCCCTTGAGCTCAGGGTCATTCTGAGGTAGGATTTGAAATTTCGTGCTATATTATGTCATACTTCAAACCCTTTCTTTTGCAGGGACCACCATTCTCTCAAGCACCCAGGTATACAACCTCAGAGTCATCCTTGGTTCTTCCCTTTTATCTTATTCCCTATTTCCTACTACTTTCTAAGTCTTGTCACTTATATGGGTATACAACAAATCTTGTA